>NC_079377.1:14927500-15560833 GCF_021018895.1 Seriola aureovittata
ACAGTGGCTAAAGGGGGAAGGAAACTCATTATTTCGGTTTGCTGGATGCAGGGCTGGGTGCACCTCATCTGGACTCCACCACCTCTCCTTCTCTGCCACAGTACACCTGGGACCAAGCTTAATGTGACAAGGAAAAATGGAGTATGCAGTCACCTCCTAATTAATGTAGCTCTGTCACTATTGTTGTACCACTAAGGACATTCATGACTGATCATAAACGTACTCAACAAATCACACATGGGCACATCAGCATCAGCCGGGGCTGAAGCAGTGTGACTGACATATGAGGTATCATTTCATCAGCCACCTTCATGCAATATTTTTGCTTATCACCTTCGGTGACACCAAGATCTCTGGCTTATAAGTGGTAGCATTTGCACTGTCAATAGTGGGAGGCCACAGTAAAGTCAAGGTCACAATGGCTTCCCAGAGAGGCTTTTTCAGCTAAAAGAAAAATGGAACCAACTCCCAATCGGCCACTTTTATTTAGATTTCTGCTAGTGCTTCTGTAGGCAATATGCTAATGAGAGGGACTTGATAAATGACTCGTAATATTTCCCAGACATTTTGCTTTCCCTCAGAAGTTTGCCAATCTGATGTAGCTTGAAGATAATAAGGCACACTCCGTCATTATATCAATTTTTGTTACCCAGATATTTCAACCCATGTTAGTAATGATGAGCAAAAAGCAAACGAACCAAGGGCAGAGCCTGACACCATTGATCAAACACTGTCATTTAAGCACCGCTAATCCCAGAGACACACACACACACACACACACACACACACACACACACACACACACGACACCCCCTCTGATAACAAACCCACACTCTCTATGCACAAATCTGTGCATACATGTATACACATGCATGAATGCATCAAAACACATGCATAAGTGCACATTTTACACAGAGAAACACACAGGCAAAGGAACAAAATATAATGGTCTGTGATTATAGAAAATTATATTCAGCATGTACACTGGTTATATGAATAAAGACATTTAAATATTTCCCAGAAATACGTCATTGATGTATATGATTCCATAGAAAGCAAAATATACAGTATCTCATTGTTATGACTTTCAATGGTGTTAAGTCTGTTCAGATCTAGTTAATAGTCCATAAATAGGCTATTATTCAAGACTGCTACAACATGACATGTTCCTCTTGTTCGCTGTGTGCTGTATTCAGGCACTTGGGAATATGCTGTGGAGTTTAATGAATGCACGCCCTATTTTAATGAACATTGTATTGTTTCATTCAACACCTTTTTTGACTGATTTCTTCTACTTATCACAAAGGTCTTTATATAGGAGCCCTTTGTCGAGTGGTCTACAAAGCACAGCACTACAAAGTATAAAGGCTTCTCATTTGTTTGCAATAAAAAATGGCAAAAATGGGATGTTCCTCATCGTCACTACCTTTAGAGATTGTCAGGACAATCCTCACACAAATGCGCTCGGCTGCGGTCACATGTGGTCAAGACTCCCTGACTCCAAGAACTTTGGCTGACCGCTCCCCAAGTTTAGCTCTTTGCTCTGAGTTATAAAACTCGATGACCTGGGAGGGAAGAGGATGCCGAGTGGATGAATAAAGGGTCAAACAGCTGCTTCATGGTTAGTCAAGAGGTGAGGGACAGGTTCAATATACATGTAAAGAAATAGTAAAGGCCAAAATGCCTGAGAGTAGTCAGTGAGAGGTCAAAGTGCACTCAGAGTTCACTGGGCCAGCAAAGGGCAAAGAGGGGAGGAGTTAAAACAGGCACAAAGGAAAAACAACAAAGAATGCAAAAGAGAGGGCTTCCTTCACCCTAGTTTTCTTGCAATTAAGGATGCTGGGATGGGAGGAGGTGAGGATAAGATTAAAAGGAAAAAGGTGGAAGTTTTTGCCCCCCTGCCACTCACGCTCTTTGATCTGCACAGACAGAGATCCTGTTGTTGAGACCATGCTGTCCCATTGCTAACTATATGTGGACAAACCAAACTCCAAGCGTCTCTGCTGCAGCTTAAAACAACAGCGTGTTTTCTCAAGACATATTTATAATAGCCTGTCAACACTTGTCAACTGACCAAAGGCAACCTCAAACACAAAGTCAGAAATTAAACACAATGGATTTTAAAGTAAAAAGAGGTTAACAAAAATAAGATAAAGCACATGAAGAATGCAATACAACCCAAGGAAGCTACAGTACATATTTATATGACCAACTACAATGTTATTTCGGCAAAACAAAACTTTGTACAACCAATGTATGACCATAACTGAAGAGGGAGGAAAAGTAAAGCAGAATAAAACAGCACCATTTGCTCAACACTTACAGTTTATTTATCCAATCTGATAATGAAAAAAAATCTACAAGACTACTCTTTTTTGGGGGCTAATCAAACTACAAATGTAAAATATGGTTAGTAACAATTGGGACAATGTTGAAATCTCTGAATGGAAATTAAACAGAGCGGCGCAGCCACTTTCAAAATAAGGGGGCACCAAGGCAACCAACTGTCGCCAATCCTGACAACTATATCAACAGTAGTTGCACTATAAATTTAAGAAAGTAATTGCAATAAGATAAAAATTTAAATAGTACAAAAACAAATTAGTCTGTGTAAATACAATATATTTTAAAGATGACATTGCACACTGTATTGCCTCCATAGTGGAAAAATATAGCTATTTCAAGGGTTCACAAGAGCAGAGTTGTCAAGTAAAAGCCTGCAGAGGCCATTTGCACAGATTTAGGTCCCAGTTTTTAGTCATGCAGTTGATAGTTCATTATCTGCCTTTTAATTAAAGAAGCAACTTAACAAGCCAAGTATATCCCCTGGAACAGGACACAGCGAAGGAAATATCTTCTCAGCATATTATTAGGAGAAATGCATCAACAGAGCAGGAGTACAATGGGCAATTAACAAAGCTCCAAGAAGCCATAAATCCTTCATTAACAAACAATCCTGTCACACGGTGCTGTGGTTGCAAGCAAGGCCCAAATTCCTCACCAGTCAGCCAGGCTTATTTTGTTAACATGAGTATATGTTAGGAGCCTAGAAGCGAATGTAAACACCATTCTACGAGATCTCTGAGCTGTCATTTACAGGAGAGATCGCCCCTTCTGATTAGAGCCGCAGCAATACTGGCTTAGCTGAACTAATATTTGTGCGGCCAAGATAAATCACTCAAGCTTTGTTTTACCACATGCTAGTCACTTAGTAGTAATAGACACAGCTATGCCTCTCAGCCTGCCAGGCCTAATGTCCTGTCTAACAGAGAATACTACATGTACAAAGTAATGAGCACAGACACCAGAGAAGATTAACTAGATCGGTTAAGATAATAATCCCCAAAAAGGTGTTTCTTCTACAGCATTGTGCAACTTCAAAATTAAACGACAGTTGTTTTTTCTGCTTTTTTTTTTTTTCTTTTTTTAATGGAACGTACAGCATTCACAGAGATGAAAGCCCTCTCAACAAGTCTGCTGTGTTGCTGTAGAGCTGCTGCTGTATTACAATACACTCACAAACTTTGGCAGGTAGTAAATCAGTCAACAGTAAATGCCATCTTTTATCAGATCATAAAATCTGCTTGTAGGCATTTAATTTTCCCCCCTCTTGTTTTAACGGGGAAACAGGCAGCCTAGAGAAACCATGTTTTGTTTTTATAGAGGTTACAGGAAAAGTAGAGTGTGTGTAAACAGGGCTAAGCCAAGCTCTTCTTATGGATTTGTTTTTGCCTGCAAGCGACAACAACGCGGGGGGAACTGCCACTCTTGTGAAAAGCAGGTATGAGTGTTCTGCAGATTTTACTTGACAGATGAATAAGGAAAGATTGCAAATGAATGTTTGTTTTCAGACAGTTACTATGCTAATGCTTGCAGGCAATATCTATACTGCCATCAAGACATCTCACCGGAAAACTTCAGACATCAAATTACACTTAAAGTGTTGTCACCAAGCGTTTGATTAACCCTCATATTTAACCCTCATTGGGATACTACTAAATGCCAAAACACTTATATCTGCGCAAGTGATCTTGTCTTGCAGATAGTTTGATGTGTGTTACTAAAAAAAAATAAAACTTTGTGCTGATAGAGGCATCAGTCAAGCTACTTCAGATCTCAGCCAGTGTTGTACTCTCCCTTAGCCTTAAGGGGCAGTCTTTACTTACTTCACTTCTATTAAAGGCCCCTGTGTCTGGGGTGGGTTGGCCAAAAGAGTGGGCCTTGCCCCAGCCACTGTATCACCCTACCCTTTACTAAACCCCTCTGGCCTCTCAAAATGGCAGCCCTTATAAACACTATTCACTATGCTCCCTTTTACACTAGGTGAGGTCAGAAGTTCAGCCCCCAGGTTTTAACAGTTAAGGCCGAGCGGTGAACTTGTGACCTCCTGAAGTGGGTAGGGAGGAGGAGGACTAAAGGGGAAAAAAAGGAGGGAGAGGAGGGGGGGGGGGGGGGTCATCTCTCTTCAATGCAGAATGGCTGGATTTACAGCTGCATGCTGACTGCATTGCAAGCACAGCAGAAAACACCTGATAGCATCTCCTTGGGGGAGGAACCGCCCGACCCCTTTGTTGTCTCACTAACAGTCACCCCAGCACCATAAATCATGTTAATTACTTGACTGATGGAATAAATCTTAAAAAAGTCAGTCTGTGGCAGAGAGGCCTGGAACAGGAGGTTCCCGCACCAGAGTTCTGCTGGCTCTGCCTTATCTGTCATCCCATAGTCACTGTGTAATCTGTCCATTTGTTGCTGTCTGAGCGGGACTTCTGAAGACATGCACAGGCTGAGGGAGGGCTGGGTGTTTGTGACACAGACATCTCCCAGTAATCCATCTTCCTATGGGTGGTCTGTGAGGGTGCATTTCATAAAGCAAAGCTAATGTTAAACTCAGGATCAGCAGGATGATGCGCTGAAATGCAAATAACCCATCTCTCTTTATTGAAGACGTGAGCCAGTGATTCACAGGAAGTATTAAGTCAAAGTTAAAATCATGCTTTTGACAACAGTAGTTCTGTTTAATGTTGAGAGAGCGGTTTAAAAGTGAGATCACACTGTTACTGTAAGAAAAAGAGGATAAAGTTATTTATCAAAGCCATCTGTTGTGAAAGCTTCCATAAGTGACATATTTATTTCCTACTGCTACACACTACCAGATTACATGGGACTGCAACAGTCTCAGACTCAGAGCCACAGAGCAGCATGCCAAAGACATGAAAGGTCATTCACACACAATAACAATCCCTCTAAGAGTGCACTCACAGGCTTGTGGGTAATTACAGTTCTTTTGCTGGAGTGTTTTGTGTTTCGCTTTGCTTGTTCTGTCTCAAAAGCTAACAACCACTCATTATTCACGGTTTGAGTTGAGCTTTTTTTTTTTCTTCCTTCAGCAGGGCAAATTACACACAAGAGTGACAGCTCTCAGAGAAAGAGAGGACCAACAGCCTCGCTGGGTTCTGGTAAGTGCAGTCTTAAACCAAGGGGGCAGGGACGCTGACTACAGCCCTGCAGTCTGTTGACTTTGTGGCAAGGGCAGCAAAGGGTTGAAGACATGGATATACTGTACTCTTACAGTGCCCACTACAATAAACTACCTTCCATAGTGGTCATAAAGTCTGCATAATATGCTATTCTCAGACACTTGTCCAACACTTCATATCTTAAAAACAGTGCAATCTGTCCACTGCAGGAGCTTCTGGTCCAAACATAGAGAAGTCTGTCGTAATTCTGAGATAGAGAGTTTATTGAGGCATGTGTTTGTGTGTTTGTTTGTGTGTGTGTGTGTGTGTGTGTGTGTGTGTGTGTGTGTGTGTGTGTGTGTGTGTGTGTGTGTGTGTGTGTGTGTGTGTGTGTGTGTGCCAAGACTTCGAACCCTTCAGGCCCTCACTGGCACCACACAGGGAGGCTAGCAGAGACAACCAGACCTATCACACAAATGCACATGCACACACACACATACGCAAGCACACACTAGATCTACCTGCATGGCTAGTTTGGGGAATGTTTTCTCCTCTGGAAGGATTTATGATGGCAAACAGAGGGTAATGAAACCCAGAGAGATATTTACTGTCAGTGTCAGAGCTTATTATCCCAGGGAGGAAAATGGGGTCAACTGGAAATACTTGCTGAAAACTGGGTGTTGTCTCTTGTCTGAAAGGAAAAAAAAAAAACAAGTCTCCCCTCTGTGTCACCAGAGTTCTAAGATCTCAAACAGTGAGGTCAGTGTTGAGGCATCAAACATCAACAAGGGAAAAATAAATGAGCAATTCACTGAGAACGTCTGATGTTCTGATTATTTTACCACAGCATTTTGCCCACGGTGCACTGTTTAATTACTTCGCCATGGTCCATAACTTTCAGTGTGCAGCTGATGTGGCATCTCCCTCTATTTAAAATGTACACAAGACCACCATGTGAACATCAAGATGATTTATACTCACTATATAGAAGTAGGGACTTTGTCTGATGCATATGTCACTGTCTGGAATCAAATTCAATGACAGGACATTTAATAGAATACAGTCATTTCATGGCTTAGGCAGAGCTTTAATTTGACAAAAGGCATTGTCCTATTCTGCCTGCGTCATATAGGCTTGCTTCCCTACACATAACAAAATGAAATCAAATTTTAAACAATCCACTAAAACATCATTGCAGACTTGCTTAGGTTCAAGCAGCCATCGATCATCAGTTGTAACTTTGTTGAGTACAGCAAAGAGTCATTTGTCTTTTTGTAAACACTGATCACAAGTTGCAGATAAAACCTACAGTCAAATGTGAATCTCTCAGACAGAGAAGAGCTTAATACTATAGAAACATTTGGAAGAAATTTTTACTTATTAGATCTTCAAATGGACATTTCAATGACTTTACAAAGTGACTGTGATCCTGTTCCCCTTTAGTCTCTCTTGCCATTTTCACATACACGGATTATCGTGATAATGCAAGCCAATACCACAGTATTGATCATGGCATTTACCTTGACTGCTTTAGAAAGGCTTGTCAATACAATCAAGTAAAAATGAATGAGCTGTCCAAACAAGCTTCTCTGCTGATAATTAATACATCCAGAAGATCATAAAATCACAGAACTGGATTGGATGTTTCACGGTGCTACGGCTAACACTCCTGTGGTGCTCAGTCTGAAGAGGAATTACAGTGGCATAACAGTGACTCCACTGAACCAGAGCCCATGAGCACATTCAATTATTCTTCTCTGAAGCCATTACAGGGAGAATGGCTAATATTATCCCTGCCTAATGGCAGATAATACACAATATTCAGGAGTTCAGTGTACTAAGCATTTGCACAAGCCTTTGTAAAGTCTCTTACTTAATCATCCATCTGGTACTCTGGGGAGTAGGTAGGAAAAACCAGAGGCAACATTTCTGTTGGCACTGAGGCCAAGCTACAGTAGAACTGCTCATGTTGGTCGGAGATGCATGAGGAAGCAGCGATAGAGCTGCAAAAGTTTCAAGATCATAAAGTGAGGAAAAACTGTTCAGGTTGTGATGGGTTGTGTTTTCTGCACGAGCAAATCCTTTAACTTAAAGGACAATAAGAGCCGAAGAGCAAAATTAAGGAAGCATGATGTAACAGATATTACACAATGTTAGCATCAACAATAAATTGACCTAAGTTAGGCGAAGCACTTCATGAATATTAAAACAGCTCCTCTAGAAATTGTATCCTTAATTCTGCCCCATCATTTCCTCTGGGGAACAAACTTAAATAGATCACATTGGTTGAGATCCATTATCCATCACAGCATCCCCATTCATCTCAAATGCATAATTTCTATGGGTGATGTGTTGCAGTTCCCAATGCATCAACATTATTTATGGTTTGACATTATAAAAGTAAGTGCATAATTTATGGGCCTAAATTAATGCACTACCTTCCGTGTGCTGTCTGTTTTTCAGAGATCCAAAGCCAGATTGCCGCATGCCAAAAGTATGGAGCAATCCCATTTACAGCAGAGAGCCCACAGCAGCCTTGATTTATGGCAGTAAATTAAAAAGAATGAAAAATTTATGACAGCAATTTGTGGGCAGTCATAAAACTATTATAGAACTTTGAAGTGGTGTTTTGTCCTTTTGCATGTAAGTGATGCAAGATGATCCAGTGTTCCAGAAATATCATAACTCCTTTTATTTGAAAAAGATCACCACTAGACTAGTTGTGTTAACAATGTGTATCAAAGTTGGTACGTTAACTGACAGACAAGTTTAATGAACAACAGTGTTTTCGAAATCAACACATCACTACAGCCAGTGCATGCCTGCTAAGTGTGTATTCAACTTCTCTTTTGCATGAAATCGAAGCCCCAGCTGGCATTTGAGTGGATGCCAAGCCATGATTGAATGAAAGCACATCCTTGACTGACAAATGATATATTAAGCTTTCAGTCAGCAGTGGGGAGAAGCCAGGCATGTCAGTTACCTGCTACAGCAGAAACTCCACTTGTCAATCTGCCATTGGCAGGGCTAAACAAGATCTGAAATGTTAAAAGCCCTGCACACCGTAGTTTTTCACTTCCTTGTGCGTCCCGGGCACTTAGACATATCAGCCATGTGACGGCTATGAATCAGCATCTGCCATGAATGTCAGAGTATCGCATTTATAAGTGAAATACCATTTGTTAGGCCCGTGGGCACGCTCCTCCAGTTTCATGCAGGATATGAGAGAACATCAAAATGACAGACAATTGACTCCTGAATATTAATGGAAAAGTGACCTTCATGAGGAAGAATACGTCATCCCATATGTCATCATGATACTTTTCCTATGGGAAAATTTAATATACCCACTTAAATGGCAGTGTTAAAAAGTTTGTGTTTATGTATGTAATTATGTTTGTGTCTAGTCCATGTGTGGGCCATTAATAAAGATCTGAGCGTACATGTGACGGAGGTCTGTGGGCAGCGTTGGGCAGCTCTGAGTGGCCCTCTCCTTGACTCTGACGGTGTTGATTATGGATGATTAATGGCATAAAGGAACAGTGAAAGAAAGGTCATCTCCTGGGTTCTAGAGGGAGCAGCTACATTGGGAGTAATTAAGACACTTGTGTAAGCATGATTAATACGCACACACTGACGCTGTGCACGGTAAACAAGGCAACCAGATGGTTGAGCTATGGACTTCAAATTCTATTTCTGTAAGTACAGCAGGATTTAATAGTGACTGTGTGACATGATTTTGCAATTTCATGCTGGACTTTAATTGTTAACAGCTTACCTATTTTGAAGAAATTCACCCGAACCGGTCAGGACAGATCCAGCAAAATAGGAACACATGAAAAAGAAAACATATTTCGAATTAATATCAATTGCAGTATGTTTTCATGTATGATTTTTGACATTAATTTTAATGTCTGACATTGATTGACATGAGTGATGTATCTGATAGGCTTAGCCTGCATTATATGGCTGTAGCAGTTCAGAGTAGCATTTGAGAATGAAGATGAGCCAACCTAAGATGACCCACTGCTGCACAAAATCAATCAACATCAGTATGTTCTCACCACAGTCTCCACCAAGATAGAACACATCAGCACATCCTGTGACCAGCTTTTGCTCATATTACACCAGCCTTCATGTATCACATAGCGTGTACTCATGGGCAACACATCAGGTTGCACTTACACTTCGGTAAAGCAGTGATAATTATCATCTAAACATCTTGATGGATGATAACACTAACCACAGACATAATGACAGCTTAAACAAAAATTATCACAGCACTTTTATCTTAAATTACAGCCCACTTTTTGTAACAAATCATGTTGTTGCTTCACACCTACGTAAGCAATCGGAAAAACTCAAGTCCCCACTCGGGTCTCTCTCACCCTGTGGTCTCCTCTGTCATGTGACAGGAGGATTAACTTCACGGTGCACATGAGTTAGGCCAGTGTGGGAGACAGTTGTCACTTCACTCCACTAAGCAAAGCTAACTCTCACTCATTCTGCTTTCTTGTGTCTCCATGTCTGATTTGCAAGTCTCCATCTTGTAGGACACTGACTTACTGCAGTGTGTCAGACAGACGACGTGTGACTCGGGTTTAGTTTACTAAGATAAAACAGAAAAGCATTCTGATGTCACTTCGTGTGTGAAGCTGTCAATTACACTACTCACAATGATGTTGTTAAAGCAAAAATATACTGCATTGGTAATAGTTACACTATCTATGTGCACTACACAATTAGGTTTATGATGACTGATGAAGGTGATGGTCACCAAGGACTCATACTAATGGTGCTATTAAAATAATAGCTGACAAAGGTCTTCAGCTTTAACTCTTGTCTAATAATCACCGACAGTAGAATAGTACAGCTATAATCACTCTGACTAAACTCATTATGAAGGCACGGGGGCTCGGGGGCTGTAGTTGTTGAGAAGTTAGAGCAGAGCGTGGGGAAGCTGGGACGCTGAGGAGAAGCAGAGCCATGTGGAGGGGAGTGTTGATACATGCCCAGTGAGACAGTGAGTGTGCTGCTGGGAGAGACGCTACCATTCTCCACACTGTTCGTACATCGCCTCGGTGTCCTTCACTTCCTGTTACTCATCTGTATTCTGCTCACACATACAAAAAAAATATTTTTAAGTTCACGCATTCTTGTAAAGTTAGGTCAACATCCATATAATGTCCTCTTAAATAGGCACAGTAATAACTGATTTATGCTCTTTGGGATAACACACAGCTGTCTCCCCCACAATACTTGTCGAGACAGAAGGCCCTGTGTCAGTGTCTTCTCAAGTTAATTGTAAGTGAGTTCCAACATCAGGCCTACAGTATGCTGCCCAGCTTCACACGTCAACAAACAGAAGACTACCAGGGCTGACAGTCACCAAGCAGCTCCACACACTAACCCAGCCTCTACCAGAGGAGGCCCTGCGATGTGATAGCACCACAGAAGACAAAGGGATGGGCTCCATATGGCCAGGAATCACAGCCTTCAAAAAGAAAAAGAATGGAACCGTGAAGAGAATGTGCATGACAGCGCCAAGAAGCAAGCAGCATGGAAATGGGATCTCAGCCAATACAGCACTGATTTGGTGCTAAAGCTGTTTGTAATATGGAGAGTACAGGGAAGATCAAGCTGCTTGAATAATTCTACGTATAAAATCTAGGGCAATATATTGAGTGTATTTTGCGTTTGCGTTTTTTTTTGTTTTCATACTTTCTAGGTCAAAGTTTTGCGGGTTTCCAGTATGACTGAGGAGTCTGAATTCATGTAGAAACAGTTTTAACCACTCATTCATCAAGAGCAGTCCTGTTCATTGCATATTTGGACAATCTGGAAAACTCTTATTCCTGAGTAAGATAGAAAGCAGGACTTTTCACTTCCTAACACAAAGTGCACACAAATGTTGGCAGCATATTTCCTGTTGGAACCCTCCGTCTCCTTTGTCCTATCCAAGTTTGTTAAACCGCTGTCATTTCAATTGTTCTGCTATAGAAAAATTATAATCCACCTGTCAACATTGACAGGGTGTTGGAAAACTTGGATAATGGATAGTGTAGGGCCCTGAAATTCCAACCAGGCCGCTTACTGCCAACTAAAACCATTACAGAATGACAATTCTTTTTCAGTTTATTTGAAAATTGCACTGAATCACCGCTGCCTCCCTGACCATCTAACCACAATCAATTT
Organism: Seriola aureovittata; assembly: GCF_021018895.1. Lineage (NCBI taxonomy): Eukaryota > Metazoa > Chordata > Actinopteri > Carangiformes > Carangidae > Seriola > Seriola aureovittata. The sequence continues at coordinate 14,939,155 of NC_079377.1, forward strand.
CCACAGCCAGACCCAGATATGAATGAGAGAGGGAAAATGAAATATTGACTTGATTGGTAAGTAGTTTTCTCTCCCTCCATTGTTGACAACACCATAAAAACTCCATTCAGACACACTTAACTATTTCAACATAGTGCAGATAGCACAGTGTGCGACTCAGAGATAGTGGGGCTATGTTTAGGGTTACACTGACATTGACTTAATAATTTGATTCATGAGGTCATTCCAAGCTATTTCCATAGGTAATCAACCTTAAAAGGGAAACAGTAGTGTCTACAATTAAAGATTAATGCTGTCTTTGGCCAAATTTCTCGCTGGCGTCATCAAGGTAATTAGGGAAAGATAAATTTCCACAGTTTAACATAACAATGAAAGTCAAGTAAAAGACTTACAATGGCCTCTGTTGGGAGTAGGGGCACATTATGTGGCAAAAAAAAAAAAAGTAAAATAAAAAATATTTTATTATTCAATGTAAGATCCTGTGGTGACCTCTGCACAGTTACCATGCTGTTAGTTTGCTGGTGTTCTGTCGGGCTGGTTGTGTTCACACTCGGGGCCCATACACCAACCGCCCACTGACAAAAGCTGAGAGGGATCGCTTTGATCTCTGTGCCTCACTAAATCAACACCAGACAAGGTTCATGCAAAGGTCGGCAAAGTCATCTGATCATCACATTCCAAAACCAAGTATTTCATGACAGCTATGCACTGGTACAGGTTAAATGTCACCAAAAGTTCAGGCATGAAGACGGAAGATGGACAAATTTAACATGTCCCAACCCAACCCCCCCACCCCACCCCACCCCCCACGCAAAAAGAGAAATAGATCAGCTTCAGCTTAAGCAAATAAGAAGAGACAGAAATATGGTTTTGTCCCTGCAGTTGGAGGGTTTAAAGCTTGTAAGAGATACAGCATTTATTATCTAATGACACCGATTGTCATACTACATCTTTTCAGAAAGTGCTACACCAAAGAATTGACAATAGGAGCATGACAGCACTCTTAAAATACCTTTGGTCCATGTATACTATGGAAATAAAAAGCCAGGCTAAAATGGGTCTGGGTTTATATCACTTCACACCATTTAAACATACTGTATACACATTTTTGAAGCTTTGATACTGAGCAGAGACAAGGGATAGCAACAGTAATACAGTCCATGTTCAGATCACACAAACACAGCGGTTCCCTGTACTATACAGCCATTTACACAGGGTCACTAGTCTTCACAGGAGACCAAACCTATCATAACACAGCTGTGAGTACAGACCTCCTTTGTATTCTGAGAAAAAGAAAGGGGGGTAAAAAGATGATCCAATTAAAGTTGTATATCATTCTGCTATCCTCTGTCAGTGCATATTCCTCTGGCTCTATTAGAAGCCAGCTCCTCCCAGGCAGGCCAGTGTAGCTCTGTAATTACACCTCTTCCTCTGACAACCTGCATGATTGTTTTCCTAACACTGTATTACTTCGTTAGTACTTTCCAGTACGCGTTATTTTTAAACTGTCAGTCTGGCCCGACTCATCCCCCCGATCTGCACTCGTCTGTTTATCATAACAATCATTAATAACTGTCACTTGCCAGCATCCATAGAACAAACTCATTGCCTCATTACCATGTTGCAGCGTTTGTTCCAGCGCGACGCCTGTGTATCGCTCACAACAGGGCCAAGCCAATTACTTTGCTGAAATGGAATCGCATTAATCAAAACTTAACAAGGTGGCAAATTTAAAGATATCACATTGCAAAAGACAGCATAACTAATATGTCACTGTCATGGTTGCTGTGGAGGTATGCAGCAGGCAGGAACTAAATATATCACCTTACAAGGTCCATATGAATTTTGACATTTCATATGATCTGAGAAGTATTACAGACAGAATGGACTACACAGAGCTGAGTGCTGGCTGCTACTGAGGACTACTTTGTCTCTCTACTAAGCAAACAGACATATAGAGGGCAGGAGTGGCGGAAGAGTGCAAGGGAGTGAAAGAAGGAGATACAAGCCATACAGACAGAAGAGTGACAAAACAAAAGTGAGTTAAATAAACCTGAGTAAAAGAGGGAGGACAGATGTGAAAATCATGGGGGCAGTAGAGAGACAGGAAGAGAGCACAAGAAGAGGAAAGTGAGGAGGAACAGAGAAGAAGACAAGACGAGTAAGGGGGGTACTTAAAAACTCAGAGAAAATGTGAAGAAGAAAAGAAGATGAAGAAAAAGAAGCACACAAGGAGAAAAGGATAGAGGGATGGACAGGGGAGCAGTGGAGTAGAAACGAGGAGAGGGAGAGGGAAAAGGGAGAGGGGAGGAGGAAGTGCCGAGCGTGTCTCTTTGAGCGCCAGCAGGCGGCAGTTCATCATGTCTCCCTTCACAGAGACGTTTTCTTTTACACTTTAAATGATGATACTCATCAATCACGGGCTGACAGCTGCATCAAGCCAGCTGCAAACATGCAAAGGCCAGCAGTGTGAAACCTGCTGACGCCACCCATCGCTGCATACAGGAGGAATCAGTCAGCCACTCGGCCTCCGCCCAGGATTTATCTGCTCTCACAACACACCAGCTTGCTTTTCTCTCCAGCAAACCCAGAGTAAATACAATCCATTTTACCAAATATACCTCGCATGGGTTTGAGAAGTGACATGTGGGCTGAATTTCATTTTGCATGTAATCTGCAAGGTTTTAATTAATATATACTTATTATAATACACAATGAATTATCATCATTATTATTATTTATCATTATTATTATCATCATGTATCAAAATAATTAGGACTAGCAGCCACAAGTTGAAATATCATATGTTCCATTTAGTTTATTTAACACAAATATTAAAGAGCATGCAATAAAGAAACTTTGTGGGTTTTGTAGATAGGAAGTCATGATATATTTGACCACTGACTGACTGGACACAGCATGAATCTGGACTGGAGCTCACTAGCTGGGCCTTCGCTTTATCAGAAAACTGCAGTGGCAAGCTTTAACACCAGTGTCACAACACATAGCTGCAGCTCACAGGAGATTGTCGACTCACCATCAACCACAACAAGTCAGAAATCCTGATTAAATTAAAGTAGTTGTTTAAATTCTGAGCAATGCTGGGAGTAGAGGAGAATAGAAAAGTTCAAATGCGTTGTGCAATCTTCCCATGAATGATTAGGAATACAAAAGTGGTTACTGTGTCTGTAATTCATCTGCATTATGAATCTATCATTCACAAAGACAAAAGGCAGTCCTTGGTGCCAGAGGTTATCCATACACAACTCATGCACACTACTGGTTTTAGATTACTCCCTTCAGCCATCCTTCACTTTCTCCTCCTCCACCTCCCTTTTATTTAGCTTTCTTAGTGACTGCTCATTTCTAGCACTCAGACAGAGGGGGGTTGAGCTGAACAGAGCCAAGCAGATGGATGCGAATTCAAAGTTTCCTGATCTTTAGCAGAAGTTATGGAGGGTTATCTTTGGCTGTATATCTGGGCCCTGGCAGCTCTCCCCTGGTGATGAAGGATTAAGCAGCACAGCTGTCTCTTCCCAGAATGATGCAGTGCAGTGCTCCCCGACACGACAGCATCACTTAATCTTAATGTCCGCTCCTCCAGCGCAGACGCACAGGACAAAGCCAATCAGCATCACATGCCACGGGGATGGACCCTGCTGCCTGGCCCGGGAGTCTCTCACCCTCACAGGCCGATTAATCAACTTCAGACAGCCCAGTTCAATCCCAGCCACAGCTCCCCCTGCTCTGATCCGCTCACTCTCTCTCTCTCTCTCATACACACACATATACACGCTCCCTCTAACTGTTGTGATGTATAGAGCAGGGGAGGGCTACCATGCAGGAACACTTATCAGATTGCAGTCCACATTATGCATGTCTTTGTGTTACACAGAGAAAAAGGTAGCGAGCTAAGAGGGAGGGAGTAGAGACCAGAGTAGGGAGGGGTGGGATATTGAATGCCTACACCTTATTTCTGTCACAGGCCACCTATTTGTCCATCCATGAGCTCCAATAAGGGCTTAAAGAATAATGATTAATGCTCATTTGGACAAATTACTCTCTGGGAGGTCCTGAGCAAGGATTTAAACCTAATATGATACCAGAGCCTTTACAAGGAGACAACACGCCCCCTTGCAGTGCTGTCTTAACTTCATATGATAGCCTAACAACCTGGATCCAGATCACAGGATTGCATTCATGCATGTTGCACACAGACAAACCATAGTAAATGGCTTACACTGCCCGAAGAAAGGAAATCCTCAGAGAATCTGCTCTGACATATCAAATGCAATTCATCAAGTCACCCAACAATTACAACAGCAGCGTGAAGACAGACAGGGAAATAATATGCATGGTAGAGTGATGCTTGGGAAACACACCCAAGTGTATGTTTATGACGTTCTGTAGAGCCCTGGTTATGTGCAGATATAGAATATTAGCTCCATAAGTTATTCTCAATTGCAGTCAGTCTCATTACCCACAGGCATTTCCCTGTTTCATGGAATGATGAAGAGCATTTCTGCTTCAAGTAGAATAGTGGGGTGTATACAACATTAACACATGCAGGACTCTCGGGCGTCCTATCCGAAAGGCCGCTATGATTTAGGAGAGCTAATTTAGTGCAATAAGCATTGAACACCATGAAAGCATCACAGCGCTACTACCATACTGTATGACCTTGAATAAGTAGTAAACCAACATAATGAGGTTCTTTATCTGAGAAATACTCTAATCTTTCTTTCATACAGCGCCACTGTATCTAATATATGTGTGCTTATATAGTGCCTTAATAAAAAGACATAAAAAGGCAGATGTTTACATTATTGTATCTGTTTCACTGCTGAACCACAATTCATAACAGAAAACCACTCTTAGGTTTTACAATAAAGACCTGTTTTTATCGCTATAGAGTTGTGGTTATAAACAAAAAGAATTCATCTTGTTAGTCAAGTGATGTTGTGAAACAACTTTCTGGTCAGATATACAGCACAATCTGGGCTAGATTTCTTCATCTGTCATTTTCAATCTCTTCACAGTACAGCCTCTTAATCTAATAAGTTATTCAGGAAATATGATACTCACCAAGCAGCAGTGGTCATTTACACATAGTTAAGTTGTTTCTACTAAGGTAATTGCTGTTGGCAACAACACAGCATTCCCCCTCGGGTAGTTTATGATGGCGTCTAAGAGTGATTTTGCAGCGTTATCATCCAGGTTAGGGGGAGCGTTTTGGCCAAAAAGAGCAGAGTCCTTGGCAGCTTCCAATCAGATCTTTTCCATAAAGACCTCACTGAGTGAAACAGAGCAAAAACCAGAAAGAGACTCGGAAAAATAAAACTCTTCAACTATGGATCACTCCTCCAATTTTCTGAGCATTATTACAATGTCATAAACGGAAATACTTATTTGTGGATTGGAAGAAAGGACACGGCACCAACACAATCGAGGATGTTGTGCTCTTTTCCATCACAAGGCTTGGGTGATGATCAAAAGAGGGTTTGGCAGAATGAGAGAGAACAGGAAGAAGGGTAGTCGTGAGTGTGCCAAATTATATACCTGAACCTATAATGGGATTGGAATTGATAAAATTGTATTAATAGAAATGCCATTATCGATTCCGATTATCAATTCTTTATAGATTCCTCATTAATTTTCTGTTTGGCAAAAAGTATGCCTACACAGGTTTTCAGCATCAACGGAAAGCCCTGCATGTGACTCAGGTGTGCAAAAGCCCCACTGTTTATCCGCTGTTTTAATTTAGGTAAGAGGCCTCAAACAGTGAGTGCTGAACTATATTTGATATTTGTATTGAAACTTCCCTGCCATGTTTCCTCATCCACACCTGCTGTTGTTTCCTCTAACCTTTGACCAGCTGTATGAAACATCTGTTACTAGTGATGTGGCTTGGCAGTTGGCTCTAACTGAATTGCCAGAAACCCTGAGCCCCCAAAAGTTAAAGGTTATTGTTTAGTTAATGTGCTCTGTTTCGGCCTGCTTCCATGTCTAGCCATATCATAAACACATGAAGATCAATGGCAATTATTGCTGGATAATTTGGCAGCGAAACAATCTAATACCAGAGAGACATCAAGTCAATAAAACCTGTAGTGTAGTATGTATGGTGTATGGTATATCTCTCTAAAACACATATACACAGACAGTGTTACATAGATCATATATTATTCATGATCAAAATAAGAGCCACAGTCTGTCGCCGTGTTGCTGTGCAAGGAAATGAGTCTCTGCTTAGTCCACAATTCTAAAAATCCAGGTTCACTTTGACCACTCATGGAGAATATGAACCACACACTGCCACCCATGATATAGTGCAGATAATACAAGCCGCTGCCTAAATATTACTGCGCCATTACACTGTTATAGATTTATACCTGTAGTGTGAAACCATCAATGGTCTTCTAATGATATGATGATAGAGCCAGGACATAGTTCCATTAATTCATCATTCTATATTCTCCTCCACAGCTTCCAGAGACCCTGCTAATACAGACATCATCTCCTGTCCCACGCACATAATAAAGGCCTGTCAGATCCACACCGTTATTAATTAGCACTTCTCTGAGGTGAAATTCAATCAATTGCAGCCCCTCTGATAGCTTTTTAGCACGTTATGCAAATCGGATGTGACCAAGTCCTGTCACTGCTATGGTGGCCGCTGAGGAGAAAACCTAGCTGCACTGCACAGTCGCTCCTCAGACTCCTCTCCTCCTCTTTCTTCTCCTCCTCCTCCTCCTGCTCCTGTGATGGTGCTAACATATTCATTACTTTAACATTTGAGCTCTCCTAGCTCTGATAGCATCAGGGAGGGTGAGAAAAGAAAGGGATGGAAGAAGAAAGGGGGGTCTTAATGTTCATTTAATTAGAATTAGACATATGGCATACGGAGCAGAGAGGGTGACAGGCCCTGCAATGACTCACCTGAGGGGAATGGAGAGGCAGCACTCAAGACACCATGAGATCATAGGAGTACAATAATGGATGGACGGAGGTATTTGATCTAAGTGGGTTGACTTCAGCTTCATGGTTTGAATTAGTATGGATTTCTGTATAATAACAGATTTACTGAATTATATTTAATACTAAAGCATCTCAAGGGCTATAATATATGACTGTTACTGTCTGACATGAAGGTTGGTTGGTTGCTGTAGTTGTACAGCAATAATACCCGTGATTCCCGAGGAGGCCTATTCATGCCTTTAAATTTTAGGTTTATATAAATTTAAAATGCTGTGCCAAGACAAAAAGGTACAAAAACAATGTCATGATTCCATGATTATTGAGACAGATTTTAGCTATAGCCACAGTACAGTCATACATCACTGCAAATGCACACTTACATGAAACCGTGCAAGGATGGGGACAGCTAATGGCTCCAAAATCTCTCCCAGGAACCCATGCATTTTTCATGTCACCGTAAAAGGACTGTCTGTGGCAAATCTAACTGCGCCGGACGCTAATTGATCTGCGCCTTTAATGCATGTGAAACAAGGGAGTGTCGAGCAATGCTGCAAAACTGTCATCTCAGCCTTTTTCCTCTAATGCAGCCATAAATCCTGTAGTCGTCGCCCCCTCAGTCAGATGTTTTCATTACTACCATATCAGTTTTATTGAAATTACTGACATCTGCATGTTTCAATAATTGTAGGTCCTGCAAAGCTGTTGTAGCAATTTTAAAAGGGGGAGGCCCCCGCTCTGCATTCTGGATCAATTTCCTGCTCTCGAGGGACAAGAGAGGGAATGTGGTATTGGAAAGGCACAGGGGCCCTGATAGATTGTGTGGTTACTCCGTGACGGAGACAAACAGTTTAATCCGGTGTAAATCTGCAGGCGCAGTGTGAGATTGTTTTATACAGAGATGTAAATTGCATTGTCAAAATCAGTCATCTTCCAGGTATGGGGCTTAACAGGAGCCACTTTAGAATGGGAAAGACAAACGCTTATCTCACTCCGCAAACCCTGGGGGGAGGCACGGAGCCACCTGGAGCTAGCTCTCTCTTTGTGAGGACAAAACACCGTCAAATGAGAGGAAGCACAAATACCTGCTGAATAAGGTGTTTGGGATTTATCAAAGCTGAAAACTATGACATAAATTTGTACATGTAGCCGGCTGCACTGTAGGTTCTTATCATTTCACTGTAATGGGATCCCGGTGCAGCGCAAAACAAACAACACCGCAACCTAATATAATAGACAGTATGAGACTGGGAGGTTACAGCGCCGAGGTAACGCATGTGTTCCTCCTGTTTGAATTATCTATGGTCTATCTATGCATAATGCATACTGGGATGGGTCCCATTATTATGGCGTAGCCAGGCAAATGAAATATCCCTGGAGTTTTCTTTGCGACACAGTCCACTAAATCAATGCAGCACTTTGATAAAGCTGTGTGTCTAGATAATAAGTCAGCAATAACTACTTGCAATCATTTCATTAGGTACAGTATGGATGATACAGTTAGGGAAATGAGAAAAAGAGGGTTGAGTCTCTAATGTGGAAAGTGCTGGCTCCGTGCCTATGTGTGTATATGTGTGTGTGTGTGTGTGTGTGTGTGTGTGTGTGTGTGTGTGTGTGTGTGTGTGTGTGTGTGTGAGAGAGAGAGAGAGTATATGTGGACTGTGACTGCAGCAGGTCTGTACTGCTTTGCCTGTGAATTTAGGCCTGTGTGCATGTGTGTGTTCCCGTATGATGCAAAAGCATGTGTGTGTGGTAGATGTGTGTGTGTGTATGTGTTTGGTGTGACTGGGCTAGACTGATGAGGCTTTAGTATATCTGTCAGGCACAGTTTGGGGATTGGAGGAGTAGGCGTGCAGGAGCCGGTGGCCATACATCTCTATTACACTAGATGGTCACCACAGTGGCCAGCTGTTTATTCTCATTAGCTCACACGTTGGCCGTCCAAACAGACTCTCTACAGCCTTGCACAAAGCCAAGTCCATCGTGGTCCAGTTCAAACCAGTCCAAAACAGATGTAGTCACATTTGAAGTGTGCTGTTTTTTTAATGTTTCTCAATGTGTATTCAGTGTAACAGTCAGTACATTGGCAAAAAAAACTACAATGCAAAGGCAGAGAAAATACCAACAAAGGTACACAGAGCAGAAAGAGAGAAAGTATATCGGCAAAAATCAATATTGACGATCAATTCTACCTTACAGCCACTCAATAATTCCTCCCATATTTCCCTGCACTGCTTGGTGAAGAATCACATGTGTTGGATATAATATCCATTTTCTACATTACAATAGTTGTCTGCCGTGTGCTGAAAATGCAGCCGTGTGACAGTGAGGCAGAAGTATTAGCAGGCTCTCTTGGTGTGGGATATGAGAGAAAAGGCTTCTTTTTCATTGCAGTGCACAGACAAGGCTGCAGTGAGAAAAGCTAATGGCTATGATTAATGACAAAGGGCCAGAGGAGAGCCGGGACACAGACGCTACATATATCATCCTCTCCCATCAGTCTATGCACCTCCCAAGACCCTCTCGGCAGAGGGGGGGAGAGAGGTGGAGGAGGAGGAAGTGAGAGTGAGAGAGGGAGAAACAGAGAGAAATAGGAGAGAGAGAGTTATCTACTCCAAGTCCTTTACACACAGGAATTGCTTCTCTCTTTCTTCTTGGGGGAAAGTGAAAAAAAAAAAAAAAAAAAAAAAAACAAGTGACAAAGAGGTGATAAGGTGAACAAGAAAATGGCGTGTAAAATAACTGGGAGATATTCTGTGAGAGAGGAAGAGAGAGGGGGAAAGGGAGAGAGCAGTCTGTGATCGTTCCTGATTTCAAGCAACTTGACTCTTCGCATGCCGAAGCCACATTTCCAAGGTCTTATCTGCCATATGGTCTGCCCTGTTTAGATGATTTATTAGGTGAGGAAAAGAGCACTGATAAATTTTACTGTGTTTCCCTGCATAGGCAACCCATGGTGTCAATAACAAAACTCAGGCGTCTTTAATGAAAACTTTTAGTACCAAAAGGGTAGCCATCTATTTATGAGTCACTATAATATTACACCGGCAAAAAGAAATTATCTGTGCTTCTCACGCACTCCACAAAATAAGGCCTGAATTGAAGTTGGGGGGAGTGGGGGGGCACAGATCATATCCATATGTCAGCAGCTCCCAAGCACCCTGCATTTAACATGGCGCAGGTATATTTCTGCTTAATTGAAGCATTCAGCTGTTTACAGCTCACACAAAAACAGCAAGGGTTTATTTATGGCCAATTATAGAGTAGTGTTTTGAGTGAAGGAGGCCCATTATGGATTCCAGCCCTTTTGATTCTAATTAGTCACCGTGTTCAGGTTTTTGGTTTACATGCCTGATTTACTGGGGGATAGGCGGTGGGGGTGGGAATTAATTTCCTATTAAACAACATATGCCTGTTACTAAATCAGACAAAAGCTTGCTGGGAAACAAGACATGGAAACAATAACTGCAGAACAAACTGCTCTGCTGCAGTGTATACCTCTCAACTCTCTTTTTATGTGCAGAAAGAAAGAAAGAAAACAACAGAGCTACATAAACAACAGAAATTTGCCTCTTCTGCTCTGATCTAACTTTATTTAGTATAAAATTAAATTATTTCCTATCCTAAAGTCATGGAAATGTTTTGGTTGCACAGTTTATAAAATATAATATAATAATAAGGCTATAACAGATATAATAGCCTAATATAATAATAGGATGATGGAACAAACTTTAAAACTTGTTTAACAACTTGTTAGGGAAGATACTACAAGCTCCAGCTACATTACTAATTGCACTAAAGTGATTAAATAAACATGTGTTATAAGTATCTTATACAATAATTATTATTTTATTAGTTTGTGATTGTAAATGTAACGACGAAATGGTTTTCTTTTCACTGCCCTTGCCTTATAGACTGATGACGTGTGTAAGCTATTCATTACATGAAAACGGTTTGCCAAACATGTGCCAATGGCTTCCTAACAATGACCTGTTAATTTGCAACTAAATCGGAGTCACAGAGGCACATTTAGGATTTCATTTGCAAACCAAAGCTTGCCATTTGAAGTACAAATACCCTACACTTAACAAGTTAGAGTCACAGGGGTCACAGAGGACACAAGGACAGATTCACAGAATCAATGTCAATATGTTACTACAATTGTTAGATAGGCACCAGTTTACATAGTAAAACAATAACCCACAGTAAAGCAAGTGAAATATAATGGCATAGCAAAAACATAAAATTGTATCTAATTACTAGGAAAATAATAAAAATTATTGATGCATAAGATTTAATGTTGTTCTCTTGTTTTATGATCAATGGATAACCAGAACAGTACAGTACTTTGTACCTCTCTTAAAGCTTTTTGATTTATTTATGGTGACTGTGTAGCAATTAATATTGCACAGGCTGTATTGTCATTTTTCAAGCCATTTCCCAGGAAATGTTCTACACCCCGTAATGGCCCCTCGAACGCTGTAGCTGTCATGTCCTGGACAGCTGCATTTTTACAAGACAAACTCAGACACGTCACACTCATCTCTCTGTGGACTTACTTGCTGCTCGTTGCCACACAATAAACACACACACACGGCCAAACCCAAACAGAGGCCAAGGCCAGCAGCTGTTAATAACTGCATGGAAAACTTTGATTAATATTTCACCCCTTGTTGCGGGGCTGTTGAGCAAGTGTCACCTTCCAAACAGTGTCCCATGAAACCTTTTCTTTCAGGGACCCCGCTTTGCCAGGTGGAGATGATAAATCTGTTAGGATTATGCCCCCAAAACCTCATCAGGCTAATTACAGTGTAGCCATGCAGCTCTGATCCATGTCTGCATCTGTATTTAGGTAGAAGTCTGGACTGAAGCCAGATTAGCAGTGCTGTATGCTATGTAAAGAAATTGAGTCCTCAGCTTTCAAATTAAGCAAATCTCAAAAGAGAATTCAAATCACTCCCCTCCCGTTCATTCTCAGGCTCCATGTGCTTTCAAACCTCAAGCTCTGGTCAAACCATTAAAATTAGATTCAGCGGGCCATACTCGGCCCATCTCAGGGGAGGGTGTTTGGCTGCGATACATAACAAACACAGGCACGAAGGGTGTGAAAACAAACTTGGCCGAAACACCTGGATGTAAACACTTCTGTTCCGTTGAGAGCATGTTTTTTTTGTTTTTTTAATGTTGTCATTAAATTGGAGGGGCAAGGTGACAAAAACCTTGAATGTCAACATCATGTACTGTTTCATAACTGCAAAATGCTGACAACAAATGTGACAACATCATTAAGTCGAAACACAGCCTGTGCATTCAATGGTTTCAGTGTTTAGTGAGAAAGAAATAACATGTTTACACGAAAAGGAGATGTATGACACATCTTAGAAGTGTTTCACAAGGAATAAGTCAGCTAAACAAAAAACTAATGAAAAACTAAATGCCATTTACATACACACAAAAACAATAATTTAGTCTATATGCGACCACGTGTATAAATAAATACACTTACACTTTCTATATTAATTATTATATTTTATACAGCTACTTTAAATCCAAGACAATAATTATGGACCTCAAATCACAGACTTGACAGTGTGCTAATAATGTGTTATCAATAATAACCTGTACGCCTCCATCTGCTCCCACAGACTGAATGTGACAGCAGCACCAACAATCCCACAAAGACGCGTATGAGAGAAATATGAGCATATTTGTGTCATCCCACACTTCGGCGTGTTTGCTGCCGCATGGCACAGCTTCTCTGTCAGCTGTTGTCTTTTGTTTCCACACACCTCACACTGGTTGCAGCACCTGTCTTTCCCATTCCTCTGTGAAGACTGTGTAGAAGGATAGAGGATGGAGAAGGTGTGTGTCACCTGGGGTCCTCTGACTGAGAGAGGCTGTCATGCCCATCACTGCCCCAGCGGGCCCGCCAATCACACACAGGCAGGCCCACGCTGAGACAAGGCCAGAGAAAACAAGCAAACAAGACAACAATCGACAACAGTCTTTAAACACGCTTGTCATTCTCCTCTGAGAGATTTCCATTTCAGCTACTTAAGCAGTACATAAAAACACGACAGCCATTGCCAACAATCTCTAAACACAACTCTGGTGTTCTCCCTCCTCAGAGAGATTACAGATTTCCAGTCATTTAGTAGAGAATGAGAAGCGTCTGCAGATTGAGGGGATGGGCACAGCACGCGTTGGCGTGTCGCAGCCTGACTGGGTTGAGCGCGGTGTGGCGTGTCATTTTTGGGCGCGCTGTTGCTCAACATCAAGAGAAATCGATGGCGTCTCCACAGGGGCAGGGAGGCCTGTGGAATAAAGGAGCTTCTCAGGTCTGTTTGAACTCATTTTCTTTTCTGGGCGGTTGCCCCCTCGCTCAGCCCCCTAAGGCATCTCCCTCACAGCAGGCCCTGACAGCTTGACACATTGACAGCTGCCGCTGAATGACAACTGATTTGTACAAATTTCAAGCCTTATAAATCTACCTGTCACAACAAGAGCATAAAAGAGCTCGGACCCAGCAGGTAATTCGGAAGTGGTGGGGGAAGAAGAAAAAAGGCCTGCTTCCTCCTCCTCCTCTTCCTCACTCCTGACAGCCCAGTCTGAGAGGGAGAGAAAAAGATGGGGATACAGAGTAAAAAAAGACAATATGGCTTTTTTTTTCCCCTTTCCTGCCAGTATACTATCATCCTCTCCTCAGGTCCACTTTGAATAAGAGCTGGTGATACCATTTTCTTGCCAACAGGCGATCAATTGTCTCATTTAGAGATTATAAAGAGTGTATTGAAAATGGAAAAGTGCAATTTTGTTTTACACCAACATTAAAGCAGCGCCACCTGCTACTCACAGGATTATCACATCAGTCTGCTTCTCACGGCTCTCACTGGGTAAATGAGCAGGCTCTTTTTACGGTATTTAAACAATCTCCAATACCACACTGCTGTAGTGCCCCTACCTCCCTGCCCCCCCAGCCTTTCATCTGTTGGTAATGGCAGACCTGGCGGGCAAGGCCTATAGCTGCAATAAATCCTCTTCAGGAGTATATCTTATAGCTAGATATAAACTATGAGAGACGGGGGCAGGAGAAAATCAATAGAAGTGACAAACAGAGAAAAGGGTTTATAATTCTAAATGAGTTGTCTCTCTCATTTTTACAGGGATGATGGCTTCTCTGTCATGACAGGTAAAAGCATGACCGAATTCTTCACAAATGTAAACACAGCTGTGATGATTACTCCTCTGTAAATTTAACAGTTTCATTCTTTAAATTCAAAAATGTAACATGACATGCTGCTGACATCGGCTATTACAGCTGCTAAAGCCGCCACCGCTGCTCCCATGCTTCCTGTAAACAATCCATTAAAATAAAAAAACATTGATCCAACACTGGAGACAAACACTCTCCTCACTGTTACTGTGTTTGGCTTCACTTTAAGGAACAATGCGAAGCAGATCAGGTGATAACAGCACAGAGGTCATCCGGTCTCTCCATTATAACTCATCCATGCTAGGCTCGGCATGCTCCCACTGTTAAACAGGAATCACATAGCTGACCGATGACACTTCTTGTGCTTGTTTACCGCTGGGTTGTGATCAGTGTCGGATTGCTATAGGCAATGACTGGGACCGGAGTGAATCTGCAGAGCAGGCTGTTTTATGTGAAACTGCACTGTTTGCATGCAATCTGACAGTTGTTAATATGTGTTTTTGCGGACGAGCACGGGTCATTAAGCTAAGATTGACTGCCACAATTATCAGAAAGTGAGCGTACAACAGCACCGAGCAGATGCATATTTTTGCTGGCAGCGTGGCTCATGACTGGCTCTCAAAGTGGCTTTGTGAACTCAGGTCTGTGGGGAAGAGAACAACTCCCTGCTTTCCTAAACTCACTGACTTACTCTTTCAGTATTGGAGAACTGCCTGCTAAACCTCTTCTATTTGCAAGTAGGCAAAACACTCTAATCCTCCATTTGTGTGTATTCATCCCTGTCCTAAATGTGCCCTTCCGCACTCTAACCCTCAAAGACCCTTCCCTTCAGGCAGCCACCGACCCTGCTGTTTGATTAAGACTTAGCCCACTGCTTTATCCCTGGACAGGACCCCGGCTGGGCCAAAAAGCATGAGTTAAGCATAGGGATTATCAGTGCCACTCCCATCGAGGCAGTCAAACTGTCACACAGATCAAAGTGGCTCCCAGCTGACCCTCAGTCATTTAAGGCAGGTGTCCTCTCATATTCTAATGCCGCGACAAGTGCACAAACTCAGCTATTGAAAAAGGTACCGCAGGATTGTTTGCCTGCCATGATTGGAGTCACTGCCGTACATCATCTGAGGATTTGTTTCTAGTAAGTCATGTTGAATGAAGGGCAATGTGTAAAGCTGAACAGGATTTTTATTTATCCCTCATTAAACTTTTGCACATTAATCAGCAGGGCATATAATCTGTGTGTGCCTACATTGATTTCGTTTCAATATCAAGTAAATCACACCACAGCCTTTGCAATATTCTCTAAAACTTGAAATGTTAATTTAAATTTGCATTGAGAATTTTGATGCCAACACCAAACGTTGGCAACTACATGACACTTCGTACTTATCATGCAGTTCATTTTGCCATAGTGTTAAAGGAGAATCTGAGGAAAGAGCTAACTAATTGCATGCTTTATTTTTTTTTATACACATAATTGTAATTTACTGTGGACTAACTGTTGATAACATTATTGCCTTTAAATAGACACCAAATATATATAATTCACATCAGTATACCATGAAAGAATTGCTAAATTAATGCCGTAATACGTATCTACCAGCTGTTATTTACCCAAAGCAAAACGGCGACAGAGCAACAGTCAGATGTTTTTACTGAGATCATAGTTGATGACAAGAGTCCTGTTATGTCTTGATAATTCGGGAACATTGGCATGACAAGCATTGGTGCTGTAAATAAGTGAACACAGACTCTGGTGTGACACCGCTCCAGTGGGAAGACAGCCTAAACTCCACATGTCCCTCAAGACGTCCAAAATAACACTAGCAAGAAACTAACTTCTCTCAGCAGCCCGAAAACTCAAAAAATAAAAAAAATGAAAAAGGAGTGAGGAAGAAGGACAGAGAGCAACAAAGAAATTATGAGCAAATTAGATAAAGAAAGAAAAAGATTAAAAAAAAAAAAAAAAAAAAAGATAACCAGAGAGAGAAAGGGTGATAGAAAGGCCTGCCCAATAGTCACACAATCGTTAAAAGCACTGAATGGCTCTTATTATGGCATCTGAAGCCCAGCTGGCCTTGGATCCAGCAGGTCGGCTGTAGTTCAGCTGAGGGTCTTGTGATCTGGGGTGCGGGGTGGGGGCAGGGGAGGGACTTGGCTCAGGAAGGAGGAGCTGGGACGGAGGGGCTTGGTAGGGCAAAGGGATGACGGATGGGCCTAGGGGTGAATGCCAAAACCATAAATCCAACCTCAGCCTGACCCCACGTTCCTATAAAGTTTATTTACATTTTCACATTGCGTCCACCTCTAAAACGTCTATGTTTAGACATTCAAAGCAGCATGACGCGCCCATCTATCTTGCCACCAAGCTCTCATAGAAGACAGGGAGCTGGGACCAGTTTATCCCACCCTGACCTGACTGACTGCTTGCTCATATCCTCCCCTGTTCAAGGATCACTCAAAGGATCTTTATTAATTGCTGGTTTGTGAAGGGAGTTTCTATTTATATTATCAAGCTGCCGCCTTTGCAGCTCGCCTGCTGAGCTGCGAGTATGCTTTGAGGCATTCGGGGACTTTTAACTTTCCTCACATTGTGTTTGATATCTTTCCCACATGTTATTCCCAAACTCATTTACTAATGTTTATTGGCATTGATTTAAGCCTTTATTTAAAGATTAAATTAGATTAACTGGCAGACATTGGCAGTAAAGTACTAAACCACAGTATCACAATTTCCTACTCCAGGGTGTCATGGGGATCGTGTCTATTTACACTTCAACTCCTTTAATGATTTTCATTCAGAAATCAGTTTAGTGTTTACACTCATCAGTCCTGCCTGGGATGATTTCTGGCAACTTTGAACACAAAACTACTCAGCTGTAATTAGCAGTAGCAAGAATTCACCATTTTACTGCCAAAACATTAAACAAAAGCACAAAAAAAAGAAAAACCCTACCATGCCAAAAGAGCTCACATGCTTTTAACTCTTTTTTTCTGTTTGTGAAAAGCCAGATAAATAAATAACTAAAGGCAACATCCTGCCGTTTCACTTTCCTGCAGCCCCCATACACTGCTCTTTTTGATGTGGGCGCCTGTTGAGAAACCTTGTTTGGACAGCCATGGGGAGGAGCTGCCAGGCTTATAAGTCTGCCACAGAACACAGGCGCACACAGGGCAGCCCGCGGGGGTCCTCTCATCGGCAGAGGGAGGGGATTCTACCACCTTAGCGGGTGAGAAAGGCACAGTATTATTACAACCCATCAAGGAAACTCCAGCTGACAATAAATCCCTGAGTGCTTTACAGTGCAGACAGTGAGCATGGAAGAGTGCCACTGAGAGTGAGAGGGGAGGAGGGAGAGGAGACAAGGAGATGAGGGAAGGGAAGGGGAAAGAGGACTATCCCTCAAAAGGCCATAAAGCCTTCAGGCTGTCATTCAGGGCAAGAACCATGGCAACGGAAAGTGTTTGGAAATTCCTCTTTTTTTTTTTTCTTTTTTTACTAAAAGATTTTTGGAGCACAGTTGATCGGTCACAGATACTACATTCCTTTTAAGGCTAATAAATGTCTGATTTTACGAGGCAATTAGAAATAAAAGAACTCCGTTACATCTATTTGTTTTTCACAAGCTCCACTGAATGCATTCTGTCTCGCGAGTGTACGTTAACATGGACACAATACTAATTTTATTACCAATAATTTCATTCTATATATAAATAAATAACTCACAGCGGAAAACAATGTACGGGGCAGTTGGCTGCAGGCAAAACCATTACTCGAACAGCGTCCTGTCAGAAAAATCTGCCAAGAGCTAAAAGAAAAATACACATCTAAAATAATCACTGATGATTCTGGGCTAGTTCTGTGGTAGAGACAGCGCTGTATGGCCTTGTGTGAGAAAACAGGGAACATGCCTAAGTTATTACTGCAGGAAGGCAATCTGTCAAAGCCAGGCTGTTCTGGCATAGCCAATACCACTTGTGAGATCAGAGAGTCAGATTCTGCTTGCAATTACTGCTAAAGGACCTTGGATGCAGGCAGCCTGCTATCAATTATATCCCTGGCCCTAGACACTTGGAGCTGTCAAAGCCCTACTGTCTTCTGTTTTGTAACAGAGGGCCGTCTGAGGCTCAGAGGAAGCCTAGCCTCTCTCCGACAGCAAGGGATTACAGTTTGTGTCATTAAGTGGCGCTATTATGGATTCACACACACTTCAGAGTATGTTTTTCTCCTACTTTTCTTGCTCTTTCCAATCTGTTACTGTACTATACCATGCTGCCTCTGCCTCTATCTGTGTCTCTCTCTCACTCTGCCCATGATGAGTGGATTAAAACTAAAAAAGAGAGAGGACAGACTATGAGAAGTGTTCTGGTTGACAGCTCTGACCTGGGTATTTATGGTGAGGCTCCCAGCTCTGATATTCACCCTGGGTACTTTATGTGCACTGCACATGGCTCCTTAAAGGGTACAGAGATACCCTTCACCCAGCTGAACAACTCCATGCGAACTAGTACTCTGATCAAACTGTGAGCAAAAAGAAAAAAACTCTGTAAAAAAATTTAGAAATTAATGATAAAATCTATTTCTTTCACATTATTTTAAAAATTTTACTGATATTGTTTATTTCTCTTGTCTGAATTTTCAGGAACCCCTAAATTATAATGATGAGGCAATTTAGCAATAGCCTACTGTGATATAAATGAAATTTACATATGCACCATTGAGCCACTTTTTCGACTGCATTTTGCTGTGCATCCTTTCTTCCTCATGGAAGGATAGACAGGGAGAGATTAATCATTTTTCTGCAGGATGACATGACTTTGGCCCACTCAGCCCTGAGCTGTCCCTCAGGGCAAGCCCCTGGATCATCCAGTACCGGAGCTTTGGCACAAAACGACAGAAACCCCCCCCCCCCCCCCCCCCAACAGCCCCTGCCAAGTTCCAGGACCTTATCACTGAAAATTACATTCTTATGGTAAGCAAATGTGCTCTAAAGCAATACTGGAGTTGCCAGTTGCATGAAACTGCCAGGGAGGGGAGGAAAGGTCATTTGCTGTGTGGGTTTAAGCAAGAGAAAATATGGCACATGCAGTGTGTGTTTATGGATCTGAAAGTGTGTGTGTGTGTGTGTGTGTGTGTGTGTGTGTATGTGTATGTGTGTGTGTGTGTGTATACGTGCACCTAGTTGGGGGAACTAGGGTTCAAGGGATGATAGCAAGGTTATTGTCATCTAAGCTCTTCAAGGTCAGCTGCCATCATCAGCACAGGCATTATCTCCTCACACAGACATCTAATGTACTGCAGCTTTGTCCTTGGAACGGAAGGCGGTCAAGAGATGGTCGAGCCGTTTTTTATGTGCTTCGCTTAGACAAAATTGGACTGATGACTTTTACATATGTATGTTACATAGTTTGGTATTTAAAAAAACTTGGTCATAGGAATTATATGTATGTGCTAAGTTAAGCCAGAGAGAACTTGATAGCTTAAAACAAGAATTCTCATGTGTTGGCTAAATGTTAATATGTTACCAGCCTTTGAGACAGACACAATACAAATGGAAAATTGTCAAGCCCTGCAAGATGCTTAACAGGTTAAATGGCTGATTGGCTCCATTGTCTCCTTCATCTTTGTCAATGAGAGACAATGAAAATGTACAGCACAGCAAAGTGATATGCCCCAATTCACTTACTAAAGTCCCCTGCCTTAGCTACTCTCAAGAACATCTCTCTATATTAACTCTATGGGGGAAAAAGAGCTGAATCAAGTCTTTCTGCAGTGTATTTGACAAATCTTCAGTTAATTTCATTATCCTCTTGGAATAAGATGCAAAAACCCCCAACAATACCAACAATTGATGTTGACAAAACTATGAGAAAGGGGTGTCAGTCAAACTCAGGTAGCTGTTTACATCATCTAGGGGAATTTTGACAAACATGGAACAGGTGAGAGGATTTCAATGCCGCCTCATTGATTGATACCAGATATTTGTTTTCGAGGGGAAATTAAACTTTTGCTTTTAAGCCGGTAAGTTCCCTTATCTGTCTATTCTTCAGTAGGTTTAGTCATGCATAGAGAAGGTGCTCAGAAGTTTCCAAATACACTCAGAGAGATTGGGAGGAACTCGCTCTGTCAGAACCTTTTGTGAAGGGTTTACAGCTTAAACCCGTTGCCCTATACACCGGTGACCCCTTTTCCCCTCCGACTCAAAGTTTCTCCTAACATCAAACTTGGGATTATCTTTTGATTTCCTTTTAGGTGAAAAGAGTTCTTAAGTCCACAGCTGTGGGGTCTGACAGACAAAGGGTGGGAGGAGGAGAGACTGTTAAGTCACCATATTTATCATGACTGGGTTACCACTCCTGTCAGAACCTTTTTTCTTCCACATGCTAATTGGCAATATCTTCCACACTCCCCAAAACCTCCTCCATCACCGCCTGCCCAGCAATACACCCCCTCCCTTTTTTTTTTTACCCACTTTCCCTTTTCTCTTCCCTCTCCCCCTCCTTTTCCCTGCTTACCCCCATACAGAACCTCTCTCCCTGGCTCGAGGCTGTCCCTCTCCGGGGGACGCAAGCTCTGTCAAATCAAGGCAAAAGCCTATTAGCATGCTAATCCACAATAAAAGCTGAAGATCTCCTGGGCTATATTTGTCACTTCCCCTAGGTCCAATCAGACATATAAGGAGGTGCTGATATCTTATAACCAAATTTAACTGATTTGCTTTAATGCTAGACTCCATGTATAAACTCGTGGTGATCAGACACACAACAAATCCAATCAGGAGGGGGACTATTTAAAAGTGAAGGCTCATAAAATAAGAAAAATGTATTAATAATGTGTTGTGTGTGTCAGCTGAAAGGATGTTTGCTTCAGATACAGTGGCATTCATGGCAGGCCTATGGAAAGAGAGAGGGGTCAAATGAACCCAAGAGAAGACATCATAATACTTATGCAGACCCAAAGCCCAGGGGGGCTCTTTATTGACAGCACCAGTCTTGTATCTACGCTAAAGGCTATAACTACATCCACATCTGTAGCTCTATAAATCCTAAAAAGGGCAGCTCTGCTGGCATCAACATCTCTGGAAAAAAAAGTAGTTGGACACAAAACTTTAAAAACAGTCAGTTGCTATTCTGTAGAACTACATGAAGTGCAAACCGTGCAATTATGTGATTTGGGCTATATCCTGTAAATCATTCAACTTACATCTACAAACCTTGACATGAAAATAAAACCCAATACTTATTAATCCATGTATGCCAACTGAATTATGATCACAATTATTAATTCAAGTCAAAAAATAAATACAGTACATTATCCGCGCCACGGTAAGCAAGATTTTGATGATCACATCAATATTTTTTTTTCCCCATTTTTCTTCCAAGGCCAGCTCATCATGGTCTCAAATGATAAACATGTCGTGCATCCCAATTCATCATCTATTTTCTGAAACACTGACACAGATATGATGAGAAATTTAATGCAATGTGTCTGGCAGCAGCATTAACTTTTAAAAAAACTTCTCCTGTTTCTCAGAAAGCGCCAGGCATGGCTTTCACACAGGGAGATCAGAGAACATGGCCGCTGTGGTTCGCCTGCTACCATCAATCAGACCCCAAATGGCTTCCCTGACACTACCACTACTCATTTTCCAGCGTGCCTTATGTGGCCACCATCTTGAAAAGAGCAGAAGAGGAAAAATTGGTGAAGAGGAAGGGTGCTTTTAAAAAAAGGAGAGGGCAGCGAAGGTTAGCTAAAAACCGCTGCCAAACATTCTCCTAATAATAGACTTCTCAACACATTATCTGGGGGGGGGGGGCTGCAGATGTAATCCAGGTGCACACCAGCAGAGATTGAGTGAGTCCTCTTGTCAATATTGTATGTTTGAAATTTTTGACGCACGCTCACCCCTACCTTACCCCTCCCTCGTTAATGCCATCCTCCCTCTTCACACTCCTCTCCATATCTTTACTCGTCTCTCCTCCCCCCCCCCCCCCCCCCCCCCCCCCAACCCCTCCCCTCCCCTCCCCTCCCCTCCCTTCCGTGTGCAGAGGCCAGAGTCAAATTTACAACAACTGTCAAAGTCAGGGATGACAGATAAATTAATCTTCTCTTCATGAGTTTACATCCCAGGCATCTGGGCTGCTGATCTGGCCCCTAACAAGCGCAGGGTCTCAGCGAGCTGTCTTTTAAAGCTGATGTTTTCATGGCCAGAGATGAATTACCCTGTCACGAGAATCTATTTATACAGCAGTTAGAGGGTGGGGCTCTGGATGCAGGACAGCGTGATTTCATGGGTTAAGGTCCCCTTGAAGCATCTGTTAAATCTGGTTCTGTCAGATACACGTCAGCACCGGGTCCATTTCGGAGTCATTTTTGTTATAGATTTTCTTCACAATTGCAGACTTGTTTTTCGCTGACTTCTCTGCTATGCAGTTTCTGGCCGGCTCGTCCCTTGAACATTCCCTACTACATACTGTACATCCAAAAGTAAACTTCTCTTTGATAGTGGTTCCATTAGTGAAATTACATTACAGTGGAGTGTAAAAGCATATAGTGCAAATGTAAATTCACATTCATCATCCCAAAGTCAGAGAGGAGATGGAGTGCAGGGGATGGAGTTACCCCAGTGGATCATGGACCCATTATCTAACTCAAACAAATCCAGTGGCTGTAAATGCTCCCACAGGCACTAAATGAGCCTTAACTGACAGACAGGTATATTTTGACAAGAGATTTTTCATTTACTGCTTACATTTACAGGGAACATTTTAGGGGCCTGTTTTAGGCATCAACACAAAAACATCAGTATTGGAAATGCAGCGCATACAAGTGTTGATTCATCTTTTTGTATATACACATCCAAATCAACCTATACTCTTTATTTTTAAAAACCTAAAATGTTGCAAAATGCTTAGTCATTCACTTTAGCAAAATACAAAATACACCACAAGTCCTGCACCACCTGTAAGGCTGCCATTGTTAAGCATACTTTCACCACGAGATGCTTCATTTAAACAGAGCATGGACGTCCACCTAGCAATAAAGTTTCAGCACAGACAGAGCAGAAAAGTCCACACCCATTTATCTGCTCCTGCCTCTTGTGTTTCAAAGCATCTGCCTGCTATCAGCTCATAGCATTAGCTACCCAGGTAGTCACCTGACTCAATACAAACTCTTTTACTTTTTGTGCTTTCTTTGCACAATGTAATAACTGGATTTTAAAGTAGACATTTTACACATCAAGCAAAAATAAGACATGTGTCAAGTAGCACAAAAGAAGATAAATAAACTTTCTGTCCTTTTTTTTTTTTTTTTTTTTTTTTACACCTTTGTATGTCAGCCAATGCACACAATGCAGTTTTTATTGCAGTGCCATGGTTGGCCACCGGGACAATCTTTTATTCTATAAAATCTTCAAAGTTTAGTACAGTCTAGTAACTGTATCTCGGTTTCTTCTTTAATCAGTGACAGTTCATCGTCCTCTCTGATCTTCTATTGTAAGTCTTGCACTGAATGAGGACAGAAATAGTCCTCATAAGAAAGCAAAAAGGATCAAGTCCTCAGATGACTGAGGAATTGAATCAAGCAGCAGGAAATGATAATGCAAGTTGTGTTCTTATTGGCAAGTATAAGATGCAGCACTCTGTTTCTGTTGACATACAGCACTATGGTGCTTTGTATTGTGCTAAAATTGTCACACGACCCACATTAACTAAAATAGGAGAGCAGCGTGTATGTATTCCACTTGAAAGCCAGTGATCATGGAACTAGGGTTACAAATATATAACTCTTTCCTGAAAGTGCTGATGACTTTGCTGTTTCAGTCTCTCTCTCTCTCTGTCTCTCTCTCTCGCTCTCTCTCTGCCCCTCTCTCTTCCATTCATCTTAAAATGGATTGCTCTGTCACCTGGACTAACACTTTACTGAGAGCAGCCATCAATACTTTTTGTCAAAAACTGCAGGCTATGCCAGACATGTCATCAATCACCATTTACATAAAACAAAGAGCTTTCTATGACTGCCAGTCAGAGGCAGGACTGCTCCGACTTTGTTGAAGATAAAAGGAGCTGTTTCATAGGTCCATAGAGACACTGACTGCACGACAGGCCTACATGTGTTGTCAATCTCAAACCAATTGCTATTGGTTTGCAAATAGCAAGCAATAAATCTATGAACCAGAGCCATTTGATCTCATCCATGAGAATGGAGGTGAGCCTACATTTTTAAAGGAACAGACAGGTTATTGTTTAAAAGGATGAAAACCGCACCAATGTGAAAATTACTCTTCTAATGTTACTAACAAATTCCATAATGAGAGAACATAAAATTCATAACAATCAAACCTCAGGCTTAATGACAAAATGCAACTGTAGCATTTGATTGCTTCACCGGTGTCTGTGGCATGTCAATGTCCACCTGTGTTTAGACAAGTTCATAAGTCAAGAGATATGAACGGCATCCTCTCCCCCCACCTCCCATCCATCCCCAGTGGACAAAAATAAGTGAGCTTTGATATGAAACACGCACCGGCCTCAGAGGTCTGGTTCATACATTCACAGCTTCTGACACTCAGAGGAAAGCACGATTTCATAGCATTTATTTAACAGAAGAAATATGGTAATCTTCCTTATAATTGCTCCCTCTCCAATCCTTATTTTCCAGACAAATACAGTAAGCAGGCCAAAAATTCAGAGATAATCTATTCAGCCGATATGGTTTGTTATTTTGGAAATAATGTATTGCATAAGCACTGAAAACTGATTCACTAGAAACTAACAAGATTTCTTCTGTTTTCTTCTCACCTAAGGTTCAGGAGACGCACACATGCACACAGTGTGGATGTGCATACACAAACACGGGCGCGCATGCACACATAAAGAATTCAATTTGGAAACCATCATTGGAGCGCAGAGGAGAACTGGAAAGTCATATTGCTATAATGCTCAGATTATCAATCATTCTGACATTTTATTGGCTTTATCACTGTACATACCATTAAAATGATGTCTGGCCCAGATTGTCAGGGGGCAAACATTAAACAGGCCAGGATTAAAATGCAGATCCCAAACACCTTCCTCTCTGCTGCTGAAATTGCACAGGACTAGGCTGCTGACTTTGGATGTGCTGTCAGAGGAGACATCGCATCAACACGGAGCTGGGCTGACGAGTAGATAGATAGTGTCACACTCAGGAAATGCAGAGGCTTCCCTCTATTTATCACATGCTGTAGTCAGTCAATGCACTAAAAGAGTGATAACAAATGAGGGGAAGAAACATCTATTAATCTCCCCTTGCACCCCTAATCAGACATCATTGGCAAACTCCTCCGCACTAGAATGACATGCGGCTAGCCTACTGCTCATGAAGGAACATATTAATACCAACATTTGTGCTATTAAAAGTAATTTTGGTGGCTCTGAAGCAGCGAGGAAAGCAAATATCCATATTTCAAAAGATCTTGACAGTTAAAAGGTTGTTAATGGGCATTTAAATGCTAGTGCTGCTGCCAAGCTGGCAAAGAGAGCCATAAAGCAAAAGGAATGTCTCCTCTCTCTCAAAACCTTTAATCAAAGCCATGTAAAGCAAATACACCACTCTGCCGGCTGTGTACAGCTAAAAAAGTTTTTTTACTTTCTCCTAACTTTGTGCAGTCATGCAACGTGAAGGTTTGTATGTGTTTTTTTGTCTTTATCACAAAATAGGAGGTCTCCAATTGGAGTTCGGTGTGTTAAGTTGGTTACACCAACAAAGGCATTTTGAGTAATTCACTATATCTCTCAAGGTTTGGGAAATTTTATAATATATATAATATACATAAAATATAATATATATAATATATTTGATAGGCAAAGGCCAGGAGTGATTAGTGAAAGATATGATAACGTGCCAGGAAAATGCAGCACACTGTTGTACGTTTTTACTCTGGATGAAAATGTGGCATTTTATCCCATCCAAACCAGAGACCTCTGGTTCACATCCAGATCTGTCTTACGTGTCCCTGACACCTAGTTTGACAACTTGCGTGATCACCTAAGAATGAACAAATTAATTATGAAAATGACAGACAGAATATACAGCGACGATATTTGGATACACAATTCTCCACAAGCCTACACTTTAAAATTAGCACAATGAGAGAGCAATGAGTGACAGTCAGTATATTTACATGCACTTGAGCGGTTTGCTTTCACAGTCACCAGCCATGGACAATGGACAGGAGAAACCCAGTTAACAAAGCTAGATTTCAGTTGTGAGGCCTGATTCTTTTGCTACATGCTCTCAACTTCTAGTCTTCAACTTTTATATTGATTAAAAGTAGGGACTTACGGCCCAAATAAGTAGCCTACAGCATGTCTTGGAGGCAAAATCCTTTTCCTTATTTTCCTTAAGATGTAAGATAAAAGGTGTAGATGTTGCATGAACAGGATCAACCTTACAGTAAGGGAGCTCTCAAGCAAAAGGCTGTGACAGCTGTGATAATTGTTTGATTCTGTTTGCAGTGTCAGTCATATGATAAGGAATTGGCACAGTTCACACTGTCACAAGCGTTTTTATTGGTATTTCATGGACTGCATGGGGTTGGAGAAGCAGAAGAACAGCTTTCAAGATTTCATATGTAGTTAAATTTATAGTTATGGGACTTCATTATACATACAGTACTGTATATAGAGACGTTCTGCTGAGGTTTGCATTGTTCATCTTCACTCCATTTCTTTCCAGGAGAAATATTACATATCACCTTTTTTTCCCAGAAGACAATCTCACAACCCTTGTTAACCATTGTGTAGGATAGATGTGTGTGTACAAGATATGACAACACATCTGGTTTCTATATGGCAAGATCCACTGTTAATACATGAAATATCATTTGAAAAATTTAAATGATAAGCAGTATAAAAACACTTGGATGGATTGAAAGTATATCCAATGCCTGAATGATAGACAGGAGTCAGAATCTGACTCCTGACATTCAATGACTCCGATAAGAAAGGGTAACAAACAGTCAAACCCACTGGTCTCATGACTAGACACAAGATTTTTCTATGTCATTTCCTCATTAGTGGCACCCCCCCCCCCCACACACACACACACACACACACACACACACACACACACACACACACACACACAGCCACAGTCAGCACAAAGGGTTCACTTCATGAAGTCAAACTCACATCAAACAACATTTGGTGTTTAGGTGCCATGTTGTAAACACTTAAATCACTTGCTGCATGAGTTAAATCCCACAACGGCCTGAATGAGCTCTTATCATATCTGATCACTTCATCAGTGTTAAACAAAATGGGCTAGAAATGAGGTGATAATTGTAGCATATATTTTTGATCATGTGCTAGCCTCCCTAATCAGCTACCACAGTGTAAACGCGAATGAATGCCAGCTTGTGTGAACTCCACAGACAAACGAGACACGAGTCCTCCTGTACAGGGACTTTGAAGCCTGTCACAAAAGGCTTGAGACAGCACTGTTCCTCTCATTAATCTCCCAATAGAGGAAATGAATAGACTGACTGGGCTTGACATTTTTTGTTCTCTCATAAAGAGAAACACAGAGGAGCTTGGAATGAAACTCCACACATTATGAAAGCTATTATCTTCAGCTGCCAGTCTCAGAGAGAGAGAGAGAGAGACAGAGAGACAGAGAGAGAGAGAGAGAGAGAGAGAGAGAGAGAGAGAGAGTCAGAGAGAGAGAGAGAGAGAGAGAGAGTAATCCAAAACTAATAGGCAGAATGAGAGGTGCAAAAAAAAAAAAAGTAGGGGACTGGGTCAGATCATCTCTCTCACTCTCTCTCTTGTCCAATTACTGACAGGCAGTTGAGAATATGAAATGAGACTGAGGAATGAGAAATATTCATATTTTCTCTGAATGGTATTAAACCCTGACAAAGAAAATGGATGGCGGTTTCAATTTTGACAGTGTATCAAATCTGACAAGATTTTAAACTGATCTCAAAACACAGACTGTCTGTATCATTACCAAGACAAAATAGGATGTTCTCATCTTGAGTCATAAAAAAAAAAAATTTATTACTAAAAAGACACAAATTGACATTTTCAAAATGACGGTTCCAATCCCTTCCTCTCATCAAATTACCAGGCAAACAGCACAGCCCGATGTTTACTGCAAGACTCGACTGGGGCTGATCCTCAGCCACCAAACCAGGGAAAAGACATGACATAACTCAGACTACTTGATCTGCAGTCAGTCACTGCAAAACAAAATCCCTTCAAAGCCTTGATGACTGCAGGACACTCATCCACCACACACATCCATCACCACAGAGGTTGTCAGAAAGTCATTGGTGGTTCTAATGCAACAGTCCATACCTAGCCAACAGAAGATGACTATGAATGGAAACTTACCACTGAGACGCAGTGTCTTGTGGTGGTGCTATGCGCTAAAAATATATCATACACATTTATAGGATCTTTTTCTAAGTTTAAGCTTTCTATATGGAATCCTTCACTACAAATTTATACAACTCACATTTTCAGACAACATGATTTCTCCCTAAGATCTCATCCATTCTCAGTTAAAATAATGCACAAAAACCACACACTTGCATCACCAACCCCCCCAGAGAAATTTGGTCATACAAGCTTTTTCTCGCTTCCGGATATTCTTTTCAATTCTGGGTACCTCGAGCATCCTCCACTGGCTCCACTACTTCAAAAACACACCTCATGAAAAAATCAGGAGGCCTGTCTGACATGTGTCCCCGTGCCCTGATGGCATGCCAACACCAAAGACCAGCATTGATTTTGTGTAACGTGGGGTCGGATTAGCCGTCTGCAGGGATTAGCTGCCTGTGCAAGGCCTCAGGGTTTGCTATAAAACTAATAATTAATTTAAACAGCCGGGCCCATGGAAGGATACACTCACTACACGTTCACAGCGTGACGGGGTGAGTATGAGTGACAGACTGTCTGGCGCCCCCTGAAAGGGATAGCTGTGTGTATGTTTATATATATATATATATATATATATATATATACATATATGAATATGTACAAACACACACACATACAGGTATGTTAGACTCGTTTCTGATGATCCGTAGGTGCACCCCTGCCTTGCTTGTAGCCCCAGATGGCCATCACTGCACATTTGTCAAGGTTCATGCTACAGATTAATATGTGATGTTAATTACAAGTATTTAAGCATTTGGCTAGGTTTAATGACTTAAACTGCCATATAGCCTCATCAGTAGCCAATTAAGATTGACAGGGAGGTGTTTAGCTGATAAGCTAAAGCTGACAAGAACACAAGCACCCACGCTCAAACCATTATGAAATCATAACAAAAGGTAATAAAGATACAGTATGTACTCAAGAATAGCCATAAATGTCTGTAAAAGATAGCAACCACAATGTCCCTGGTCAGACTGTGTGAGGAACACAGGATGGATTATCCAACTGGCAACAAAGCCAGCATCACCTGACTCCAAGATGATTGTGTATCAACACTGTCACCTACTAATGAACTGATTTCTTTTCATACATTATACTGTTATAGTCAGTATAATGAGTAATAATAAGAGTAGAATAATAAGTCACAATATGAAGAGAAGAAAACTGTAGCCTATGTATATAGCCACAGACAACAGCTGTGTGTAACTATTGCCACCACAGCTGAGAAAAACATTGCAGTGCTACTGAGTTAGGGGTTTTATTTATGCAAAATACAAAAAATGATCATCAGGGTCATTTGTGTTTTGTCTAGTTTAAAGTGAATTTTTTTTTGTTTTCTGTTCTTTCTGTATTGACTAGTCGCGCCTTCATATTCTGAGCTGATCTCAGTATAAGATGACCTTGTTTACTGTAAACTGTGAATGTCTTCTTGCAGGAAGAGACCAACACAAAATCTAGGTAAAAATCTGTTCAAAATAATACATTTATATATCAGCAAAGCATAGCAAAAGTCCTTTGTGTCACAAAGCAGCAGAGCAGTTTTGTATGAACCGCAGCATGGACTCCTTGGCAATGGCTTTGTTTGTTTACAGTTGGTATATTTATGAATCCAAACGCCTTCAAATTAATGTGATAATATTTACTGACAATGAAGTGCCACATTTATAACTAACAAGCCTAAAGCTATAAAGATAAAAATGTCTTAGGAGCAATGTATGTTTTATCTGAAGAGTAACAAAAACAATGAAAAGCATCTCAACTTGAAGCGTTTCACTGCAGCCTCTGTTATCATCCCCCTCCTTTTACCTAGCTGCCAATGAGGGTTGCCATAGTCAGAGAAGGTAAAGGGATTTCTCCTTCTCTTCAAGACTTTGATCTGACTGACACACAAACGGCCCTCAGATCACAAGTCTACAGACCCTGTTGGGCCTCTCTGCCTGGTCTGCGTGTACATGTACACTTCGTCCCTATGAGGATTCCTTACCCTCCTCCCATTTCCCTTCGTCTCTCCTTTATCCCTTCTTCTTCCTCCTCCTCTCTGCCTCCTCCTTCTCCTTCTCTTCCTCTGCTGTTTGGTGTTTTGAAACATCTGAGTACAGACATGTTCTGAGCTTTGGAGGACCCAGGGGCCCGAGATCCAGACAGAGGGAGAAAATAAAGAAACTCTACAGTGCCCCCGGTACATAAGCTATCTAACCATTACCACTAGGGAGAAACTCTTAAACATCACCAAACGTCTGGACAGACAGAGAAGATCAGAAGACTGTTTGGTCTGTTGTTCACATAATCATACTGTCAGCTAATGGTGCAGTCAGCAGCTCACAGTGGAACCACTATGATGGGAGTCAATGCATTTATCCTAATGGATAGACAGTGTTTTATGAGGGAAAACAGAGAATAAGAATACTGTAGTACACAGACGGCTGGCCCCAAAATGGAAGGGTTGTTCCTTGTAGTTTTCCAACACAGACGTGTCAGCAGCATGAACATGAAACATGCCGTCACTGTTTCTTATCTCAATATGTCCCTGGGTGGAAAAGTGAGGCAACAGCTTACTGATGTCTTGCAGCCCGCCTGACCATTAAAACATATTTCCATGTTGATGGATGTCAGATGTAGCCTCAAAAAAGCCATAGCTTGCCCTTGATTTCTAAGCACATTCCCCAGTACACTTTTCTAAACTTATTCTTCATGCTTCGCAAATGGAACAAGTAAATACAGACTATAAACAAGTTAAAATAATAAGGAAAGAGGAGAACAAGAGTGCAGACGGGTGAGAGCACAGGGGCCGTTATCTCCCACAAATCTTCCCGTTTGACCAATATCAAGTTCTTGAGATGGCGGCTTGGAAGGATAGTCGGTGGTTTTTATAAGTGAAAGCTGTGAAAGATGTGAGTAAGTTTATCCGAAATGGAAACAGGAAATGAGTTACAGCTGTGCTGAGAATGTGGCACAGCTGTCCAGGGCCAGAGATGGTTTAAGCATTCTACAGGAGAGCAGAAAAAAAAAAAAAAAAGAAAAAGAAAAGAGGATTCACCCACAAAAGGCTGTTAGGGGCTTGAAATTGCAGAGCAAGCAAATAAGATGGCCTGCATGTTTATCACTTCAAGGGTGGCAAACTAATTAAACCTGACTCGACTCATAGAGGTTAAAAGATTATTCTATTACACCCTCGTCTTCACCAAAACTTAACAGCAAATTCTTTTTGCAATCATGAGGCCTTCAAGAGCTGCTACGTCTAATAACAGCTTCCAACTGCATTTTATGGTCACAGGATTTATTCATCTACTGACATTTATCATGCAGCCCTCTTAAAAAATCATCCCCTAAAATTCAAAACATGGCAAAAACTGCAATCATCCTCTAAAATCTTGGCATGAATACACATATGTATCTGTCTTCACTTTTCACCCCTGGGCCCTCTAGGAAAGATTGTGGGAGATTGAAAGCCATGAAGCGACCAAAACTGCCTAGACCATACCAAAGGAAGCTCCTTTGTTCCTCTTCCAAAACAGGCTTCAAACCTTCTTTTTTTCCCCTTTTTTCCATTTGGGAGTCAGCCAAGGGAAGTAGAAGTATGGCTGCCCCTCTCCATGCTCTGTCCTAATATGTTCCATGCCTTCCAGTTGCTTACATCATCAATCTAGGAGATGGGTAAGTGTGATGGGGTGAACATAAACAGAGCTTGAGTTATGGGCTAAAAGAGACACGGGCTGTGTTTCAAACTCAAGTTTGCGCCCTCTTCCCTTTTTTTTTTTTTTTTTTTAAATGAGAAAACAGTCTTTCTACGGAAATGTCCTAGGTAATCATTGGTGGGTATCCTAAATGACTTTGTGTTATGTGCTTCAAAACCAGTGCAGCAGAGGGAGAGGATTGAAGACAAGGAAGCAGCTTCACAATATCGAAATTCACCCCCATCATCAACTTCAAGCAGCAAGCTTGTTATTGACAGCCGAGTGCCAGTCCTAATCATCTCCCTTTTAATGCTCGCTTAAAAATACACACCCTCATGTCAAAACCTGAGTACACATTAACTCTCCCCAAATCGTCTACTTACTAAACATGTCACTAATGAATTATACATCAGACTTTTTCCCTCTCTCATATTTACATGGTGTTTCAGCAGAATTTGTGTAGTAGTTGTAAAGTATTTAATAAGTGTTTAAATATGTAAGAGAGTCAAGATCTTAGCCAGTGCACGAACCGTACAGTAGATGTTTACGCAATATCAAAAGACTCTGCTATGCCTATCAAAATGAGTAAGACATATGGACAGTTTGTTTTTCACTTGCCAAAATAGAAAAGGGAGTATGACCACTTGGGCCCCATCAGGTCAAATCATAAAGATCCATCACTGGCTTTGCACTCTGCTAAAACGCTAAGGAAACATATTGTAGATTTTAAGACCCTTTTTATTCAGCCAGACTGTGTACTAAAACTAATTGGATTTCTGTCAATGGAAAAAATATATCCCTGGGACAGCTTTGAACTCAATAGCTCTGACTGTCCAACTGCGCATTAGGGAGTGGGACCTTGCCACATGCCAAGCACCAAGGAGGAAAATTAAATCGGTGGTCAACATAAAATATTAAAATAGCATGGTATCGAATTTTTGAAAAATGATGTCAGGGCAGCTCATTATGGCCAGCAAGGCAGTGAATTAAGCTATATTTAGTGGGTGATAATTGAAATCATAGCTGTAGTCATTACCACTGACAAGTTTCTAAATAATACCCAATAAATCCCCTCTTTTTAGCAAGGTCCCCATGACAGCTGGCAGCGCTGAAAAATATAAAGTAGAGAAACAGAATCTCTTTTCCTTTCTTTCCTCTCTCCCTTCCTCTCTGTTCCCCCAACTCTTCTCTCTCTCCCCCTCTCTCTTAAAGCCAATAAAATGTCAGCTTTTATTCTCCTCCTCCAAAGTGTTGGCTAGATGTCAGCAGGCCCTTCTAAAGCTCTGCCACTGCAAGCTGAAGGCCTGTAAATCTCCGTGTCAGTGGCACGCCATCCGTCTTGGGATATACAATAAAAAACGTGACGCAGTCATAAAAGGAATGGCATCACTGCCCAGTATATATAATGTGAACAAAAGGAACATAAAGATGTTCCATTCCATTCAGAATCCCAAACCAAAAGATGGCCTTAGATCGAAGAAGAGGGGAGATTTTGAGATGCTCTGGAAGGCTGATGGCAGCTCCCGACAGTGATTAACAGATGGGTCAGTGGGCTTTTGTTGTACTTTAACAGAGATAAAGATTTATATAGTTTATGTTGTACTCGGGGTAAAGGAACTGATAGACTAGCTGCTCGGCTGTCTTACAGGATAAGGCTTGCAACATTCTATTTTTCTTTCTTACTGTCAAAAAATGCCGCAAAACCAACCAGAGGAACTATTGGGCCCACTGACAAGTATTGCCTCTGCAGCCAAAGCCTGATACCTCGTCTTCCTCCCTGCCATGGACCTCCAAACTGTTGAAAGCACATCAGTGAGCCACACAGTTGCTGCAGTGGGTGACATGTTCCTTTATTATGATTAACATAAAGACTGTAGTTTATTTTAAGTCAATTCCACCAACATTGTTCTGCAGCTGTAAATACTCACTAAAGCACCAAATATGTATTAATCAACTACAGAGAATAGTCCCTAACAAATGCACTATTTACTTCTGTTTTGGTACCATTTGCTTAAAACTACAGTGCCCAACTGTTTTAGGAAATTCTGGAGCCTTTTAAGCAAATTAAATCTGTATATCTGCAACTTGCTTTTATAGACTTACATCTTCTGTGACACAGACCGGGGAAGGAAGTTGGAAGGTACAGATGGATTAACACACCGTTTGTTTTGGTCCTGAATTTTCTTTACAACCTTAAACAGAATGAATGAATCGCATTTTTATTATTGTGTTACAGTTAGCTTATAACTTATAGGACACCACAGATGCATGCAAGCCAGGACAAGAGTACTGCATTTACATTTCCAAACAACAGAAAAGGCAACTTAAGCATGTATCACAATCAAATACTTGGACCGTCATTGATTTTGCATATTTCCAGTACAGTGAGTTTGGTCACCTAAGTAAATATCTCTAAACACAGACAAGAGTCTACCAAGTTTATCTTTTTTCTTCGTTGCTTGCCACTCTCAACAGTTGAGAATTGATGTGCAACTCACGGTTGCATAAATGTACACTTCTGCAAAGCTGTGGGCAACATTAAGGACTTCTGCGTAGTTTACTGCCACAGTAACACTCACAACTTCCTTAAGTAAGGCTGGCAGAAGTAATAAGAAAACAACAATCTCCTTTAAATGGCATATCCATGAGTGAAACCACAGCAACCTTACAAATTCCAGCAGGGTGGTGGTGATTGTGTGATTGCTCAACTTAGCCTATATGCTTAGCTTTCTACAATAAGTTCTTCCTGTCACCAAAATGTATAATGCTGAATGTGTTGTGATGTGCTGCCCTTTGTTGAGAGGCAAGTGTTGAGGATATGAGGGATCAAGCATAAATTGAGCTTGACCACCCTCAGTCAGGGGATCAATACCCATAATGATTATATCAGATGATCCTTTAGGTCCTTTTTTAATCACTGACTGAATCTATGCGACTGATCATTGTTCTTGAGAATATTAAATTAAATGAGTTTTATGTGAATGTAGGGCTTTCAGCTATGGATCAGAATATGACATACTGTTCTATGTGAGTGGGGTTTCCCTTTAAAACCAACTAAATACACTTTAATTTCAATTGAGAAAACATGACTTAAGCAACTGAAGATCGAATTCAGTCTATCCAGTGCATATATGCATATAGTTAAGTATATGCCGTGTTCAAAACATGTTTTTTTATTCATAGTCCAAATGCAGGTAAAGTTAAGCACAATGTATATAGAATACATTATATACAAGGTATATAGAAACAAATCAAACTGTACATTTTTAACAAACCCTCTCACTCATATCATCACCAATGAATCTCATCAACTGTGGTACATGTCGTCTGAGGATAACATCATCTCCCTTTTAGGCAAATTTATATTATACCCAATTTAGCTTAAGTGAAGATACACTGCTAGAAACAGAAAAAACAAAAACAATGGACCATCTAGGGATTCAAGACATAATGAAGGCCACATTATTGCGGTTTGGTTGCAATTTGTGGGAAAGCTTTCAATCATATAGTCATAAGTTAGTCATATTGCAAAAACAAAAGAAAACTGACAAAACAGATTCTGGCTGGCCTATAGTTACACTGAAAGATGGTTGTCTTAACTTATTGCAGCAAGAGGTTTTGTGTCAGATGCCTATCATTAAACCTTTTGAAGATCTATGCAAAGACACTACAACTGAGACTGTCCAAGCTGTCCAAAATATAACCTCATCTAAATGACTAGAGCCATCACATACCACAAATACGATGTTGATAAATAGAACAAATTATTCTTTACTACTTCATTATAGGACTCAGTGACTCAAGCTCTCTGTTTGCACTGTTGTTACTGTCCTCAAAAGTGAGTCAACTCAAAACTGTTTGCTGCAATCACATAAAAGAAAATTCTGAATATAACCTCAAATTGGAAAGATGGAGGAACAAGACAAGCCATCCATTAAGCATAACATCCTTAGCTCTGTGTCATTCCATCACTTTCCCAGGAGGAGTACATCATTAAAAAAAAAACATCCCAATGAAAATTAAAAAGGTTGGGGTTTTTTTCAAATGCCACAGAATGATACAAAATATCAACGTCCTTGATATGAATAAGTTATTTCCTGCCAGACCTTGTCCCTCTCATCTCTCTGGTTTAAATCTCTTAGGGCTGGGAGAGCTCTGCATCCTCCTTAATTTATGAGACACAGATCAGGTTATCCGAGTATATCGGCCTAAACAGGCCTGATAGATCGGATATGGAATATATTTCCTCAGCAAAGCAGAGTATGCCACCACTATTACCCCCCCCACACACACACACACACACACACACACACACACACACACACACACACACACACACACACACACACACACACACAGCTATGAGTTAAGTGATTTGAGGACTTCATACTGCCAATGTTTCATATCCTCTCCTCCTAACTGACACTTTATCTGCATACCGGCATCTCTGCAGATTGAACACTTAGGCAAGACAATGACAGGCTCTCTTCCCGTTGTCACTTCTCATTCTAGGACCAGTCTAATGCCTCTTACTGGGCTTCTGCCAATAACAGAGCCGCCGCCCCCCTCCCTCCCCTCCTCCCCCTCATCATCAAACAACCAGAGTCTACCTATCTTGGATAAAAAAAAAAAAAAGGAGCACCTGATGTCTGTGACACTCATTTGTCAATTAGCGGGCTCCTTCCCGTGTTGACACACAGCAACTTGAAAGACAGAACGGTGCCTGTGACGAATTAAGAGAGACAGATGAGTGAGGCATGAGCGGCGGAGTAATACTATAATGTTCTTTAGATATGAATATAAAACGACACAGCTGACAGGCCATACAAGGTTTTATTTCATTTCTCAGTGTACCAGGCCTCCCTACTTTGTCTTCTTTGTTCTCTTTTCATCAG
This sequence comes from Seriola aureovittata, assembly GCF_021018895.1. Taxonomy (NCBI): domain Eukaryota; kingdom Metazoa; phylum Chordata; class Actinopteri; order Carangiformes; family Carangidae; genus Seriola; species Seriola aureovittata. Next base: position 14,976,342 of record NC_079377.1, read on the forward strand.
ACTACTTACATCTCATTTTGACAGCCGGGCGACATTTAGAGCACTTTCGTTTTAAAACGCGAGTTAGCATACTTGATTTGTCATTAAAATGCAAAACGCCTGCCATCACCAACATAGCCTGGGTGAGCACATACCCCCTCAGATACACACACAGACACACACATACTGTACATACAAAGGTAGCAGTCGTTCCTCTGCAATGCTCAAGTCCAATATGGACACCTCTATCTTAATATATATAATATCTATGTACTCCAAGTATCAAAGAGAAATGTCAGTGTTTCATTGGTCTTCAGATCATATAAAGAGTAGTACTGGATATTGACCACAGTTTGGTTAACAGCTGAATTAAAGGTCAGAAATTTAAAGGCAGCTACCTTGCTCCAATTTTGCACCAACTTTACTAAAATCTGATCTTGTCTGTACAAACAAAACATATTTAAATACACCACTTCTACCTGTAACTGCAAAAGATAACCGCTCTAGTTTGGCACTGGGTAAAAAGACAACATAGCAAGATGATATGCAAGTTAATTAAGGCTTGTCATTAAAACCATTGTTTGTGATACTACACTATATTTATCTGGTTTGACAGCAGACAGAGGAGGAAGCTATCAATGACGGAGGACAGAGTCAAGTACCAGTGTTACAGATCAACTGGTTTTCCTGTTAACTTGTGACTTTCCTCTGAATGCATCAATGGTTGCTTGAAGTGGCAGCAATAAAATATCACAACATAACCATCTGGAGCCTTAAACTTAAGTCAAACTGTGACACCAACAAAAACTATTCAACAACGTACAGGATTTGAAATTATACCATCATCTTTTGCCCAGTCTCCATTTACACAAGATCACTTTAGACTAGAGCCCGACCGATATTGGATTTTTGGGGCCAATGCCAAAACCGATATTAGGGAGTAAGAAAATTCAGATAGATATATCGGCCGATATATAAATATATATATATATATAAAAAGTAAACACTTGTGAAAAAGATATGTAATGAAAGCAGGATATTTTACAGTTTAACAATAAACTTTATTGTCCAAAATGACATCAGATCACTGAAACAGTAAACTGCACTGGGAATTAAATAAAATAACTATAAATAAAAAAACATAAGAACAAATATGTAAATATATATTATATATATATTTAACTTCATTCAGCATTTCCACTGCATTAAAAGTATTCATAGCAGCGCATATCGGAGAATATAAGACGATATATCTGTGATAGGTCAATATCGGCTGATAAAATCGGCAGACTTCATACTTATTTCTCCAATACTTTGCCAAAGTGAGCAGAGTATTAGAAATACAACAATAACACAAACTTAAGCATCCACAATGATCATAGAGTTGAATCAACACCTCTCTGACATTGTCACAACAAAAACTTAATCTGCCTAAGATGCGAATCATTGCAATCCATTCTGATTAAGCACCATACTTAAAAACAGATGTGGTGAAGATTTGTGTAACACATGATGTGGTCTGTAAAAACACCAATCAACTGGAATGACCAAACCTTATGATCAACTATAACAAGTATGCCACAGTTGTTTTAAAATATTTTACAAGTGTTCTTACATTACACATTCAGTATACAGTATCACATGTGTGGGGCACATCTAACTAGTGAGAACAGATCAAAGTAAAATAGTGCTGGGTTAACTTTCAGGTTAGGTCTAAGGTTTCACAAATGCTGGCATTGCACAGATGTGATTTGTTTATCACGATGCCATGTCAGATCTTAGAAGAAAAGTATCACTGTTCCAACAGTCAGGGATTCTTCCTGTGACTCATAGACATGTGTCCTCCTGAAAACCTCATGTGTCCAGGGTGATAGCGCTGCATGAAACAGATGCAGGCACCCAAAGTGCACCACAGTCAGAGAGGAGAATCATGTCAACACAGCACATGCCCACTCACTGCATTGTGTACACACCTGACCTGGAACAAAGTGGACAACACAATACTCTCCAAGCTCGTCCTGAGACAGGAATCTCAGTGTGAGCCACACGTCTCAACACATTGATGAGACAGGCTGACACTGCAGCACACACAGGGAGAGGTGTGGGTGTGACAGCCCGCTACCATAATTTCATCCTGCCATTACCTGCCCAGCCACTCACAGTTATGCTCACAGAGACAGATGCACAAACACTGTATGCAAGCAACCATGCACAAGCATACACACAAACATAAACAAATGTACAACACACACGCATATATATAAAAAACACAGGACTCAGTTAAAGGTGATGCCAGTACCTTGCTTCTCATTGTGACTCATTGTCAGGCTGCCTGATGAGTGTTGTCAATTGAGCTGACATTAGCGACAACAAACTCTGGCAATGTCTCCCTCTCGATTTGAGTCGAGCAGCATGAAGAGATGCACGATGCTGAAGGCAGTCCACTGAGTTTCATGTGCATCTGTTTACACCTGGTTCGCTTCAGCTGACACTGAAATGAGGTCATGGTGTCAATACACAAATGTCTCTACTATCTGACATGTAATGTGAAATGATGGCCAACTTAACCTCTACATTCATGAATCCTGGATGAACATAATATTGTGAAACAAGACCAAATATAATTCTGAACTTTGGATATAATAATAGATGCAAAATTGCTCTCTTTTTTTTTAAACTTTTTTCCTGATCTTAATTGTAAATTATTGCATCACCAAATAAATTACCAAAATTATCACACTCCCCTGGTATAGGAATGATTCATTTCTTTAGTGGAGGGCAAAGGTGTGCCTTTACATATATTTTAGCCATAATAAGCCATGGCTGTTTACATATGGAATTTACTCTCCAAGTAGTTTTCTGTGCATGTCTTTAATGATTTACAAATAACTGTTCTTGCAGGAATGCTTTAAAATATGCAAAAGTTCAAAGAAAATCCAGGAAAAGATGCGTCTGAAATCACTTCAGTACAGACTGAAATGACTATGGCAGTCACTGGCTATTGGATATTGGTAGAAATGTCAATATAACACCATAATTCAATGACTCAACATTTTCTTTACTTATTTATATGTTGAAGATGAGTAAAATAAGCAAAACACACCTCTGCCTGCTTCAATGTCATTTCAAAGTAAGTATAGCTATATAGTATATTTTTTCTTAAACTGTATACTTCATGTTTACATTGACATTCTACAGGTACCAGTATTCTTGCAGAAAATATTGGTATATTTTTATAATCAAAACATTGTGTCACAAATGCTATTTGTTTTTGTCCTCGTCACCAGATTCTACCCAAAGGGCTACAAACAAGTAGAAAAGAGCCAAGAGTTCAGGGGCAGAAAAAACAATTCTTTACAGGAAAATATTTCCACCATTAAGCTGTGAATCAGGGGCCTCTGTCTATGAGTTGCATTCTTATGGGGATCAAAAAGACTCAGGGGGATGCTGTGCCTTAGTTAGCATATAATATTATCACATGTTGAGCTGCTTATTGAGTTTCACAGCTCCACCCACCCATGACACTCCAATGTTGTCATGTGAGCGCCTACAGAAACCAATAGTAACAGAGAAGGCGTTTAAGAGAGCATGGTGGATATATAGGTCTGGTGTGATTGTGTGTGTGTGTGTGTGTGTGTGTGTGTGTGTGTATATGATGGAAAAGCTTGCGTAACCACACTAGCAGGTCAGTAATGTATACTCTATAGCAATGGATAAAGATACAGTGCTCAGATAGCCTACACTGGCAGTTAATATTACCAAGACTCACTCTTGGAAATGAATGTTAACACATTACATGAATGTCTGTATATATATCTTCACATGTGCAGGGTTTAAAAAGTCAGCAGGAGATGTGTAGGCATATGAAACGTTTACAATAAAGTAAAACCATCTCTAGACATGTTTGATGTTAAAGATGGCATACAGGTTTTCAATGTGAACCATTTAAACACACCGTCTATAGAAGAGAAAAACATGAAGCACGATGTAACAGATCACTTTGCCCACTAGCAAACCATCAATCAATAGTCCACTGATATGAGCCCCAAATGGTTCGAGTACCACCTCATTACTCCTGCACCGCTTCTCTGCCCATACCACCCTTTGAAGTTTAGTAATGATTTCTGACATTTGAGATTAGCTGAACTGAAAATTAATAATGAATTAGTAATATCTGAGTTATAAATATTTGATTCTAAACATCAAGTCCTTAATGTGACAGGTTCAAGGGCGAGAGACATAATGCCAGCCTTGATCTCCCCGAAACCAACACACATAAGGGTTGTTCCAGTCAGATTTCATAAAGCTGTTTGCCAGACGTAACAGGCTTCCTCTTGCTCTGAGGTAACACCAAGACGTCTACTATTCAGCTGTCCAAGGATGTTGTTGTACCACGCAGATAGCAATTATGATCTCATAACAATCATCCTGTGTAAAGCACCTGTTCAGCTTTTAAACTTTGTTTGTTTGTTTGTTTGTTTGTTTGTATTTGGAAAACCAGATTTGGGCAGTTACTCAACACATTATAGCAAGTTAACAATGAACATCTTGCTTAATGCTTGCTGTTTGATAACAATAACATGGAAAAGTTTCTGATGTCCCACCCAACCCAATTTATTGGATGTGGGTGCAGTTAGATTACACGGTGAAATCAAATTGCAGCACGATGCTACAGTAAGCAAAGTTTTGTTTTTACATTGCAGAGATTCAAGCAAAAAGTTTTGCTGCACACCTGAATGTCTGACAGGTGCATCCAAGGGCAGCATGACTTTAATAAAACTAAAAACTCACACACACCATCTACTTTACTGATGGTAAACATCGTCAGTCTACATGACTTTCATCTGGTACATGAAAAAGCATCACAACTGTTCCTTTTATATAAACACATATGCTGGGTAAATTATCAATTGATAATATTTTTTATGGTCCTCTGTTCATACACCTGACGACCAAAATATTGGAAATACAGAAAATATACCAGCAAACTTGAATGAAAATAAATCTACTGGAGAAACATGGCATAAGTGAGGACAAGTCAAATTTGACCAAATTATCTAAACAACATAAAATAAGAAAAGGCAAAAATCAAAAATTATTATTCTAAAATTCTATTGCACCTGCTCTTCTCAAATGTTCAACTTGTTTCTTACCTTTTTCATGACTACAAGTGTAATTCCATTTACCCATGTATTCAGGTTCAATTAAGCAAGAGCAGCCATTAAATTCTGATTAATAATCTGAATAATCACCCAGTGTAACACATTTACATGACTGGGACTTTACACAACTCCGTATGTAAAGCTGAGCCCTATACTGAGCAAAACTATGTGCGCATATGAATACAGTAAATATTAAGTCAGTAGGTCATAGGTTTCCTGAGAATTCATTTTTTCCCCAGGAACATCTGTTTCACACTCACACACCTACACACATTCACAGTGCCTTGCTCACAGGCACTTCACCAGTGGATTCATTCATTTATCCATTAATATTTTTCCAGTCTGAACACTGTGTGAAAATTAGGGGTTTTGCAACATGACACGATGTAAATCAGCTGAATTGAGGACTCCACATCTCCAGCACAGACAACTGCCTCAAGGTGACAATTTTCAACAAAAAAAAATTGCCTTGACTGAGACGGCTTCATGGCCTGACAGTCATGAAAAGGGTTCAGAAACAAAAGCACCTTATAACCATCTTCTCCTTCATTTTACTTGCCAGATCAACTTCACTAGGCCTGCTGCTGAAATGGCAGCCCCCTCTGAAGCAGCTGCCATGAGGTGTTCCTTCATCTCCTGACAGAAGAATCTTTTCTTCCATTTGCCCCCGAATTAGCATGTCACATTTATCGATCACACCTTTTATCCTGCCCCAGTGTGACACCAGCCCAGCGCTAACACTCATTCAGCTCTTTGATGTTCTGATGACACTCCTGACCACCTATAGACCGAGGTCACACATTCAATTGCACCTGATGTAAAAGATGCATGTCTCCCAGTAACAGACTGAGAAAGAGGAAGAGGAAGAGACAGGCAGCATATACATCCAGGTTATTACATATATGTCACCTACCTGAGCTGATTGAAGCTCAGATCCAGCCTTCTTGCAAAGTGGCCATATGTGTCTCCAAGGAAGTCTGGGATGTCCTTACAGTCATGTCCGATGTAGGAAATCTTTAAGAAGAAGAAGAAGATTTATTATAATTAAAAAACACAGAGATAACTATGATATAAATATGATATAAATAGCCATGAAAAAATAGCCCCAACATGAGAGCAGCAAAATAATTATTCAGGACAACCCACTTTTATATTGCTTTGGCACCATTATTTGAATTTACTTTATTGATATAGGTTGCTAAATAATGCAGCAGCTAACCCTAAAGTTGGGACATGACACTGTTAACACCCAATGCCATGCTATTAATTTTGCAAGGAGATAATCATTTTCTATATGCTTTCCAGCCATCATTATATATAGTGCAGAATAGTTCAACCGTTTGCCCTGCACTAAGGACACATTGTGGCATGATATTACTCCGTTATTTTCTCCAGTTAAGTTGCAGGAGGAAGTGCAAAACTGAAAGTCACGACTTAGCTACAGGGTCACATGACACCGGCGATGTCGAAGGAACAAACAAAACCAGTTTACATGCAGTACCAATACAACAGCCACTGAATAAGGTGCCAGCTAAACGTGCGAGGGGGCGAAGTCGAAACAGTTTCCAAAACAAACTTACCTGAGTCCCATTCAAAGCGACCAACGACTCGTTTCGTGCCATAACTTTCTCCTGAGGAGGATGACAGCCCACTGACTGTGTGTTTTGTTTTTCTTTGATAATCAGAGTTGATAGCCAACGTCCTGCTCACGGTAAGACACCCGCTGCTGTCAACATTTAATGGTGATGTTAGTGGATGTAACCTCAGCCCGGCTACTTTGGAGATCTACTGGCGCTTTGCAATTGACTTTTACAGTTTCCGCGTGCCAACTCAATCAGCTGACCTGCTGTTGTGTGCGGAAGCACGCGGTCCGACTGTGTGTGTGTGTGTGTGTGTGTGTGTGTGTGTGTGTGTGTGTGTGTGTGTGTGTGTGTGTGTGTGTTAAAATCGCAGTGCTGCTGACTGTCTCCTGATTATGGGACAGTCTCACATTTCCCCTTCCATGTATGAAATCCTTATGTTCGGCATCAGTCTGCGTTTAAGGAACGTGTCTACATTTTTACAGGAAGTAGCCTACAAACTAATTTGTTTACACAAGTGGATGAGATAACCAGCACCTGTTGAAAAGCATTAAGATAAAAAGCTGTTTTTGCAGCAGGGGGCTAGGAAGAGTCGTGTTTAAAATATATTTCACCTTTCATAGATTAAAAGATTAATGAATTAAGATGAATTCAATGCCTCCATTTTACCGACGTTAGCTTAAGTAGCTACCTTGACGCAGTTAGGAAAGTGAAGCGCTGCTGCTCTGTATTGGGGCCTTAACCTAACCAAACTCATCTGTTAATACTGCTTTTTTAAGGAATTCCTCCTGTGAACCAAAAACACATTGCTTGGAAATACTTACAATAAAGCACATATCTCCCTTTGGCGTTACTTGTCCAACTAGGCCCAGCGTTACATTTTCTTCCCTCTGTTCTACCGCTTTAACAGGATGAGCTCAGTGCTGCCCCCTGTGATACAACGCACTCAAAATACAAAAACCAATACGTTTCACAGACACCCTACTTGTTTAGTTAGCCATGAAGATAATTTTGGTTTACTGAAACTACTTTCTACAAGAGAAATAGTCCCTATTAAAACTGTACTGACAGCTTCCATGTTGGTTATTCAGTGTAGGCTAACTGTGGCGTTGTCTCCGGAGTCTGTGGTTCACACATCATGGTTACACTGCAATTAAGACTTGTTGGTTCCACTTAACAAGACTAATCATAATACCAAAGGGTTGTGACATTAGGTTTGTGATTGTTTTAGCCCAGACCACATCACAAAACCAATAAATGCAATAGCTTTAATAGGCTATTACAACGCAAGAGAGTGCAATAAGTGTAGTCATCTGCAATGCAGTTAACTCTGTGGAAGTAGGAGTAAAATCCTTATTGTCTACAAACCTTAGACTGTATATAAAAACATCATGTTTCTGGACTGAGACCTATCAATCTGTGTATCGTTTGAGATTATAAAATGTAAGCAATGCAAAATGATATATGGATAGAAGCACACATTTGGACACAAACTGCATGGTATGGGCTTTACCCTTACCTTGGCTCCTCCATAGCACAATAATGATGGTTTTATATATCTTGGTGCATGGGCAACGGGTAGGTTCACCTATAGTCTTCTAAAATCCATAAACTGATGCATACCTTTGAGCTACTGCAGGTAAACCTTGTATACAACTGCTTGATGTTATCAATAACGTGTATGTATTGTGATTTTTTTCCCACTAAACCAACCCTGAACCCAATCACGTTTTTGTTTGTGGTATTGCTGGTTTGTAAACACTCACACAACAGTGTGTGTAATCTAAAGAAAAAATTATGACTTTTCAAACACTGTAAAGAGGACCTGCTTGTATTTAAATATCAAAGCATATTTACTAATACAGTTTGCACTGTCCACAAGACTTCTCAAACTGTTGTGTCTTGGTCTTCTATGATTATAGTAATTGTGACTGGGTCTCGTCCTGAATGAATGAAGTTCAATGAAATTGTGTTAATAATTCCATGTATCTGTATATCTGTATGTTAAAACTACTTATGACCTGAGTTCAAATGGATTATGTATCTCTAAATTGCTGACTTTTCAGATAACTGGGTAAAGATATAATGGCACTGGGTGATCATTAAATTACCTATATGGGCATGAGGGCAATGGCAAAATTGTAATTGAAAAATGATTACATTGGCTTAACACTAACTTATCTTTCTTTCCAGATTTTGACCCTGCTACCACAGAATATCCAAGGAGACAAATTGAATATTTATATATGAAGACTGTGAATGTGAAAGGACTGCCACTTGACCTATAGGCGAGAGATGGTGACAATGTTATTTTATCAAACTTTTGAAATAAAATAAAAGTTTGTTTCAGATAAAATGTGAAAACTATTAGAACCACTTTCCATTTACGCCCTAAGTTAGCATCAGAAATGTAAACAAACCTTAACGGCTTCATGTTAACCATATGACTCGTGTTTATTTCACTCTGAGTCACAACTTTGTGTAGCTTTGCAGGTCAGCTATGAGTTCTGCATACACTGTTACACAGTGTGGGCTTGTGATATGTCTTGTCTCTTGTTTCTTATATGTGTTTGACTGCTTGATAATGCCTGTTTAACACTCTACCTATCAAATTTAATTTAAATGTCATTATAGAAAGATCATGAATTGGGATTGACTGTCACTTTTGTGACAAAACCCACCTTGGTGTGATAATAAAATGAATTTAAAAAAAAAAAACTGATGTTGACAAGATAAATATATAGAGACTTTACTTACCAAACTATCTTAAATTCATTCATTTTAGTAGGCCTATGTGTCTCTGTGCCCTAAAAGCATGCAGGCAGGCAGAGACCGCAGCCAAACACTAAAGCAGCTTACCTCACTGCTATGTTTATCCTTCTCCCTCTGAAGCTGTGCTAATGAGTGAAAGGAGCTGCTTTGTCAAGGTAATGGGGCAAACCTGCACACTGTGGGTAACAGTGGCACTCAAGTTGAACAGAATGTGAAAGTTTGGGAGCGCCACACTGCTCCTCTTCCTCACTGTATGTCATGTGACGTCACGTGGGACCTCCCATACTCTCCATACGCGGAAAAAGCTCACTTTCTCCCTGCAGCCCGCCCGGAGAGAGCGAGAGAGTCTGCATGGCTCCAGTCTCCGCCGTGCTCCATGCGGTGCTTCACATTTGACAGAATGCAATGAGTGGTTGTGTTTGAGTAATGCAAAAATAGGTTTCTTTTAGACAGAAGGACTACGTCTTAGTGTTGTTACAGTCTTATGTTTTTTTTTTTTTAATTCTTTTACCTCTCTGACGTTTTACATCGGGGCTTAGTAGGCAATGCTTCCAGGTAATGTCGTGTCACGGACTTTCCTGTAAACCTGTCCTTCCTCCTTGGAGTTTTAGAAAAATCTTTTCATGCATGCATCTGAATGATTTTAATATGTTACTCTCCTGTGCAGCCTCTATCTTCTTTTATCTGTTTCTGCGATTTGGAGATTATGTGCGTCTATTTAAAAAGAAAGCACATGCTTTGGTTGTGGCTGGAATATCATCTCAAAGTAAATAACAGAGTTGAAAGAATAAGACTATTATAAAAATTAATAACTTCATTTTAACATTGATAATAGCATCAAAACTGACTGGGTATAAGAAATATGTAATTTCTTTAAAATATAAATGTAGGTAAAATTAAGGGTCTGTTATTAGAAAAGTAGTTTAATTATATATTTTTTATTTTCTATAAATTAGCCATAAGATTGAAATTTGTTCTTCCTCGTGGCAAAGAAGTCAGCCCAGTATATAGCTCAAAGTAATCCCGCAAGTACAACATATTCCTCACCAGATGTAAATAGTTGTATTTGCATGCGGGGAGTTATTCATAAACATGTCACTGTTATGAAATATACGGGGATATTAAAACTTTCTATTTAAATATCATGAATTATGGTCGCAAGAATGTGTTCCCATTTAAGGGGAATGCCGAGTATTTTGGTGTCTGGTGCAGAAGCCCATTCGTCATATGGACAATAAAGAGGGTTTTCGCCTGACAGTGAAAATTTATGGTTGCCCTTCTTTGCCCTAATAACTCACATATTGTGTCACGGACTGACAGCCCTTGCAGAAAACAGCAAGCCTGTTATCAATCACACATCTTTGCATATTGTGAAACGTTCCCCCTTTTTTTTCTGCCAGAGAAAAACACTGAGAACACTTGAAGGAATAAGAGCTCCGCTCATTTGGACTTCTTTCCCCCAGTTCCACAAACTCCCCCAATAAAAGGAAAAGAACTGTTGGCCTATTTTGGAGTTAGTGTTTATTTATATTACACATTATCTCAAAATTACGACTTATGTCGTTATAAAGAAGACAAGTGCTGCTTGTTTTTATTTGTTCATACACAGTTTACAAAGCTGTAGTCAGCCATGCAGACCAGTGTAGGCCTATGAACTGAAACCAATCTTCTTCTTTTTTCAAACTTAGCTGAAAAGTGTATTTACGCGTGTGTGTTAGATTTATTTGTAAATTGTTTCCTCATATTCTTCTTTTCACCATGTGTCTGTGTTTTATCTTATTTTTATTTCATAACCTTCATCCTAAATTGTATTTGCGGGAGATTATGGACTCCAACACTCTGCGTGTTTTTAGTTAGTCCTCCTATTTTTCACGAAAAAACATATTTTGCCCCCTCACTGTCCACTCCAGGTTTTCTTGCTCTCCAAGTTGACCTGTCAAGCAGATTACCACAGAAAGAGATTAATGGCAGAGGCGGGTTGCAATAATAATCGTTTTGTTTGATGTGACAACTTTGATAGGCGTTGATTTACTTACAAACTGATAGGCTTTTAATTGAGCGCCTCCATCCCGATTGAGATGAAAGGAGAACCGCATTGAAAAGCTGCCCGATTGCCCCGGAGCCTCAATACTGATTAGCCATCTCAGCGGTGAATAGTTCAAGGCATTTTAAACTTCTTTTCTCAACGGCCTGACAGACCATTTCTCTTCTTTTCTTTCTCCCCACTCCGCTTTTCTACCTCTTGAAGAAAATAAATCATTTTCATTGTATGTAAATAAAATCGAGCTGACATCAATATAAAATGTCTGGATTTCTTTTTTGTTCCCTGTCTTTGTTATTCTTGTCGCAGATGACAGTGTGCCCGAGGCAGATGACAGGTTTTAACAACACAATAGCAGATGCGTTCAGCTAAAATGGACAGGGTTCTGTTTTGAAAGACTGTGATGTTTCACCGGGTTGTTACACATTATAATTTTTTTTTGAATGAATGTACACTCTCACAGATTGTTTAAACTAACTTATTTCGGAAGGATAGGCTACATCAAATATATTAGATTATAAAAACAAATTATTAATTTGTCTATTTTAACTATAGGCCTACGCATGATATTTTTTCACGCTGCATTTTATTTAAATTTATTTGTTACCAACAGTGTTTTTTTCCTCATGCTTCTTGTTAACACTGTAATCGGCCGATTATAGCAAGAGCACTTTAGCACCTTTGAGCACTAACAGCTACTCCGTGGAACATGTGAACTCGACTGTCTGCAAGTTATTAAAGTCCCACCGTGTGTGCCACCTCCGAGGTGTTTGATGAGAATCTCCAAAAGTTACAGACTTTGTTTAATAACCAAGAGAGTGGGTGTTTAGTGCAGTGCACAGCTTTCATATCCCCCACAGTGTCTGGACTGGGGACGTCGGCTATTGTCGATGCATACAAAAATTAAATCTTAACTCGAGGATCGATTTATTTCCTCTGAAAACTCTTGTGTCTCTTGCAGAATGTCTCTCTCCCCATTTGTTCTTTTCCCGCAGTCACACTGGCATGTAATCAGCCACAATAGCTGACATAAATCAAGCAGTGGATTGACAGCGTCTGACAAATAACTGATTGATTGCGGTGGAGCAGAATTGACACTTGACGGAGGGGTGGAGATAGAAATAGAAGGGCGGTGTATATTATACTGAAAACATGTGACATTCACATCCCTCCATCACTACATTGGTCTATTCCTGTCAACGCTTGTCTGTTAAGGGAATTCAAGCTCAAGTGGTTGGTTTTATGTTTGCCAGTGGAAAAAAAACCGTCCCGGTGGTGGACGTGCGTAATTTGCGCACACTTTGTGCGTCTCCCGGGTTACACACTGTTAAAGTATAACAATAAAACACTAAAATAACGACAGAGTTCGGACTAACATATTTTTACCCCAGAAACTTTAGACATAACTATCCCCGTAGAGATTTTAATGGCAATGAAGTAATGAGAAGGTCAGTGATGGGCAGTGAGCAGAGACATCAGTAAAGGACTGTGCCATCATAACTTACAATGTTTAACACTAGAAACAAATGAAGATGAATGTGCTACAAGTGATAAAAACATGATTTAACTCTACCCAGGTGGATAAACTGAGTGTTTGATTTAGCGTCCATACACACAGCTCGATGATATCGTTCATGTTAGGTCAAATGGAAGTGTTAAAGTGAGTCTGGTGAACTTTTAGCCTAATGTTGGAGGTATATAGTTCATCTATTGTATTATTATAATTATTATCACATTATATTATTATGTTTAGAACTCGTAACCCCACATCTAAAATGGTGCAAGCGTTCACAGTAACCAAAATATTAAAGCCTATCTCCTCCCCCGAGCTGTCAAAATAGAGGCGCTTACAAAGAGGAGAACGTCACATCCCCTTGACCCTCCAATCACCTCAGGGTCCCATTTGATTGGAAGGCGGCAAAGGCTTTAATCTCGGACTAATTCAGCTGCTTTTGAAGTGAAATTTTCTACCAGTTCGTACTTCGGGAGTACAGAGCGAGGAACTGCAGACAGGCGCACACAAGACGCAGCGCTCATGGTGCAAGACGCAGCCACGGATCTGCGATAACCTCGCACGGTCTCCCTCCAGCTGCCGCGCCTTGCTCCTTCACCACCAGGATTACTACCTATTATTGAACCATTTTACGTTTGTTTTTTTCCCTCCTTTACCCCGAGAGAGAGGCTCGATTGCTTTTCTGTTTTTCTTAATGAATCTGAAGAAAGCATCGCCGTTTCATTTCCTGACAATTGGGACATGATCACGTCGCCCTCGGCGTCTGCTCTGAAAAATAGTGATATTTGTGCAGCCTGGGAAAGCAGCAGTTGTCGGAATAGCAGCTCAGCGAGCATCAACAAGCCTTTTCTCCACTCCGCACCACCGTCTGATCCATTACGGCAAGCAAACCGACTTCCCATCAAGGTTTTGAAAATGCTTACCGCACGGTCGGGACACATTTTGCACCCGGAGTATCTGCAGCCTTTGCCTTCTACCCCGGTCAGTCCCATAGAGGTAAGGAGAACATTTTTAATACTTTATGTCAGTGTACTCACAGTACACTGTACACTGTTATGTATTTTGATTATCGATGTTTCTTGGGACAACGTTTTGGGAGCGTATTGCTGTTATCCCGTAACATTTCCTGTCCAGCCAGTGTTTAAAACAGTCCCGTGAAGCAGGAAGCCTCGTAGTTTGTTTTTATAATCATCACGACTGTAGTTTTGTTCACGGAAGAGCCGTGTGTAATTATATAAAATCCCGTTTGGAAATGTCAGGAAATGTCTACATCAAACCGCATTCTCTCAGGCTGTACATTTTGAAATCATAAAAGAAAGTGTTCGATGTGCGTTTTAAAAACATTTATCAACATCTGTTTAATCTTTTTTGCAGCTAGATGCCAAGAAAAGTCCGTTGGCTCTGCTGGCGCAGACCTGCTCTCAGATCGGCAAACCGGACCCACCACCCTCCTCCAAATTATCCTCCGGATCACAAAATGGATCTAGTGAGAAGGAATCTAAATCCGGCCCTTTGAAATTGAGTGACATCGGTGTGGATGACAAATCTAGCTTCAAACCTTATTCTAAACCTTCAGACAAGAAGGACTCATCTTCGGGCGTCTCAGGCGGAGAGAAGTCTGGTTTCCGAGTGCCGAGCGCCACCTGCCAGCCGTTTACGCCGCGGACAGGCAGCCCCAACTCCAGCACTTCAGCCTCCCCTATGCCATCAGAGGGGAAATGTGGGGACAGGGATGAAAAGAAAGAGTCTGATTGTAATAAAAATGGCACTACGGACGGGTCTGGCACCACTAGCCACAGCAGGATAAGTGTGAGTTGTGGTGGAATTAACGTGGAGGTCAACCAACACCAGGAGACGACGCCTGGCACTAAAACCACCTCCTCCTCGGAGTCCTCCTCCGTAACTTCTGTATCCTCCGCATCCGTTCTCGGGTCAGGACTTGTGGCGCCGGTTTCTCCTTACAAACCGGGGCAGACAGTTTTCCCTTTGCCTCCTGCTGGTATGACCTACCCAGGTAGCTTGGCTGGGGCCTATGCTGGTTACCCTCAACACTTCCTGCCCCACGGAGGGAGTTTGGTAAACGCACAGCTGGCTAGTTCACTAGGCTGCAGTAAGGCTGGATCCAGTCCTTTGGCAGGGGCTTCTCCACCGTCCATCATGTCAGCCAGCCTGTGCAGAGACCCTTACTGCCTCAGTTACCATTGTGCCAGTCACTTGGCGGGCGCAGCCAGTGCTTCCTGCACGCACGACTCTGCAGCTGCAGCAGCCGCTAACGCCCTAAAGTCCAGCTACCCACTAATGTACCCGACACACCCCATACATGGCGTTCATTCCTCGGCGCCATCATTTAGCGGACACCCTCTGTACCCATATGGTTTCATGCTCCCCAACGACCCTCTCCCTCATGTTTGTAATTGGGTGTCGGCAAATGGACCGTGCGACAAGCGCTTCTCCTCATCGGAAGAGCTCCTGAATCACCTGAGGACACACACTGCTTTTACCGGGGCTGAGAAGTTGATTTCTGGTTATCCCGGGTCTTCATCACTGGCCAGCGCCGCAGCAGCGGCTATGGCCTGCCATATGCACATGCCACCGTCAGGAGCCCCCGGGAGCCCCGGGACGTTGGCTCTAAGGAGCCCGCATCACGCGTTAGGACTCAGTAGCCGCTACCACCCGTACTCCAAAAGCCCTCTGCCAACCCCTGGTGCCCCTGTTCCCGTCCCCGCAGCCACCGGCCCTTACTACTCCCCTTATGCACTGTATGGCCAGAGACTCACCACAGCATCAGCGCTTGGATACCAGTGAGGAAAAGTGACTTTGAAAAGTTTATAGTACTAAGAATGCAAATATAAAGACTTTTATATTAACAGCGCTAAAACTTATGGGCGGGATCCGTGGACTTCAACTGTATTTATTTATATGTCGGCTTAAAAGCAGGCGATAATAGCTGCAAATGGAAAATATTTGAGCAACTCAAAAAGTGCATTATGTTGAAACTGAACTCTATAGGTAAAGTGAAAACACACACATGTTAGAGTACTAATTAAAGTAGGGGTCTTCATTTCGATGTTAATTTGAAATTGCTATGATTGTATTTGTTCTTATTTAATGTCTCATTGAGAAGAAAATAATTTACATGCATGTTTGTTTCTTAAATTTCAAAAAAAAAAAAATGTCCACATTTTAAATTGCCGTTATTTTTCAGGTGTACACCTTGGAAAGAGAATTGGTATTTTTTTGTATGTATTCTGGAAAAAAATAAGAAACAATTCTGTTCCATATCTCCGTGTGCCTCATTTTCTTAAGTGTTAACATTGTTCACTTTGAAATAATTCTCTCATTTATTTTACACTGACATTTAAAAAAAATTGGCCAGTAAATTGATGGGGTCCAGAAAATCTCATTTGATCATCTTCGCGACAAAGGCCTATCGGTTTTTCCACTGTCATACTTTTCAAAACAGTAAATTGCTGTCACACGAGGACAGATTGTGACTATTTGTTCATATAATCTTTCTTTTCCGTCTATCTTCCTTTCTATTATATGACTTTATGAGCCAAATGATGGAGAAGCTTTAAAAGTTCACTTTAATCAGAGCACACTATAACGTTTAAATTAATGCAAGTTGAATGAAGGAGATAACTGTGTGTGTGTGTGTGTGTGTGTGTGTGTGTGTGTGTGTGTGAGAGAGAGAGAGTGTGTGTATATGTGTGTGTGTGTGTGTGTGTGTGTGTTTGTACAGAGTTAAACGGACTTTATAAAGTGAATTCGAATGAGAGAATTTAGTTTGCTGGTAGCTGAGTTTCGTCAGTGTGTTGTTTTGAGATGGATGATTTTTTGACAAGCGTTGGAGACTGACTTGCTACTTTACCTGCGTAAAAAAAAAGTAAATTTGTGAAATATGTCAGAGAGAAAACTGCTCGGCAAGGCCAGCTGATTTTTCTGTGGTTTTTTAAATCATGGGCACATTTATGTATTTTAAATTGCTAAATTAAAATATCAAAAAAATCAATTTCACAACCTTAAGAGAAACACGGACGTTGAGCTGAATAATTTGCTGCTTTCAGGTGGAATGCACTAGAATTTTTACAAGCCTTTTCGACTAGTGTGCATTTTTATTTTATTTTATTTATGACAAAGCTGTGGGCTGAGAGTATAAGAGTAAGACTGCTGCTCCACCATGGGTGAAATTTCGACGTGGAGGCCATTAACTGGTTTATGTGTAACATGAGTCTGGGCTATTTTTGATTGGATGATCATTACCTGGATGCCATTATTTAATTTGCATTTGATAATCTCATCCACCTGTAAATCTAATGTACAGAGCACTCAGTTTGTTATTAAAAAAAAAAAAAAAAAAGATCGGACTTGTGCAAAGTTGTGGGATCTTCATGCAGATACAAACAGTCACAACTCGTGATATCAAAATCCTATATACAAATAACATCACATATGAATAATTTAAATTTTTCTCTTTTGTCTTTTTTTTATATAAATATTTTTTCTTGCACAGATGACGGCGATGGACATGTGATGTTACAGATGATTTTTATTTATGACACTCGATCAGCTGCATATTTGAGCTTTATTGCTTTTTAATATATAGAAAACTTGGGCAGATGATTGAGTTCACACAGCCACAATTAATTATCCATAGTGAATGGCTGTAAGGCAACATAACAAGAAAAGGGGCCTATATCTTTTGCTTTGCTATCATCGACTCTAAACGGCATCAAGTGTGTCTTTCACTTCTATTGGCCATAATGTTGACCCAGCTGTTTTACAGTTATTATTATTTATTTAAAATAGATCCTCGGCTGTGCTGTCCCTTGTCTATGGCGCAGCGGTTAGTCAGACGACACAAACTCCTCTCATAGTGTGTATAAGGCCCACACGCGTCCTAAACTGATGTAATGACGGTGAAAGGGAGCAATTTCCATTTTTACCCACATCATGGTGGCTGTGCTCGGAGGTCCCCGGTGGAAGGCAATTTATCATGTGCCCCTCCCCCTGGCCCTGTCACTGGAGGAACAGGCAGGCACATGTGTGCATGAATTACCCACCCTCCCACCTACCCAGCCCTCCCTCTCACTGAGGAGATTTGACACAGAGGAGAGAGAACATAGGGGATTAGAGTATGCAAGACTATTAAACTGCATATTCACTTTGTCCATCAAGGCCTGAAAAGTCCTTAGGTGCGCGCAGAGCTCTGCAGAACAGAAGTATACATCAAACCACAGCATAGTGTTAAATTTAGTCATTTAATAATTTATATATAATTAAAAAGCTGTGAAATTAAGTTTGACTTTATTGATAAATCTGCTTGATATTATTTGATGGATTTAACAGGAGTCTTATTAACCATATTAAGAAATAGTGTGGTGAAGGTCTTGAGGGGGCACACAGGTCAGTGAGCTGAAGTTTAAGGGAGGTGTAAGTGTCTAGTCTGTCGAAGTAAACATTAACACTGTTGGGTCAAGGGTTTTTACATCGGTTCAGAGTGTTTCCACATGAAAACTGGTCCGAATTTGAATTTGTAAACACTGCACGGCGGAGGCAAAAACTTTACTGTGCAACTTTATGGGTTTAGGGAGTTGACATTTAAAGTTACATATATTCTTAAGATTGCTCTCGTCTGTTTTGCTGAGCGTACGGTCTTCAAACAACACAAAACCCAGTCACTAAATTATTAAAACATGTAAAAGGTATGAAAAAATAAATTTCTTAAAAAATACTCTGTTCTTCTTTGGATTTTTCGTCAAGACCCAAAGCAGCCATTTTGAAATTCTTGGGACATACTTGCATCATCAGAGAGAGAGAGAGAGAGAGAGGGAGAGAGGGAGAGACACTGCAGGAAACCTGGCAGGACATCTGGCAAAGGGGGGAGCCCAGGACGTGACTCACACACCTAACCCCATATTCAACCCTACTGAATTACCGCCACTAAAGCTGTCATTAGTGGGTGTGTGGCACAATATAAAGACATGCCGTCGTCTGCAGTGGCAAGTCTATAGTTTGGGTAACAGCTGTGTCAATAAGGGGAAGCTGCTATAATGTTCAACCCCATGCCAGACATAAGTCAGAGAGCAATTATTATCTTTTATGCATATGTGTGTATGGCGATTACAATATAGAAGTTCTCAGTGATGGGAAAAAGACACTGTTTATGGGCACTTCTTACTTGCAATTATGTTTTACAAGAATAGATTGCTACTTTTCAAATACATTTTGATTGTACATCCACTTCTCAGATACCACAGAGAAGGGCCTCTGTCTGTGACCATCTCAGCCTTCATGTGTATCTACGACTCCACATTACATACACCTATATCTCAAATATGCCTTCGCACTCCAGTCGTAGTAAAAGGTGTCATCCGAGCTGGAAACACCCGACTGCCATTATCTCAGTGTGATTTATGGTGATACGGGCTGCTGAGGTGCCCACAGCTTTGTGATTGTAGTAATGAAGCCATAAAGTGAGCAGCATGAAACAAAGCAGGGACTCGGTGGTCGTAAACAGATCCACTGCTCCAGGAAAATCTGCACTAAATCTGCCTATTATCCAGGAGATTAAAAAAATCAACATTGTCGTTGGTCACGTGTCGTATCCATCAATGCTAAAGCACCCTTTTTTGACAAATTGATCCTAGAATGCAGGCCCCAACTGAGAGCTGTAATAGAGGTAATTTGGTTCTCAAAATCTGTGCCAAGGCAGACAGGAATCCCTCCCAGCTCTTCTACATGTGGTTACCCTGCTCATTGATTTACAAATGTAAAGTGCTCATCCAGGTGATGTGAGAGAAGTGGCAGTGTTGATCTATCTGTGCCACTCAGATCTCTAACCAGTGAGACACTTTCTTGTGCTTAGACAGCCTAATTGAGGTCATTTCTGTCTGCTTTGGGATCTATGGTGCGCTGGGGTGTTTTAGTGTTCAGATAATTTGCCCATTTTCTGATCCTGACAAAGAATATTTTATGGAAATGCACCCTTATTCCAGGCACCTTAATGGAGTATGTTGGAGTAGTATGCAAGCTGATGAGGTTGTTGTCTGTCACTGATAAATGTAAAAAGCAGAGAAAATGTCAGGGATGGGCCCGGCTCCAAAGGGCTCTTTGCCTTCATTTGAAATCAGCAATGCCTAAGCACTGAATCTTCAGGGTGTAACCGCACACAATCACAAGGTTATTGTAATTGTTTGAAGCTGGGTGAATACAGTATAAGACATCTTACAGCATGTGTCTTTGTGTGTAGCCACCCAGTGGACTATCAAAGACAGTCAACCAACTTAATTTGAGATAAAGGCATTTGCTTTCCAAGTTTTTTTTTTGACAGGTTTGAGGTTTCAGTCTACCACATAATTGCTGTCTTCTGCTGTTCTCTCCTTTCTATGAGTAAATCCTGATGGTGTGTCACCGGCCCTACATGACAGTATGAGTACATGATGTCATTTCCATGGGTGTGGGCTGCCAATTACCATGACTCACATGCTTACTGACTACATAAACCCAGATCCTTCTGATCATTCCATCAGAAATATAGAGAAGTGCACAACATCGGCACCTCCTTAAATGTTCAAATTTCTTACCATCTGATTACTAAAATGCAAACCAAATGCTCAAGAGTAACAACATCTTTTACAAACTTAATCTTATTTTCTTAATTTTTGATAACTGGCAACAGATACATTATAAGAAACATACTGCATCCTGTAAAAATGAATAAATAACAATGCTCATAACTGAATAAAGCTGGTTTTGAAATAAATATTGCACTTGCACACATGGTAATAAAAATGACCATGAGAGAATGGAATATTTTAAATGAAGCATAGACTGTATGGAACTTTTTTAAAAATTATAAATAATTTATATCAAATAAATAACACCGAGATGGTTGCAAGTAAGATTTGAAACATAATTTCCATTTGTTGTATTTTACGTGGCAACATCGGACAGAACTTGTCATTCACATCTTAAGCAGAAACCACACAAACATGAGAAAATACCCAGAGCAGTCTTGCTAAAACCTCAAAATGTTTACTAGTAGTTAGCATCTTAGTAACTCAGCTCTGTAGAAACGCTGCTTGAATTTACCCTGTGGAGTTTTCATTGAAATGAAATACAGATTTGTACATGTTGTTGTTTGACACTTGCTACACTGAACGTTGTGATTTCACCACTAACACTAAAACAGTTCACACCACCCTCAAGACCACCAAGTAATATTTTTAACACATTAACCGACAGCTAATAGTCTATGCTATCACATACTGTAACTCTTAAAAGACAAATCTACAATTAAATTATTTCCAGTGTACCAGGCATTGCTTGGAGTATGCTTCGATGGAGAATTTTTTTCTGTGAGAAATACATTGTAGATACCATTTGTACCACCACCTGTGAATAACAGTGCTGTATAACCACAATATGTGCTGGCTTTGAGGAAGGGTGTGACTATTTGCCTTTTTAACCTTTTCTTTAGTGGAAAATCTTGCTACGTAGGAGTTGTCATTGCTTGATCCACCTACGTGTAAAAACTAATGGCTGGATGCAGAAAGCTCAGACACATTCTCAGAGGGATTCTCAAAGAAAATCACAAACTGATGTGGGCGTAGATTGAGTGAAGTTGAAGGAAAGTGGATACAACCAAAAGTTACATTACAAAACTTCATCACATTTCTGGCAACGGTGCCCATGGGGTCCGGTGGATGGGGAGCTTGGTTGAATGGCTAACTTCTCTTGCCCTTTTATGTTTTCAAAAGTTTCCACATCGAACTGCAGATCAAAAACTTTTGCTTTCTCACACACTGCCCCTTTTCATCATTTTGCTTTATTTTTTGGCCCAATTACACCATATAACAGTGGAAACTTGTTACAGATGCTGTTTTGAAAGTTTTGTTAGCCAACATGAGCCTGATGCATTAAGATAAATCATGAAGCAAATTCCATTAAAGTCATAATTTAAGACAAATCAGCCAGTCAATTTGACCTGTTGTAGCAGGAAAAGCTCAAGCCATGACAGTAAACTAGCATGCCTAATACCTGGCCCCTGGAACTAGCTCACCTAAATGGAATGCAGTCTTTTTTTTTAAATGTTGTCAATTAAACCTTTGCTTCTCCTGCTATGAGATGCCAAAATATCCGCTGTGAAAATGTTTATTATCACCATTAAATGATAAAGAAAGTCAGCTAAGGTTAGCATATTTGCTAGCTAGCTAACGGCACTATCTCAGACACATCCAGGTAAGATCAGAGCTTGATTATGCTAGAGGTTCTTGCTGTCAGGCCTCCCTCGAGATACAAAGGGCGACTACATTTGGAACAAAGAAACATAAAACATAATAATGCCATTATGAAATGCTTCTTTTATCGAGCAAGTTCTGTGGTAACAGGTGACTATTTTAAGCAGACATGGCTATGTTTTGCCTCCATTGCACCACTGAGCAGAATTTCCCGCCTTTATTTCAAAAAGACACAATCAGTCGCAAACCTGTAAAGCACCATCTGGGGTCATTAATAGTTCCTTGTGTTACAGTATGGTGGTGCACCATAGGACTATTATCCAATTTAAGGAACCACTGAAGACCCAGAACTTTATGTAGCCTATACAGAAAAAAAAGAAGTGCACAATCCATTGTGATATTCTCCAGAGTTTCCTGGTTGGAGCCAAGTGTGAAAAACAGCAATATATAACACTTATGTGATTTATGAGAGCTATATTTATCAAGTTGATATAAACTATTCAACTATTACCAGCTTCCACATTACTCCAGCAATTCATTCATGTCAGTGGACCAAACAATTCCCTCACCTCTACACCAGCAACCCCAAACCAAACTACTTCTCCCTGCCTGTACCCATGTGACTTTCAATAGAGACTTCTCCAAGGAAATAATAGGAGAGTAGGACATTTCTCAGCTCATCCACATGCAGTAAATGATGATGCTGCGATGTATCACACATTGATCTGAGGCATTTCGGGGAGCCGAGCGTATTAAGAAGGGAGTGTAGTAGACTAATGGGCCTGACTGGGAGACAAATTGGGCAAGACATACAGCAACACAGCCCCAGGAAATATGGTGGCTCACATCACTTTTATTGCTTTAATGCATTTTAGTGTTAACTCTGAAACTGAACCGAAAATTACCTACAATCCATTTGTTTTTTCGCTTTTTTGTTGTTGTCTGCCCTGCTGAAGGTGTAGTGAAAATGTTATAGGCGACCATATGCTGAACAAGCAAGTTTATCTGTTTTCCTTTTGAAATAAGCTTTTTATTTAAAACAGTGAGCCATATTATTTAAAAAAAAAATTATCATAGGAACATTATGCCACTGCAAAAAGGAAAGATATGGCAATTTAAACTATATAACTACTCAGCTGCAGATTTACTTGTGTTGTCTGAATAGTAACACTCTGTATAGGAGCAAGGCTGCTGGGATGGCATAGCATATAATTCAGTATTTTTGATTTAATTTAACCAACTGCACTGAAAATAACAAGTTAAAAACTAATACACACATATCGTACAATGCACAGTATTTGAACAGCATAGATGTATGTGTGATGTTTGACGTTCCCCAGAGTTTGGATTAAGTGCAACTGTTTTAATGTGACAAGAAACTCTCCCTACTATGTGACTTGAGGTTACAGAGCTTTTTGAAAGCCAAAAGTGTTGTGACAGTCATGTGCTGAACTGCTCCCCCTATAGACAGTGTGTGAGTAAGCTGGAAGTCACACAGCACACAGGAGCCTGCAGAGTGTGTCTGATGTGGAAGTCTGTTACAGTTAATTTTCTTTAAGATGGAAGCTGGCAAATGCAAGCTATCAACCTTAAGGGCTTTAAATATTATGAGAGAACAAGCACACTAACGTACACATGCACACATGCCGCAAACCCAAGGAGTCAATCAAAAAATAAACAGATGAAATCTACTGAAAATTCGAAGATAGAGAAACTGTCACAAGGAGGATTCTCACCACAAAGAAAGCGGGAAAGACAAGTGAAGGGATCTTTTGAAACCTTAGGTAAATAAGAGGAATCAGGCGTTGAACATCCAGGTAATAACTGATGTTATGACTTGGCATTTGCTCTGACATGCATTTGAGACAGGAACATTAAAAGATATCCACCATTTGACAGGTATCACAGTTCCCCCAGGCAAGAAGGATTCTCATTTTGATGAGTGTGTCAGTCACAGTGAAGCCTGTCGACAAGCCAGATCTCAAGCACAGACGTTCAGGAATAACTCTTGCCTCAAAAATTACAAATGGAATATTTGAACAGCTGTGTGAAGGAAGACTGATTATGGC
This sequence comes from Seriola aureovittata, assembly GCF_021018895.1. Lineage (NCBI taxonomy): Eukaryota > Metazoa > Chordata > Actinopteri > Carangiformes > Carangidae > Seriola > Seriola aureovittata. The sequence goes on from NC_079377.1 coordinate 15,000,700, forward strand.
TAAACTACAAAATGTTTAGTTTGGAGTGTTGAGGCTTTAGCATCTCTGAAAATACAATTGCAGCAAGGCTTTCCTCACATAACTATTAATGCCCCAAAATGCTTCAAGTCAGTATTCTGTTCATCATAGACTGAACATAGTTTTCCTGGAAATCTTTTGTTTTGCCTCAGTCTTTGAAATAACAATGCAGAAAAGCACTGATTTGAAACATAATCCCCCGCTTCCAGTGTACATAAACTCAATAGTCAGCACAGTGCAATTGTACAAATTCCCAAAATGGATCATTCATAATCAACTTCAATGAATTAGTTGTGACTGAAGTTGACAGGGCTATGGAGAGATGGCGGACGACACAGGGTTTTAAATGCCATGCTCAGCGCCATGTGTGAATAGTCGCTCTGTATGCATTTTTCACTGCAGCATGTGCCATGTTCAGTATATGACACTCACACTGATTTACTACCCTCTCCCAGCTAAATAATTTACAGGATATGGCTCTCGGTGCTTTTAATGGTTGTTGTATAGACCTGCTTGCCTTTAAAATGTTCCACAGGCAAGCAGCCATATGCCTGGATGGATGGGAGACCTCTCAGCACTGATTAATAAGCTGCTCAGTACTTCACTGCAAACAGGGTGCCATGAAACACTGCATCACCAGCAGCAGCCAAGGTGCAGCTGAGTGTTTTGTGTGCTTTTGTATGCGCTTGTGAAAAAGGGCCTCGGGTCCAGGACTCCACAGGTAATGCGGGTGATCTGATGTAGTGGCGCGTATAAAAAATAGATCTGTTTTAAATTTTGATGTGGGATTTACCCTCAGCGCTCACATGAGAGCCCTATTATGAAAAATGAATGGGTCTGTTTTTTTTGGCAATTGTGTTGTGTTTGTCAGTCTAAATGCCAGTTCAAAGAAACACGCCGTCAGTTCGGGCAGCCAGTCTATTGGTCTGCAAACAAAGCCAAAGAGTATTATTCATCGCACTGTGATTTAAACTTCATTTCATGGACGCCGCCAATCAAAAGGCATTGTTCTTTTAATATATTACACTCTGTTAATGTTTAATGTCTCTGGCAGTTAATTGAATTTTGACCATTTTCTTGTGGCAAAGGCGACTTGATATCCAAACGATTAATCATCCCAGTGTTTACTTTAGAACACCTGTTGATTATGTGCTCTGATAAGAACTGAGCCACCCATTCTTTTGACGTATGTTGACTTGTTCCACTCGCAACTGCTATTGGCATTAATTTCATCTGCCTTTAGACCAGTGCTTTGCTTAGGAGGGTTAGGGTTAGTTTTTGGTGCATCTGGTGAAGTTAATTCTTCTATATTTTAACTCATTAGTAATGATCTCATGTAGAGGGGGTATCAGAACAAGGACTGTAGCAAGCAGCCTGCAGACAGTTATATAATTCAGTAGTGAATCAATGGCTTAAGATTTTACCTTATGGGAGTCAAGGAGAGGAAATTTCACTGGCGGCAGAGTCTATGGCCTAATGTGTGTCTGTCTCGGGTTGTGTGACATGAAAATGTTTGAGAACCACTGCTTCAGACAGTCCAAAACTGCAGGGAGGCAGCCAGCATTTTCCAGTTCAGAGCTCAACACAGCCCAGCATGGTTTCGACAGGTTGAGTGCCTGCATGCTTTCACTCTGAAACGATAGAACAATATCCCCTTGTTCCCGGCGAAAAGAAAGAGAATCAATGTGGCAGCTGTGAACAAATATGAAGATGATGGGGCAGTCAAGCATGTGAGACGCAAAATGCTTCTTTTTTTTGTCTTCTTCTTAAATCTTGTGAACTTCAAAGCTGTAATTGCTAATTTGATGCACGAGCTGTGTGATACACTGTCTCATGGTAAAGTGCTCCACTGTCTGTCAGTGTGTCGGTTAGGAGTTTTCGAGATGATCACGCCCGAGGACAGACACTATACATCACGCATCACACTGGCTTCATTGCAGGCATCTACTCAGATATAAAGACAACCAGAAAAGTGCTTTTGATTAATAACAATTATCATTACAACACTCAATCTGGGATTATAGTTTCTTTATTGTGCAGGCGAAAGTGATGCAACTTCCTCACATTTTCTCTTCGTTTTTTATTTTTATTTTGTGTTTCTGTACCGGTTAATTGTACATGATATGCCGCTCACACTCGACTCACTCCTCGCAACCACACACACATATACATGATTCTGCGTGTCAGGTTTTAATAAGCTCTCTACAGACGTCTCTTTGACTCTATTTGGCTGAAATACACATTAAAATCCAGGAGAAAGTTGCAACCTCTCCACACATCGTAAAGCCAACACACAGTTGTGCCTGTATTTTCTGTGTGCTATTTAATGGTTCATCCATCTCATCTGTTCAGCTAAATGTGCTTGTTGAAAACTATCTGGGCCCAGGCTCTGCTACAGATATAATTTCCATTCACACTGTATACTGTGAGCTTTTAGCTGTTCTGGTAGCTGAGCCTCTTTGGAGTAAAACCTGGCTCTTGGCCACAAAAAGTCTATCGTTTGAGTATCACATGGTTAGTGGTGCTTCCTACGGCTATATTTATGTACTCTAACTGTATCCCCTTTCATTGAAACCCTAACCAGTGGGTGATTTGTCTCCATAAGAGAGTGCCATTTACAAGCAGCCATGCTGGGGTGGGACCTCAACCAGAGGACTTGTTAATAGCACACATCCACTTCTCACCAGATGCTGTCCAGAGCAAACCAACATACACTGAGAGAGATGTCGAAATCAATTTTCTATGAATGCTCGGCCACAGTGTTAAACTTTAAAGGAGTTTTAATGTAACTTGCATGTTTTCTTTTCCCTTTTTTCATCTGGCGCCATCATACAATAAACGAGAAAGTAGCTGAGAAGAGAAAATTTCCCCATGTTATTACCTTATTTTAAATAAGTAATATAGCGATAATATAGTGATTATATTTGAAACTTTGTACATTTGGTGAAGTTGAAAAGTAAGCTAACCAAGATCTGTTTGTCTTGACTTTCCAACAATCTGACGGCTAATGAGAGCAAAAATAAATATTGAATAAAATATTAATGCTTTTATCCAGAATTTGATTTAAGTTTTAATTAGATTTTGTAATAGGCCCATTGTCGTTCCACAGTAACAACACTTAACACACCAGTAACACACAAAATAGCACAAAGTAGCTTTTGAATATTTTCTTCATGGGCTATTGGTCTAATGACTAACAGACTAATATAAGCTAATATTTATTTACTTTCTTTAAAGAGTATTTTAGAGTTGTAGCTCAAAGCGCTTTACAATAGAAATGAAATAGTACAATAAAGCTAACTGTTTCCCCTTGTCTTTGAGTTTTACGCTGCCTCTCCAAAATCATGAGACATTAAAAACCTGGAAATCTTATACTTTGTATTATAGCCAAACACCCCTGGATCTTAAAGACACAGGCTTATGCCACTGTCACCTTACAGTCAAATGTTCTGTCAACAAGATCACTCATTGATGACCTTTTGACTTTGTGATTTTCAGCTGCTGTCGTACTATGTCAGTTGTATACACAGTATTTCACACTTCTATTTCTATTTTTATTGCCATGTTTATGTTTCACAACTCACTATATTTACTTTTCACAGCACTGTGTACTACCTTCTTTTAATTAATGACTTTCTTCCTTGTTAAATCCGATATTGAATATTTTAAACTTTTATGTTGTTCTTTCTATATCTCTGGATGGTTCTGTGCCTGGTTGAAGCTGCAGCTGTAATTTCCTTGTTGGAGACAATGACAGTGAAGCTCTCATGAATCTCTGTCACTGGGTCAACAGCAAAATAAACTACCTGACAGCCATGTATACTTTCAGTGATTATATTTGGCTTTGCGATCACAGTGTTGTAGCTTAGCTGTAATGTATGTTTATTAGTGTATGCAAACTGAGGTAGCAGGAGTTTACATGACATCTGATGGTAATTTGGACTTGATTTTCTTTACGCCTATTGTTTCAGTTCTTTGTCACTCTCTCACTTGATTTATCATACAGTATATTGATCAGATTACTGACATTTCAGTCATTTCACCCGATACGTCTTCCGTGAATTCATGTTATTCTGTCTTAACATGTTTTGTTACCTTCACCCTCAGTAGATGAGTTCCTGACGCATTAAGAGATGATACTCCATTTTCTCAAATATGTGGGACATGCTATAAATTGGAAGCTTTTTAGATTTGCCAAGGCCACTGAGGGCAATCTTAGACAGACACTATACATGCTACTCTTCACTACTCCGATCAATTTTGAAAGTCTCCCTCCCTTGATGTAATTGCCCTCCATAAGATTTATTGAAAATCAGATCTCAGGTTATGGGCCCTGATGACAGCAAAAGAGAAATGCAGAATTTACCGTCTGCTTTTACAGCCGGATTTCAGGAATAATTGTTGCGGGACATGACGGTGAGTTAGCAGTTATAAACCTGTCCTCCATATAAATTACCTAATCAGGAGATCCCAGTGGTTATATAAATTCAGCCACTCATTCGTCTTCAATGGCCTGTGTGTGCATATAAAACCACAACGACCATCATATACTTCACAGGAAACGGGGTAGCCATTGCTGTTTACAGAGTTAGCGGGAAATGGATGACTTTTTGCATGCTCAATCAACTGTGAAATGTCCATTTAATCATCCCCAGAAACCCCCCCGGTTTATTTGTGCTGCAGCACAGATTTACATTTCCAAACATCCCCCATATTAATCATTACTTCATCACGCCCTCCAACTGACAAGAAGCATAAACCACCTCAGTGTACTGCCCTGTCGACTAATGTGTGTATGTTTCTGTCTAGGAGCATGTGTGTATCTGTATTTGTGTGTATGCAAGCACTTTGAATGTGAGTGTGTGTGTGTGTGTGTGTGTGTGTGTGTGTGTGTCTGTGTGTGTGTGTGTGTGTGTGTGTATGTGTGTGTGGGTGGGTTGGTGTGAGGGAAAAACCTGCCCTTTGATTCACTCACCACTCACTGTGTCCAGCAGAAATATTGAGTTTTAGTGGCATGATTGCATTTTTTTTGTCCTCTGAGGTTTTTTGAAATACAACTTCTCAGGTTGGGGAAGCCAAATGGGAGTCACTCACATGTACTTTTTCTTCTCAAGAGGAAATCAGAATGATTGATGTTATTTTTCAGGAAACAACATCAAAGGAAAATACGTAAAGTAAAAATGTCACATAGTATCCTGGTTTTTGAAAGGGTGAACTGGCTTTGAATAGCGAGCATTCAGTTTGACTTTTGGATAAAATGCTATAAGCTTTAAAAAATGGCAGGAGAAAATGTTGAGGTCCGATTTTAGTTTGTTCCAAAAAAAAAAGAAAAAAAAAACTGTATCCTGGTCTGTCCCCTGTGTAACACAGCTTGAGTGATTTACACATACTGTACTGCAACAGGAGTACCTCGACAGAGCCTCTCTACCTGCTGCTGTAATGAAATTCAGGACGTTTCACCATCAACAATGAATCCTTCATAAAAGAGTGAAGTATGAGTTTATCACCCAGGATGGGAAGCATGTTACATTTGCCACTTTAAACAAGATGAATGGGTCACTCAGCCATTTACATTCTCATACATTTTTATGACTCTGCCATGAAGTGAATTTGATCTATTGGTAACAAGATAAATGATGGGCATAAAGCTTTGGCAGTTCTGACTTTAAACAATCTTTCATTTGATGCCAGTCTTTTGCTTTTACATGGCCCACCATCTGTCTTCAAAACCTCGTGCTCAAATAGTTGAAGAGTCAGGAAGAAATCGCAACCTTTCTCCGTTCCTGTCAAGAGTGTGTGCATCCGACGCACCAAAAAATTCACTTAACACCAGGTATTTTGTGTGTTGCATGTGTGTGTTATTCATGATGGGAAACAGGTTGACCTCCAAGGTGCACAAAGGGATGTTTTGTTCCATCTGGCCAATGGAGACATTCAGCCAACCATGGGAGTTTGTCATGCAGTAGCATGAAAAGCAGCTGAAAGCTTCACTTTGCAGTTGCCAGCTCCTTTCAGATATTTTTTCTTTGGAATGATGCTTGTGTGTGTACATTTGAGCGTGGAATTTCAGTAGCACGGAAAAAGAGTTGGGTCGCAGGAAATATCCCCTGTCAAAGAGTGATGGAGGACGGTGAATGGAGCTGTCCGAGGGATCAGAGTGATGGAAGAAGACATCCTCTCTGCTCTCTCTCTCTCTCTGTGTCAGTGTCCTTCATCTCCCTCTCCCTCTTGTTGTCCTGTTATTTTACACATGGTGTTGGCCGGTTAGATGTAATCATTGGAAACATTCCAACAGAGTAATCTGTCTCTGACTGTCACGTAGATGAACCTTTCAGTTGTATGGACGGCAGATTAAAAATGTTGCCGTCAGAGTGCCATGGATGGATCCTTGTCGAGACCTCGGCACCTCTGTGCTGTAATTTGAAAACAGCCCTGGACCCATTTAGTCACTGGTGAGCGAGGGTGTTGCAGCGCAGACAGAATGATGTATCACCTGGTCTGGCTAAATGACAATTTTATTTCTCACCTCTACTTTCACTGCAAAATATTACCAGCGCACTTTTCTCCATGGCAACTTTTGATGGAACCCAACGTCAGTCAGCTAACTTGCAAGTGATTTTGCCACAAAAACACTGACATCACCGTGTAGTGCTGATTTGTTGATTGACTGAACATGCCCACTACAGCACAAAAACGCAGCACATTTTGGCGTGCGCCCATTCATTTCACTGTGAGTTTTGTTTAAGTAATGCTGAAGTTATCTTTTGTAAAAAAAAAAAAAAAAAGAAAAAAAAGAGGCATACAGAAGGCCGCTGGGAAGAGAAACAGGAAGTACAACAGATGGCCTTTGTTTGGGTATCTACGACGAGGCCTGTAATTTACACCCTAATGGGCGACGCCATTGCTGCTATAGGCATCGCCGCTCTGAAGGAGACGCAGAGAGAAGGAGAGAGAGGGAAAGAGCTCCATCATGGAAAAGGGAGCTCCTGTCTGCAGCAGTGGTCCAGGACAAAGCTGAGAGCTCCCAGACGCCCTGTATGATTAATGACTTATGGCCACGCTGTGTGGAAGCCTGGTAATTAGCTACAGGCTGATTAAAGACAAGTAAACTTCTGCTGATAACCCGATTCTGTTTCTCCCCAGCGCCGACACTGGCATGTGGAAGCTCTTACTGCCAGGTTTGCAAGAAACAGACCAAGGTTGAGTATGATGAATGTAGTCTCCAACAGGCGTATACAGGCTCTAATTTAAAACTATTTAGCGTGTGACATATTGGCATTGTGCTCTCTCTGTCTCCCTCCGTTCATGTTCGTGGTTTTTGCGACGCCGTCCAAGTTTCAGGGGGCTGTTGTTTTGAGTATGCGTCTGGCATATTCATGAATAAAGTTTTGTGCTGGCTCTCTCCCTTTACTCCCCCTGGTCTTTTCCCTGTTCATAGATTTTCCTCCAAGCATTTGCATTTTCTATATTAGCGAACAAAGAGAGTGGCAGCCTGCCACGAGAGTTCGTCAACTACCAGATTTTACAATTCCGGCTGTTCAGTAACACACAGGAAAGCTGCAGTGGGAGCAGAAAGTTGACAGCATTACACTGGATTTACCTTATGACACAACATGTAAGCAGCATTAGCTTAGGCATGAAAAGGATGTAAAAGGCCTCCACCAGCAGCCAAAACAACCCACACAACTATCCAAAGTCTCGTTTCTGTGTTTTCATGAGGTGGGACTATTCCCCTAAGGTAAACAGATGGAGTAAAAGAATAATGGATAGCAACATTAAATAAAGCTGATGTCAGTTGTTTTGAAGTTGAGCTTAGAGAGTCCTGCAGATCCTCAAATTAGTATCAGTGTTACCTAATAAATACTGTGCTCTGTCATCATCCTTCTCTGATGGGAAAATAATTTCATAACAACATTAGAGACAGGTGCCAGTTTTGCGGTGCGTAGTTTGCTACAACAACCCAATTTGTCTGTGGCAAGTGAGAGAGAGGCTTTACCTGAAAGGAAATACAGGACTCTTTGTGTGTGTGTTTGTGCGTGTGTGTACACGTGTGTGTGTGAGAGTCTCCGGTAGGAAAAGGACAGTGCCACAGGGCAACCGCATGTGTGCTGAGATGAAATGCCCGGCCACCCACTCTTCTCCTTTTATCACCCCTCTCATAATTAGGTTGGTTAACATACTGCCGTGTATGCAGTCATATTGACTGGAAGCTTAATCACATTACTATTGAGTTCCCGTCCCTGCTTGCCCCAGGTGACGCTTGTAAGTCCAGAGTTATGGCCCTAACCTATGGGAGGAAATTAGCTGTGGACACAAGTTTGTTCTTGTTCTCCACCCTCTGTGTGAAAATATTTAGCAGGCAGGGCGGGCGACAACACTGTGAGAAATGGAAGGGGAAGCACAATGTTCTACATAGAGCACCAGTCTACGGCATGAAAAATGCAGGACGAGCAGAAAGTGGTGCAGCGTGTGTTAGTTTGGCTGGCAGTCCATTAGGCCTGATAGACATTTCACTTACCAAAGTCAAATATAACAGTCTAACATTCATTAATATGAGGAAGGGTCCGGGGAATCAAACTCACCATCTGGTTAAGACGACAGTATAATGTACAACTCATGATTAGGTCTAAGGAGTGGAATTTCACTTTAATCTTTTTCAGGGCTTGAAATTTCCATCTGCACAGTGCGGCACATCATTTTTCTTCAAGACAAATGTGCTGTTTTTCATGTTCCAAAATTAGATCAGAAGAAAACGATTAATCATGTCATGGCCTGGGAAAGGAAACAAAGATCTGATTTTCTTCCCTTTCCTCTCTCTCTCTCTTTCTCTCTTGCTGCACCCATGCCCCTCCCCTTTCCTCACCTCTTCCTTTTCTTCCCCTCTAGCCTCCTCTCATCCCCTCTGCAAGAGCTCCCTCCTCCCCACCTCCTTCCTCTATTTCTTATCCTCTGCCTTCCCTTCTCTCTATTTTCACCCATGTTCTGGACAGTGTTCCTGAGCCGTATGTTCCTCCCTGTCTTCTTGTGAGACAGAGTTATTTTTCTCGTCATCGCTCGGCCCTGACTTCAAAAGAAAGGATGGGTAGGCTTGATGATTAATACGAAATGACGAGGTGTCTTCAATTAGCATAGCCTTCCCTCTTCTTCTCCTCCGCCCTCCCTGTGGCGGTGAACAACAGATGGCGGCCTGTTTGTATGTGACACCACAACCAAATCTAAACTGGGAAGAGTGCAAGTCACTGGGACTGCAAATTAGTGAGGCCACACAACTGTCAGGTGCTGGCCTCCACTGACAGTTGTAGCCCATTACGGGAACATTGATGTTTTCACAGTGTGACAAAAAGGATTCCTTTTTCCCCCCTCCGTACAGAGGACCTGTCTGTCAGCCAGCTCTCAAGTCATAACAAATCACTGGCACTCAGCTGAGGCTGAGCATTGGGAGCGTCAGGGGAAGATAAATGACCTGCAGGCCTTTGAAGTGCTTTGGCAGTTCAGATGGCTCGGCGGCGCTGACAGAGAAATATACACAACAGCGTAACCAATAATGAGAACATTAAACATTCCTGCCTCCTGACAGGCTGACAGGAAAGCCCAGCCTGGCATCAATCATCTTCCGAGGCATAACCTTGACAATTAGTCTCCTCTCTGCCTCTAGCGCTCACCCTGCGCTCTCCTGACTCCAATACCCAGACTGCACTAGGTTGCCAGGTTCAGGGTGGATATGATGGCGGGGTGAAGATGACACCACGAGGGCAGGACGGAATGAAGGCCACAATCAGTGGACCGAGACAGACTCCATATCTGTATATGTAGGTGACAGAGGATGTGGGCCAAAACATCCAAACATGTCAGGGCATCACTCACACTGGATTTTGTACTGTCATCTTAGCCAGGATGGCAGTGAATACTCTGCCTTCTGGTGCTCTTTCATTCATCATCTCCTGCCCGTCTTTCTTAGTCATACCAGGTCTCATTTATAAAATTTAGTCTGTGACTAATTGTATCTTTTTAGCCATTTAGGAGCTAATCATACAATGAAAATATTCCACTTTGCTCATTGCTTTTGAACCAATTTGGAGAAAAGAAATATTCCCCAGATTTGTGGAAAATGTATTTATACTTCTCAATTATTCAAACTAAATCCAGGTGTATATATATTCTGTAGTATTTTGTCTTCATTAGCATCAAGTCAAGATTACCTATAAATATTTGGTTTTGTTATCCAACTAAGTATATTTAGTGTGACAAGGAAACTGTGCTGCACTTCAAGGCTGAGCAGCACAATCCAAACACGCATGTCTCTCAATAATGGAAACAGCAGGAGCAGGCAAAGTCCACCAGACATACTGTTACAGAGTACAGTATTTCACTTGTGTTTCCTCCATTAGCCATCCATATGTAAATCAACACAGACAAGCTGACCCCCAAAATGTTTATGTTCTCCGGTTTCTAGCACTTGCACACAGCTCTGGCCGGACATCTTGTTGCCACACCAGAAGAGATGATTTATGTGGAATGAAGACATTTCCCCTTTGACTAGCACATTTGCGAAAAGGTATGTCAAGGATGTGAGGTGCCTGGTACAGGCAACCTTTCAAGAGAGTATTTTTTACCCGCTTATTGGAAGAGCAATAAATATCTGGGCGACAGGGCCTTCTCATGGTTACAAAGCTTACCTGCAACTGAGCTGGATAATTAGCAGGCCCTGAAGATGATGTACGACTTTCATTACCCTTTGGGACGGGGCAAACTAAATGAGGACACAGCTAATTGCCGTGCAAAGCAGTCTGGCATGATGGGGAAAAATGCAGGCCCTGCCTCTCTCTCTCTCTCTCTCTCTCTCTCTCTCTCTCTCTCTCTCTCTCTCAGCCCCTCTCTCACTCTCTCCTTGCTCTGTTGAAAAAAAGAAGGTCCTGTTGCAGTTGTGAGGCTGTGATCTCCCTCTCCTCCCTACCTCGCTGCCCGCAGGAGTTCACTGACTGTCCATAAATCAGGAGCTGCTTACAGCTGAAACTACCCTGAGTCATCAACATGCAATAAGCTGAGTGACAGATTCCATCCTGACTACATTACACTCTTCAGTTCAAACAGTCTTGTTCCCCACTCTGCTTTCTTTTCTCTCTCACCTTAACTCCGTCTCTCTATCTCCCTGTCTGCCTGCCACATCTTGAACTTCTTAGAAATTCAAACCCATCCAAGCACAGTCGGGATAAAAACAAAAGCTGCTACAATCATAAGATCTTCTTCTTTGCCAAGCGTTCGAGGGGGGGAGAGAGGGAAAGGCTATAAGCGGACTGGATATGAAAAGTGTTTCCAGAAGCTGCCTGCTCTGGAGTTCCAGTGGTGGAAGCTAATGTCTAAAATGGTGGGGTTAAGTATGTTGGCATCCATTACAGTGACAAAGCCCTGCTCTCCCACTGACATGCCACTTCAATTCAAGCAAGCCTCTCATTCATTATGGGATAGTGGGAAGCTTGGGTAGTGATGGCTGTGTTTGTGTATATGGGGTGGCACATACTGTAACTAATTGCAACCTTCCTGGTGAAACTTTAACTCTTAACTTGATGCTTGATATCCTTTTAGTAAGATGTCACTTTGTTCACTTTGTTAGATCAAGTTTGGAAAATTGTGAGTTGTATGTACTATGTAATGTGAATGTAAGGTGTCAAGTAATTGTGGCCTATGAGAAAATGTAGTGTTGAAAAAGTTGTCATTAGTCACCAAATGACATGAAAGTTCTCATCCTTAAAGGAGCTATCGCAAGTTTTGCTATTGATTCATAACCAACGATAGCATCAACAGTTGTTTACTTACCAGCCTAGAAGAAACATCGTGAGTTCAGCATCAAACTCATTTAACTTTTGTTTTTATCACTTTTTTTCTTCTACTGAAGTTAGTTCAACAGCTGGTTTCTAACTTTGTCTGTTTTCCATTCAATGCTGGGAAGGTAGTGAGGAGTGAGTTTATAATACATCCAGTACATCCAAAGACACTTTACTAATTGAATAAGACTTTCAGAGCATATGATAATAACAGCAGAAAACATGCTGATGAAAGAGGTGAGACTGAAAAAATACATTCAAGTTGTGGGCCGTAAAACCAAAAATACTGAGCTGAAAAACACTAAAATGGGCCCTAGAGCTGAGGCAAACTGTTTAGTTGGGTGATAATTTTCGGGGTTTGTCACTAGAAGAGAGATATCTTTCTCATACACATTGTCAGGCAGTTTCAGCTCTGGTCGATTTGGCACCAACTGTGGTTTCCAGTGGTAACAGCAAGTGCAATGAATGCAAAAATGGGGTTTTGAAACAATTAAAAGAAGGATGATAACTTTAATTTAATAGCATAGAGTCATGTTTTTTTATATTGTGACAGCTCTGCATTTGAGCCTCTCATCTAAACTAAATATTGTAAATGCAATTATGCCAATTGTTCCACAGTAAGTGTCAGTATAGTAACATGTGGTATGTCAGATCATATTTATAGTTTTTGATTTGACAAGCCCCTGGTGCTTTACCCCCAATTAAACAAGTTTTCATCATTTTATATTCTAATGGGGGTCAATCCACACGTAATATTCGCTGCTCTTTCGGTCAGTGATGCCAAATACCTATAAAATACGGAGAAAAAGCTCTATCACCACATGATTTTGTCAGCTATGAACTTAATTTACTTCAGTTGAAACAGCAATCCGAAGCCTATTAATTCCCTCTCAGTGCAGCGAACGAGGTCTTTTTGAAACTATTTCACCTCTTGTTAATGAAGCAATTGTTTCCTCTACCATGTGTCAGCTCGTGGAGCGTCACTAACCTCAGACAGACACAGAAAGGCTTTTGAGCTGTCAGGAGGGGTTTTGTTTGTTTCCGTCAGTTGTGCCGATCTGAGACTTGAAAGGTACGGCTCGATTTAGATCCAGATGAAACAGGCACGGTCCAGTGATGTGAGGGTGTGTCTGCTCACTGCACACAGTAGGCATAATCGCACAAGTACGTAATTGCACATGTCAAGCCGCAGGTCTATACCTGCCCTTACATTTACCCAACTTAATTTGGGTCTGATAAGTGAAATGCTAATTGTTCCTAAGAGCATAACTATTTCAGGCTGCGTGACATTTAGGGCATCACAAAACAAAATAAGGCTTGGATGTTTTTGTTGTTTTGCAGGATAACAAAGCTTTTCTTCAACTATGCAAACAAGTTTATGATTTCTTCCTCTCTTTGATATTTGCTTCAAATATCTGTTTTATTTGTTCTTTTGATTCCAACTTTGTTTTCTCATCTACGCCCACAGACATCAAATCCCATTACGCGCGGCTGTTTCAGGACTCATTGGATCTAGTTTTTTATTTATACTGACAGTGGGTGAACTCCACTGTTGGTTTAATTCCTGGTTGTCCTGGATGGAACTGTTCGCTGAGCACAGCAGGAAGGGAGCAGGCCTCGGCGATGCCTCTTGTTTATCTCAAGGTGAGAATTGTTTTTGTTCTCACAATTCGCACAACATATCTCCCTTCTTGGCCTGTAGCTCTGAGGGGCACATATGAAGAGGAGGCGAATGATTCAGACTGAGACATCTTTGCCTGTCTCTTATTTTTCATGTGTGCATTTTTTTTTTTTAAGAAATGAAGACTTTTAAGGTCTCATACTGCCAATAGTACATCAGGTCCTAACAAAGGTGTGTGCTATGTTTTTGGTTAACCCCTTCCCTCGAATTCTACGGCATAATCTTGAGCTGAGAGTATCTCTTTGTTATCTAACAAGAAAGAAAAGAGTAGCACAACACAAACGCCATCATAACTTGAAGCACAATGCACAGTTCAAATGTGTTTGTGGTTTGTAGTTTGTATCTCACTCATAAACTCACTCAGTCATGTTCAGCAGCAGATTCTTGACAAAGGGAGCAGCGGATCAGGCACCTTTTTTCGCCAGAGACATTCTGACACGTCACAATAGGAAAAACACAGGTGGAAATAATAAACTGAATGATGGTTGAATTCCATTTAAGTGCTTCAGTTTCAGGTTCCTGGTATTGCGCCTGCTGGCTCACTGTCACACTGTCATGGCTTACTGGGACACTTGAATAGAACGGAGCCATCGCTTATGATATTTGTGACACTTGTGCTTTTCATTAAGTCAAAATGTCGGCTGTGAAAAAGACCTATTGTCAGAACAGTCCTGCATGTGCAAATCTGTAGCAGCCACCGGAAAGGAAGCAGCAGTTCAAGCCTGCAGATAAAGGCATGCTGATGACGCCAACCTACAGATGTTCACTTGTATCACTCTTTGCCTGCAGGTGGTGCAAGTGCTTTATTTAGAGCTTGTATTGTTTTCCTTGCCTGTAGATGGCGTCCTTCGTCTCGTCTACAGCTACAGTTTTAAGCTGCTGCAGCTCTTACTTTTCTCACCAATTGTTGATGCAAGTTGATTTTGAACAACAATTGTGAAACTACTGGATCTGCAACTTGTTTATATTGGCTGAGCTAGGTTTTGGCTGCTTTGCATCAGCGACAGTGTTTGTTTTAGTTCATCTTCATGAGGAAACAATGCAGAACTGAGTTGAGAGTCAATACAGATTCAGCCATGTTGGGGAAATTAAAGGTTAACGCATAAGTAGGGCTAAATTTATGACAGAACAGATTGAGCTGACCCTTTTATATTGTGAGACTTTTAATCTTGAGATATTTCTTTCAAATTTGAACCATATGTTGGGTTAATATCAGTGCTAACCTTTATGTTCCCAGACGTCCAGAGCCAGTAGATTTAACGATGCTTGCTGTAGGAACAAAACAGCTTCTTAACAAATCCTCTTGGGGTTGGCTCATAATACATAACTGCTGTTCCTGATCAATTGTTAATATTATGTTCCTACCTGACCACACTGAACTTTAAACAGTGTCTGAACTTGGAGGGATTTTGACGTTTTCCCATCAACATTTCCATTACAAAGTGTTTCTTGACTGATATTGTATTCTAGAACATTTCATTTTATTGTTGTTGGCAATAAGGAAATAACAGGAACAAATGAATTACAGTGAGGCACCATTTGAATCCAGCCAAGGCTGTTATGTAATAAGGTACAAATGAAACTGTATCCGCATATCGCCCAACTTTGTTTATATTTTTCATAAACTCTGGGCCTGCTGCTGAAATAAAACTGGTGGAGTTTTGAATGAAACCTGACGTGCACCAATAAATCACGCTACATCATGAATCGATAACAAATGCCTTCTAAATTATGAATAATGACCAGGCAGTCATAAACTAACACAAGCACAACTCAGCAGGCCATTCATTTCGTGGCAGTACAAAATAAACAGACACATTTCTTTCACGGCACTAATAAATTTCCCTGAAAAACTCAAAGAACAGTCCATCTGCTTCAAATAATTTTTAATTTCCTTTTCTGTCCTGTCCCCATTAGGTATTCCACAGAGATATTCTCAAAATTCTTTCATTTACCTCCTCCCATATGCATCCAATTACCTTTCTCCCTGTACCGGGCCGGTGCCTGGTCTCTCTTGAGTACGGTGCAAAATACCCCCACCTGTACCTTAAGCAAACTTTATGCTTGTTTTATTATCTGTGAGAGGCTGTGAGTCATTCAACTTGTGCTCTGGTGGATTTGGCCTGGGCTTTTGGTTTGATGTCTTCTGGCTCTGGCCAGGAACACCTGCACCTCTGCTCTCTCTCTCTCTCCCTCTCTCTCTCCCTCTCTCTCTCTCTCTCTTTCCAGGCTGATCTATTAGCTGGCTAAATGGCCCAGCAGATGTTCACAGGCCAGCGAGGGAATCCGTTCCTATCCTCGTGACCGCTTCGGCGGTGATGCCGAGAGGATTTACACATGGAGCAGAGGACAACGACACATTTGAGTTAATTTATCACTAAATCATATTTAGGTAAAGAATTCCCCAGGGTGTCATCAGTACTAACTGCATTTAAAACGACCCCTCGTTTCCCATGGACCAGATCATGCTTGGATCTTTTAAAACAGTTTGGAGGGAGCGGAGGCTCTTGAGGGATACAGATATTAACCTTCTTGATCTCTCTGTACTTGACAAAGTAATGATTTTAAGAGCTCATACAACCTGCAACATGATCATAAAGCCGATAAGACCATGTTTTCCATGTATTTAAAATTTTTATTGTAATGCTGACATTTTGGATAAATTCAGAAAAATGTGTTTTATGGCTAATTTCAGACATAGTTCTAGTTTTAGAAGATGCTGATGATGCAATCGGTGGCAATTTAGTACAGCTCCTCCCTTTATAGCAAACATTAAAAAAGAAATATATAGCTATATATTTAGTAAACACTGTCAATCAGTCTTCTCCATAACATCTGATTATATTTTGGTTTCATAAAAACACACGAATTGGCTGATTTAGGTGGAATATACTTCCAACATTTATCTTTTTCATGTTCCAGTCTGGCCACTGTAATCACTGAAGGACCAAGTGTGTGAGCTGCAGCTGAGGCCATCCTAGTCGCATGGTGATCTGATGTTCACACAATGCCAGTCCCTTCCTTCAAACTTTGCCCTCATCCTCAACTGGCCCCCAGGTCATCCCAGCTCAAAATAGGCGATGGGTGTCTCTTTTTAACACCGGTGTTGTGACAGACTGGACAACAGGATGTGGCAGCTAATGAATGCCTCAGAGACACAAAGTGTCTTTATTAAATAGTTGGAGAAAGTGGACGCTGGTTACAGAATAGAGGACAGCATGGAGGACACAGACCCCTTTAGAGAAACAATTTTTCCTCTACCCAGATTGATAAGCATGGGATTTGATTGATAAGTTGATTTGGCAATTGCTGAGCCTGTGGATTTGGAATATTTCTTGGGGTGAAACATATGGTTTGATTTACTGAGCAGTTCAAGAGGACAACCCTGACAAGTCTAGAGGTAGGGATTGAATGACATTTTTGGTAAGAGAGCAATAATTTATGTTTCCCATGCCAACTATTAATACCCAGCTGGCCTCAGCACAACACCACTTATGTAGGTCTTAAAGGCCAAGTAGGATGTGTTGTCACTGGCGTTTTTATAAATCTTGCCCGCAGGAACGCAGCTCCAAATGGGGGACTGGAAACAGAGCTGTGAGTGATGTGAATATGTGTGCAATGTGCATGTGTGTATGCTGTCAATATAATCTACAGTACCTAACTTTATGACTGTGATTTCTTGTGGCACCCTCAACTCTCATTACACAGGATCACAAATTTCAGTGAAACTTTTGCAGAGAAACTGGGCTCAGGAGATAATATCAAGCCCAGGGTGAGTTATAACTGCTGTGAGCTGCAGAGAACTCATGCTGAAATGTGGGTGAAGGAAGAAGCTCTGTGCAGAGGCATACGTACTTCTATGTGTCCAAACCCTTGATTTTTTTTATTCATCAAGGGCTCTTTCAGCATTTTCTCAACCAAAATTACACGGAGTACTGAAAGTAGCCCAAAGAGTCACATAATCCCTGACTGTTCAATTAATGTCTCTTAAATTAATGATTTACAAGAGCAGCTACTATATGCATGTAAGTTGAGAAAAAGAGGAGGGCTGTGATGGCTGTCAGTGTAACGCTAAAAGATTGCAGTAAAGAAGTCTTTGCTCTTTAGAGAATTTACTGGCACAGCAAGGGATGAGGAGACACTAAAGGGTAGATGTCTGTTCCTGGACCTGACAGTTTGATGGCCGTGTGAAACTCAAGAAAGGCCAAGCTGGTTTGTTTTCAAGCCGTTTATAAACTGTACCAACATGCCCCCAGAACACTGGAGCTGCTAATTCATTGCTGACTTAAATCACTCATCTTGCGTTTGCTCACAACACAACACAGTAATGCGTTTTCATGTGTGTTACAGACCGTTTGTATAGACTACGTACTGTTTTCATCTACTCTAGGTGAATAACAGCTCAAGTAGCACACAGATGCTACAGAGCATTTGCTTGGTTGGTTAAAAGGAGAAGTTTGACATTTTGGGAAATACTTGACTGTTTTACTGAGAGTTAGGAGAGAAGATTGACACCACTCTCAGACCTGTCTGTTAAGAATGAAGCTACAGCGGAAGGCAATTAGCCTAGCTTAGCATAAATACTACAAGCAAACACCTAGTCTGGCTCTGTCTCACGTTCAAACACATGTTTTATCTTGTTTGTTTAATTTGTACAAAAATTAAACGAAAAAATGAAAAGTAGGGAAATCTCCACTGGTTGCCTGGCAACCACACAATGACAACAAGACTCCCAAAAGTCACGATGCCCGACCCAGGGCTCCATAAAAAGCCGACTTGTTTACCACTTTGCATTTTTTGCATGGATTAAACAGACAAGACATAAGACATCCACCTTCTACTCTCTGATTTAATTACAGAGACTCTTTAATGACTGAATGAAGAGACAGGAGCAGTAGCCTGCTAATGAAGAACTACAGTACTAAACAACAACAGTTAGTGTGTGTCATGACCTTTAAATAGCACAGTTCTTGAACTTTGGAAAAAATATTATCTAAATTAACAACGTGAGCGCTTTAAACAGTTAAATCTGCATCTGTTTCAGTCTGATGTGCATTAAATTTCTGATTTGGGACAATGTGAGTGACAGAACCCAGTCATTGAACCTAGTCCCTCCTCTGACCATTTTTAACCCCACAGTGCCCCAAACTGTCCTCAACCTCACAGCCCAGAGAACATCCTCATCGTGGGCCACAGTGCTAATCCGAGGCCCCAGCATTCCTCTCTGGTTCACAGAACACTTGTCAGCTCCTGGGGGCACAGATGCTTGCCTGTCAGAGCCCCCTCAGGGCAATGGATGGAAGAACAGGTTGCATAGTGCTCTCCCTCTCTTCAGTGTTAACTTACAGTGGAAAATGCTAAACGCCTCTGACCCTCTGTCCATCAATGAGCTAGTTAAATGTCAGGGTGGTTTGAGAACAGGACCTTTACATGAGGGAGTCTTTGGGATCTTTAGCTGCAGTAAGACGTTGCTATGGCTGACTCGAAGGCTAGCAAGCATTAGACTGAGTAAACGACGACAATGTCCATGAAGGGCTGAACGGAGCGTAACGGAAGAGTCAGAGGAAGGTGTTGGAGCAACAGAGGGGTCCACTTTTGAGTCTCGTACTAGCGCGCGCTAGCTTGATTTCCAGAACTTGCGTATTGTAGCTTTAATGGAAAATATCAGTATTTTTCTATCTGGGTTTTTTTTGCGCATTATTACTATTGATAATGATAACATTTTTAATCACCTCATTTGTTTTGGATATTTAGGAAATGCTGATTTTGACAAGAACAATTCTGATGAGGTAGCTTAATCCAAAAAGACGATGTCTCCGAACACTGTAGAATGTGTTAATTCAATTTGGATAATTTAATTAATTAATTTAATTAAGTCAATTTGGAAATTTGTTTATACAAATCAATGCCTTGTGTTTGCTACAACTTCTCTAATTCAAAAGCAAGCCACAACCAACATGCATGCATGAAAGCAGCAGCTAAAGCTTTTTTCTGAGTCTGAAACTCCCTGTTGATATTGTTTTTTGATCTGTACAATGGAATAAAATGTTATCATGAACACAGAAATACAAGAGTAATAGCCAGGTTGACAAATACCGGAAATTCCCTAAAAGTACAGCACTCTGTCAAGACCACATTTACAGTACAGGGGAAAGATATCCAATTCCACGGGCCAGTGAATTAATCCATCTAATGTTTCACTGTTACGAAACCAGAGACAAAATAAAAACATCATGTCTTCCTTTCCAATTTTATGTGTCTGTTTATTGGGATTTAATTACCGCTCTTGGGCAAGTTCAACACACTGGACTGTTATCTAAAGTATCAGTCAAAATAGCACTTGGTAAGCACCAGTTGATGCAAGACTTGAGAGAGACCAGGGGCATGGTCGTCCCTGAGGGCTCTGGTTTCAGTGCTGCATGATTGAGGCTACCAACCTGACAGGCCCACCTGCCCAGTGGCTACAGCCAGCTGGCCCAGACAATGATTAACGGCTAGCGTAAACTTACTCAGCAGGGTCTCAGACACATTTGTGCATTCACTCACACGTATAAGTGTTACATGACGCTAAAAGCTATTACAGAGCAGGGGCCCAGACCAAGGCAGGAATGACATCCATAAATGTTTAGTGGGACGGCCCTGCGCACTTATCCCTTTTCAAAAAGAGAGGCTCGCTCTTGTCAATAGAAGCATGATTCCAGAAATCAATGGGGCAGATTTATGCACTGTGGTATATGGGAGATTACCCCCAAACCTGGATCCCATATCTGCCTTGAGCTTTCACCCCCTGCTTCCCCCATAAAAAGAAAATGACATCATAAAGAGTAAACTGGGCTTGATATCAGACTCCCCGGCTCTAATCCCGAGGAGCTTTTTGATATCTTTGATTTTCAATTTTCAAGGGCGGCGCAGTATTAATCTTTTGGTGGGGTGTAAAAACTGGCTCTTGGAAAGCTCTCAAAAACCTGCCAGCTCTCCACCTTTTTTTTTTTTCTTTTTTTTTTTTTTTTTTACAGAAGAGCAAGGTCTTTGACTGGAACATTATCAATGTTATATTGCGCATATTACTACTCATACCATCGTCTCCTTGGAAGGGCCTGTTTGGTGTGGAGTAGTCAGTGAGTAAACAATTTCAGAAATGCAACTTTTTGCATCTGATGACTATGATTAATCATAAAAAGTAATAATTTTCAACGTTTTCTTAAATGCAAAAAAACATTACTACACTGTGATGATTTGGATAACAAAGTTTCAACCTTTTTGTACACACCAGGACATGAAAGCCTCTAAGAAGCTGAAGCTACATTTCATTTGATTCTAGGATGTGCCAGTAATGCATGATGGTCCTGGGGCCGCCTTGATATTACTTAACTTAAACTCAAAACAGATTGTAGTATAGGGAAGAATATACACCAGCCAAAAAGATTATTCATAAGCTGGGTTCATTACTGATCTGTATGGCATTGATTTATAATTAAATAAATAATGAATTTCAAACCCTATATGAACTATTCCTAATTATAAAGTGGCACCAGGAGCTTTTTATTAAAATGTAAAGTATTTTCATTGGGAAGCTTGAAAACCTTTGAATATGAAGCCTTTTTATGTTTCTAGCAGTAACATCAGAGGTTTCATTTGTAATAAAAATACAGATTTAGCCATGGCTAAACAATTAGTGCAGTGACAAAATTTTGAGACGTGACCACAAATGTTATAGGAAGACCACATTGTGCAGTCCTAATTCACTTTTTGTTAGGAAACACTTTACAGACTCTCTCACGTTGTTTTAAGAAAGCTATTTAATTTAACTTAAGGACCTGGTTTAAAATAATGGCATTTGTTTTACAAATGTTAAATAAACAATTGTAGATGGAAGTCGAAACAACTCTAATGACTTGCGTTAAACTCTTTGCTTTTGATTTTGACTTTGGCTTTATTCGCTTCTTTATATTTCTGTAGCACCTTCATTATAAGGAGTTGAAACTACACAACATAAAGAGATCTCAGAATCTTGTAGGGTCTGCATATGCAGCAGTGACTGTTATCCCATTATTTCCCAGCGGATGATACACCAGAAGCGCGATGGGTAATGTATAGAGCCATGCGTCCAAACAGCAATAAAATGAAACGCTTCATAAGAATTCCAAATGCACATTATCACCGTCTTTTAATTTCAGAGAGCAGACCTGCATTTGGAAAAGAGAAGCAGGAGCCCATTTTTCAGGGCAGCTATTTGTTAGTTAAGTAGATATCGATAAGGAAACTCAGCATGCAGAGGACAGTTAGTATTCTGGATAGGGCTCTTGGAAAAATAGGCTGTTTTTTATTCCTCCCGTGAAACACCGCAGGCCACACCATTGCTCCAACTCCAATTAATTTCTACACCCCATTCATATTACTCTTCTATGTAAGTGCAACGTTTCCTAATTGCATTCATCACCAAAACCCTCACTTAAGTCCCTGCACTATATTTATTATCACGCTAACTGGGTCTAAATTATTAAACCTTAATGATGTGGGCCCTGAAAATATGTTGTCCTTTATTTTCCCCACAGAGAATCAATGTTATACATTAGCAGTATAAATTAAGTAATACTTTACCTAGGCATGTTGCCGCCTTCAATATTCCTTCTCAGTGAAATGTATTCTCACAGTCTGGTGGCTTGCGGGTGCCTTTGGGGAGGGGATGATATAGTTCATTCTAATGAAAGAGCTAGGTGCCGCTAATGGTTTAAATGATACATTTGTGCAAGAACAGCAGAGAAAATACATATGAGAGATCTGGTGAAAACAAGATAATTCACACCCCCTTGGGGATATGATGTCATCGGACACATAGTGTTCGCTGTGGCTCCTGGGAGGCCGTGAACGCAAGGAAAGGCTGCAAATTCTGGTGTGATATATGTGGGTCAGTAATAGAAATGGGCAATATGCGATAAAGTCCATCACACTTAAAGGTTAATTACAATAGCTACAGTAGTCCTACCTCTTTATGACGAAATTGGTTGTTATTAATCAACTCGAGAGTGCTTTGTAACATTATAAGATGTAGAAAGGTATAATGATCTGACACAATGTAATCTCTGTCTTTTTAGGATACTTAAATAAGCCCTTTATTTGAAAATTATTGCAGAGAAAGTGGCAATTAACAAACGCAATCAAAAATTTAAATAACCTGCTATGAAAGACGGTTTTGTCTGCTTTTGCATAATCAGTGCAGGCAAGAAACGGTTGTAGGTTGAACCATTTACATAACTGATGTCTTTGATTTAAAACCATCTTTATTATTATCGTTTCAACAAATCTAAATGGGGTTTCTGTGCTACCTCTCCTTTTCAAGGTGGGAAGTAGCCTCTAGATAAACGGAGATTAGGGGAGCATTGTCTCATTGCGAGAGCATCATCCATAACACCTTCCCTCAGAGTGACTTCAATTACATTAACAAGCTAAATGCTGGTGTGAGGGGGCATTTGGAGGTAAAAACATAGAGGGCTGCCACAAAGGTAAAGCCTGTGACTGATGACACATAGGTTGAGGGAATACAGAAGAAAGCGCACATCTGAGCGAGATAGCCCTGATATTTGCCAGACAGAGAAAAGGACTAAGCTCCTCCTGCCTTCTATCTCCCGCTACCAGGATAAATCCCCACTGATCGCTAATTGTGTGATTCTTCTTGTCTACATCAACTTCAGCCCGACAGGTTATTTCAGCTTGTTATCGGGAAAACATTTATCCACTTGGAATTATTACTGTGCTAGGGCCTCTGGTGAAACACAAACAGTAGTGAATCTTGTAGAGTTATGGTAAGGCCTCTCCTCATTAGATCGCCAATCGACTGGCAGAGCGGAGGGCCCAATCCCAGCCCTTTATGGAGTGTTAAGGAGACACAGACTGACATTTACATCTCTTGCTTCTTCATGACTGGCTAGAGAGAAAATGGCAGCCATAGATCCCGACTCTGAGGAGCAGCATGTAAGGTCAGACAGTGAGACGCATCTTCATCTCTGAGCAATGCTTCATGGACGAGATAGCACATTTGCTACACAGGAGAAAATGGGATGAAGGCAGAAAATAGAATACAGTTGGTGCTAGGTAAATAATTTGTCATTCTGATGAGTGCGCAACTTGGTTACATAGAACAAACGCTGTTCTCTCAGGGCAACAGAGCTCCCCAAAAACAAACCTAAAAGATGTAAACAAGACAAGTCACCCAATCTCAACTTGTCTGTATTGACTTATTGAGCAGAAGCAGAGGAAAACACTGTTGTGGATGGAGCATCCTCATACCCCCAACAAACCACAACGGCCCTCCACTCCTGAGGTGCTCTTTTCATTCAATGGCAATTACAGTCCACACCTGGCAACACAGAAGACATCCCAATGCCTAACAATGTCGCAGAGGAACTCTTTTCCAAACTACACTCTCAAATTGGCTCTGTAGCTTCAACCCAATTAGGGCTGAAATATGGTAACTGCATCAGCCATTACAGAGCCGTGGAGATTGTGCAGGGAGAACTCTTGAAGGTTAGGAGGGGGTACGCTCCAGGAGTGATGTGTTGTGCGGACTTGTGCTTACACAGCAGAAAAGAGCACCATGACGAGGGGACAGCAGAAAGGAGCAAGATGGAAAGGAGGGATGATAAATAAACATCCTGGATAGATATCTTGTGGACATATATTGGAGTAGCGGGGAGCACAAGTAAGATAGTGCTTCAACCAAGGACTAATATCAACCTTTCTATTGTATCTCACTGTAATAGGGAGTGTGTTGTTAAATGCTAATGCAGTCTGTTCAGTGCATAATGTAATGAGCCATAGCCTTTGCATAATCTTGCTGAATTTGCATTATAGCACACAGTATTTTACCAATTTATTGTGAAAGATTTTTTTTTTTTTTAAATTTGCAAGCCAGTTCTCGCTATCACATACAGTATATAAAAATAAAAACATGCCTTTGTTATTAAAAAATAAAATAAACTTACACAACTTGCAAAAGCCAAGGCATTAAATATGCTTTTATTATGCAAGAGGGGAATGATGTTTCATAGTAGCTCATCAATATCTCAGGACATTTTAGCAGACCTGCATAAAATAACAAACTGCCTTCCCCCTCTTTCTTCCTGGATGGCTGGCTGTGGCCTACATGTGCTCCTGACACCAGGGTAACTAATGTTCCCTGTGCCAGCAAAGGATTCTGATTTGATATAAGCATTCAAACCTGTCTGCCTTGAGATATGGTGTCTGTCACCCTCCGCTACGATTGATTCCCCCTTGCCCTTAAATGCAGTGCTAGCAATGCAAGCCAAGGACACTCGCCTGCCTGGTCAAGTAATGACAATCGTCTTTAAGGAATAATGGCCCGAATGCTGCTTTTGAAAAGTTACCAGGCCGCATCCAATAATGAATTCCCGGTCGATGACACATTGATAGATTCCTATTCTTCAGATGGGACACTGTAGCTGCAGTTTAATTGACAAGAAATGAATTCAGGAGGTTGGGAGGGAGAGGCAGGGATGAGATGGTGGGAGGGAGGAAGCAAGAGGGGGACTAAATTCTGTGTGATCAGCAAGGTTTCAAACAATCATTGGCGAAGTGAAGTCTCTGCCATATCTATAAGTCATCATGTTTTATAGGCCATTAGGATCTCCAGAGAAGGGCCGTGTGGAGACCGTGGCTTTTTGTCGAAATTAAAATGTCACAGAGGAAGAAATAGAACAAAACAGGGAATCTGCAATTAATTACCTGGCCATAAAAATTCAATAATCGGGAAGCAATGCTGTTTTCCGCACAGCAGTACTCCTGATCACAGCAAACTGGAATAGAATGCATTCATCTCCCCAAATTACATTTCTAATTTAAAAAGGGGATAAACTAGAAGAGGGAAAAGACCTTCAGTATGAGTATTGTACACAGCCTGTAGCTTACTGTCCTGCTTAAGCTTTAATGCAGACAAACCTGTGCAAAATCCCAAATATTTGAAGAACTAATATTCTCGAATATCCAGATGAAATCAAGGCACTGTGTAATCTATGTAGAATTTAAATTTTAAAAAAAGAAAAAAGTAACACATACAATTAACTTTTGGTTAAATATGTGGCCAGGTTTACACTGAATTCACAGTGGTACAATCAGCCTCCATCTTTTTCCACATAGGTGAGTGGTACATAAAATATGCCAGCCTAAGGTAATTGCTGCTAATGATTTTGAGAATGATATATGCCAATATATCAATATAGCCAATGTTTCAATGACTTATTTGTCAACTGAAATGAATAAAAAAGTTCTGCTTACATGGTGCTCGCATGGTAAAACATGTATAGAGAGAAATTCCTCATAGGATTTAAAGACAAAAAATTTACATAGTCTGTGTTAGTGGTCTATGTAGTCCATTAAACCTATAATAAGATTATCACACTTCATACTAACAGAGAACTGACTCCTGCTCACAGTGTCTGACAAGAGTCCCACAATGTCTAATATGTATTTGCCAGTGTCCCCTGAATGTTGTCAATGGCGAACTCAGTAGAGATGTCAAACGTCCCTGTCTCTTAGTGTAGCTCTTTGTCATGTAAACATATTGAAAGTAAGGACTCCTACTTGCTAGACCACTACAATACACCAACTGAACAATGACCACTTTTTGTAAGATTGTAAAGTCAAAGGAGAGAAGTAGACAATACTTGTAGCAACGCTTGTATTACATCCCCTGCTGTATGTAAAAGTGGTCTTACATGTTACAGAAACACTTTAGCATGGTCCCTAACTGCAGTGCCGGAAGACAATCAAAGCAGCACTTCATGCAGCAATTGGCCACTGGGAAAATTACCTCATCATATCCAACTCTCTTAATACATTCATTATTGTAGCACACCTAATGTGGGTGTGAAAGAAACTTGTACAGGTTGCACTTGGGCAGGTAATGTGCTGTTCGACATTGCGGTTCAACAGACTACTTTATGTAATGATGGCGTGACAGCAAGTTAAAGTTCAGTGAAACTGTAGATTCAAGTTGTTTGATAATGAAAAAAGAAAGAATCATCGTGGGAGCCATACAGGAAATGGAAGAAAGGAAAGCAGAGCGAATCATAGATGTACAGTATCCAAGGTCTATTGAAATGTTGATGACTAATTGCAAGTGTGGTAAATGATATTGAATATTGATGTCCAATGAACCACTAACTCTTTCTATCATTTGCCTTTATCAAGCCAAGTTCATTTCTCATCCTTGGCTTATTGTAACCCACTCTGCTCTGAAATGAGTGTCCGGCAACAAAACGGTCACAAACCATGAACACAAAACTAATACAAATTGTTTAAAATTAAGGTTTTTAATCTACTGTTTTCTAGATTTAGTTTGATTTGACATCATCTCATGTTCATGTACAATATATGCCAGGTTTAGCACCCTTACTAACCAAAACATGCCTGTAAATTCAACGCAACACACAAGCTGAACAGAGACGCTTCAGTTTTTGTTTGACTATCTTATCTCAAAAGTTAGTTATGTACCAAGGTGAGAGAAGGGTAAGGACACTTGGGTGCAGTCTTCAGGACTCCCTGTAGACATGAGACTCCCACAGCAGAGGGTGGTCTGAAGGGGAGGAGGAGTGGTTTTAATTTAAGGAATGCAGTGGTGCTATATTTCACCCTCTGCTGTTGTCTCACATTATCTTGGTAAACATCCCAGGTACTAATATGATATATTTTCAGGCAGGCGGTGTTTCATCCTGCTCCCAGCGTGATTGATGAATGACAGAGGGATGAAACAGGGACACAGATTTATGGTGCTCTGGCGCATAGAATATGTATGATTATCAGCTCTGTGGTGAAAGCAGCTCGGTTTGAGTGATAGGCGCATGGTGAAAAATCTACTAAATGACTGAATTCCCCCAGAGAAGTCACAGGATGAGGGTTGTTTATCTCTGTCTATCTCAGTCTGGCCCTCTCTTAGACATTTGTAGGTATGTTCTTGAAGATGAGTAGAAACGCTGTGACTAAAAACCTACAAAGTTTCACGGAAGAGAACTTAAATCAAGATAGGCCTATGCATATTATGCAACATAGGTATTCATATTACATACATAACATGCATGTTTGTGCATAAGATATGGTTAACAATGAGGGGACAGGATTTCCAGCTTTCCAACACATTTTACTAGCCCGCATAAAAAACTTGTGGAGACAAAACAAAGTGTCTTTCACCTTCAGAAGACAGTGCCGGATCACACTCAGTTTGTCTTTGTCTACACTCATCAGCCTCTCAAAAGGTGCGACAGCAATTGTCAGAGTAAAATGCTGTACTTTATCTTCTCTTATACAGTAATTCTGTCTAACCTCTGATTTAGTTATAATACCCATTGGCATCTCTGAGTGCCTCGAACAGTCAGCTCCTAATTGATCGATAGGACGTCATCATAAATCCCAAATCCTATGCGCTTTATTGATCCTTCCGGAGCACGCTTGCTGCGTCTCTGCATATGTGATTGCCTCAGCCCACACACATGCCAAGTACCAGGCATATTTTATCCACCAGAGGCATTATCATATGCAGACAGTATTGTTTTCTGCATCTGAGAATTACTGCTTGCCAGACTTGAATGACACCCAAGAGAGGACTTCATTTCCTATTCACCTCAATTTATATTTACACGAGGGTCATAAATAACGCTAATGCACCAAGGTGGTTTAGTCAGAGTAATTGTTTGTTTGCTTTGTAGAGGACTTGCTTGACAATATTGCTAATGAATGCTCCAATGTTTAGCTTCGAATTTCATCAGACTGACCGTATGAGAACTTCTCTTTTGTGTACTTGCATATTCAGGTACTCCACTTCTGTCAAGTGGTGTTTTAAATCGACTTTAAATGAGTGTAACTGGTGTCCATTTCATGAAATTTAATCAATATCAGTAAGTCCGGAACATAGAAACTTTAAGATGGCTGTTTGGATACTGGCTAGCTGTTGGAAATTTGCAAAGAGCCTGGCTACGAGGATGTTATGCTACATCCTCCCACAACATTGGTGGTGAAAGTAGCCTTCTGACCAGTCCAGAAAGTTTTATTAAAAGGGTGGATGGCAAAGTTTCCAATTTGTTATACAGCCTAGTGGCTTTATTACACCCCCCCCCCCCCCCCCCCCCCAACATATCTGATGTCAGTGCTGACAGGCATGTGTCTTCTCACACACCCTAACTAACTAAAGACAAATAACACTATAGTGCTGTAAAGTGTCAAGTAAACTGTAAAGTGCTACTGTTAAGTGTAAGTATTGTTTTGTTTTAAAATGGCAGTGTCCAAAATCACTCACTACTCCCTATGTAGTCCACTTTATAGTGAGTTTGCCAGTTTGTAGGGCTGTCTGAATGTATAGTGGACTCATAGTATCCTACAATACATCATAAAAATTGTGTACAACCGATGGCCACTAACCAAGAAATGTAGACTATCATGCATTGTGCTTGCACTGAAAGACAGAAAAACAGTGCAGAGAAAATGACCCCAGTAGTGTCCAAAAGCGTTTTTCCATTTTGCTGATGAGCTCACTATATAGTCTTCTACATAGAACTCCCTGGATAGTGAGTAGGGAGTAGTGAATGGATGAGTGAAATGAGTGAGTGAAACCAGACACAACCAATACCAGGCTGTTAGCATCTATTTTCACTCATATTTGATTGCTCAATCAGCAGGAGGTTTTGAATGCCTCACATTTGACTGGTTCTCAGCACAATGCTGGTTCAAATTTGTCCTCCTTTTATTTGTGGCATTCACACAATTTTGCTCTTTTCAAAGACCTGGCATAGAAGAATGCACAGCAGACATTTTGACATGCCAGCTGGAAAAGCATAGGTGTTACTAATAACACCTGTAACAACTTTAACTCAGTTACATTAGATGTCCCAGGAAGCCATGACAGTGTACCAGCTTAAAACGAGGACCCTGGAACTACTCAGAACGTCTGCTGAGACAAGATTTTTTGTAAACTGTCCTGTGACAATCACATTGATCTAACTTACCACTGAAATTGTCTGAAAGTGAAATTATCACTAATGAAAATAAGTAGTGTACAAGATGATGGGATCAAAAAAATATGGTTTAGTCCAAGAAAATGAATTTTCTTCTCTTGCAAATATAATTATCTTCGACGTACCATGTACTCACTTCATATTTTGCCCAGGAGGCTTGTTGCTATGGGGGACAGGACGCCAGAAGGGTAAAGACCCATTCCTGAGAAATGACTCACCCTGTGTTCATGTGACGGTGGCATGTGTCCAAGCACGGTCCACAAGGTGGAACAATGAGAGGATTTGTCGTCTCATAATTGTAATTTAATACAGATCTCACATGGTATCAGCGGAGCCTGACAGGCAGGGCCTTCTGGCGCTTGTTAATGCAATTGTTCTGGTCAGACGGTGCTGTCACAAATCATGCTGAAAGTTGGGTGACAGGTAGCAGAGCTCATGGATACTTTCCGAGGAGCTCAGACAAGTTTTGGATAGAGGCCAGGGATTGGCTGCACATACTGTTGTGTTGTCTGGTTGAAAATCAAGAGCCGCAGAGTCTTTGTTGAGGATGAGGAAGAGATGCGATTTCAAAGAGAGGATTTATTGAGAATAGGAAACATTGATTTTGTGGAGGGCTATGAGATAATCTTGGATGTTTTAAGAGATATATTTCACAACCTTCCCATCTAAACACAACTCATGCTAACAATAAACAGGACAGTATTTAAAACTGAACCCGAAGAACTGTGAAGGTAATCAATAATTATCAAACTTCATCTAGTGTTTGCCCACGAAAAATATGAGCTGTCGAGAGTTTGAGGAAAACCATTTCTAAAATGGAGGCTCCTGAGGATTAAACAATGCCCTCCTTCGACACTGACTCCACCACCCTCCCGCTGCTGCTTTTGTTTCACCTCTCTCTTTCAGTGCTGATGTATGGGTGATGTGTGACAGGGGGAGCTCCAGTAAAACCCTGCATACATGCCAAAATACATTTTACAAGCACTGCTCTAATCAGCCTGCAGCCAGAGGCTCATAAATTGCCCCAGTGTGTCTGGAGCTGGTGAACAAACGCGGCTTATGGTCACTGCTGAGAGTGGATATACAGCAGGCCACGCTCCCTGGGCAGAACCAACTCTTGAGTGCTGCCGGTGATGTTTGTGAGTCAATTTAACAGAGGGAGGAGCAACCCAATGCCTTTATATCAAAAAATGACAAGGAACAATAATTTATGCGTCTGTTTAATCAGCTGAGTGCATGTAGGCAAATGTTTGCATATTGCTGCATGTTTTATGTCAGACGTAAGTGCGTGAGCACATGTCCCCATGCTTGGATGCTCTCACTCATGTGGAAGTCTCAAATATGTTAAAAGCTGTCATTACATCCATATTTAGGGACCACTGGAGGATTCATCAAGGGTTCATACACTACTGCTCATCTGAATTATCAAAATGATTTGGAGTTCCAGCAGGTAGAATGTGTCACCACTCCAGATGGGAGGTTGTTTTGTTCTTTTTAATCTGAGCTGTAACCTTCAGTGTCCTCCACTGACAGGAAATGCAGTTTATCAACTGGGGATGACACCGGCAGAGGTGATATATTCAGGACTGTACTTCCCCAGATAACTCTAATAGCATGAAGCCCTGTTCCTGCTCTGTTCCTCGTTTTCAACCAACAGGGAAATTCCTGAAGTAGGAGAGGATGATCAAATAAAATGATACTTTGAAGTATACGCTTGAGTCCCACGATGACGGCGCCAAGTCCTCAAATAGCGTCTCAGAATTAAATAAAGGCACCTTGTCATCTCAGTAAAAAAAAAAAGGGAAGGGGGGCAGCCTCTTTCGCTGGTAGGTATCTTCTCTTGAAGAACATTTTTTAAGATGTTTTTTTCATGCTGTAGTTTTATAAATGAAAGTGTATCACAGACACACACAGGCCAGGGAAGTGTGGACGAACAAGAGTGTTGCGTAATAATAGAACAGCCATGGTGTGTGTTATAGCCAAGGCCAACATGTGTCTATTGGCCTCAGGCCATGAGCGCTTGTGGAGAAAGGATGAGCACATGGTATTATAAATGTGCTATCTAATCATACAAGTATGTGTGTCAACAACTATACACTACAGATGCAGCTCCATACTGGATGTAGCCCACATTATGTTCTGGATTTGGAAAAATCATGCAGTAATCTTTCAACAAATATCATATCTCAGAGGCGTTCTGATTTTTATCCCTACAGTAATTTAAATGCATGTCAAGGTGAACACTTTTTTTTTTTTTTTTAATTTTCCTCATCTACTGAGTTACATCCAACTGGGATCCTTGGGGTGGCAGCACTGAGCACTGACCTAAAATTGGAGGTGTTTCTGTAAAACTATTGTTTAAAGAGATGTATTTGTTTTCACAAATCAAGTATAAAAACAAATTTAGATTTTGATTATAGCCAGTAGCTATTCATGACAAGGAAGGAGAAAACATGTCTAGCAGCAGTTTTCTGTAACATGTGATACAAAATCCTCCTATGGACGTTCAGATGACTGACAAATTCAAGCAAAAACCAGCATCAAGTGTCTCAGTAAGGTGTTGGTCAACCACGTGCTGTGAAAACAGCTTCACTGTCCCTTGGTATTGATTCTACAAGTCTCTGAACTCTACTGGTGGAATGGACACCATTCGTCCAAAACATATTCCTTTATTTGGTGTTTTGATGATGGTGGTGGAGAGCACTGTCTAACACCGACGTGTCCAAAATCTCCCATAGGGATTCAGTTGGGTTCAGATCTGGTGACGGTGAAGGCCACAGCATATGATTCACATCATTTTCATACTCTTAAAACTATTCAGTGACCCCTCGTGCACTAAGGAAGAGACCACTCCCATCAGGAGAAAGGTGATCACTTGGAGCAACTTTGTGTTGATTTGCAGTGACCCTTCCCTCTAAGGCGACAAGTGGACAAGTGGACCAAAACCATGCCAGCAAAATGCCCCTCACAGCATAACAGAGCCACTGGATCCCCTCACTGTAGGGGTCAAACATTCAGGCCTGCAGTGCACTGCACTCGCCCGCGAATATGATGAAGAGTTGCTCTTATGTTTTTCCTCAACAATCGCACTAATACACGAGAATCACAGTCATCAAATGTGAGCTGTCGACTTACAGTATTTCCGGCCTATGTATTGATCCCATAGATCTAAATGCACTTTATTCACTGTTCCTATTGCAACATTATTGAGCAGTCTATGGGATTGAAGCTCCTGCAATCTGTGCACCTGCATTTGTTATGTTTCTCCATTTATTTAGTCAGGCTTTTCCTTTAAGCAGATTTTATGTTGAACAATGTGCAGGACACACAGTCTTTTAATGACACATTTATAACGGTCTTCACCCTCCACATTTCCTCACTTTTACATCGCGGTTGAATAAAACCCCTGCAGAGGATCCCTCATAACCGCTCTGAGAGTACAGCCTGTGTCTATGAAATCCAAGATTTGTTGCTTTTTATTCTGAGAGAGGATAAGGTTGGGTTTATACATTCACACACACACACACAGACACACACACACACACGCGCGCACACACACACGCACACACACACACACACACACACACACACCACCTTCTGCTCGGGCAGTCAATAAGCAGACTGTGGCTTTGGCAGTGCTCTATCTTATTTACAGGACGTTTGTTGCACTTGACATTTATCGTGGCTCCGGGGCCGTGAACTTCATGCAAACGCCATCGAAGCATTCAATGCCAAGGGCCTGGGGCCTCCTGTCTCGGCGTCATCACAAGTCTTTTCACGCTAAGATAAATCACTTCCACTGGACCTCAAGCACAGGGGAGGAGAGGGATGGAGGTGGGGGATGAGATGGATGGAGAGAGTTAGATGAGGGGAGCAGGGAGAAGGGCAGGCGGAGAGAGAGATGAGGTTCAGAGAGAGGGGTGTTAACATCGAGCGAATACCCAGAGGTTAACGCCAGCCCCATTTCTCCCTTATTAATTGTGTGGCGCGTTCACACAAATATCACTAACCATTATGAAGGCAGCATATGGTTTGGGTAAATGCTCTTTAGATCTCAGAGGGATGTAAATACTGTCACCACATGACTGTCCTTGGTCTGCTAATGGCCACAGGATATGAAAGCCCTCGTTCTTAACCATCTGATACATGCAATATCTTGACCTGGAGGCTTGGGTGGAGGAGTGTGTACTTTTCTAACAGACAGATGCTTGTAGCTATTACAGTTCAACTGTGATCAAAGAAAATCAAGTCAGAGATTTTCAAAGCAGCACTTTATGTAGAGTTCTCCAGGTAGGTTTAAAATGGATTTTAGGCTGTTAAGAAATATATCCTTATATATACACATTTAATTGACTGATACCAGTTAATTTTCAGATGAAAATTGTATATGAAAATGATATACTATGCAGATTAGAAATAACCTAAAATATAGTAGTATACAGTTAAAATAATCTTTTTACTCGATATGAAAACAGATTTGTGAAGCAGAACATTTTTTTTTTTCTTCTTCCCTCTCTCGTTAATTCTCTCACGACCCCTTAGGTTTATCTTGTGACCCACTGAGGGGCCCGACGTCTAGGTCAGGGATCACTAGACTAAAATGCTGACAGTAACTGTACATGAGATATTCAAAACCAACAACGCCTCAACTACCTTAAGCAATAAAATGCTTACAGTATGCACTGATGAAAAAGTATTAATACTGATCACACAATATATAATAATAAATCAAAGGGGCTTTTTCATGCAGAACAATTACTTTTATTTTTGATAAGTACATTTTGCTGATCTTTAAATTTTACATTGTTGTAGTGGGGCTTTTATTCTAGTATAGGATCTGAGTACAAGGGTGATTATAATGATATCATAATGTGTTATTGCATTCATATATGTTTATAAATAAATGTATTAACACTTTAAATATATCCTTAAATGTGCTGAAAGCTATGTTAAAATTGGCTATAATGTTAATGTTTAATTCAGTTATTCTACTGGATGGGGATAAAATAAAGTCGTACCAATATTTTTTACAAATTAAAGGAAACAAAATGGAAGATCGCACATGGAGATTCATTGTTAACCTTTGACATACATTAGTAGTTAAAATAACATAGTCTCATAGTCTTCATCAATGGATGGAGTTCTCCCCTGTTTTTTTCTTAGACCATGAAGTTAGAGAGTGGAAAATTAGTTAATTTTTTTTTTTTTTCAAAAAAAAAAAATTTGCATATCAAGGGAATTTTTGCCACACATGATAGACACACCAGGCATCTTAAAATAAACAGATTTTTGACAGATTTCGAAAGAGACCACACTATAAATACTATTGAAACTACAGCTGACTGAAAGGCTGAGTCAGGAGGCAGTATATGATCCTATTATAGGTAGAACAGTACAAGACCTAATAGTGGTACACATATAAAAAAAATAAAAAAATAAAAAAAATCACTCCAGTATAGAATGATGAATGTGCCTATGGATCCCACCAAATCCTCCCAGCAGCTCTCAGGGCAATATATCCTCACTCAGTCAGCCCCAAATTATAAATCAAACTTCTCGCAGGTCCATATGATTCATTACAATTTATCGACAATAATTTACAGAAGTGGTTTTCAGATGCTTTTAACTTTGCCGTGGCAGTAATTTACAAACCGAGAGGGGGGGGAAAAAAATAATGAAAACAACACTGCTGTATTTTTTCTACTTGACTGGCAGTGCAGTAGTTAAGCGATATGGAGGGGTAAAAAATTAGATAGCTGATGAAGGCTCATTGATTCAAATGCTTGATGTTCTTGGAAAGGCAAAATGATGACACTGAAGAATTTGCTTCAGGCTGCCTTCTAAATGTCTTACAGAGTGCGATACAGAGGTATACTCTGACTCACATCCAGTGCAAAAGTGCGATAATCATTTCAGCAAAAACACACCCAAGGCAAACAACTAACAGACAGCCCAAAGTACACTCCAATAATAATAAAAAAAACTCCACTTATTCATACCAGCAAGGCTCTGTTTGCATACTCTACCTGCAAACACAATATTTTTCTATTGTAGAAACAACTTCATGATACTATTCATTTAAATTTAATGATGGTGATATGTTTTATCAATCGCAGTGCCCCACAGAGATAGTGTCACTTGTGGTTGAAGCTTTGCAACATTTGACAGGATATTTGGATTTTACATCATAACCTGTATCCGTGTGATTGTTCATTATGCCCTGCTCTTTCCAAGGTACTGCTGATCCCCACAGAGGCTATTTCTGGTGCCGTGTGACACTGATGATGTTGACAGCAATCGCCTTCCCACATCACAGCCACCGCAAAGGTCAAACCAAATGAGAGGGATGTGTAAGCAAGGCCTGTCCTCCTGCCACAGCCTGATCTGGCCTCAGGCACTCTGGCTGATGAGGCCTAAACATCAGCACAGGGTGATTATTTCAACTAGAGAAGCACTTAACTTCTTTACTCCCCATCTCTGAGGACACTGCTGCAGCAAGGTAGGCGAGGGAGAGAGAAAAGGGAGGGCACAGTGTTGGGTTTTGTCCCCAAAGTATGCAGGGGAGAGACTTTTTTTTTCTCCTTCCTCCCTTGTCTCTTGCTGAATGTAATTCCTGCACACCCTGGGTGAATTAATTAATTACAAAGCTGGCTGGGTATCAAAGGTAAATGATTTAATTATATTCCCTGCGTCTTTGTTAAGAAGCCAACTGTCACGCAGTGGTAAGTGGGGCTGTGGCCCTCTGTGACGCCTGAGGGGTGTGTGGGTGTGTGTGTGTGTGTGTGTGTGTGTGTGTGTGTGTGTGTGTGTGTGTGTGTGTGTGTGTGTGTGTGTGTGTGTGTGTGTGTGTGTGTGTGTGTGTGTGTGTGTGTGTGTATTGGTGACTATGTGCATGTTTTTGTTTCTGTGTGTGTGTCTTTTTTTGACATAAAAAACAAAGAAAGACAATGGAAACAACAGAGGAAGAGAGTATCTGTGTAAAGAATGAATTTGTGGTGTGTGTATTAGCTGGTTTGAGATCACCTCATCAGAAACACTACGGAATTTTTCACTCTTACAAAACACTTAACACAGCCTCTGTTTATGTTTTCTTGACAAGTGACCTCTTTTAGTCAAACAGACTGTTCTCTGTCAGAATGAAAAAGCAGGAGAAGTGTGACGTTGTTACAGCACTAAATCTCTTGGGTGTACAAAGGGTCTGACTGTGACACCAGAGGCTGCACATCTTGTCTCTCACCAACAGTCATCATTATGATTTCTTTGAACCACGACCTCTTTCTTTCCCTAACTGTAACCAACTAGTTTCAACTGCCAAAACTTAACCTCACCTTAATCCTTCATTAGTTCATTTTTTTAACAACTTGAGGGCCATTGAGCAAGCTGGAAACATTTCTATAATTATCATTTTACAAAGTTAATATGATGAACATGTTGATGCCTATTTACACATCCACCAGATACAGAGAAACATTAGCATTTGTGTTTCGCCAAGCCCACTATGTGCTCTCCTTTTAGCTGTGTTTTTATCTGAGGTATGAGGACTTTTTGGACGCTTATTCATCTGAGTAGTGCTGAGCTAAATCACAGACAATAATGAAAGAAAAAAATAAGAGTGTTTTACTTTGCTTTGGGAAAATGCTGTTGCTACTTCTCATGTTGGACTGAGGGTAGACTGGATGCTACAGTGAGTTACTGTTGCCTCTTGAGATACAAAGTGGTATTACTAGAAGGGACAGGGCAGGGCTAGCTGGTTAGCATGCTAACTTCAGCAGATATCTCTGCAACACATGTCTTTAACATTAGGTCAAAACTGCTATTTCTTCAGCTTTTGTTGATGATTTTATTTAATTTCTTTTAAAATTTACACTAAAATACTTATATATAGCACATTTAAAGTGACAAACATTATTGTCTAGGGTGAAAACATATACTGGCAGAACAAATCAGAGTCAACACCTCAGGAGGAATCGGGCCGTGGTTTAGGTGAATAAGTATCTAAAAACACACACAGGCAGAAGGACAATATTATGTTCTACTTTCAGACCAGCGGTTTGTAATGAGGATAAAGCTTTTGTAATGTGGGGATAAATAGTGACACACATCAGTTGATCTTTAGATGTTTTCATGATGCCACAGATCACTTTATTGAGAAAATGACTAACAATGGGAGACACGTCCTTAATGAAAAAAATGTGCTAGAAAAAAACCTTCTATCCACACGGCTGAATAGTAGCTGAAGAAGCAGGGCCCAGGATTCAAGATAAATAGAGCTGTTACTGAGGTTTTGTCATCACACAAAAAAAGCTGTTTATAGCACAGAGGCCTCGGATAAACCATTCTCTGGCCAAGCAAGGTAAATGAAGCATAATTGGAAGCCCATTACCAAATTGAAAAACGGGTACCTTTTGTTTTAACCGTGTTAGAATCGAACTGAGGGCGCCTCTCCCACTCTGTAAACCTGCATCAAACTGCAGGGCTCAATAATTATAATGTTCAGGATCCTTCTGAGGGGCAAAGAAAATCAATAGACTAAGGACAAAGAACCTATAGCCATCACTTAATTCTCTTATCACTGTGATTTAGGGGAAGAGGAGGATGTTAAATAACTGTAAATCTTTAGCTATGACTTTGAGGGTGCTTTATAGCAGTTCTTACAGCGTCTCCAAGACAGAATGTCCATACCTTCCGCAGACCACACAATTTATAGCTTTATTACCCTTTGTCTTAAAGAGCAGGCAGACATAGCGGGAAGGAAGGAGATAACAGCCCAGCACAGGGATAGCTGACAAAAAAAAAAAAAAGTCGGATGCCATCATCAACAGAGACACATCACTGTGACAGGTTTACGGCTCAGGAGCAGGGCTTCTATTTGGGGGTGGAAGACAAGGAAGCGTGGGTGTCCCCCTCCACTATAGTCCACCCCTCCCTTGACTCCTCACCTGTGCAACCCAGACATATCCCCAAACTGCGGCACATGAAAACCCCGCCCCCTTTGGAGAGAGCAGAATTCAATTTCTGACGATCAGATTTACTCTGCTGTTCAGTTGCCTGCACACCACCGCCGCCACCCTGCCACCACAGTTTCCTAGAGGTCACAGGGAGGACTGACAGAGGGGGAGGGCTGAAGCGAGGGAGGGCAGACAGAAGGAGGGAGGCGGAGCGCTTTTTCACCACAGAGTCATGAGTTCCTCTGGACCAGGCAGATGCTTCCTCATATTTTCTTGCTGTGCTGACAAGTGGCTTATTGTTTCCCTTGATAAGGGTACAGTGTTCCTGGTAATGGGAATTAGAGGGAGGCGTAAGTCACCGAGACACAGGGTGAGACTGAATCAATAGATAATGGGAGATTTCTCATGGACGCTAAAGGCACGGTTATTATCAGTGCTGTTTAAAAGAGCAAGGCCTCTTGTTTGTCTTCAAGTTACACTCATGGCTAGTGTGGAGGCTAAACATAAAAGTTACACTTTGCTTGAACCCTATGAAAGTGGTTTCACAGTGTTTCCAAACACATGCCCCCCAACACCAAGTTCTTAACTGACTGACTGACTGTTCCATGACTTAATGAACAAAAACTTATCATTACTGCCTGATTTGAAAAGAAATGCACCCCTGTGTGGTAGGACTAGCTCAATTTTGATTTGTGTGGCTTCACAGAGATTCTGCATTTTTACTAAAATTAATCATCATCTTCACAAAAGAAGCATCTGAGTTTGTTTTCCAATGAGCAGAATATCACAAAACCTTCTCAAGAAATTTCAGTAAAATTTTGGTTTGGTTAGACCGTACAATGATTTGTTTTTGGTGCAGACGGAAGATTTTTAAAAAGATTATCTGAGATTATGAAATAGGACTTTTTTTTTTTAAACACTTGTGCAGAACAGAATTCACAACAGTGTGGATTTGCAGTCTCTAAATTAATTATAAAATTAATTGATTTTCTTAACTGCTTTGGTGCAGTGGACCAGCTGTGGACCCAGCACTAACATATAAATCTTATAAAACATCCCACAGACATGGAACAACAATAGTATTTATTTGGATTTGTCTTTCTGATCACACAATCAATGAATGTAAGTCCAGTTGTTGCTATGACTGACACCTTTCACATGCACATAGTCTTTGGATCCAGTGATAATATACAAATACTGATCACAGCAGCTTTAAACTTGTGAAAAGAGCCTATATAATAAAATGCATGATTATCATAAATTGTGTGTGTGCTGTGGCCAAACAAAATAACAACAAAGGGAGCCGACAAAAACAACACAAAAAAGATACTGCTGAATCGCTGTACTCAGCATTAGACCCCACCCATTTGGCACAATAAGTGGGTTACAAGAAAAGCAGACCTGCTCACAAACACAGTTTGACCCAGTTACTGACCGTCTCCCAAAACAATGCTGGGATCAAAGGGAAACGTTTGAATTCTCCTGCTTGATAAGTTATTGTCAACAGCTGCTCAGACAAGAAATGACCAGTTGCCAGAAACTCACACTCAACAGCAGACAGGAAGTCAACAAAACAATGCTTTTCTCAAGTGATAAACACAAATGTTTGATGGCTCAGAAGTTCAAAACCAACAGCAAATCTATAATACCTTCCCTTTCTGTAAAAGCATGTGTACAAAAGCAAAACCGACTCAAACATCTCTGATTGTCTCTTCAGCATTTGGAGTGTAAAACTATCAGGCAATTGCTGCGCTTCTTAAACAGGTTTAAGTATCTCTTAGAAACTTTCCCATACAAATCCCAAACAACATAAAATCCATACTTCAGTGCTGATGCAGAGCTGCAGGCATTGAGAACCGGGGGGAGGGAAAAAGGACAATTACATACCCTCAGAGAGTGATTTGTGGTTGTATATTGAGAATCTTGTGCTGAACCATCCAACATGGTCAGTGAGCAGAGCAGCCAGCAAGGGTGTCCTCCTCCTGACAGCTCCCCCTAGGGCCCTGGAATACATTAACCACTGTGGTCCACAGGGGTGTTGGGAATAATTACTCACTCCTGCCATGTGACACCCCGGATAAATTAAACCCACCCTTTAAGTTTTAAAGGCAAATGCATATTGCGGCCATCACTTAGAGGCTGGCCTGTCCGTGCTCGTGCATAATTTGTTGTAACAATGTGTTACCACAACTTGGTAACTCGACCCAGCAGCTGACTACAGATGAGTGAGCAATGTGCCGATGAAGTTGGAGGGAGAAGAGGAAGTGTGGAGAAATATTGCATTAGAGGCTCTGTGTGTGTGTCTTCATCGTTAATAAATTCTAGTCCATCAAGCTGTAATCTAATTACGAAGTATGCCTTCATCTGCCATGAATCATCTCTGCACTTTGTTAGCTAAATTGGGGGAAAGAATCCAGACACATCATTGAGATGTAAATTATTATTTTTTTCTTTGTGAAAAGCACAGAAAAAGTTAGCAGCCTAACACAAAATGATTGTTAAAGCCCTGTAGCTAATGGCTTTAAAGAAAATGTAATCATGATTTAATAATTGACAAATTAAGCCCAGGGAGCTTACATTTTTTGGCAATGGCCATGATCCATAAAATCAGTTTTTCTAACAGCTGCATGTCTAAAAGAGGTAATTACATTCTCTGTAAACACCTATAAAACCTAAGCAAACACGCCAAGCAGACGGCTGCGGATTAGGGGTGAGATGGAGATGTCATCCCGTCCTCACAATGGCACATCTGGAAGATAACTCTGAAAAAAATACAGCTGGTGATAGGTTCTTTCAATAAAAAAGTCTCCAAATAAATTTCCACTGTGCAGAAGTTACTGCAGCAGTGAAAACGCAACGACAAACTCACAGAGTCGCCCTGACGAACGTCAACGCCTCTGTTCAACAAAAACACGATGACCTCAAAAACTAATTACGTGTCACACTTAGCTTATATTGAGATCATTTAACTTCAGTATAATATCATCTTATTTATGGAACACTCTCAGGCAAAACCTCATAGATGATCCTTGTAAATGGCTCAAAATAAGCCAGTCACTTCACTCCTTTCAGCTACTGTTGATTTCGTTTTTGCAGTGCTGACATGTAACACTACAGTAACATCTGAGAACATCTGTGCCTAGAAAGACATTTACCTCAAGTCCTCTCCTTCCTCCTCCTCTGTCCGATGATTCTCATCTTATTAGACTCCTTGGAGCCAATGCTCTGCCATTACATGACAAGAACACCTTCTTCAAGCTGAGAGAAACTTTACTTTTTCCCTCTGTCTGAGCTCTATTCAACATGCACTAATGATCTGAATGAGCAGCACATATGCTTGTGAGACAGAGGTGAGAAAGGGAGACCCAGAGCAGCTGCAGAAACCAAATGTAATGTATAAGATGTGTAATGTGATTAGTCGATTCCCCAACCAAGGCCTTCATTCAAAGGCAGCAACGGTAAAGATCACAAGACACATTAAGAGACACTCTGTCAAGATGTGAAAGAACATCTGAGTTCTCAGCTGCCGCCATTCATTTTCATAATGACAGTGAATGCAGTTGAAAGCAGTGGGATCTCTGAATGGCATTAAGCTTTCAACTTTGATTAGGTGACTTGCGAAAGATGAAGAGAAATCATTTAAAGGAGGATAAGTGTGTCAGGAGATAATGGCTCCACAGGTTGAACATGGTGAAGAAGCACTGGCTCCGACTGAAGCTGATGAAACACAGCAACAACCTGAGAAATCCAGGTGCGTGCATGTTTATCTGTGTGTTCATGCAGATGCATTCAGTCATTTCAATGTGTGTTTGCGCACGTGCTCGCATGAACGCAATGCTTGTGTTTGTGTTTGAGTGTCTACGTATGTGTGTGTGTGTGTGTGTGTGTGTGTGTGTGTGTGTGTGTGTGTGTGCACGTGATTGTACATATCTGCCTGCCAAAGATCTCACTTTCTTTGTGTTTCATGTCAGGCGCCTCGGTCTCAGTGACAGCATTTTGCATAGAGGTGGCATGTCTTGGAAAACAAAGCTAAGAGGGCTAAATACCTCCAGCAAATACTTTGTCTTAGCATATTTAGCCACATTAATGTCAAAAATGAATTGCTGTTTGATTGTTTGCATGGAAAATTGTCATCCTTTCAGCTTTTATGAATTGTTGCACACATATATTTTTATTTAGCCATCACCTTATACTTGGGCTTTGGCCCAAAAATGATATAACCCAGTGTGAAGGGCTGTGTAGATCACCTGAGATTCAAATTGTAGCTGTGAAAGTACTAAATCCTTCAAAATGTCTTTTAAAACTTTACGAATGTTCTCTGTGCCCTGACCAAAACAAAACATGATGACAGGTGCCAGTTTACGACATCCCTCTCTTTATCTCTGAGTCTCCTCAATTTCCCCCGACAGAGAGAGAAGAGACAGAGAGAGAGGTGGGGGGTGGGGGAGGGAGCGCAGGGGACCTGAAGTGTGTTTAGGAGGAAGATGGCTGTCAGTAGCTGTCAATCGTCGGCTTTTTTGATGCCATCGTCTTGGCACAGGCCTGTCTGTCTCACAGTGTAACAGCTATCAAAGACTCACTCACAGCAGAGACAGGCGCCAGGGTGGAAACACGAGGAAATCCACACAATCTCTCATTTACACCTTATAAACTTTGTGAAATCTGGGTCTGTGAATGATGATGTAGCCGGTATATTAGCCGGTAGTATTAATAAATGTTTGGGAATATAAATTTCAGCTCAGATTGGATTCCCTCCTGCTTTTGGTTACATGGTGCCACATTCTAATAATGTATACTTGATAAAAGGTTTAGTAGTTGTAACTAACTGCTTTAGAAAATTAATGGTTAAAAACACTTTATAGATCAGTAGAAAGCTTCAGAACAACATTTAGTTTGCCAGGTTGCAAATCTGTTTGTCTGGTGCATATCCTCCTCTAGCACTTGCTTTGTTTGTTTAGTTGTTTCAGTAATTCATTCATTTTCATGCCTCACTTTATAATCAGCTTTCATGTCTGCAGTTATAAATGTAGGTAAAAGAAAAAGGCTTCAGCTATGAAAACTAAATGTTGCTCTTTTTACTGGTCTTTAATGTATTAATGAATACATTTACATTCATGCCATCGGTAAAAGTATCATGTGTACAGGGGTTTATGTGAAATTAGTGGAGACACATAACATAGCCATGGAACAAATCGTGACTGTTCCCAGCACAAACAATAGCTCTAAAGATCTGCTGTG
This sequence comes from Seriola aureovittata, assembly GCF_021018895.1. Classification (NCBI taxonomy): domain Eukaryota; kingdom Metazoa; phylum Chordata; class Actinopteri; order Carangiformes; family Carangidae; genus Seriola; species Seriola aureovittata. The sequence goes on from NC_079377.1 coordinate 15,044,426, forward strand.
TTTGTTTGCCTTTGGCCAATTTTAGCAGCTCCAAGTGACAAATCATTGTGCAGTACAGGTTTGACCAGTTTGTCATGCACCCAGAGTACTTCAGCAGGGCAAACATTTCAATAGAAAGCAGTGCAGTCGTATATTTCCAATGGTCGATATCATGATCGATTGGGCAGTGATCTATTAAGAGAAAACGCCACACTGGTTGCTTTTATTTTGTTATTATTGCCTGCTACAGAGCATTTTGAAGAGTGTGTGTCACTGCACGCTGCTTTGGTGATAACATCAATCTGTCCTGCTGTCCTTGGTGGACTGTCTGCTTTTCATCTAGCCAGAGACAGATCACTTACATGGCCAACAGTTCCCACACCACACCTCTTTATTGGTCCAAGACAGCACCGCGATGACTGTGTCAAGATGACTGGACCACAACAGGACGCAGCAGGCAGAGGAGGAGCTGCTGGCCTCTCCTGCCAACATGTATGTTTTGTTTGGCTCTGTCCATTTGGCAGTTACACATACAGCCAGATCAACAAAAATATGACAAGGTCCCTACCCAAGCACATAGCTCAATCGGTGTCCTGTGCCTATAGGGTGTAGCTGCCTTGGGGAAGTCCTGTCAGCGCTTACCATTTGGCCTTGAACCTGTGCTAACTATTGAGTTCATCATGCATAAAACATTAAAGATGTACATCCAAAAGGCTGTGGCTGCCTGTTTATTGGCACTCACAGCTCCATAAACCATTTTCATCCCTTGCAGGATGAGACACACATGCTCTGCAGTCCTATTGATGCCGTTTAACACAGAATATAAACCATAAAACGCAATAATAAACATAAGCGGAGCAAATAAATCAGATTCATAATAACCCTGAGGTGGGATTTATGTAAGCAAAGATAGAGTCTTTGTGCAAATTGATGGTACAAGCTCTATCAAAGCACCAGTGAGACACTAATATAGTCTTATAAACACACCAGCAACACTCTGAAGTAGCTTCATCTCTCCTCCTTGGCTGGCCTAAGTGCTTAAGTAATGTATTGCTTTCATAAGTGTGCAACTTCGTAGCACTTTCTTTGGTGGAAATATGTCTCCATCCTCTGGGTAGTGTGATTAAGAATAAAATACAAAGAGCATTACAATGGAATAAATTCAAACAGTGACATAAAGCAGGAAAGCGTTAGCTGTGCTGAGCTGAGCAGCGGCACTTCTCTCTCTGAGAGGCCCCTGTGACAACGGCAGAGAGCTCTAGAGGTATCCATCACCAGCACACACTGTCCCCCTGGCACACAAGCTAATGTATCACCTCTGGATTACAGTAGTATCTCTCTGATGGATGTTTTCTGAGTGGAGAGAGCCACGTATGCTCCAGACGGGAGCCTCAGTCGCTCGGTGTAGCTCTGAGGAGACGGGGCCTCTGCTCCTGGAGGTCTAATACACTTCTATCCTGCTTCCCTCTTGAGCCCGAATCCGGAGTCCCGCACCTCATCCCTGTCCATTCATTCTTCCTACTTTCTCAATTCTTTGGCTATTTGTATGTGTATGTACATGCATGCATGCCTGCTCGCACGTGTTAGTCACAGGTCTCCACTGAGAGGCCGACTGCCATCCTGGGGCGATGCCTGGGTTCCTCCAGTCAACTTTACTGCCTTCATTTGGCCTGATGAATGGCTAGCTGCCTTATCAGTCCCTCTGCCTGCAATCTCAAGTGGTTCCCTGGAGCCTCACACTGCCTGCAGCTTCAGTCGCTCTCTCCAGCACATGCTCTTTCACATACACACAACAAGCCCAGAGACATAGCAAACGGGGGCGCACAATTACATACAGATAATACTGTTCTAGATGTACAGTTCAGGAAATGACATGCACATGAACAAAAACAATGCACCAATTGTAGCAGCCAAAAACTCTGCAGAGCCCAAACACACACACACACACACACACACACACACACACACACACACACACACACACACACACACACACACACACTCTTTTCCACAAGGCACACAAGCATACGCACACGTCAGCTAGCAAATCCATCATCTTTATTTCTTCCCCAATGTGCTTATATATTTCTTGTGGCTGCACCATGCTCTCAAAAATATTTATTTTTGCTGATTTTTTTTTTCTTGAGGAAACACAAAAGAAATCACACCTTTCTTTCTCCTTGGCTCATGCCAAAATAATCAATGCTTTCCAGAGAGGGACTTGTGGCGCGACATGCGTGGAGGGAAGGCAGAAGGATGCAGACATAGCTCCAGGGCTCTGGTTGTAGATAATAAGTGAGGAGCAGTCCTTGGGTATGTTTTACAGCTATCAAGACTCATCATATTTGACATGCATTCTGGTGTTTACACAGTCTCCTCCGTAAAATCCTCTCCAGCTATAGAAGGGAACAGGGTGCAGGGAGCACACACAACGCAGCACGTACACATTCTGCACACAGAAGTGCTTAGAAAAGAGGAGCTAGTTGTTGCCTTCGCTTTCTCTCTCTCTCTCCCTCTTTTCTCCATGTCCCATCTCTTATCCACAGCACAATTGGCGGCGTTAGCACCTGTCAGCTGACTGACTTCTTGTTCCCGGTGGCTTATGAAAAAATCATGGCTGCTGGGCTTCAGAGGCTGCTTTCCCATCAATATGAATTCACCATGGTCTTCATGCAACATTAGGCCAGGCCCTGTTTTCATACAGCAAGCCACACGCTCCTTCGTCTGTAATACACAAGAGGAAATGAAAAGAGTAAATAGTCCTTTTAGAATGTTGCATTCGATCATGGGTGGAACCAAGTCGCCTATGAAAGGGACCAGTATACTTGGCTCTCAAAAGCACATTTGCTTTCCATCCCCAGATATTACAGCACTGTGCTTTGTGTCCCTTATTAGTGTGCCCTGTTTTACTGTAAATAAAACAATTCTCAGCACAGCTCCGCCATGGTTGTCCCCAATTGTTATGTTCCATACAAGCATTTGCACATTCAGATACGTAGCGTTTTTAGTGTTAGCGCTAACGCAGTACTGTATGAAATGTGGCAGATGGTTGCATGTAGGAGTGTTATACATATATACTACAAAATTAAATGAACAAAAGCATCTTCAGCAAAATGACATTGGATGGATAGTTTCAGGTCCCGGTCATATTCGTATTATTTTTTACGGTAAGGTCGATGACTAAGCACACAAAAAATGTTTCCTGTCTCTTTGTACTGTATTTTTTACTTTACTTTACTTTACTTTTTTTTTTCTTTTTTTTTTAATCAGACGTTCCTAACTTGGGGGTTGCGAGAGGATTAGCCATTCTGCTAATCAAAATTTTAAAAAATGTTTAATTTCCTTTCTTTGCTTTTGTTATTTAACAATATAAGGGAAAGTCCATAAATATTAAAATCCACCATTCAAGAACTTTGATTATTCAGTGGCTGATGTAAATCCAAATTTCTATTTTATTTAGGCAAAGAAAGAGTCAATAAAATTTCAAATCACACCAGACATTTGATGCCCTTGGTACATTTCAGTCAGTATCAAGGAAGTGAGATTTGATATTCAATCCTTATAGGGGGAAAACCTGCAACAACCAAATAATAAAACAGTCAAAGTTAGTCTATAATGTTGGCTTCGACCTGCTATAAGATACTGACTCATTTGGCCTTCACTTTACATCTGCTTGGCTGGACTTGCTGCAAACCCTCTGCTTTCCTTCATCTCTCTATCTCTCTCTTAGCCTTTTAAAACATGCTGAAAGTCAATTATCTACACCACTTCTCCCTGACATCACGGCGCTAATACAAGCTGCTCTTGACCTTATGTTTGTGTGTCTTGAGCGAATGGGAGCGCCGTGCTTCTCCCTGATTGGATTAACTTCAGATGTGGTGTGTGTCCGGGTCTATTACAGAGGCTGTGTTGTGATTTCGAACCCGGAGCCCAAGCTACCCCAGCCAACCCCCCCGCCGCCCACTCTTCCTCTAGCCACTGTCCCACCCCTCTCCTCCTTTACACCTCCCTGAAGGCCTGCTCTGCCCTACACGCCATCTCCAGACACCCCACACATGAAGAATTGTCACACACACACACACACACACACACACACACACACACACACACACACACACACATATGCCTTTTCTCATGCCTCCAAACAGTCATATCCCATGTGTCTCCTGCGCAGTGATGGAATGCCTGAAGAAACCCTCCATTCATCCATCCACACCCTCCTTCTCTCTCAGATCCGTTTTTCTGAGTCCGGAGGGGTCATCTCAGATGGAGAGCTTATAATCAACTCAATTAAGTGAGTCTGATTGCCATAGCAAATTGGTCTGGGTTATAACATTATCATTAGTGCCTCCAGTGTGGTCGCAATGGGACATGGCAGTCAGATGAGAGTGACACTAATAGGAAGAGAGGATGTAGTGACTGTGGACAGGAACTGAGGCAGAGATTGATTTGTCTCTGTGGAGATGAGTAAATAAAAATGTGACTTGCTGTAAACAAAACTGTATAGGAAGTACATTGCAAAGGAGGAAATGGGCAGTTAAAATATTAGTATTCAGTATAGGTACAAAGAGAGAACATCTTTCCTCTGACACTGACTGACAACCACTGTGAGGTGTTGTGGGAGCAGCTCTTCTGTATACAGAATAATATAGCTTGCAGACCTGCTGGCTTAAAAACCAGTGGTTCACCCAGTAATTGTTCCAGAGGATATGACATTTGTCTCTTTTTGTGGCTTGCTCAAGGTGTCAACACCTTTCATATACCCAAGATTTTTTTCACGGTGGCTCACGAGCCCCAGAACAGCCTGTTTGATCTTTTTGAGGACTGTCAACTTATCGCGTGACTCCATGGAAATTGAATTCTGTATTTATTTACACACCAGGTTAATAGAATAGATGCCTAAGTGATTTGAAAGTCAAACAACCACACCTGCCATTCATTTCTGTTTTTTTTTTTTTTATTATTATTTTCGCAGAGGCAGATCCATGGTTTTGTTCTGTGCGGCTTGAATACACAAAGAGAGGATGATAATGAATTGAATGGCTTATCCTCCACATTCACGCTTCAAAATACACTGTAGTTTAATATAGCAGCGATAAATCCAGATTTCCATGATTGAAAAGCAGTTTTTAAAAATATTTTTGTTATATCCTCATCTACATTCTGCAGCCCTGCGAGTGGCCTACATAAGTGGATACTCTTTGTGTACACATGTGCATGTTGAGAAACACACTGTTTGGTCTAGCACAGCAGCACAGTGGCCCAGTTTGAGTAAAATCAGTGTCAGTGCATCTCTAATCGTGCGTGCTGGTGCAACGTGCACGTATGCGAGCCTCTTCCGGAAGCTTTAAACAGACTTGTCATGTTGGGAGACGCTGCTGTCAAACAGAGGACAAATCTGAAGATGTCAATTGAATGCTGAGAAATGTCTGTCAGTCGTCTTGACGTCGGTCTCTCCATTGTGATTAGCATCACTTAATATTCACGCGCGCTTATCTGACTGCTGAGACGGTGCCAAACTGACTGCTGTTATTAGAGCGCATCACACGCAGTCTCCCTGTGATAAACACATGGATGATGTAACAGCCAAGTGGCATTACAAGCATGTCAATATGTGCCGCCCCGTGTACTCTGTGATGGTGTCACAGGTCAATTCAACAAGAGGAAAGTGATATTACTTCTCAGACAGGGGAGTGAAGGCCTGGCTCTCTTTGTGCCATGAGCTTGTGTTTGCGTGGAAAAGACTGCGGATTAGCTAAACAACACTGCCACTTGCTGGTCACATGAAGGTACCAAAAAACACATTAAAGGGAAAATGCGGCTAGAATGAACTTGTGTGCTGAAAGGCCTAAAAACTTATGTTTTTTGGGGACTTTTATCAGGAGCTTTGTCTTTGTAGTTAATGTTCAAAAACCAATTACAGACCTGCACATAAGTTGAGACGGCCTTGGTTTTAAATCTACTACATACCTACATTTCTTCTCTGCATGGTTTGCAAAATTTAAAAGCCTTTTTCAGATGTGCAGTGTCTTCCCTCCCACGTGCTAAATGCATCAAAACAGGAACCTCTTGAATTATTTTGTTTCATATTAGCAGTTGTATGTGTCAGTTTTGTTTTCTTGTTTCTCTACCACATAGTTTTTTCTACCTCTGAGAGAGTGTGTGAATGTGTATCATTGTGGCACTCTGACAGTCACGGCCGGGAGGAGGAACAGTGGTGTGCTCGCTGCAGATGGCAGCACACATTTTTTCATTCCTTAAACAGACACAAAAAGCAGCTGAGGGACCAGGGCCTGTCTGTAGAATGTGCTGGGGAAGAGTAGGTACTTGGCACAAGTAGCAGAAACAATTAGCGTCACATAAGCAGAGGCCCGAAGCAGCAGGGGTGGGGGAGAGAGGGAGACGATGGTGGAAAAACATGGTATCTCATTTTCACTGAGAGGACCTTAGCTGAGCTGTGCACACTCTGAGACATCCCCTTCCTTTCCTCATCACATCTCAAACATTTTTTTTAGAGACAGTTCATGTCACGGCTCATTTAATTGATGGGCTCTTGTCGGTGGCGTGTTTTTGTTTGTATCTGTGCATTCTTAATTAGGGAATAGACAGAGGAAGCTCTTGTCCTTGGAGAGACCTCGCATCCCACTCACATCCCCAAAATTCCTTTTTGAACATTCCTGGCTACCGTCTTCCCTGTTCCCGTTTTGAAGTTGCAAGACGAGATGATCTGAAGTGCGGCTCATGAAAATGCTCTTCCACTCTTGCTCTATAAACATTGCTCATTAAACTTTACTTGCTTTACAGATAAAGCTCAAAGAAAATGTTAGATGTTAAAAAAGAACCAATATTGAAGAAGGAAACTTTGTTTAAAATCTTTAGGGATAGATTTGGAATTCTCAAAACAAAAAATAAGACCATACGTAGGAATTTACCAGCCACTGTAATCCTTATCTCCACGCTGGTTAGTGATGTGAAGTGATCCCTATCTAACACAGATACACTGTAAGAGAGGGAGAATAAAGTCAAATCAAGTGAGCATCTATCAAGGTTACAGTGTCTTTAGGATAAAATTTCCATGGTGATGTTGCTGTCGCTTCGCCACAACTCAGCAAGGAAACACTGTGTGTGTGTGTCAGGAAACACAAAGAAGAATTTCAAACTCAGCAGACTTTGACTTTGGAGAATGAGCTGATCAGAAGTGTGCGTGATTGATCAGATTTTATTGCAACATACGGAAACAACCCAACCACAGATATCAGACTCTAATTCTGATTCTTCTATTGTTAAATTCTGATTGGTAAGATGAAAATATCTGTATAGTTCGGCCTACTTGACACTAGTGGGAACAATGCAACAATATCTCGTGAAATAATCAGCATCATTTCCTAATTTGGTACGTAATTTAATTTGGTACATAATTCCATCACTTTTAGTAAAAAGGCAATTAAGAAAATACGTTTTGCAGCCTTTAAAACACATCGATGGCAAGATTGTGGGGGAAAAAAACTTCATTAAAACCAAATTACAATAAAATGATGGAGGAGATGAAATGAGAGACTGAGGGAGAGGGGAGAGTGTGGAGGGTCTCAGAGACAACGTCATCTTCACCTCAGCTAACTGTAACATATGAACAACTGCGGACAGCCTAACTTGACATTCAATGGAGGGATTGTGTTATCTACATGTTACATGGGTGCAAAACAATACTTCAAATACGGCTGAAGTGGAGAGATCTTTCTTAGCAAAACTATTACAAGACAGTTCACAGTCACTGACACCTCTGTAGATGTGTTGTACTTAGAATTTCTTATTATTCTGCCCTATTCTGTTCATCCAGACCCCTACTGCCACCTCCTTTGAAAGTCGCTCATGAATCACTGTGGTTTCTACTTCATTCTGGATGCGGTGTGACAGGCTTGATATTTTGTTGTGAAGCTGGACACCCTCTGCTGGTTGCTGACCCTCTGCAGAACCATCGTGTTAGGTGGGGTCTGCTTCAGGGTGGAGCTGGTGTGTTGTCAACATTGGTTTATTGCAATAAAAGGCTGTCAGTGATGTCAGGTGTCAGAGTGGTTTGGCAGGAGGTTTTCCTTTCACAATTCCACTTTTACTCTGAGGAAATAGAGATAGAGATAGCTGGAGATGTGAAAGTGAACTCAAATGCAACTACGAACTGTCTGTCTGTGCCAAAAATCTTCAGAGGGAGGGGGCATTATCAGCCCTAACCTTTGATCACATGCCACAGAATGAATATACTTCAGTCATCATGCTTTTGTTAGTTGTAGAAGTAATCTGCCATCATCAGTTACTGACTGTTTTTATACTAAATCAGCTCCACACTCATGGTACTTCATGTTTGACAGCTTGTACAGCCACACTGTGTCTCTGCAGTTACCTCCCTCCATACATGTTGCCTCTCTCTCTCTCCCGCTCTCTCTCTCACTTGACTCAAGACAGTTCAGTCGATGCTTGTGAACATGCAGCACTCCTTAGTACTCGACAACTGGGGTCAACTACACCAGAAAACGAACAAAAACAAAAAACTCCTTCACCCTCCTACCACTAAGTGGCAGCATTGCAAGATGTAAGTTAGTGAAAAAAATATATCAATACTGTACCATAACCTACCTATGTTAGGTTAAGTGTAAAATGAGGTTACATTTACTCCATTTTAAAAAAGAAACTAAAGCTGAAATATTTCTAGAACTTTATTTGAACAGTTTCATCATGACATACACCCTGTCAGAAATAGTTCTTAACGAATGGTGGATGCTTTCTGAAGCTTTTATCTAAAGCTTATTAAAAAAACGCTGATACTGACGTTTTTGTCTCTGGATACTGTTCGTAGTTGATTTTTATTTTTTACTGAGCACATTTAAAACAAACTGCAGCTCCATATGCTCACCTTTAGCCAAATGTGATGGAATTAACAACACAGTGAGGACAGTGTTGTCTTGTAAAATACATGAACTTTATAAAATAGCCCACATTTCACAGATATACAGCACAGAGTAATAGTGTAGGAGGATGATGAGAACAAACACAGATAAAACAGTTCAAAGTGTCTGTGTCTGGATTGCAAAATAAGTGACGTGCTTTTGAGATTTAGGGCTTCAGCAAATAGATACAGCAGCCTCATCGAACAAAATTTGGGTCAGTGTTGGTGCCTTTGTAAAAGAAGGACTTTTGTCGTTGAACTCTGCTGCGATTTTCAAGAATTTAAGTTACTTTTTAAAAAGTCATATATTGCTTAAGAAAAATATTGTTGGCCAATTTTTTTAAATGATGTTTATAACAAATGCCCCTACTTTTGCAATATAACAGAGAAATCAATAAGACGAACCTCCCTCTCAAAGGTTAAGCAAAACAAACACAGATGGTATTGTACAAAAAGGACTGACACAGATTCAGCACCTTCAAATGAAAGCTGTTCAACCTTTCTTTTAACAAAGACCGGAGCCCAGACCATAATGGCTGCAGACATTAATATGCTGTTTTGTGTTGGATTTGCTGTTGTATTAACAGGTATGAGACGACTGAGGAAGGGTGTGTAATCTGCTTGGTGGGAGAGATCCCTGGGATTGGTGATAACAGTAGTTGTTCTTCTGTTTTTCCTGTTGGTCAGGTGTGGGACAGTCTGCCTTCACTGGGAAGAGCCACAGCAAGGGAAAGGACGATCTGGTGCTGCAGTATGTAGTTAACAACTCTCTGAGGGAGGATCCGATCCTCACCAAACTCAGACTGGTAAGTAAGCCAGAGTCTCATTTGGAAACGAGGATGATAACTTAATCGCTGATTTCATAACACTTTGATTATTGTTAATTTATTAGTTGTCTTAGTGATACATCCCTGTATTGCTTACTGAGTGTTTCAGTGTTATGCTGCACAGCCTCTGACATGTTCAACCCAAAAGATCTCATGTTGCATCCAAGCTGATATCTTTAAATTGGGTCCCCATCAAATTCAGTTCAGGATTCTTTTGATCACCTTTAGTTTAGCATGGGCGGGCACGTTCCTACATTAATCTACATGCCGAAGCCACCAGCAGATTATTTAGGTCAGAAGGCTGGATGACCATCCTGCGCTCCAGGCTAAAAAACTAAAGATGATTGTGCCTTTGAAGTTGTTGCTTCTAAAACTTGGATTTCACCACCACGGGATTAAACTTCTCTGGAACACTCTGCTACTGCTTCTGTTTTTGTGCGGTATTTTCACTTCATTATCTTCACTTTGTATGCAACTACAATAAACTTTAAAGAATTACCACTATAAGAGTGAAGCAGTACAAATGTTTACCACTAGAGGGCTGCACAATGTTAAAGAACAGCACAGAGTCACTTCAGTCTAACAAGGTGATACCTCCAGTGCAAAGGAATATGTTGTTTATCCAATTACTCACACAATATAATGATTTATAAAGATGAAATGATTTTATATTTTCATTTCAGAGAACCCTTGAAGACCCATGGAGTGTCATGATGGTTGCCAGTGAACAAGCCCAGTTTATGGCAAATCTCATTAAACTGATCAATGGAACTAAAGCCATTGAAATTGGTGAGGTTATGTTAGGTTTACAAACACATTAAATGATAATCTATGGAAGCACCGAAAGGCCAAACTAATTGGATTTTTAGCCCCACGAAAAAACCCTCAATAACATCTGAATACCAAGTGTCCCACAGGTGGGACTGTGTATTTTAAAGGGCTTAAAGCAATTGAGATATATAATTGGGAAATTAAACTACTACTGAATACTGAATTCTGAAAATAATACCACTGACTTTATGAAACTAAAATATCTTACTCTGAAAGCCATTTATTGATAAGAGCCTTGATACTGAAGTTCGAATTTAAGTATCTGAATGAAAATCCATTTTAAGCAACTGACTTGAATATAATTTTTAGATCTGTAAATGACCAGTTGATTTCCAGCAACTTCAATTTAGTGTTTTCAATACTGACCATGTGAAAATAAGTTTTTGGAATTGCACAACCTGAAATTGCCAACTAGAAATTTTAACTAGGGCAATTCAAACCAAATTAATTTTGGAAGATTGTGATTCTATAAATTTAGCAGTTTTCAAATTTCAACGTTAACTTAGGTATTTGGTTGATTTTGAGATTCAAATCCACATAAGGCCTTTCTTTGCTCCCACAGGAGACTCTTATCTTTCAATCATCTTGAAAGGACTAAAACTATAATTCCAAGGTGACGTTTGTTAACAGTTAGTATTGTATTTATCCTGCAGGGATGTACACAGGGTACAATGCACTGAGCATGGCTTTGGCCATGCCAGAGAATGGATGTGTGGTGGCTTGTGAAATAGACGACAACTATGTGAACATCGCCAAACCATTTTTTAAAGAGGTGACAATTTTTTTTTCTCTCAACAGCATGACTTAAACTGAGCTATCCATAAAATGTTGTCTACGAGAGATAGAGGCAAATAATGTGAAAGTTAGGATTTGTTGATAAAACCTTACACCTAATCTAGAACAGGTTACATTACACAAGTGCATAACATCCAATTCCTGGCACTAGTGCAACGTTTAGATTTGGCACTTTGCAAGTTTAGTGAGACTGATTGTTGCCTCTGTCAGAGCAAAATTGTGCAGCAGACAGCACACTGTACATCTACCTTCTGTCAGTCCGTCTTCACAAATTGCTGCAGGCTGGAGAGAAAAAAGGTGTCCACTCAGGAAACTGTGTCACATAAAGATGCAAAGCCCAGCAGTAAAATCAATTCCTGTTTAAACCTTCCTTAATATTCTCTTTAAAAAACAATTAAAGAGGAAAAAATAGTTAAAAGCCCTGCACAACTAATTAATTCACTCAATGTAACCTTTTCTATAGGCTGGAGTTGAAAATAAGATAGATGTGAGACATGAAATAGCCATGAAGACATTGAGTAAGTGCTTTTATGAATCTCAGTCAGTGTTTCTGATAAAAAAAAAGGACTCAGTCATCATAGATTTTAATGTTGACCTCTGTTTCATCAGATGACCTAATAGCAGCTGGGGAAGCTGGAACATATGACTTTGTGTTCATCGATGCTGATAAATCCAACTATGACGGATACTATGAGAAATCGCTTGAACTCATACGAAAAGGGGGCATCATTGCAATTGACAATGTGAGTACACCTTACATGAGCAGGTCGAACTTCAGTTAGAGAATACATGCTGTGGTGCTGAGAGGAGAGAGGCATGTTTTCACTGTGAACAGAATGAAAAAGCTCTGTTGATTTGAAGGTGCTGTGGAGCGGAAAGGTGGTGAATCCTGCTCCCGACGACGTCACCTCCCAGACTCTGGATGCTCTCAATAAGAAGCTGCACAAAGACCAGAGGATTGAGCTGAGCATGCTCACTGTGGGCGATGGGCTGACCATTGCCATTAAACGCTAAAATCACCAGTTAAAAAGTTAACCTAATTTTTGTTAACAGCGCATTCATTTTGATATTAAATATAAGCATAAAACATAATATGTGGGGTGCATTGTCTTCTGTACTTTGCTGTCAGCCCTTTTAGCAGAGGAGTAAACATTACAACTTCCTCTACATCAGTCACAAAAGTGCTAGGACAAATACAATGTATTTATATACAAATAAATGTATGCTACACCTCAGGTTCAGAAGAAAAAAATCTAAATAAAACACAAAAAGTGGGTTCCGTGTCTTTATATCACAACATGAAAAATGTAGGCAGATGTGATCAGCTCTATTTATGGCCACACATTGTGACAACAACACAACAGCTCATCTAAATAACAAAATGATGCAAGTGGACTAAAGGGAAACTAAGAAGCTATAGTTACGCTCTTTAAACAGATATAAAGGTATTTTTAATTGTTTATTAATGTACAGTATTTGTCATCAATTATACCTTTTCCTGTCAAGACATATTTTTTATGTTTTACTATATTGTCACAAAGACTTAGAGCTGCATAACTACATTATAGTGTGCTATCAAGCATTTATTAAATGTTTATATAGTGCTTATAAATGTTAAATATGGGGACTTAAAGTAAAGTGTTTCTCATCTTCACCAGCTGCAGTGCTAAAGTGATGTACAAATCAATTAATCAAAGATTATAGTTTAATAATATAATATACAGTATTCTGAATAATTATTGCTTTTACTTTTGGTACTAAGTATATTTTGATGCTAATATTTTTGAACTTTTACTCAGGACTTTTGTTAGAGTAGGTATTTCTACACTGTGGTTTTGCTACTTTTAGGTAAGATAAGTAAAAGAGTGTTTCTTCAACCACTGGTAAAAATCTAAATATTTTCCACAAAAATGTTGTGGATATATAAATGTAAATATATAAGTACTTCTAAAGTGAAGTACTAAAATACAGTGCACCTAGCTTTTTGAGTAGGTTTACATGTATTTAGTTATATTCAACCACTGAAAACTCAACAACAACAACAACAACAACAACAACAACAACAACAAATAAATAAGTTTTAATTAAGTCAGTAAATCCTGCAGCTGCTGAAAGAAACACAATTGCTTCATGTCAGGCTGTTGTTCTGGATCAGGATCCCAATCTGCACAATACAGATAGCCTATAGATGGTTAGTTTAAATCTGCCTCTCTAGTTACTATGAAAAGTCTGTAAAGAACTGACACGTGGTTTAAATGACGTCATCTGCTCAAAGCTGTGGAGCAGGTTGATGGTGAATAATAATAATAATAATAATAATAATAATAATAATGGTAATAATAATAATAATAATAGTAATAATGCTGATGCTGCTGCTGCTGCTGATGATGATGATGCTACTGCTGATGATGATGATGATGAATTGTTTTGGGTCAGTTGATCCACGTCACTGGCTCACTGCGACAAAATAGTGAAGCTCTCATCATTAAACTATCAGCTGATGCTTCACCTTTCAGCACCGCGGACAGCTCCGTTCTGCAGACCGAGCAGATGGCGACGGTTATAAAAGCGCGCGTGAAGCGTCTCTGCACCGTAGACCCACACCGACAACATGAGGCGCAGTACGCCGCACAGAATCACTCAATATGAGGACTTACAAGACAAACCAAGACGTTCGGGGTTAGATATCAGTGACGTGATGAGGGGGGCCAAGCCGTTATCTGGAAAGTTTAACGAAAAGGAATTGATGCATGGCTTGAACGATCGCCTCGCAGGATTCATAGCGAAGGTGCACCAGCTGGAGCACCACAATCATCTGCTGGAGAGAGAAATCCAGGAGATCAGAGGGAAAGCGAAGCCCGCATCCTGCCTGGAGGAGGAGTATGGACCAGAGCTCAGGAGACTGAGACAGATGGTTCAGGATATTACTCAGCAGAAGCATCAGATTGAAATCGAGCATCAGAATTTAGAGGAAGAACTATCCAACCTGAGAAGACAACATGAACGAGATGCGCGTAGCAGATCAGATGCGGAGAGCAGTATTATGGTCCTGAAGAAGGACATCAATGACGCCTATCAGGCTAAACTACAGCTGGACAAAAAAGCGCAGTCTCTCGTGGATGAAATCCACTTCTTGAAGAGAAACCACGAGGTCGAGGTGTCAGAGATATCGGACCAAATCCAGGACCTGCAGGTGACCGTCAAGGCGCATGACTTTGGCAACCCCGGCGTCACTGCGGCACTCCGGGACATCAGGGCACAGCTGGAAGGTCATGCGGTGACCGACGTCCAGCAGGTAGGGGAAACTTTCCGATCTCAGTTTGCAAGATTAACAGAGGATGCTGAGTCCAAGAGAGAGGCTTTAAAAGCGACCCAGCAGGAGATTCAGGAGCACAGGAGACGCCTGCAGGCCAAAAACATCGAACTGGACTGCGCTAAAGGCGCCAGGGAAGCGCTGGAGAAGCAACTGCATGACGTCGAGGATCGCCACAAGGAGGAAATCATCCACTATCACGTAAGACCTTTTTTTTTTTTTGTCAGAACCAGAGAACGACTAATTAAAGGCTTGTTCAGTGTTCTTGCTAAGATGGTATCCAATAACTAACAAATGTCCTCTCCTCTCCTCTCCTGCTCCAGAACACAATCAAAGAACTTGAAAATGAGCTCATAAATTGCAAATTTGACATGTCTGGTTACCTGCGGGAGTATCAGGACCTATTAAATGTGAAGATGGCTTTGGATGTGGAGATAATGTCTTACAGGTGAGGTGTGCTGAATCTAGATGGGTTTAAAATAAAGGGACAACTCTCAGCAAACATTATTGAGGTGCAAAGATTATTGAAAATCTTAATTGTCCATAACTTTCCTTATCATCCACACTTTTCACCTTAACATTAACCTGCACACAATACTGCTGCAAATTTTCATAGTGCTACACTTTGGGATTCACGGTATTTAAATGGTCAATAATAAACCAGTTGAGCTCCTTGTTGAAAGCAAGAGGCAAATTTCATTCATCTGAAGACTAAAACTCTTTTAAATGCTTTTTGTTTGTTATTTCATTAACAGGCATTAAGATAAATGTGTCTCCTACCTTGCAGGAAACTTCTCTGTGGTGAAGAAGCTCGGCTTTCTGCAGTATCAGACACCCACATGTCTTTGCCCTACATCTACCACCAGTCCCCTGTTTACACCCTCCCCTGCCTCAGCCGGCCAGGCGGCCCACACAGAAGAGCAGAGCCCCAGTATAAGTTTGTGGAGGAGATCATAACAGAGACCACCAGGGAAATTGAGATGTCAGAATTTGAGGAAACAGGATCTGAGGAGACAGAAGTAGGAAAAGATGAGCAGGACTGTACTAAAAGAGATAGACAGGGCTGTGAGGAGGAGAAGGATAGTAAAGACAGTGGAGAGGAAGAGAGTGAGCAGATGTCTCACAGTGAGCAGAATGAAGAAACATCAGTAGGAGATTTAGTGAATGGAGGTGATGATGGGGATGGTGGAAGTCCTGTTGAGGTGGATGATGGTGAACAAAGTCAAAAAAGAAAAGAAGAGTCAGAGGAGACTGAAGCAGTTGACACTGAAGGAGACAATGGCATAGATAAAAATACTCAAAGCAAAGTGTTATTAAGTGAGAGCTGTGATGAGGATGAAGGTGAGCAACAGGAAAAAGTAGCTGAAAAGACAAAAGAAGAGAAAGAAGATGCAGTTCAGAAAGATTTCTCTCCAAAAGCAGATGATTTAAAACCAGAGGTCAGTGTGGAGGATGAACCTGTGAATGATAGAGAAGAAGATGCGCAGAAAGATTTTATTTCAGTCCAAGTGAAGAGGCCGGTTGATGAGACCTTGGCCCAAGTGTCTAAAGTGTCTAAATCAGACAAAATCAAAGAGTTGAGCAGTGCTGCTCAAATGCAAGATAAGAAAACAACAGATTTTACAACAGAGACAAAGAGCCCTCTTTCCACAGAGACAGACGAGCTTTCAGAAAAGGCTCGAGTAACTTCAAATACAACACTCAAGAGTGAGGAAAGGGAAAACATTCATGCAGAACAAAAGGAAATCAATAAATCTGAGGCTGCAAAAGGTGAGGACAAAGTAGCAAACAGCACTGAAGATCCTCGACATGACAGCAATAAAAGCCAAGATGAAGAGTTGTCGCTAAAATCTAATGTTAAAAGTCTCCCTGAAGTGGAAGATCAGAAGCCAATCAGTGGAGATAAGACTGAAACTGACCAAACTATGTTGTCAAATGAAAAGACAAGTACCGGTGCAGAAATCAAAGAGTTACATCAGAAGGGGGCAGAAAGCAGCCAGGCTCAGAAACCAGAGCTGACCGAAGGCTCAGAGAAAACAAATGATCCACAAGGTAAAGCTGAGAAGGTAGAGAGCAGTAAGTCAGAGAAATAAAAGAAAAACCAAACAGAGGTGATGTCTGAGGTTGCAGAGGATGTAAGGATGAGGGACATTTGCACCTTAAATTTAATAAGCCAGCAGTTGATATGCAAATGTAAGGGAGAGTGAAGCTGAAAATAGAGAATGGCTTAACTAATGCAAATGCAAATTCAAGGTCTAAGCTAAGCCAAGCAAAGAAAAGAGCTCCTGTTGCTGTAATGTCTCTTCAAACAGAGAGAGCATGATTCTTCTGTTTGCATCAGATCTGCCTTTGAACTTTAAAGCAGCTTGGGATGTATTCAAATCTTTTGACTCACCACATAAATATAATCATGAATGTAAATGATGCAAGGTAAATCCTGAATTTGCATTTGTCTTTATCTGCTTTGGTATGCGCTGACAAATAAATGCAATATGAAAATAATCCTGAGATTCCGAATTATGTTGTTATGTGTTGTTCTCTTGCAATAAGTCAGTCCACTAACTGTAGTGTTGTTGCTTTGCTTAAATGTGATTTCATTTTAGGTCCATACCATGGTGGCACTGTTTCCAAACAACCTCTATTCAACTGACAGTTTGTCCTTTAAATTAAAAAAACTACAACTGTAGATCATGATCAGATCATTGAATTAATCACAATAAAAATCATTTTACACATGGACCAATGGCAGCACCAATCCACACATACACAAAAAGATGTTTGGCAGTATGTCAAATGTTTTGTGACCATATCCAGAGGGCAGCTGCAGCAGGAGTCAGGATACAGATTATTTTCTGCTAAAATGAAGGCACATCAGGCATAGGTGGACTTCATGACTTCAATATAATAACTATATTTCCTATAATTTGTTTGACCTGTATGTGAGCAAAACAAATAGCTGATAGTTTTATTTTCATTCAAAAGTATGAATCTAGAAAAAGGGGTGAAGTGGATAGACTGATATTACAGACTCAGTTAATTTACTTCCATCTCTTCTGAAGGACTTTTGGTCTCCTCACTCCCAGTGAAGCATCGTTTGCTCACAGCAACTCGTCTCTAGATCATTAGTCTGTTATTATCTCGTGTTGCTTCTGAAACAGTGTATTAGCTGTATTGTATTTATTTTTTTGATGCTTTGTGAGAAAATGCGTTTGTCTGCATTTGGTTTTGTTTCCCTTATAACTTCCATTTCATATTGCAAAGATTTATCCCTACACACCTGAGCCAGGCGACTAGGTGGATGTGAGTGCAGTCACACCAATGTGTATAAACAAATATTCCTAAAACATCCTCCTTCCCAAAATATAACTTCAAGGTTGCAGGATTTTTGAAACATTTTTTTTCCTTTTCTTTTTGATGTACAAGCCTATATGCCAAAACAAACTTTTAAACTGTTCAAGGTTTCTGCTGTTCTAGGGTCCTTATCTTGTTTTGCATGGTCTTTGGGAAAAAAAAAAAAAAAAAAAAAAAAAAAAAAAAATTCTTAAACATGTCAGATAAGCTAGTAGATGTAACTCATGACTACTATTATATAAATTCCATTTAACTAGTAATTACATCCCACTCTGATTGAGGCTTCTACAGGTCAATATAAACCATACAAGCTAGTTAATAAGTTGTTGTTGTTAGTGACACTTCAATATCACATATTTAAAAGTCCATCTTTGGAGTTCAAAGACTTTATTGAAAATGTATACATACACATAAGGACCTCCAAGACTTCCTGTGGGCTCTCTCCCTCTCTGCCCGGAACAGGGAAGCACTTTCCAAGAGTGCATGCGTGCAACAGAGTTACACCTCTTTCGGACAATGATAGTTTGGCATTATTGTGAACATTAATTATGTGCCCCCAGTTGTCTGTTAGTACAGAATAAACAAAAACTAATTTTGCTTGGTCAGCCAAGTGAACAGGTTTCTCTCAAACGTACAGACCCAACCCAAAAACTGCCTTGTTTAAGGGAAGGTCACGTGTGCAGCTATAACAGAACATCACAAACCCCGATGGCCGACGCGAAACAAAACATTACAGAGTTTTAGTTTGTCCTTGTGTGCATGAACAGGAAGGGTGCAGCAGTATTTAAATAATAGCAGAAAAAGCCTAGTGTACTTAACAAGGTTTGCAAATGATGACAAAGGAATATCAGATGGTCATGATTGTAAAATCTGAGAGACGGTATGACATCGCTCACCACACAAAACCGTTACCTGATGGTCTCACATAAAACGGAGTGTCTGGGATTATCACAATAAAGTCACACAGAGTAGATGACAGGCAAAGGGATTGTATTGGATTTCATTATTATGGCAGTGCTGGACAGGAACAATGACATGATTTATAAATAGTACGCCACCAACTGTCTCTTGAATAGATGTAGCTACAAAGTAAAAAGCAACAAAGGTAAAATGACAGAAGCACCAACTTGAAGTAGTACTTAAGTTAGAGTTTGTTGTCGTAGCCTTTGAATCAATCTCTCCCCAGATATTCCCTTGCTGGTTTAAGTTGGACATACATTTAAGGCCAGATTCTTCTGATATTCCCTAGTCCCTTGCAGTATGAGGAAAGTTTAGGCTTCCAGTTCCAAGCCCAGACCCAGCTTGTGGCCTCCTGCGTTGATGTTCTTTCCATCGATCAGGCCAGACAGGGTGAGTTTCACGCCTGCACAGGCAAGAAGAACCAACATTAGCAAATTACATGTGCAAACACAAAACTCTGAATTGTTCAAGTCATTTACAGAAGTGGTGTCTGTAGGGATTCTAGAATCGAGAGTAAAAGTGTGTGGCAGTGTGTGTACCAAAATAGAGGTAATTAAATAAAACATTTAGTAAAATCCTTCAGCTGCCCATGAACCTGTAGGAAACCAACTTACCTGGTCTAAGGGTCTGGGTGTACCCAACGCCAACAAGGCTATTGTTGTTCACTTTAGCCTATGGGGGAAAGAAACATAAGTCAGCTGGTGACATTTTCTTTTGCCTCACTCACCCAACTCTGAATGCCTCTGCTGTACTACTTACACTGATGGAGGCATCCTTGTCCAGCTGGTACTTGGCTGCAATACCGAAGCGTGTGCTGTTGCTGCCAGCGGTCCAGGCCAGGTTGACTGCCGTCTCCAGCTTGTCGCTCACCTTCTGGTAGATGGAACCTCCAAACTCAGCGCCATCATTACTTCAAACAGCATAGGCAAAAGAGAGCTCTCAGATCTCATGCTACAGGAAACAATATTGTTCTATTGTCGGCATTCGTGCATTGCTGCAACAGGCTAGTTTTTCTTAACAAGTTGTAAATTGATAGCATATGATTGTATTGAATTAAACACTGAACATTTTACTGTTACAGCTTCAGCTTTGGCTGAAAGTTGATGTTTAACATCACTGCACTGCTGAATTAACGAATCCATCATTTTCCCTGTGACTTATTCCTGGACATCATAAAATAGACTTTGTTTTCACCCATACACCCATTCAAGGGGTTAATGAGTTTCATCAACTTGTAACAACGATGATAAAAATTGGTGCTTTTTCTTAATTGTGTCACAAAAAGTGTTTCACACAAGAAAACAGATTTCCCATTCAGTTTCTTGCTGGGTTAAACATGAAGAAGCTGCTGTGCTGCATTTTTTCCTTCAGGAAGTTAAAGCTCCTCAGGTTATATGTTTGTTGGGTTTTTGTGTCACATAGCAACCTACAGTGGGTTGTGCAGTTTGTTTTGTGTTTGATCTTTTGAACGTTTCATTTTCATTTTTTATGCAGCCGATGGTTTGCTTTTCTACTTACACATTGGTGTGCAGCTGGAAGTCTCCTGTCTTGTAACCGATGGCAAAGTTGTTCTGGGTCATCTTGGATTTGGCAGTGTCAAAGCTCATCTGGTATCCAGCGAGCCACCCCTCGTAGCCAACAACAGCAGCTCCATGGATGGTGGGGCCAGCGAAGTCAAAGTCGACATCACAGCCCAAGTTAACGTACTCGCGCTTGTAGGCGGTCTTAACTTTGCCACTCTTCTTGCTGTAGATGAGAAACATGGCTTTGGTCAACCTCAAATTGAAATCCAATTCACATCAGAATAGTAATAAAAAAAGGCATTTGTAACTTGTCAGGTTACGTTCCCTGCAGTTTAGCATAAAATAAATTTATGACTGCAAAGCCTTTATATTTAAAAATCTTGACAGTAGACCTCATGCAAATATATATATATATATATATAAAAAAAAAACATCTTAAATAATGTCTTACCTCAAAACAATAAAACACAAATTATCTTATTGCTGCTTCAAATTACAACACAAAGCACATCAACTGCATGCAATTCAGTCAATGTGAGTTTCTGTCACACCTGATTTAGACATTAGTGTCTTCTGTTTTGCTATGGTTCAAGATGTTTATTAAAAAAAAAAAAAAAAAAAAAAAAAAAAAAAAAAAAAAATTTATGAACAAATCTTGGGCCACTCATGGCCCATCCTCAAGGAACGCCAGGGTGCAGCGGCACGTACTTTAAGAACCACTGCAATATATTTACGATCCTCCAGAGATAATTCTACACATAGGCCCACTTTTAAACCAGCAGTTGGCTTGCTACTGGTGTTAATTTCAAAGTCGGAGAATGACACTACAGACTTGAACATGCTGTCTCAATGTAGCCACACAACTCCACCCTCACAAACTTTCCAACACTCAATATGAAAGAGGACATGCATCCTCTGGGCCATGTGCCATATTTCTTATGCGATTCCTCATGGGCACACTGGTACAACTTGTTTCTGCAATTCCTCCCTGAGAACAACAAACTGCAATACATCATTTAAGCAAACAAATGTGCAAAACCCAACAGCCAGTCACAGTAATGTGCTATAACAGACTAATTGCATACTGGGACTGGGGTCACATGTCCGGCAACTACACTTGTCAGAAGCATGTGCAGCACAGATCAGGTTGCCAAAATGACTCGTCTGGTGAGGCAATAGGCAGGGCAGGTGACATTTGTTAAGAGTTCAAGTAAAATTCATATGAAACCAACTTTTATTAATAAACTATCACTAGGATCTTACCCAGTGTTTGGTGAGAAGGTTGTGTCAAAAGTCAACTTCAGTCCCTTGGCAATCTGTGAGAAACAGAGAACACAGCCCATTTGACATTTAAAGCATTGAATGTTGTCCTGTCATGTGCAATGTATAAACACCTGTTAAATAACAGGTGCAGAAAATGTGTAAATCTTTTCCTAACCTGATCTTCAACAGTGATTTCTGTTCCCAAGGTGTTGTCAGTGTTCCACTTCTCAGTGAAAGTCAGACCGTATTCTGACCTCTTGTATTTAGTTTCCAGGCTACCTGCAACTTTGCTGGTATCAGTGTTGGAGGAACCAGATGTTTTGAATTCCTGCAAGAGACAATTTTAAAGAGATGACAAACACTCAAAAAATCTTCTAGCTAAGCAACATATTATTGAATGAAAAGAGACTCATTCAGTGCTCTCATTATATTTGGCAGTCAGTCAAACCTTGGCTGGGCTATTACTATTTCCTTGCACTGAAACCTAATAATCAAAAAGATGCGAGTAATCTAGAGAGCTGAAACAACTTGGTCATTGACAGAAAGGAAATGAGCATTTCTGAGGTTTGATTAGGTGATTTAAGAAGCCACAGTTAAAAGGTTTCAGCCTATCAAATGTGGCTGTGCACCTCCATTTGCTGTCACTGTAAATTGATTACCACTGGACTTAGGACTGTTCGTCAGACAAAACAAGCAGTTAAATGCCACCTTGGGCTTTAGGAAATTTTGAAGGATATTTAGAGAAAAAATGAATGATTAAAACCAAAAATGGATGGAGTATTTGTTAATAAAATGAATCCTTACTTGAAGTTGTTATAATCTACATGGTTGAGTGTTGTTAAAAATCAAGACTGGTACATTTCTTGTGAATGGACGTCATCATTCTGGGTGCCAACTTGTTACCTTTATGGCTGACATTGGCCATAAAGTCTTTCCAAAGCGGCGCCAGGAAATGTCATAAACAATTTGCTGTAAACTATGATGTAAGTTTTAGTTATCTATACTGAAAACACAAAGAAATGACCTTACCACTCCACTGGCTGACTTTGTCTTGACATCGAGCTTCACCAGGCCAAATCCTGAAGAGAGGAATTGTAAAGTAAAAACATTTCAGAGTTTGTCAACAATATCATATAGGCTTGGAAGAAGAAAAACTAAAACATCACAGTACTACTTTTAACCATATGAAACCATACCATAGCCTTTGTTGAAGATGTCTTTGGCAGACTTGCCCAGGTCAGCATATGAGGGAGGCACATCCATTGTATCTGTAGACAGAAGCACAATAAAATGCTAAAATTATTCTTCTCAACTAAAGTACATTTCCACCTGTCTGTGTCCAATTTTAAAGAAACCTAAGATTCATTATGTGGGCAAAAAAATTATACACAATAATTTTACCAGAATTCAATAAATCAATTTAACAGTTCTATACTAAGTGTTATTATATGAATAACACTGATTAAACAGAAGCAAATGCTAGCTGCCAGTGAACCTGTTAAGTATCAAGCTACTAGTCAAGTGTCTTTGTATGACATAACGGGCACCAATATTTGGGCTTAAGCGTAAGGTATCATTGTTTGTTATAAATGCACCACTTATGCCCTCAAGTATTGTATTCTGAGGTTGGAGTATATAAAAGCCATAAAGCTATGAACATATTGTGACAATTTTTTGTGCACAATCGGTATAAATTTGTTGTCAGGCTATATACTTCTTAATCTTAGATTTGTGTAGAATACATGCTTATATATAACATGCATTTAATCCACATCTGTTGAGTGGAAAGCTACAGCAGGCCTTGCACCAGTGGGTTTGACATTTATAACCCATGTCTCTCTAGTACCATCCTTCTGATAACCTGATAGTCTTTCTAGCAGCGCACACTGATCTGTGTCTCCTGTGCTGATCAGCTCATACTATAAACTGTGGGAAATACAGTCTTTGCTGCACACTGTCAAACCCCCTTCATCTGATATGGGATCAGTTTAATTTTATCAAGTTAAGGGCGGATAGGGCTGATGTACACACATGTCAAATCGACAATCACAATGTTGATTTCACTTTCAGTTAACACCCCAGGCACAGCCATAGCGTTACAGTGCTGCAGGTAGTCACAGACATGACAAGAGTCTGACAGCCGATGGACAAGGTTACTGAGTGAAACAGGAGCCATTTTGCCGCACCGGTGTGTGCCCAGATCAGGCCTGGCTCTTATTAAAACCACTCCTTCACGTGAATTGGCAGGCACAGCCAGGCGTGGCAGGGCACATGCCGGTGCCAATTAGCAGGATGTGTTAATCAACCAGTTCACTCGCATTAGCAGCTTACTACTGCTAACTAGGCCTTAGGCACGTTAACGAAAAGTTCACCCACATACATGTATTAAATTGTTAATAATTTCTTAGAGTAACTAACTAAAACACAAGCTGCTTTCTCAGCAGCATATGGACATATTATATGATGCAGAGTTGCCTTGTTTTAACTTGACATGTGTCAGACATAGCATGCCGACTGTGGCTAGCTTAGCTTCCAGTAATAGCCTGCAGAGTACCGGTGTGTTTAAAACACGCTCGAACACCGATTCTTGCTTGTTATTGAGTAGATTAACAGGGTCAGACTGAATAAATGGTTCTCTTACCAGGAGGAGACGGGGCTAGTGGTAAACTAAAGTGACTTTAAGAGAGATGTTCCTCACACCACACGGCCGAAGGAGGCGTCACCGGTTGGAGGGCGAGCTGAAGGAGACTGCACTGCAACGAAAGCCAGACCTATCACACCCCCGGCGCAGGACCCAGGGCGGCCACGAATGTGCCTGAGTAGAAATGTTTTTACGTCATACTATGGTTGCGTGCGTCATAGTGTTGGTTGTCAGGGTTGTGATGCCTGTTTGTTTGTTCATTGTATGTGTCATGCTGATATATTTTGTAACTATACACTTTTCAATAAAAAAAAAGAAAGGAAAAAGTGCTGGTTGTCATGGTGTCAGGTGAGTTAATCGTTATGTGCCATATACCTTAAAGGACAAAATAATGATTGTATTTATTTAATATGGCCGAACAGTACCCGTTTCTTAAAAAAGCTTAAAAATGTGGTTGTGCTTTAACACCACTTAAGAGTTGATTAATCTTCACTAGCCACAGTTTCAAATTAGGTTTCCCAACACTGCAAATAATAGTAAGTAATCTATAGTTGGTGCAAAGTCAGTGGACCCAAAGTTTCAACAGTAAACAGAAGTTTCCAAGTATGCTGACATGTGGCAGTAGTAATATAATATGTAATATATAATATAACATGTAAAATAAACATGAATTAACTTTCAATGGAATGAAAACATATGCAGGTAGACAATATGAGTTTATTTTTATGTATTATATAAATCAGGATTATAGAAAAGAAGTAGAAGAGTAGAACAGAGAACACTATATATTGCTTCAGTGCAGCTGAGGTGGATATAAAAGCACGGTGATGGTGAAAAAAACCAAAAAAACCACAACACCCTTGTCTTTTCAATCTGTTGAAGAAACAAAAGAAAACACAATGAGGAAGGAAAAGCAAAGTTACAATACATGACAAAAATTATGCAAGTTTTTGCAAAATTCAGTTACCAAGTAAAAGAGCACCATTTTGACTTGGTGAGAACAGAAGCCAAATGGGCTAATATTTACCGTTTGTCTGTTGCTTTAATCACACAACTTTATGTTCTTTGTACATCACTCCCTGCGTTTAACCTGTGGGTAAGAAAAGAGAAGCAGGGATATAGGTTTCTGCTTTTTATTAATTTCAAATCGGTTTAATTTGGTTAGTAGTGTGGATGCTCAAATAAGATAACATTTGAATAGCCTATGTGCACTTTAGTCTACATTTAGGGTTACCTCTTTACTGTATTCCTCAGCATTACTGTGTCTCAAGTCCTCTTCAGCCTGTGTTGAAGGAGCAAAGCAAATGTAATTTACAATGGAGCACAGTTAGAGTAGATTTCATGATAATCACCACCTTTGTGAACATAGTGAGCATGGGTCATTTAATGTCATTATTGTTAAATGGAATTGAGCCATCATTTTATTAACAATACCTGTCCTATACCTGTGCAAAATATCTATTGTTAAAAGTATCTATATTGTAGCTTCGTGATGACAGATATTGTCAGTTGAGTTCTGAAAGTGGTGTATTTTCTTAATGACAAAAATCTCATGACAAAACTTTTATCTCATACAAATATTAGATATTAATTTTCAGTGGTACAGTGTTTTATTGCATATACTCTTCTGGAGAGGGACACTTGAACTCTCTTAGATAAGTAAACCATCCTGACAGCACATCTTTACTGTGAGAACAGCCTTCCATGTGAAAAACTTATATCTAACTGTACAGAATATCTTACTTTTGCTGTGGTTGAATCTGCTTTGGTTCGTTCTAAACAAGAAACAGTAGAAAAATAAATAAAAAATAATAATAATTTATATATATATATATATATATATATATATATATATACATTAGTCTTCATTTCAAACAAAATATGTGAGAATAACTGGAATGTTGGACATGAATTTGATTAAGCATAGACTTACTGTATCTTCTGAACATAAACCAGATGAACAAGCCCACAATAACAATGAAGGTCAACAAGCTCAGACGGATGATGAAACTCTTTAGGTGAATGGAAAGACTGCAGCATAAATTTAAAGCACACAATGCAAATAAGGTAAGATAAAGAGAATTCTATTGTTAAAAAAGTCCTACAATGTTGTCTGAAGTCTGCTCATCTTGCTTATACTGTAATAGTTTGAGAAAATACTGAGTTCATACAATTAATATCAACATCTCATCTAATGTCTTTAAGAAATAGATTCCCTTATATTCCCTACATGTTTATTTTTTTTAAATCATAAAATGGCAATGTTCTAAACATTGTATGTTAATGTGAAGGCGTCTGACCTGTTCTGTTGAACTGTGGAAGGATCTTTGCTTGCGAACACAGAAGACTGATGCACAGGTTCAAGAGTGGGCGATATGTTAGTTGGACACTCTGTTGTTCTTGGAGCGCCTATAATTCAAACAACACATTGACTACCGGAGGGAATACCACAATAATGAACTCAAACATCAATTTCATATTAGCATTCAATTCAGAGGTTGCTTAACTTCACCAGTGTTTATGATTTCTTGTTGCTAATAACAGAATCAAATCAAAACATGTCGGATGGCTGTAACTAATTGACAAATATTTATCACTGAATACTTTTATATGTATACTTTTTAGTTTATTTAGAGTACTTACTGGTAGTAGGTGTCTCAGTAACAGTGACATGAACTGGCATCTGTAATTCTCCTTTAACACAGTAATACCAGCCGCTGCTCTCTGCCTTCAGTCCACTCATAGTCACAGTGAAAACATTGGGGACTGTCGCACGGATGGTCACATTTGTTCCATCTATTGATCCTGATGACCCTGTCACACAGTTCATGCCCAACCTACACCACCCCCTTTCTCCAGAGTTTCTATAGTAACAACTGATGTTTATACTCTCTCCAATAAATCCTGTAATGTCCTGATGATCCACAGAGAGGCTGGGTGTATCTTTGGGGAAAAACAAGTTCAAGAGAAAACTGTGGGAATCCTAATAACAATCAATCTCCATAGCAAAAAACGAGACCTTCCTTAGTTTTTCCTCCACATTGTTCAAATGTCACAAAGGATTTGAAATGTGCTTAAAGGTGCTTTAAGGGTGTCTTACCTGTGGTGACAGACAGGTGAAAATTCTGGCCATCATCTGCCCCTCCATTAATCTCCACAAAACACCAGTAATAAGTGTCTGTATTCATCAGATCTTTTATAGTCACAGTGAAGATTCTCTGTTTTTTGTCATCACAGATTGAAAACTTTCTTGAACTACGTGGTTGGTTTGTTTTAACTTCAACTAAGCACAATTTCCAGTAATATCCTTTACACAAGTATTTCACGTTGTTCATGTATTCTGAGCCATAGATACATGGGATAGTGATTGAATCTCCAGCCTTCACTGACACTTTACTGACTGTGGTTACACTGTGAACTCCTGCAGCAAGAACAAATGCAGCATTTTATTGTATAGCTAACAACATTCTTCTTTCATATTACCTGTCCATTAAACATTATTGCATTATTGCAGTTGTTTTAGATTATACACAATTGTTTCCAAATTACTTATGCCATCATCATCTTACAGGACCAGCTTAAATGTTAGTGCACGGAAAATGTGACTGTGACTGACCTGTGAGTCCAGTGAGGATGAGAAGAAAGCTGAGATGAGCAGTCATGTTGGTGAGTGGAGTCAGACAAAATAACACTGCTACTGCACTGATGGACTTATTCTCTACTTCCTTATTTTTACAAATTACGGGTTGCAGCTGCTTAATCTCCTCCTTTTAAGGCAGTTACATGAATTTAGTTTGATGATGATGCACATAATCACTTGAGCATAACCTTTTGAAAGTTCAAACAGAAATGTATTCCATTGTCCAAAGAAGCATGATTATTGTCATATCTTTTATTCAGTAATTGAATCTGCTGTTTCTGAATTCTCACTGATAATAGATGGCGTTAAACCACTTAAGTCAGAAAGTCACTTCCTGTATTTGGTCAGCTTGAGTGGCTTCTGGTGCAGACTGTTTCAACTGTTTCAACTGTTGCTCTTTCTCTGGCTCAATGTGTCAAACTGACAACAACAAATACCAGTCTTGCTTTTCTAAATTCTTGACTTTTAAGCATATATGATTCAATTCATGAGTTATATATTTGAGTTAGGTGACAGTCCTGTGAGTTCAGTGAGGATGAAAATAAAATAGTGGCACTGTATTGGTTAGGTGATGTACATAAATATCTATGCAGTTACACTGTGGTTTCAGAATAAAGTTTACAGTAGATTTAGATGCAAGGTCCAGTGGAAACAAAGTTTTAGAAGAAAAGATCAACACTCCATGGACTGAAATGCGTTCATTTATTTAAAACATGACAATAGCACGACATATAACCTTTTAGCCCATATGTATATCCAACACTAATAGAAATCATAAAGCATTGAAGTCTACTGTCATGAAGTAGATTCAAAATTACACTTCTACAAAACAAGTCCTCAACCTAAACATCCGATTACTGGCTGTGGTTACTATAATAACGGTCATGGCTTGGTTAGGTTGAGGCTCTAAAACCACTTGGTTTGGTTTAGGAAAAGATCATGATTTGGGTTAAAATAAGTTCTTCCTTAACATTAGACGATCTTTGTTGTCATGGTTACAATAATAACAACATGCAACCAAACCTCCTCCTGACGCATACTTTGTTGGTGTTTATATTACGTCACTGCACCTTCCCCTTTGCTCCTGTCATATTTATTATGGCCACTAGATGTCGCCTAACAACAAAGAATAACTATGGGTCATTACAACCTGCTGCACAAACGACCTATGGGCTCGTTTTTCACAGGACAGTTCTATAATATACTGTATGTCCAATGGTAGATGTTGTGAGGTTGTGGCTTTTCAAAGGAGGAGAAATAAAATGATTTTTATTTTCATGAGTGATTTTTATTTTTGAACTTTCAGTAACCACAAAGGAATCCGGTTGAATCTGCTTTGGTTCCATCTTAACATGAAACAGTAAAAAAACAAAAAAAAAAAACAAATATACATTAGTCTTCATTTCAAACAAAATATGTGAGAATAACTGGAATGTTGGACATGAATTTGATTAAGCATAGACTTACTGTATCTGTTGAACATAAACCAGATGAACAAGCCCACAATAACAATGAAGGTCAACAAGCTCAGACGGATGATGAAACTCTTTAGGTGAATGGAAAGACTGCAGCATAAATTTAAAGCACACAATGCAAATAAGGTAAGATAAAGAGAATTCTATTGTTAAAAAAGTCCTACAATGTTGTCTGAAGTCTGCTCATCTTGCTTATACTGTAATAGTTTGAGAAAATACTGAGTTCATACAATTAATATCAACATCTCATCTAATGTCTTTAAGAAAGAGATTCCCTTATATTCCCTACATGTTTATTTTTTTAAAATCATAAAATGGCAATGTTCTAAACATTGTATGTTAATGTGAAGGCTTCTGACCTGTTCTGTTGAACTGTGGAAGGATCTTTGCTTGCGAACACAGAAGACTGATGCACAGGTTCAAGAGTGGGCGATATGTTAGTTGGACACTCTGTTGTTCTTGGAGCGCCTATAATTCAAACAACACATTGACTACCGGAGGGAATACCACAATAATGAACTCAAACATCAATTTCATATTAGCATTCAATTAAGAGGTTGCTTAACTTCACAAGTGTTTATGATTTCTTGTTGCTAATAACAGAATTAAATCAAAACATGTTGGATGGCTGTAACTAATCACAAATATTTATCACTGAATACTTTTATATGTATACTTTTTAGTTTATTTAGAGTACTTACAGGTAGTAGGTCTCTCAGTAACAGTGACATGAACTGGCATCTGTAATTCTCCTTTAACACAGTAATACCAGCCGCTGCTCTCTGCCTTCAGTCCACTCATAGTCACAGTGAAAACATTGGGGACTGTCGCACTGATGGTCACACTTGTTCCATCTATTGATCCTGATGACCCTGTCACACAGTTCATGCCCAACCTACACCACCTCCTTTCTCCAGAGTTTCTATAGTAACAACTGATGTTTATACTCTCTCCAATAAATCCTGTAATGTCCTGATGATCCACAGAGAGGCTGGGTGTATCTTTGGGGAAAAACAAGTTCAAGAGAAAACTGTGGGAATCCTAATAACAATCAATCTCCATAGCAAAAAACGAGACCTTCCTTAGTTTTTCCTCCACATTGTTCAAATGTCACAAAGGATTTGAAATGAGAGATTGAAAACTTTTCTGAACTATGTGGTTGGTTTGTTTTAACTGCATATGAACAGAACTTCCAGTGAGATCCTTTACACAAGTATTTCACGTTGTTCATGTATTCTGAGCCATAGCGACATGGGATGGTGATTGAATTTCCAGCCTTCACTGACACTTTACTGACTGTGGTTACGCAATGAACTCCTGCAGCAAGAACAAATTCAGCATTTTATTACATATCTAGCAATATTCTTCTTTCATATTACGTGTTCTATATTATTGCATTATTGCAGTTGTTGTAGATTATACACAATTGTTTCCAAATGTCATTAAATTAAAAAGCTTGTGCATTACTTATTTACTAATATTTAATGACAAAAATTACTCATCATCATCTTAAAGGACCAGCTTAAATGTCAATGCACATAAAATGTGACCGTGACTGACCTGTGAGTCCAGTGAGGATGAGAAGAAAGCTGAGATGAACAGTCATGTTGGTGAGTCTGACAAAATAAAACTTCTTTACTTCCTGACTTCTCTGAATAAACAATTGCAGCTTCTTAATCTCCTCCTTTTAAGGCAGTTACATGAATTGGTTTGATGATGACGCACATAATCATAGTTACTTTACCTTATGAGCATAACCTCTTGAAAGTTCCAAAATGTTTTACAATAATTGAAAAAGAAAACCACAAGTAACAAACAAACATCAAGAAAATCTTTTAGATTAAAATAACAGCCATGGAGACATATTTTAAAAATGTCAAATTTTATTTGTACAATAATGAAGTGTAAGCCTCAAAACACGAATGTGTAGCATTGTCCAAAGAAGCATAATTATTGTCATATCTTTTAATCAGTAATTGAATCTGCTGTTTCTGAATTCTCACTGATAATAGATGGAGTTAAACCACTTTAGTCAGAAAGTCACTTCCTGTATTTGGTCAGCTTGAGTGGCTTCTGGTGCAGACTGTTTTTATTTCAACTGTTGCTCTTGCTCTGGCTCAATGTGTTAAACTGACAGCAACAAATACCAGTCTTACTTTTCTAAATTCTTGACTTTTAAGCATGTATGATTCACAAGTTATATATTTGAGTTCAGTGTGGATGAAAATAAATCAGTCACATTGTATTGGTTAGGTGATGTACATAAATATCTATGCAGTTACAATGTGGGTTCAGAATAAAGTTTACAGTAAACGTAGATGCAAGGTCCAGTGGAAACAAAGTTTTAGAAGAAACGATCAGCACTAACAAAGCATAACTATGGGTCATTATAACCTGCTGCACAAACGACCTATGTGCTCGTTTTTCACAGGAAAGTTCTATATTATAGTATGTACAATGGTAGATGTTATTACGTTGTGGCTTTTCAAAGGAGTAGAAATAAAATGATTTAGATTTTTATGAGTGATTTCTATTTGCGAACTTTCAGTAACCAAAGGAGACACACTTTGACATCACTTTGAGGACAGGAAATTCTTACACCACTTCAGGACTCAACTGTTCCCCAGCTCATTTTACTACACAATAGGCCTACTGTAAGTTTGTTCTTTTAGTCTTTTTCATTTACTACATTTAATAATTACGTATTCTCTTATCATGCAATATGAGCAAAAACACATTAAAGCAGGCTATGAAGACAGTTCAAATATTGAAAAATAAATAAGTTTAAGCACAGAGGAAGTACACACTAACATCTTTAAAGTATAAGTTGTGATTATTTACCATTGTGAGGCTTACTAAGTAATACAGCAGTGTTGTCAATGGTCATGTCAAACATTGTTTTTTTTTCCTTTTTCAATTATGCGGAGGAGGATCAAAAACAAGAAGAGGGTATAAAACTTAAAAATGAAAAATGAAAAAATTACATTATAACCAAACAAAACCATGACAACAACATCTAAAAATAATATGATACACCTGTGGGATAGATTTAGTTATGGCTTAATATTTACAGGTTTTGCTTGCTTTGAGCCAATGTGCTATATGTAACATCTTCAGCTGTTGCTTCAACCTGTTGGGCAACAGACGAGGAAAAAAAAGAAAATTAGGAAGAAAGAACAAAGATGAGAGTCTATAGCCATACCAGCAGCTCTGTAAGGCAATACTTAGTCATGGTGGTGCTTTGAGCTGAATGCTAACTTTAGCATGATAATATGATGACGTTTAGCAGGTATGTTTACCATGTTCACCGTCATAATTTTTGAAGCATTTGCTAATTAGTATGTCATTAGTTTTGCAGGTATTAAGTCATAAACTGTATATTGTGATATTATGATGGCTCTAGATGAAAAGTCAGGGGAGAATCTAAATCTGTAGATCTCATCATCTTGGCACCTGGAGTGCCTGTACCAAATTTCATAGTTATCCATCCAATAGCTTTTATGACAATTCAGTCTGGACCAAAAGTGGTGGACTGGCTGACAGACAGACTTACATTGCCATCTGTAGGGCCATGCTGCTAGTGTTGCAAAAAATTATGCAAAAAAAAAGAAAAAAACTGACTATGTGGGGCGTCGAGTGGCGCAGTGGGTTGAGCAGGCGCCTGATATGTAGAGGCTACAGTCCTCGCTGCAGCAGGCCCCAGCTCGAATCCCACATCGGACGGCCCTTTACTGCATGTCATTCCCCCTCTCTCTGCCTCCCCAGTTCCTGTCTCTCTCTACTATCCTGTCCAATAAAAGCCCCCCAAAAAAAAAAAAAAAGTTTGACTATGTGAGTTTGGGCCTGGATCTCTTAAAACTGACCCTTTTTTCCATTTGTTGTTTTACAGCAGGCTTAACCGCAGAGCTGTACATCACTTCCCCATCACTCTTAGCATCTGACCCCTGGGGAAGAAAGAAGAGATGGATGTGAAACAGACGTTAATTCAACAGTTTAACCTGTTTTTCTTTTATGAAATTTACATGGTAAAGATACAAAATTATAGTTAAATATGTACTTCAGTTTACTTATATTGTGTGATATACAAGTTAT
Source organism: Seriola aureovittata (assembly GCF_021018895.1). Lineage (NCBI taxonomy): Eukaryota > Metazoa > Chordata > Actinopteri > Carangiformes > Carangidae > Seriola > Seriola aureovittata. Next base: position 15,078,054 of record NC_079377.1, read on the forward strand.
GATTTCAGAGGTTGAGGGCTATCTTGTGTGAAAGTTTTCTTGTGTGCTTAACAGTACTATATGTTACTTCCTCTTCAGCCTGAAGAAAGAGCAAAGCAGATGTAATTTACAGTAAGGCTACACAATTATTAATGTTAATTAATAACATGAACATGACCATCTTTTGAAAACTAAAAAGCATGAACTATTTAATTTCCCTTTTAAGGGGAACATGTGATCAGAGGAATTACCATTAGGATATTTACAATAATGCTGAATTGAAGTTCTGGTAATGGTTACTATTTTCTCTTCAACAAAAATCCACAATCTCAAAATTGCACAAGATGTAATACAAATATTTAATGTCCATCCAAAATGGTACATTACAATTCTGCGGCCTATACTCAGTAATTCCTTTTGCTGTAAGTGAGGGTCATCAGACCTCTGTTTTGGGAGAACACAGCCTTCCCTTGTGAGATTTAGATGCAATGGATCATAAAGGTTTGTCTTTGTATCAGGGATATGTTTTATTATATTTATTATCATAATCAACTCCTTTTTGAGCCAATAATATCAGTATTATTAGTTCAAAAAGAACAACAGAGTAACATTAGTATTTTTCTCATGCATTTTTGTACAAGCCTTCAGTTGCATAATTCACAAAAGCAGAACCACAGTAAAGTGAAATGTTTCATCAGATTCCAATTCCAATCCGAGTTTCTCAACATGAGGAATTACACTTCTGATGTGTGCATTTGTGGCTATTTTTTAAACCACTAGATGCTTGCTTGACAAAAAAAAAAAAAGTGAAACAAAGTTTATTTTCATAAAGCTCCTTACCTGGCCTGGTTTTCTCTTGTGTTTAATAGTACTGTATTTCACTTCCTCTTCAGCCTGTGTTAAAAATAATCCAAACATCAAACTGAAAATGAATAACTTCAGAAGTCAGAACTATTACTATTGTCCTATAAAACAAAATATAAAGATGGTATTAATTATCAAGATGTATTTTAGGTAAAATAATTATTAGACATTCATCTGTAGTGATATATTGTAATCCTGCAGCTTCAGAGCGTGACACTGGATGGAGGACTTGTTGCTCCTTCTTTGTAAGGAGAGTTATTTGTAAAATATCATATTAAGAAAGGATTCAGCATATCTTACTGTTGCTGTGGTTGATGATTCTGCTTCCGTCTGTTCTAAAAGTGAAGCAACGAAATCTCCTTTTACTGACTTTCAGTGTTTATTGATAGTAGTGCACAGGAGTCGACATTTAACAAAAAATATTATGAATATGAATAGCAAATACTTTTGGCATTATTGGATTTAGCACACACTTACTGTTCACTTTTCTAAATGTAAACCACATGAACAAGATCACCAAGACAATGACGATCAACAAACTCAGTGGGATGAAGAACCCCTTTCGATTAGCTGTAACACTGCAACATAAATTCAAACAGCACAATGCATTAATGAATTGAAATAAACAAAATGCCCTTGTTTAAACAGTACAACAATATAGTCTAAAGTCTACTCATCATCCTGATCATGTAAAACAGATATATCTTATCTTAGTCTTATATATTAGTTCCCAGTTAATATTATTCATCATATAAGTTTAAGTTATCATGTATCCATAAAAACTTGTATAGAGATTCTTTATAAGACTTTTTGTTGTCTGTAAAATGGCCACAGTTTTTCTAAATACTTTATGTTAATGCCAAGACTTCTGACCTGGGAAGTGAATCAGAGGTGGTATTGACAGGTTTGGGAGTGGGTGATGATGAAGTGGCTAAAAACAAGAACAAATGATTAGTAGAATAATATGACAATAATGAAAATGTTTTCTCCATCTAATGAAAACATTACACATGACTGTGTTTGAGAAATACTTATAAATATATACTTCGTACTTTTTGAATTGTAATACTTACTGGTAGTAGGTGTCTCAGTAACAGTGACATGAACTGGCATCTGTAATTCTCCTTTAACACAGTAATACCAGCCGCTGCTCTCTGCCTTCAGTCCACTCATAGTCACAGTGAAAACATTGGGGACTGTCGCACTGATGGTCACACTTGTTCCATCCATTGATACTGATGACCCTGTCACACAGTTCATGCCCAACCTGCACCACCTCCTTTCTCCAGAGTTTCTATAGTAACAACTGATGTTTATACTCTCTCCAATAAATCCTGTAATCTCCTGATGATCCACAGAGAGGCTGGGTGTATCTTTGGGGAAAAGCAAGTTCAAGAGAAAACTGTGGGAATCCTAATAACAATCAATCTCTGTTGCAAACGAGACTTTCCTTAGTTTTTCCTCCAAATTGTTAAAGTTTCACAAAGGATTTGAAATGTGCTTAAAGGTGCTTTAAGGGTGTCTTACCTGTGGTGATGGACAGGTGAAAATACTGTCCAACATCTACCCTTCCATTAATCTCCACATTACACCAGTAATCAGTGTCTGTATTCATCAGATCTTTTATAGTCACAGTGAAGATTCTTTGGTTTTTGTCGTCAGAGATTGAAAACTTTCCTGAACTATGTGGTTGGTTTGTTTTAACTGCATATGAACAGGAGCTCCAGTAATATCCTTTACACAAGTATTTCACGTTGTTCATGTATTGTGAGCCATAGAGACATGGGATAGTGATTGAATCTCCTGCCTTCACTGACACTTTACTGACTGTATTCACGCTGTGAATTCCTGTAGCAAACACAAATAGTATTAATGGATATACTTACGAACAATATTATTCCTTCATGTAATCTGCATATTTTAGATTAGATTATTTTAGCTTTTGTTTTACATATTAGATCATTATCGTCTTCAAAATCTATGAATTACATACAGGAGGCAATTACTTGTATAAGTGACAGTTTTTATTAGTATCATCTTCTCACATAAGATATGTACACAATAATAAAATGATTCCTGGGACTGACCTGTGACTGCAGTGAGGATGAAAAGAAAGCTGAGATGAACAGCCATGTCGGTGAGTGAGCAGACTAAACAACATGAACTAGTTCACGGCAAGACTGATCAACTACTTCCTTAGCTTTCTAAATTTAGAAATTGAACACTTCTGCCTTCCTCTCATTGCAAGGAAGTTGCATTACATTGGTTAGTTGATTATGATATGATTATGTACAGCATACTTTCAGAAAATAGTTTACTGTAGACTTGGATGTAAGGCCCAGTGAATACAAAATTTCAAAAGGAAAGATCAGCACTCCAGGTGTATGGACTGAAATGTGTTCATTTATTTAAAATATGGAGGTAGTTACAGTTGAATAATAAGATTTTTTTTAATGTTTTTCTAAAAGTCAAACGAAAACATCATTCCACTTTCACACTTCTTATTTATGCATCTGTTGTGGTACATCTTACTTGTATTCAATATATGACTTTTGATAGGTTTTTTTTCTCTTCTTACTTTTATTGTAACATTTGTAACAAGCTTGTGCTTTTGGCCACAGTCAGTTGTATTTTATAAGATTAGTATAGAAAAGAATATGTATTAATGTGAGCTTTGCATCTAACAAAAAGTACAATGAAACCAAGATACATGTTGTCGCTGGTCTTGCTGAGTATTAGGCAAACGAATAGGTCAATGCGTAGTTGTAACATTTTGCAGCTATGCAGAAGAATTTTTTAAAAAGTGACAAAAATGAAGGAAGTAGTTTCATCACAAAAATGATAACAGCAGACAACAAATTGCAACACCGTAGTCTTAAAAAAATAAACTGTCTACTAATTGACTGATCTGGTCGGAGCCAAAGTACTGTATGTAACATCATTATGTTGCGCTTCAACCTGTTTTAGAACAGAAAAAAATATGACAATTAGGAAGGAAGTGCAAAGATAAAAATAAATGTATAAACAAATTAAGTGTCTCAATTAAAGGGCAGTAATTTCTTACATACTGAGACCATGAACAAAATGATTTAAAACCACTGACATAGAGGACACGAGGATCAATGTGCAAATGAGTTCATTTGTTTTAATACTTGCCCTTTTCGCTGTTTGTTGTTTTATGGTAACCACAGTGTCGTACATCACATCCATGTCACTTTCAGCATGTGATCTCTGTGTGGGGGGAGAGACAGACATTAAACAGAGAATGGAACACTTTGAGATTTTTATGGATTTCAAATTGTTTTATTCAGCTGCACTTGGTGATAATAAGAGTTAGATTTTGTGTCTTTGAGTGTAATTGTATTATTTAATAATTTTTTTGGTTAAGGTTACCTGGCCTGAAGTTTCTCTCTTGTACCCAACGTTACAGTATGTTACTCCCTCTTCAGCCTGTGTTGAAGGAGCAAAACAAATGTCAGAGCATTTCAGCTTTGTTTCAGGAATACATCGATTACACCACAACTACAGTATATATAATGGAATATATGTATGTATGCTAAAATTGTGAATATATAGATAAGAGAAAACCAAAATTAACAGCTTTTGAGATGTTAAATTTTGCATCATACAAAAAGAGTACATATATATATCGATGTATATTAGGAAATGGCTCAGCATATCTTACCATTGTCATGGCTGATGACTTTGCGTTGCTTTGCTCTAAAAGTTAAACAGTGAAAACTCCTATTAATTACTCTCAACCTTCAATGACAATGCACAATAATCCAAACTTAAAGTGAAAATATTCAAGAATTACAAACATATTTGTTAAGAATTCAATTTATCAAGTTTCAGTATAGACTTACTGTGCTTTTTCATCATAAACCAGATGAACAAGGATACTATTACAATGAAGATCAACACACTCAGAGGGATGATGAGGCTCTTTAGGTTAATTGAAGCACTGCAGCATATACATTTTAAGGACACATTACACATTAGTTATGGTAAATATTCAGCTCTTTAAACAATACTACTATACAAAGTATAATCTATTAATGTTAGAGTTCTATATGTAAATTATCATTTAGAAATCTTAGTCTCCATATAAGTATAGTCGAGTATATATAAAGAGATTCCCTTATAAGGACTGCATTATTTGACCATTGAATGGCCACAGTTAAAATACTGCGTGTAAATGGAAAGACTTTTCACCTGCGCTCTGGAATAACGGGATCAATGGGTGATAAGGTGGTTGAGCCTCTTGTTGCAAGTGTGGCTATAATTCAAAATAGGACGATCATTAGAAGAGTAATATGATAATAATAATTCATTCTAATTTATCTTAGGATACAAACAAACATTTACAAATAGTTGTATTTGACATACATTTATAATTTATAATTACTTGAAATACTTACTAGAGAATTTTTTTACAAACATATATTTAATACTTATATAATATAGTACTTACAGGTAGTAGGTCTCTCAGTAACAGTGACATGAACTGGCATCTGTAATTCTCCTTTAACACAGTAATACCAGCCGCTGCTCTCTGTCTTCAGTCCATTCATAGTCACAGTGAAAACATTGGGGACTGTCGCACTGATGGTCACACTTGTTCCATCTATTGATCCTGATGACCCTGTCACACAGTTCTTGCCCAACCTGCACAACCCGCTTTGTCCAGAGTTTCTATAGTAACAACTGATGTTTATACTCTCTCCAATAAATCCTGTAATCTCCTGATGATCCACAGAGAGGCTGGGTGTATCTTTGGGGAAAAAACAAAGTTCAATAGAAAAATGTGGGAATCCTAATAACAATCAGTCACTGTTCGAACATTAAGACCTTCCTTAGTGTTTTTATTCTACATTGTACAAATTTCACAAAGGATTTGAAATGTGCTTAAAGGTGCTTTAAGGGTGTCTTACCTGTGGTGATGGACAGGTGAAAATACTGTCCATCATCTGCCCCTCCATTAATCTCCACAATACACCAGTAATCAGTGTCTGTATTCGTCAGATCTTTTATAGTCACAGTGAAGATTCTCTGTTTTTTGTCGTCAGAGATTGAAAACTTTCCTGAACTACGTGGTTGGTTTGTTTTAACTGCATATGAACAGAACTTCCAGTGAGATCCTTTACACAAGTATTTCACATGGTCCATGTATTCTGAGCCATAGCGACATGGGATGGTGATTGAATCTCCTGCCTTCACTGACACTTTACTGACTGTGATTACACTGTGAACTCCTGCAACAAGAACACAATACAGTATTTTAACAGATACACTCAGCAACCATAATCTTTCTTCCTTTTGCCTGCAAGTCATAGATATTCATATCAAATTATCGTTGGCTTCACAATTTATGAATTAAACACTGGGTAGGTTATTACAAGGCTCATTTAATTGTGGTCATTATCATCTGACATGAGGAGCACAAAGATTAATAAACACATTTAAAAACAATTTTAGCATCACCCCTGTGACTGACCTGTGACTCCAACGAGGATGAAAATAATTTTGAGATGAACAGCCATGTCGGAAAGTGAGCGTTTAAACAATATGAACCAGTGCACTTGAAGGCTGATTTTCTACTTCCTAATTTCACTCAACAAGCGATTGTATCTGTTTGAAAAAACCTCTTCTTCCTGAGTGTAACAGTTACATTATGTAAGTTGGCTGATGAAATAAATATTGCATTCAGCCACTTGTTGTCTTGGGTATATAATTACAATTGAGCATTGTACACTGAAAGTGTTCCATCCATCCATTATAGTGAGATGGTGGTTGTCCTACTGGAACTACAAATCTAACATTTAACACTGAAAGGTACTGGTGATCACTGATCAAATAAATAAATAAAAACATTAGATAATCAGGAATAGTGGGAAATTAGAGTTATTTTGGTAATACTGGTATGTGGAGGAGGATGAGGCATGAAAAATTAAACGAGGTTCTCTATGAGTTAACACAGTCTTGAACGGCAAGATGTCAACTTAGCAGTTAGGTGAAAGCTACTTCTGTAATTTGGTAAATTTTACTGGCGTCTGTCACAACCTGATCTTGGCCCATATTTTTGAACTCTTGCTTTAGAATGGATCATTTTGAAACACTGGGCTTTTTCACAGCAGACATTTTGAGTTCAAAAAGGCCGGTGTTAGTAATAACACTGACAATGGCTCTGTTCCATTCAAGTGTCCCAGTAAGTCATGACAGAGTGACAGTGAGCCAGCATGAATGATAACACGACCCTGAAACTGAATCAGCAAAAGGGAATTCAGCCATCATCATTACTGTGAAAAAGTCCTATCACATAGATCTATGAACACACTACCAGTGGCAAGGTGCTACTGAATTGTCCCTATAATTGTCCCTACACTTTTTCAAACGATTCACCATTTAACTCCACACAGGGTTAAATGATACGGTCTCTGCAGTGTTGCCAGGTTTGTGTGTCTTTTGCAAAAGGTCAGCAATTTTGATGGAAAATTAAATAAATTTGAAGACTGAACTCCTAGACATCCTGGCAAATACGTCTCTTCATCACGATATAAATATCAAAACTGCCTCTTCATCCATTACTACAGCCAAGGTCACATGACATCTGGGTGTCATGTTTGATGACCAATTATCCTTCTCTAACCATGTTGCATCGGTCTCCCGGTCATGCTGCTTTGCTCTTTACAAAATCAGAAAAATCAGGCCTTACCTGATTCAGTTCGCCATCCAGCTCGGTCCAGGCCATGGTTATCACTGGTCACATGGTCTCGACTACTACAGTGCTCTTCTGGCAGGCCTTCCTTTGTGCACAGTGAAACCCTTGAAGATGGTCCAGAATGTGGCAGCCCGTCTGATCTTTGGTCAGCCTAAAAGGGCATGTTACTCTGCTACTCATCGACCTACACTGGCTACCCATGGCCTCCCGAACTACTCATGCTTGCCTTTAGAGTGACTTCTAGGTCTGTGCCCATCTTCTTGACCTCAATTATACAGCCTTATGCTCCTTCTCACCAACTGTGTTCCCTCAAGAAATGTCGTCTGGCATTGCCACCCAACCAAACAAGACAATTGCAAACTGTTCTCGTCTCTCGTCTCTAAAATGCCTAACTACCACTTATTATGCACTTTTGGTGCACTTCTGTATTTTTATCTCCTTGCACCTATCAAATAGATGTAGTATTTAGCACTCACACCAAGGTTTCCTACTGCACTGGATCTTTAGTGATGTCCCTCACTTGTAAGTCGCTTTTGGATAAAAGCGTCTGCCAAATTAGTAGGTGTAAATGCCAATGTAAATTTTCCGTGGATGTGAGTGAATCGGCTCTCATAGCCATGTAGGAAAATTGTGATGTGGAATAGACCAACAAGGCAAAAAAGCTAGGGTTTGAAAATTAAAAATCTTTTAAATTTTAATAATTTAATGAAAATAAGGGTCAAATTCACCAGGTCTGTGGTGAAATTGCAAAATCACTGAAGTGTAGATCTATTTGAGCACCATCAACCAGTGGGTTTTTACCATCAGATTGTACTATGCATCGTTGACTGGCATTGGTATTTAACTGAATCAACATAAAATTGAAAATAATGTTTCCACTGGATATAACGCACATCAGGCAACTGAATTTATATCATAGACTGTACATATAAATTAATTATGAGATGTAAGATGTAAATTATACTGTGTTTATTTCTCAAATCTTGGTAGCAGCAGTCTAACCACCAAGCAGATGGAGCTGCAGGGTCTATAGGGTCCAACTATAGGTTTATGGGCTGATTGAAAAATAAATACAAGAGGAGGTTTTTTAAAGATTGTTTAAAGATGGGATACAGTATGATCATTGCTGTGGCTCTGTCATGAATGCACTGTATCATTAGCTGTGGGATAGTCTTTAGTTGTGTAGACACATTGGGTGACTGAGAGAGAGGACAGCTACAGAATCACAGACAAGGTTTTAATTCAGCTCAAAATAGCTAACAGGAAGTTAGTCAGCATTCCATTACACACTATCAAGTACTTAGTCTCAAGTGAAGTCTAAAGGCGGCTTGTGGATAAAGTTTAGTTTATTTTGATGCTCTTAGAGGTGCTAATGAAGAATAACCTAATCACATAAAATATAAAATATGAGTTTAAAACAAGACATGAAATCAATATGAGACATATTCTCTTTTGGACAAGTCATAAAAGCAATTACATAAAAGCATTTGTTCTGCAGAATCAAGCTTTGTGTTTGTATATGCGTGTACAGTATGTGCATGTCTGGGCAATATAGACACTTTTAACATACAACTGTGCATATTGGTTGTCTAACGTCCCAAACAATATTAAAACCAAACACTTGATTTGAGTGATCACAGCTGCATTTTTTTATTTTTTTTTTTATGCCTTTACTACGTACAGCACAGAATTAATGCAAAATTTGTGGCCGGGTTTGTGGGTCCCATGCAACAAGTGTCCAGTCACGTTCGAGCCTGGGATGTTGTCAACCACCTACCTCACAGGGTTAGATATTGAAACTAAAAATTCACAGCTGTTTTTCACAGCAGCCTTTTACACACACTTTTTTATAGTGTGTTGGAAGGCTGTGTCGAACAATAAAGTTACTGTATGTGCAATGTGAGGTTTTAGAAAACCTCAGTAGTCTTGTCCAATTCTTGGCAAACCAATAGGTCAATGCTTCTTTGAAATGTTTTGCAGAAGAGAATAAAGGTGTAAAGCGTCTAAATTAAAGAAAGTAGAGAGAAGTTTCTGGGTAACTTTGGGGTAATGGATGCTAAGCCGTGCTGGTTCTAAGCCAGATTAATATATGTAAGATTTTCATCATTTGCTTCAACCTGTTGGAAAAAACAAAAAGTAAGAATTACAACAAGGAAAGAAGAATAGAAATAAAAATTGTAAGTTTGAGAAATGTGGACAATTTAAAGGCAACACTGAATGAGACCATCAATAACATGGAAAGAAACCACTGAACAACAGTACTGTATGTGACAGTATCTCAGCATGAGATTTTATTCTCTTAAAATTTACCCTTTGTTGTCTTTGTTGCCTCGTGATAACCACAGAACTATATATCACATCCACATCAGCCTCAGCATATGACTGGGTACAGAAGAAGAGACAGATATGACCGAGAGAACTGGAAACACTTAATTTTTTAAGAATTTTTTTTTTTGTTTTGCATTTGTGAATGGTGACATAATATATTACATTTGAGTGTACCTAGCCTACATGTTGTTTAGTGTACTTGTATTGTGCACTATACAAATTACATTTTACTTAATAACAGAAATCCACTAGGACAAAATTATATGATTTAATGTATTTTATCGAACAGAAAAAAAATTTAACAAAATATGATACAACCCTGCAGATTTGAAAAGAGATAGTAGATTCTCAGAATGTTACCATGGATTACCTGTCTTGAATAATTCCTCATGTTCTCAGTATTGCCGTATGTTGCTTCCTCTTCAGCCTGTGTTGAAAGAGCAAAGAAATGTCAGAGGACTGCAAAGAAGACACATTTTTCCCCATTTCATTTTCTTTATACAATTCCAGTGAAACTTGATTTACAATAGAACAATATTAGATTTTATCTACTATGCTTAAAATGGTCAAATCGGCCAGGTTTAAATACACAATAACCATGACACGTTCATTTTCATACTGTGGATCCTTAAAGCCTTATTTATATTCCTGAAAAAAGCAAAAAAGCATATCTTACTTCTGTCATGGATAATGATGCTGCTTTGGTCTGCTCTAAATGTGAAACAGTAAACACACAGTTAATGTAAACACACAATAGCTTATATTAAAAAATAAATATTAACATACAAAATTGGAATGACTCGGATTTGTCAAAGTCCAGCATTGACTTACTGTTCTTTTTCAACATGAACCAGACGAAAATGGTCACCATTACAATGAAGATCAACAAAATCAGAGAAATCACGAAACTCATCAGGGCAACTGAAACACTGGAGCGTAAATGAATTTATAAAAACACACAATGCAAATGAATTAGGATACAGAATGCTCTTGTTCAAACAATACTGCAATATCATGTGATTCTACAAACACATTTGACAAATCTACACATATGTATACCTTAGCCATTGAGAGTCAATCTTATTTATTATGTAATACAAAAAAAACATGTACAGAGATTCTTAAATTGAATGGCCACAGTTCTCTTAACACTTTATATTTAACTTCTCACCCGGGTTGTTCATGCTGATCTGTGGTAGACACTTCATCTCCAGAAGTAGGGGTGATACTCACAGGCTCAGAAGTGGGTGATAAGGTAGTGACATCTCTTGTTGTGGCAAGTGTGGCTAATACAAAAGAAGACAATGACAAATAGACGAATATGACAATAATGAAATCCTAACATTTAATCTATATTTCATATATATCAAAACATTACACATGGCTGTGCTTGAGAAATATTTATTTAATATTAATTTTAATTTATTTAATATATATTTAATGCTTACATAATATAGTACTTACTAGTGGTAGGTCTCTCAGTAACAGTGACATGAACTGGCATCTGTAATTCTCCTTTAACACAGTAATACCAGCCGCTGCTCTCTGTCTTCAGTCCACTCATAGTCACAGTGAAAACATTGGGGACTGTCGCACTGATGGTCACACTTGTTCCATCTATTGATCCTGATGACCCTGTCACACAGTTCATGCCCAACCTGCACCACCTCCTTTCTCCAGAGTTTCTATAGTTACAACTGATGTTTATACTCTCTCCTATAAACCCCGTAATCTCCTGATGATCCACAGAGAGGCTGGGTGTATCTTTGGGGAAAAAACAAAATTCAATATAAAAATGTGGGAATCTTAATCAGTCTCTGTGGCAAACAATGAGACCATCCTTAGTGTTTTTCACAAAAGTGAAAATAATAGAAATGTGCTTAAAGGTGCTTTAAGGGTGTCTTACCTGTGGTGACAGACAGGGGAAAATACTGTCTATAATCTGCCCCTCCATTAATCTCCACAAAACACCAGTAATCAGTGTCTGTATTCGTCAGATCTTTTATAGTCACAGTGAAGATTCTTTGGTTTTTGTCGTCAGAGATTGAAAACTTTCCTGAACTATGTGGTTGGTTTGTTTTAACTGCATATGAACAGGAGCTCCAGTAATATCCTTTACACAAGTACTTCACGTTGTTCATGTATTTTGAGCCATAGAGACATGGGATGGTGATTGAATCTCCGGCCTTCACTGACACTTTACTGACTGTGGTTACACTGTGAACTCCTGCAGCAAGAACAAATGCAGCATTTTATTACATATCTAGCAATATTCTTCTTTCATATTACGTGTTCTATATTATTGCATTATTGCAGTTGTTTTAGATTATACACAATTGTTTCCAAATGTCATTAAATTAAAAAGCTTGTGTGTTACTAATTTGACTGATATTTAATGACAAAAATTACTCATGCCATCATCATCTTACAGGACCAGCTTAAATGTCAGTACAAATAAAATGTGACTGTGACTGACCTGTGAGTCCAGTGAGGATGAGAAGAAAGCTGAGATGAACAGTCATGTTGGTGAGTCCGACAAAATAACACTTCTTTACTTCCTGACTTCTCTAAATACACAATTGCAGCTTCTTAATCTCCTCCTTTTAAGGCAGTTACATGAATTGGTTTGATGATGACGCACATAATCATAGTTACTTTACCTTATGAGCATAACCTCTTGAAAGTTCCAAAATGTTTTACAATAATTGAAAAAGAAAATCACAAGTAACAAACAAACATCAAGAAAATCCTTGTTACTTTATGCTTTGAACATTTGAGCACTGTACACAGCAATTACTTAAAACTTTTGAAACCTGAGTTACAAAATCTTTTACAATCATTTAAAAATCACAAGTAAGACACAAACATAGGGAAAAATATTATTATTATCATACCTTTCATGCACTCATTGAATCTGCTGTTTCTGAATAATAATTGAGAATAGAGGGAGTTCAACCACTAGTCACAGAGCCACTTCCTTTCTTTGATCAGTTTCAGTGGCTTCTGTTTCAAACTATTCATGGTTCAGCTGTTGCTTTCAATGCATCAAATGGACAGCAACAAATTCCCTACATTACAGATTAAGACAGAGTCTTAACACCATTCTTCCACACTTGCCATTTTGAATTCTTTTACTTTTAAGCATGTACTAGTGGGAAAATCAAAACATGTTATATTACATATATTTATGTTATCTTTGACATATTATTCATATTATCTTTTCAAAAATATTTGATGCACTGTATGTGTGCAGATTTGCACAGAATAATACTGTGACCAAAAGTCTCCAGATCACAATGCAGGACTGACTAACTGATTAATCCAAGGCAATGTGCGGTACAACTAATAAAGCGAACATCAGGATGACTTTATCAATGTCGTCATACTTGCAAAATTAATGTTCTCTCATCCTATCTTGCTCATTATCACTTCGATCAGCTGGTTCAGCCTAAAAAGCAGAGAAGAGATCCTGAATAATTACGTACTAATGATAACGACAATAATAATCCACCTGAGTTATTGACAGTTAACTGACGTATGAAAGGTCATGAGTTTAAAATAAGTTACATACCATTTGTTGCACACTATCTTTTATTACAATGGAACTGTATAGCACGGTCTCCTCGGGCATATGGTTCTGCTGGATGAGATACAGTAAATAGTTAAAGTGATACATTTTTTTTTGGGGGGGGGGGCAATGAATAAATACAAAAGTAGACAAATATGCATTTTAGGCACTCTTCTCTATGACTGTCTTTAACAAAAGTAGATTAACTCACCAGTTTTACTTTCTTCCAGGGTGCCACACATTGATAATGAACAACAGTAGCATAGAGCACTTCAGGATCTCTCCCGGTTTCTGAACACTATGATGGATAATTGAAATATGGCATTAATCTCATCTCATCATGTTATGTCACTTTTATTTGCTTTACCCTGTTTAACTGGTTGCTTATTGGACTGGTCATTTTGCTTACAGAAGTTAACTGTTGTAGAGCGTATGTATGTGTTATACTCAATACTTGCAAAGCCATCTTATAATACAAGTATAGCTATTTTTATCTACATGGTCTGGAGTTTACTCATGTGAAGAGCACTCATATACAGGATATCTAAAATCATGTTAGGACATTCTTGTTAAGTAAGGTGGATAGTTTGTGATTGTGAAGTTTAGATCATCATTGAAGCTGTAGGAGGAGAAAAAGTCACTGCACTGTATTTGATTTTGATACCAATATTTATTATATATTAATATTATATAGTTTATTTGTATCTACAAGGGTCACATATTAACAGTTCTTCCATTGTTGACCCTATCGTATCGTATTATCTGATGGGTCACATCAAGTGTGATCTTGGACAGGCCCTTTTTTTAAATAGTGTAACTATCTATATGATCTCATTATTATCTTGCTTATTTTAAGTAGGAGAACTTGGAGTATACTGTAAAATGTTTTATTTACTAAGCAAAGAAGAAATATGTAAGTGAAGGTGACCATGTATTTATTCCAAACTAATAGTGGGAAATACATGGTTATATCTTACCACAGTGATGTCAGGCCCCTCAGGTTTGCTCTTTTCTAAAACACATGAATTTTTGATATTTTAGAATAACTGATATTTTATACCTGGATTTGTTTTAGCAGAGTTTACAAAAGACTTACGACATTTTATCATTCTCCATCCAAAAAAGGCAGCAGGAACAACCAACAGCTGTAAGGCCAGGATGGTGATGAGAACTGTCAATTTAGTGGACCTATAGAAGATGTGGATTAAAGTTACATTTAATTAAATGACATAAAGCCGTAATGTTGCCTGAAATTAGCCACTGCATTAAAATGTTGTTTTGTTATATAAGCTTTATTTTGTAAATCTAAAACAAATAAAAAATGCAAATTATTTCATCTTGAGTTACAGAGTTTGCATGGAAGAAAATGATGTGCTTTATTAGATGTAACAACATAATCTGTGGTCAAGACTGAATGGACAGAATAATCTTCCATGCTCATTTGTTGTTTGTTAGTGTTTTAAAGTGACTGCAATTAGAGCATATTTGTTTGTTAGTATTAGGAAACACAAAGGGTGGAGAGGGAAACATATGCAGAAATAAGATCTGAACCCAGTTAAGTTGTTGAAGTAAAATAAAGTAAAGGATACACACCTCTTGTGTTCATCTTGCAGGGTCTCTCTGTCTCTCGGTCCCTCAGATATGATGGTGTTTGTGGGACGAGCTGTTTGTGGCTCAGTACTCATGAGCGAGGAAGAATGCTGGTGAGTGGTTGAAATTGTCCCTGTGAAGTCTATTAATGTGAAAACTCAGGTTAATTAATGATGATCTGTCAATAAGAAAGTTGGCTTTAAAATCTATACATTCATCTGACAAACAAAAAACATTGGACATGGAACATGGAACATTACGAAATACAATAAAATTTTCGGTATTTCATTTTTCATATGGAAAATTGAACTGATAATTGTTACACAGAGCTATGATATCATGGTATTTCTTACACTGTATATTGTGGATTATTGTACTTTAACTCCGAGACTTTCAAGGTAAATGACATGAATAGATTTTATACTGTAAGACAAGTATTATTTTAGGGTTTTGTTTGTGTTACCTGCTGTACTGGGGCTCATTGTAGTTGTAGTAGTTGAGGTTAATTCATGAACAGTTACAAGAACCGGCATCTGTAATTTTCCTTTGACGCACCAATACCAGCCGCTGCTCTCTGTTGTCAGTTCACTCATAGTCACAGTGAAAACATTTGGGACACTTGTATTGATGGTCACTGGTGTTCCATCTATTGATCTGCTCTGATCTGTCACACAGTTCCTGCCCAGTCTGCACCACTTTGTCACTTTTGGATATTTATGGTGGCACGCAACAGTCACACTTCCTCCTTCAAATGCTGTAATTTTCTGTTGGTCCACATACAGACTTGACATACCTTGAAAAAAACAAGAGTAAGAAATTAAGTAGGAAATAAGTTTCAATGTGTTTCTCCCGCCAAATTCAAAAAAAGGATTTCAAATGTGTTAAAACATTTAAGGGATTTTACCTGTGGTGACTGACAGATGAAAGTATTGTCGAACATCTCTGTTTTTTTCAATCTCCACACCACACCACCAGTAATGAGAGTCCTTATGCGTCAGATCATGAATTGATACCGTGAAGATGTTTTGGTCTGTGTCATCGTAGATTGAAAACTTTTCTGAACTGCTTTTTGGTTGGTCTGTTTGAGCTACTATTGTGCAAACTATAAAAAAATGTCCTTCACACAAGTATTTCACATGGTTTCTGTAGTGAGGCTCATAGAGACATGGGATAGAGATGGAGCCTCCAGTCTTGACTGACACTTCACTCACTGTCATAATTCCACAGTGAATTCCTGACAAAACAACAGCAGACACTTATTCAATGGTGATGGCTTCCGATATATTGAGTATAACACCATCAGCTTCAGGTTACACATGCGTCACAGCTAAATAACACATCTGTTACAAATTATTATCATTACTTAACTTTAATACAATATTTATGATTAATACTGGTGCCTTGTTGTCACTTTAAATGTATAACTCAAATTTTATTAATGGACATCAATATATCAACACCAATTATATTGTTTTAATCATAAATCTGACTATCATTTATTCTTATTAAGGCTTAGCTGACTTACCCATCAGTCCAGCAAGTATTATAAGGTGAGAAACATATGGCGAAGTCATACTGGCATTAATATTGCAAGTGCATGAGCTCTTTCAGTATCACTGTGGGTAACTAACTAAGTTCCTTCCTCATTTTTAACACTTCTTTTGGCCCTGCCAGGTGCAGACTGAAACAATACAGAAGGCTGGGGATATGACTACATTCCATGCAATCCTGTTCACGCAAACCATCAGACTGCTAATTTTGTAGGCTAACCCTACTGACAGGAAAGTTATCCAGATTACAAAATAAAAAAAATTTGGGCCTGACCAACAAATATGAAAAAATATGTTCAAATAAGTGATATTTTTAACCATTTTAGCATGTTATTAAATGAGAAAGTGGAGGCCACATGTGTACTATTATAGCAGAAACCAAATGTAGGTTATAATTATATTATGTCAATAATTTAACTTAACATTAGGTGAAGGGCAGTAGTTTTCCCATGCTCTCTCTCTCTCTCTCTCTCTCTCTTAAAATAAATAAATAAATAATGTTACTGCTTTCTGGTTATAGCTCCTCACTTTTGGGATAACACAATTAAATCAAACTTTTATTGATGGTGATTATCAAAGGGAAACTCTTGAAAGATAGGGATGGCAATAGCAGCACTGTACTCCATAAGCAGTAACTGAATTTCATTTACTTCCTTTCTGCCTGTAGTAAACATTATACCGTTGGATTTATACATGACAATTTAATTAAAAAGCTGAAAAAGGGTTGCAGATGAAGATGTTTAAAACTGTTTATAATTAATGTTAACTGTCCCTAACATAAAGCAGAAATTTTAAATCTAATTGAAGGAATTTGGGAATAAGTACAACTTCTTAAGTAACCATCTTAGTAAGAAACACAGTTCTTCACATGATTAAATAATATAAAAGTAAAATAGAGTCAAAATTTCAACAATTAGAACAATGTCTTTTTTTTTTTCTTACAGAATTTCAGGATGAGGAATAACCCCAATTTGTTTGACAAATATAGTTCTATCTAACAAATGTTGTTGTGGTTGATGTGCAAACTTACCCAAATCCAGTAAAATCGAGACATGCTAAGGTTTGTAGCTTTATGATAAGAAATTAACGCACTTATTAACCCACTCCTTAAGAGCCAAGCGTCCAAACTGAGTTTTGTACAAGCCTAAATGTGAAAACATTAACTTCTTTACTATTTTTTGTTACTAGCTGTAGTTAAACGACCTCATCACTATGGCCGACATAATGGCCTACCTGTAACTTTGCATTCGTCGACTTTAGATGACGTTTTTATGTAAATTCGGATGTCTACGTCAATAGAAAGTGACAGTAACGGAAACATCTATATTTCGGCGCCCGGTTCAACCTCAGTGAGCATCCACAGTTGGTGTCTATTTTATTTTCGCTGACCGACGCTCCTTCTCCAGGGATGGAGTATGGAAAAGAGAGAGTGGTGGCGTTGGTGGACATGGACTGTTTTTACGTCCAGGTGGAGCAGAGGCTGAATCCAGCTCTGAGGAACACTGCCTGTGTGGTGGCCCAGTACAAGACGTGGAAAGGAGGCAGGTGAGTTTCTGACACAGAGATACTGTTTTTATGATTAATGCAACTGAAACCGCGGTCGTTCAGCCTCTGGATAGCTAGATGACATTGCTTAGCTAACTTAGAAATGGTAGTCTGACAAAAAATCTGAACTCAAGGTGCATTTACTAGCTTTTTCTACCCACAGCAGTCAAATGCCATCACGTGACCAAGTTATGAAACTTCGATGGGATCATACTAACTATGCAACCCCATTTCCTGCTCGGTTCAATGATGGTCTCTGGCATTAGATGTAAATAGCATCTTTGATTTGGCTGTCCACCGACTCCTGGTCAATGATTTTTACACCTTCCAGTCGATGCTGTGACCTGGCAGCATGAGACTTAACTGTGACTGCAAAGACTTCTCTCTCTTCAGCACACACTGTGTTTACATTGACACTATACTCGACTTGTGTCTGTTCAGTTGCATCGACCATTTAAATGGCCGTCTCTGTGTTGGCAACTCACCCGCCCTAATCTCCCACAGATAACCACTTTGGACTTAATGTTAACATGCTCTTACGGTTCTTAATTAAATATCATCCTCTGTTAGTATCATAGCTGTGAGCTATGAGGCCAGGGCCCATGGTGTCACCAGGAACATGTGGGTGGACGATGCAAAGAAACTGTGCCCAGACCTCCAGGTGGCACGAGTGCGTGAGTCTCATGGCAAGGCAGATCTAACACAGTAAGTGCTGGTATTGGTATGTACTATGTACCACTTGCACTTCCTGTCTTTGATAGCATTAATGGTTGATCTGTTATTTTAATACCTCCACTCCTATGACCAGTTGTAAGATAAATAACCTACTCACTCCTTGTGTAGTTACAGGGAGGCAAGTGTGGAGGTGATTGAGGTGATGTCTCGCTTTGCTGTGATCGAAAGAGCCAGCATTGATGAAGCCTACATGGACCTGACTGCTGCAGTCCAGCAGCGGCTGAAAACCATGACGGACAAACAAATAGAGCCTCACCTGCTGAAGACAACCTACATCCAGGGGTACCCACAAAGTTCACAGGAAGAGGATACATCTGCAGAGGATGCTGTCTTGGATAAAGGTAGGCTATAACCAAAAACTAACTGATTACTCGAGTAATCATTTCAGTGTTGGACACAGGAAGCGCACCACACAAACTCTGGTAGGATGTATCCCACTAATAGCATCATGTTTGTCTACAGAGGAGCTGAGGTCCAGAGGTCTCCAGGAGTGGCTGGCATCCTTACCTGCCCCTCCATCAGGGGAGCATAGCTCTGCAGATCTGCAGCTGACTGTGGGGGCACTCATTGTCGAGGAAATGAGAGCAGCCGTGGAGAAACACACAGGCTTCCGCTGTTCAGCAGGGATATCACACAATAAGGTACGAAAACCTCTCATTGTTCTGTTCTTGGTATAGTGTAATGCTAGTTCAATACTCTAAAGAGCAATAATTATTTTTGCTATGGTCACAGATAATTGTCTGTTTTTCTAGGTACTAGCCAAGCTAGCTTGTGGACTGAACAAACCTAACCGGCAAACTGTTCTGCCTCTGGACTCTGTAACAGAACTTTTCAACTCTCTACCCATCAGCAAGATGTGAGTTCAAAGTATTACTCTGTCATAAAGAATGTATTCATCACATTTTTTAATCACATAATCTGACATAGAAGTTTAAAAACAGAAGGTGACTAGCAATATACTGAACTCATGTATTGCTTATTTCATCTATGCAGCCGTAACCTGGGGGGTAAGCTGGGTGCCTCCATCACTGAAACTCTGGGAATTGAGAACATGGGAGATCTGACTCGCTTCTCTCAGGCCCAACTGGGACAGCACTTTGGAGAAAAAACAGGGTAAGACAAGCTAGATATTCCTTTAAAAGTCAAAAGTCTCATAAGATGACTGGCAAACAGAAGTCTTGCTTAGTATGACATCATCATATTTTTAAAAGGAATTGACATTTCCTTACAAAGACAAACCTGTTTGACAAATTGCTCCAAAAATAAACTGGACTTAAATTCTTAATATTG
The DNA here is from genome assembly GCF_021018895.1 of Seriola aureovittata. NCBI lineage: Eukaryota > Metazoa > Chordata > Actinopteri > Carangiformes > Carangidae > Seriola > Seriola aureovittata. The sequence goes on from NC_079377.1 coordinate 15,098,224, forward strand.
TCTTTATACTTAATTACCAAGTGCATTCATCTCTCTGAATGTCTTTGCCTTGCAGCCAATGGTTGTATGACTTGTGTCGGGGGATTGAGTTTGAAGCAGTAAAACCCAGACAGCTACCTAAGTCCATCGGCTGCAGTAAAAACTTCCCTGGGAAGACATCACTGGCTACAAAAGAGCAGGTACAGACCCTCAGTCTCTGCCACCCCTGTGTTACATCAGGGATGGAAACGTATTAATCTGACTTTGATTTTTAGGCTTATTTTGACTGAAATTTAGAAAGAATATTTTATTGTTTTCATGTTGATTATTGATAACCTCTGTGTAGGTACAGTACTGGCTTCATCAACTTGCTCTTGAGTTGGAGGAGAGGCTGACCAAGGACAGAGAAGTGGTGAGAAAAAACTTTGTTTTTTTTCTTTGCCCTTATTACAGTAGGGTCAACAACTTTATCTTTTGGGTTTCACATTGAAGCCATCTATAGTAAATATAACTGGGATTGATGTTAGTGGCTGTGATTTCTCATCGCATTACAGAATGGTCGAGTGGCTAAATTGTTGACAGTTGGTGTACGTCAGCTTGGGGATAAGAGGCCGAGCAGCTTTTCTCGCTGTTGTGCTTTAGTGCGCTATGAAGCGACCAAAATATCCAGTGACAGTTTTGCCATCATCAAGAGTCTCAGCACAGCAGGAAGCCACCAGGCTACATGGTAATAATAAGATAAAACAATTAAATATTTAAAGTCATTGGTTGAAGGAATTCTGTGATTATGACACTTTTTTTTTTTTTTTTTTTTTTAAATCATGTCCGCAGGACTCCACCCCTCACCCTGCTACACCTCTCAGCCAGCAAATTCAGTGATGCTCCATCAGCAGGAGGGATAGCTGGTTTCCTTTCCAGTGATGTCACTTCAACCCAGAGCCTTTTCTCAACCACTCAGTCCACCACACAGCCACTCTCTGAACTGAAAAATAACTCAACATGCAAACAACCTGGCACTATTCAGTCCTTCTTTCAAAAGGCATCTGAGAAACAAAGACAGAAAGCAACAAAAGAAGATGAGGAGGAGGATGAAGATAGAAGATCCACAGGAATTCTCCCATGTTCAGCCATCACTTTCAAACCCTCTGCAACTGGTAGTCAAGAAGAGTCAGGTATCAATAGCCCTCTTTCTTCCTTACCACCTTCCCCTCATTGTAAGAATGGTTCATCCAGCCCCCATCCTGGCATTTCCTCTTTCTTCCACAAGAAGAGTCTTGAGAGAAGCTCCCACGCCTCAGCATCAACGACATCAACTGCAACAGTCAATGAAAAAGAAGACTCGGAAGACACTGTTGCTCTTGGGTCAGGCCTGCAGGATAAACATAGCTCAGAGTTTACATGTCACCAGTCACCATGTGAAGAGTTAAAGGATGAACTGGACATTAATGCAGAGGAAAATCGCAATCGTCCTAGTGTGTCCAGAGAAGACCTCTTAAAGTGTCAACGCTGTGGCCAGGAGGTGTTGGTCTGGGAAATGCCTGAACACAATGATTATCACTTTGCCCTGGACCTCCAGAATTCACTCTCTTCCTCTACGAGTTCAGCAGCTCTTTCTACCTCCTCCCCCACTGCCTCCTCTTCTTCCTCTGCATCTCCTCTCAGAGTGGGAGTAGCAGGCACAGCCCAGTCCTCCAGGGGCAAGACAAAAACCAGAGGCCAGTCAGGACCCCAGCCGAAAAGACACTGCTCTCAAGGTGGCAGTACGGGCACTCTGGATTCTTTTTTCAAGAGGAAATGAAAATGTGACTAATAGCATTTTTAAATTAAATAAAATACAAATTTCAGGTAGTGTGTGTGTGTATATAACACAAATGTGTAAAGACAATGTGATTTGCTCTTGTATTTACTCAAAGAATGGGAAGCCATATTGTTACAGGTCACACTAGGACTTGCTTTAAATGATTGAGGTTAGTGAGCTTTATATTGTAAGAATGTTTGTGTTGTATATGCTTTTTATTTAAAGATGTTTTTTATATTGTGTAGTAGTGTCTATTATCTTGTAGTATTCTGACATGCCAGCAGATGCCACTAGTCAGTTGATTATAAAGCAGAAGTCCACACTCAAATGTCAGCATGAAGTTTTCTAGTGAACTCAAGAGATACAGAAAATGGTTTGTAAGACAAGAGGGTATATATTTGAAATACTGTTAAATGCAAATGGAAAGTTTGTGGTCTCAGGGATTAAAACAAAAATGTTTGGTAAAATTTCTTCATTCTGTTTAGTTGTGGCAAGACACCATAGCTAATCAGACATACACAGAACACCAGTCCCACTGATGATAAGGCCTGCAGAACTGTCTAAGAGACTGAAGTTTCTATAAAATTGGTACAACATGGGACCACTAACTTCAGAATTTAAACTACATAGGGAAAAATAACTTATAAAGGGAAATGTTTGTTCTAAGTCCTGTGACACAAAAGCATCTGCCTGATTGTTTTACGATTTAATGATATACATTACATAAAGCCAGGGGTTTGTGAGACCTTTAATATTATTGTCAGTAGAATGAGCATTAAGGGCCGTGTCATCCTGTTTTGTTTTCACTTCTCTACAAAGGTGAGCCGATTTTCCTGTAGTGCATGAGCGTTGAAAGGCAGCTGAAGGAGTAAATTACTCTTGCGTTGCCTTGCATCAGCTAGAGAGCAGATAAGGAGGAGCTGTAGCAGGAAAATGAAACTTTATCATGTGTTGTGAGTCATGGCTAACTGGATGTATTACATGGTTCAAAATATTGAGTAACTTTCTGTTTTACTTAGAAGACAACAAAATGAAACATCTGCCAAAGAGACAATAAAGGTTTTATTCATGTACATCATGATACACAAATTGGATCTGTACATAAATATTGCATTTCACCCAAATAATGATCAAAATTCAGTTAAAAGGAACACAGGTCTTAATGTGATTTCAAAAAAGTGAAGCTGCGTTGGTGTGATTAAGAAGACTGCAACGGTGAAAAAGGTGTTTGGATGAATTGTAAAATCGAGAACTTCTAGAAATCTATAAAATACTTCTCAAATGCATTAAAACAAACTTTAACCCCTGATATAACTTCATAAATGCTATAAAATATTTTGGTTGAAATGCTTTCTAAATTTTCCTATCTTTGAATGCACACAAACTGTGCACAACAAAGTGGGTGCAACAAAACAGGGCAGACATTTCAGTTGTCCTCGGTATCACTGATGTAAGTGGGACAACAATGTGTGTATAAATCACATCAACATGCAATGATAAAACAGATGGTAAGGCCAACAGCCTGAAACAGAGTAGCAATTAACATTCATTTTCAAAGTCGTCTTCTAGATATTAAAAACTGTTTCTAGTAGTAGCACCGACTTAAGTAGATGTTCTTGTTTACTAAGTTGTAAAACTTTGGGGTATAATGGAAGGCTACTCAAACGGTAGCCCCATTAGGCACTGTGTTAAACCCCTTCAAAGTTAGTGTCATCAGTAACTTAAGTGAAGAGACGACATCAAGTACCACAAACAATTGCTTTTAAACAAAGCTGCATCAGTTGGCAGCTTCACATACTATATAATGCATAATCAAACACATCTCTTTGGGAGAAACCCCTCACCCCCAAGTCAGCAACAGAAACATTCGCTGAAGTACTTCTGTGAGAGTGGAATGCTGTCTAATACAATATTGACACTGACCTGAGTAACTAAAGCACTTAAAAGATAGGCAGCGAGATCATTACCATCTCACTGCACTATCGTGAGGCATTATTTGTGAGTAAAAAAAAAACAAAAAAAAAAACAGAATTCTCACAGACAAATGTGACAGTTATAAGGTGATTGCCAATGTGAGTTAGCTTGGCAGGCCGACATACAAATTGAGTCAAGTTCTATCTTTGCATACCTCGCAATGCTCTCCTTTACCTTCATAAAGTGCCTGTGTCAGTAATAGTAGCTTGAAGCAAGATGGCTAAGCTTATATACGACTGACAAGATGTGTCTGAGAACCACAAATGCATCTTGTTGCTTTCTACACTTATCTCACACAATTCATTAGTAGTTACTAAGAAAAGGATATTGATGTAAGAGTATTCAAATATAGTGAGATCAGAGGTTTGTCGTTATTAGTCAGGCACTGTGCTGGTATCACAGACAAGCTGCTGTGAGGTGATGACAACAATGACACTGGTGAAACAGGTAATACCTTAATGTCCAAGCATCTCATACTTGCAGCTGTTGAGTTTGTAAACAATTATCTGCCAAAGGTATATCAACACTGGCATTTATGTTTCAGTGCAAGTGTGTGTGCATCTTTTTCGAAGTGTGTTAGGTAGTGCATTTAGGTGTAAACTGTGCAGGCAGCACTTCAACCTAGATATTACTAGTTGCCACTTATTGATCCGTGCATTGCAACTATGTGTTCTTGACACTCAATATCACTTTGGTAGATGTTGTTTTGAATGTGTTACAGAGGTGGCTGGAGAATTTCCTCTTATTAGTGCCATGAAAAGTCACACTCTTTAAACCTCACCAGAAAACAGACTAAAATATCATCAGCTATTTAAAAGGCTGGAGAGGACAAAGGATGAAGAAGGTGACAACAAGGCTTTAGAAAAAGGTGATAACACAACAAAATCCTGTGAAAGGGGTTTACTGTGCAGGGAACGGGGGAGAGTAGCCTTTGGAGAGAGCAGGAGGGGTTTGTAAAGCACCTTGTTTTGGGGTGGGACGGTGTTTTCTGTTGTGGTTGTCTGAAAAACTTCAGCCTTCCTCATCCTCGCTTTGGGATGGCTGGTACTGGGCGATGGGCTGCAACTTGGTGACGTGGCCGATACCTTTGGTCACGCCCTCTCTGAAAAGCACCTTAGCTCCTACCTTAAGATATTCTGGGTGCTTGATGAACTTGAAGAGAACCACTGCTTTCTCTCCCGTCCTCAGCTCCTCCTGTGGTACAATGATGTAGCATAAGAATAAAAGAAATCTAAGAATAGTTGGACATCATCTGCTTAAGGTAACACATTGGGATATAACAAGCCCAGGTTTTAGAAATAGAGGGCAATTTTCAGACAGTTGTAGCTAAGTGGATTAACTAACCTTGCCATACACAGCTGCCACAGTGGCTGTCTGTCTCACATTGCCAATGTGCACAGTAACCTGGAAGCCCTTGTGGAAGGTCTTGGCATGGAAGAGCAGCACAATCTCAGCCTCAAACATCCAGCAGATGGTAGGATCCATCTCCGGACTCACCATCACCATACCCTGTGAGTGCAAAAACACACACAAGACATTGTACACAAATAGATTAGAATTCAGTGTGTAACATGTTCTTTGGTTATAGTGACCTACATAATATTAAAAATATATATGTGAAGAACCTTTTTGAGTTTCTGTCTGCTACATTATGCCAACTACTGATATCTTCTACTTTCTCCATATAAATGGGTGAGCACCAAATCAGTCATTTATTTTCATGAAAATACGAGGAACACACACTTCCTCTAAATACTGAGAGGTATAGAGGAAAAATACGAGTTAGAATAATTTTAGATAATAAATAAGTTAGTTAAATTTGGCACAAACATAAAGTGACTAACCTTGCGTAGTAGTGATCGGTCGAAGTTTCCCAAGGCGAGTGTGGCAGCCTGGCCGGCCCTGAGTACCCTGCATGCCGAGCGGTTTCTTTGGATGCTCCCGATGGTCAACTTGTGGAACTGGCCCGAGTCTGTGGGCCCTACTACAAGATGATCTCCCTCACGGCAAATACCACTGCACAATCAAAGAGAATAGTGACTCAGAGAGAGTCCATGCTAAACAAAAACAAAAAAACACAAGCTGAATGGAAGAACATGAAGTAAGCATTTAAACACACTGACCTGTACAGAGTACCTCCCACCACAGTCCCCACCTCTGGCACTGTGTAGATCTCATCCACCTGTAATAGGATGTACACTGCTGTCAAACACAGCGTCAAAAGACTTTATATATTTATGCTGCATGAGGAAGAATGTGACGTGCCTAAAACACGCTTCATCTCAGGCCTACCTGAAACTCAGTTAGCTGTTGCATAAGCTCCTCCTGCTCTTTGCTGTTGCTAAGAGGAGGGATGATGTTGAAGAAGACCTTGAGCAAGTCTAGACTCTCTCCAGACACACTGGACAGGGTGAAGATGGGTGTGATGCTACCAGGGAGAGCACAAACACATAATCAGGACACGCAAACACACACAGACATATCACACATCATCAGCTAGTTTCTGCCCTGTCCTGTTACAACAGAACTAACTACACAACATTACACTACAACATTAAATAGAATCAGGTTCATAAACTCATTTACTTATGTATATGTAATTATTTCATACTTGGGTGACTGGGCGAACTGTTGTGCTGCTGTGACGGCGTCGTCCGTACTGCTTACAACCATGGGCACCTTGTTGCAGCCCGGCTGTTTCAAGACACGCTCCAACTGCCGCACTGTGCGCTCCACAGTGGCCCGTGTACACAGGTCCACCTTACTGATGACGATGAAGATGGGCACCTTCAGGGCCATGGCCAACCCAAGATGCTCCCGTGTCGTTCCAGCTGGATATGGGTGAGAAGGAAAGGATGTCAGTTACATATCAGTTACATCGTGCCTTGAACTGCTTCACATGAAAAGCTTTCACATGCAAGCACAAAAAGGCCATGTTTGTTTGATGTATTCAATATGATGCTCCTATCCAGAGAAATTTGCATTAAATAAGCAAGAAGGGATAAAGTCACTTCCTTAAACAAACATTGGCAGAGTGCACAGTATTGATGCACAAAGTAATGCCTTCAAACCTCCAATGTTTATTTGATGTTTATGGAAATAACATGACTAGACAGTGCTTCATATGATACTCAGGATATCAAATACAATACTGAGTCAGAGGCAGAGAAAGAAACCTTGTGTACAAACACAATGGCAGTCCTCAGTTCACAGTTGGAAGGACAGTTGTGACCTAAGATAACATTGCTTATCTTTAAGCCGTGACCTAATGTCAGTCTGAAGGTCAAGAAACCACGTAAGCGAACTGATAAGGCCAGGTAGAATTTCCCATGACGTATGAATATTATGGCATCAGAGGAAGTAGATAGGATAGCAGGGTAGGAAATATTCAACCACATACAGTAATTATATCACTGATGCTTAGGCTATCCAGAATGCCAAGTAAGACCCACTCTAAACCGGGTGATCTCATACATGCCTGGTGGATCATGTTTCTTTGTAAACAGAGCCAGCACGTGAGAAAAAGCAATATATATGTATAGTAAATTATGTCTCAGATATAGGATATAGGTCTCCAATAAGCCTACATAATCAGGGGGTTCAAGGGTACTGACCCATAACACATTTACAGAGACTCAAAATACCCTGACCCCTTGTCAGCTGAGCTGCAGATCGTTTTGCCAGTTGTGTTCTTTTCTATGCATCCAAAGTAACAGTGCAAATGAAAATTCAAAGTTCCTCGTCCTGTGTAAATAATGATGAGTGAAGAGGAAGTGTCAAAAATATTTAATGTATTACAGAATGGTACGAGAAGATTCCCTCCCCCTGGGGTTTTTGGCTTGTCACAGATACAACCCAAGACGAGGCCTATGCATTACACAGATCCATTACTCTGTTTCATAATTAAAGCTGGAGCTCTTCGGGTTGCAGACGCTATGTCCCCTTTCTGTCTGCTGCGTAGCTATGGTGGTCCTCATTCTTGACCCCATTTCCCCCAGCACGCCCCACTTTAGAACAGACAACCACAAGCACAGCAATGACTACAGTACGAGTACAGAGAATCACACATAAATCAATATGAATTAAAGAGTATTACGCTGTAGTCTTTAAAAGATGTGTAGCATTGCAGGTTGTGCTTCATTCTCAGACTTCAGATTGTAGCGTCTTTGAAACCTATTTTCAAATAACCCCTGTCTATATATATATATATATATATATATATATATATATATATTATAATTACTTTAATGACCAGTTTTCACAGCAGTGGGTGTAATTTTCTTTTGGAGGTAGCCAATACTACTAAATGATTATGAAACAAAATACTTCTTTTTTATTGAAGTCAAAGGTACCCTAACAACAGATTGGTCTTTCTTCACATGCCTGAAAACAGTAAAAACAAACCAGTCATAGCAGTTTCAAAAACCTTTTAATTATATTTTGGCTGTGCCTTGAATTTTCTTAAACCTTCTGCTGCTTGTTTATCTACTAAGTCAAATACTGGCAGAAATCATCACTTATGTTTCCTTGTTAATAATTTGGCTGTTTGTAGTGGTGAGGAAAACTCAACACTTGAAGATAACATTGTTTAGAAATAAAAGTTTTCTACCAAACTCCCAAACACAGGACCTGGGTTTCAGTGATGTGTGTTTTCAAAATGACTTACAAAAGAACTAGGAGCTATACATTAACAGCAGCTGATTTTAGTTTGCCTAATTTTTCTTCCACATGCCTCCTTGCCATTTCCAAAAGGAAAGCAAAGCTATAGATTTCCTCATAATATGATGTTATTTACACCTACTACTTTCAAAAATGCAGCAAAAACAGATACTCTTTAGAGAAGGTCACAAGGTTTTATCAGGGGGGGTTTATCTGGGCCTACCCGCTTGCTGTCAAAACCCCTCCTCCTCCCAGTCATCTGACAGGGTTAACAGCTGTGTTGATATGTCAGGATGGCCGAGCGGTCTAAGGCGCTGCGTTCAGGTCGCAGTCTCCTCTGGAGGCGTGGGTTCGAATCCCACTTCTGACAGAAGTTTTTTTTTTTTTTTTTTTTACTATAATCCTACAAACTAAAGACAATTTTGTTCTTCTTTCACAGGAACAAAAGTAATCAAACAATATATCTTCACAAGCAAAGAACTGCCCAGCCTGTCCCACCAGTTTAAACAGCTCAGGTTTCAATGTATGTCATTCCTTGATCTCAGTATTGTTGTACAAGCTTCTCGCACTCTGTCTCGCCACCAGAGCACGAGGTAAACACAGTGTGGTTTCCTGCTACAAGGATCTTCTTGTAGCAGGAAACACAAAAACTTGAAACGTGAGTGGAATGCAGTCTAAATTGATCTGCTTCATTTAAAAAAAAAAAAAAGAAATCAGCCTATTTCATCTCAGAAATCAACAGGCCTTACTTAATTATGCAAAGATTAAAGTCTGCAAGTATTTGGGGCATAACTTCAGGTGGATGTCCTTTCTGCAAAGTTAGCAGTGCTGACATACACAGTAGCTCACTTACCCATGTGCAGGTGTCGGGTTTTCCAAATCTGCACGAGATCAACCGCAGAACTACCTCTAGTGGGTCAGAGGACTCTGATATGAATGGATGGTATTTGAGATATTTTGAGACAAGTAGTGGCAGGCAGGATTGAGGGGGAGGGGGGTAAAGCGGCTGTGGTTGGGAGGGTGGTGTGTTACATAAGCTCAGATATCACGTTTGCTACCCCAAAGCTGGTCAAGCTTACTACTACAGTCTGGAGGTGTGGTGTACACAAACATAGGCTTGCTGTCAGACTGGCCCTGCAAGTCTATAACAAGCCATTGTCCCTGTGACAGAGCTACTTTCAATTTCTCTTATCGGAACAGTCAAGTGGGTGGCTGGAAAAAGTACACATAGAGACACGAGTACATTTTAACTGACCTACAATGTTGTGCAACTTCTTATCAAATAAGCAGAAAATTTAATTAATCAATCAATCAATCAATACTCACCAATGCCAGTATTTGCGCTCACGACCAGCATAGCGAAATCTGGACAGTAGCTGGTGAGGCCAAAGATGGTGGTCTTTAGGTACTTGTGGTGACCCGCCAGATCAATGAATGTGATCATTTTAGAGGCACTCTCGCAAATCTCCTCTGCTGTTCGAGACTCGCTATAATTCACAACCTAAAAGAAAAGCAACAGCAACATATTCCTCAGTTATTACTTTGAAAGTATAGGTCAGGCGAGATAACAGTTACAAGTCACTTGCAGATGCAGTAGTTAAATGAATAATACATTGCGGCATTAACATTACATTGTGCGAAATTTTCTTTCCTCTTTACATCATTACGAAAAACCATATTTTTTGGTCTCATCTATTGGAACATCTCGATAAGGAAACAGTGTGATAATAAACATAACATAATTTATTAACTTATACTGATATTTTTGACAAAATATTAAAGAGTATATAACTAGTGTACACATCTTCACTGGAGTTGGATCTTTTCTCACCTCTCCTTTACTGTTGAAGCCAAGGATCTCAAAGCTGATGCTTGAAGTGCGTCCAGTCTGGATCTCATGAAGATGTCTGAAGAGGTTGAGCCGCGCTCTTCCACGTCCATTGTCCAGCTCACCCTGTGTCAAAACACCCAACAGAGTGGACTTGCCTGAGTCCACATTACCCAGTACAGCTACTCGCAAGTCCAAGAACTGTGGGAAAAATACCATGGGAAAAAATGAATTTAAAAAAAGGCTGAGAATTTAAAAATGAACAGATCAGCAGCAAAAGAACAACAGCCAAAAAGCAGCATGCCTTCAGAGTAGCCTCACTCACCTGCTGGTCATCTGGCACCTTGCGAATGAGAACTTCAGCAATCTTACGAGGCTCATCAGAGTCATAGTCAACCTCTCGCTCTCGAAGAACAGTGATGTCAGCTCCAACTCTGTCAAAAAAAGCAAAGGAAAAAAAAAAAAAAGTGTGGTATTTAAATTGTGTAATTACAAAATTTCCACTTATGCATTCTAAAGACTGACATTTTTTGTTTACCATTACTTTGGTTAGGCTTAAGGGGGAATAGCTGACTGTAAAACTGGGATAATAGATGTAATGTCTAAATAAAAAGTAAATAATGACACTTTCTGCACTTACTTCTCTGCAAGCCTATGGAGTGTCTTCAGTGATGCCCTCATATCTTCCTCTGATAGTCCCACCAGCATGCCATTATCCTCCACACCTATTTGATAGACAGCTTCGCCTCGGCCCTCCTGCAGTCTCCATTTCATTTGTGTTGCCAGGTGCTCAAAGCGGTATTGCGTGGGGTTCACCAGCTTCAGCTGTGGGAGGGAGAGACTTTAGACATCAGTGATGAACTTAAACCTTGATCATGGACAGTTAAATGGGTCTAGTCAATGGTAAATAAATAATTCTGATGTAAATAAGTAGCATTTTAGGGGATTACTTTAGAACTGAGGCAATAAATATCTTCTATACAGGCTATGTTGATATGGTGTGGGAAGCAGCTGTTCACAGACTAAAAAAGCTCCTGCTAATCCAATGGAGTGTTGGTTTTCCATCGGAGACCATGTGAGACTGCACTTAAAAATTCTGACATATTACCTATATATTACTGGAAGCTTATGTTAATGATGATTGGCCTAGAGAGGCGTTGTTATATTAAAGCAACTAGTTCATTCTGAAGGAAACCAAAATATCCTTTGAACACAACAAGGTCCTTTACATGACATGGCAGCTAATTTGCTTACCTTGTACTCTATATTTCCCTCTTCAGCCTAAGAGACAAGGAGAGAAACAAAGAGAGACAGACAGACACAGAACAGAAACAACAGCTGTCAGACTACAGAGAAGTGAAACAACAAGCTATTGATTTGTTAAAAGACACAAAGAAAGGCAATCTGACTGAATGAGCAGTCAGTGCACTACTGTGAATAGGTAGTCACTGCGAGCTATACAAACCAACTAACTGCTTTACTTGCCTTAATACATAGCCACTTAATGTGATATAAGACAAAATAAATTTGTGTGGAGGAGTCAATATATATTTAAAGTTAACTAGTCACTACTCCTACAAGTGTGACAGATATCTCAAATGTATACAAACAGTTATCATCACTAAAAGAGAGTGGAGCTGGTTATATGCTAGAGATCATCTAAAACAACAACTGAAGCCATGGGATATGTTGAGACTTGTCCAGTAACAGGGCAGGAGTTTTTGACCGTGGTGATTATTGCTAATGAACTTGCATTAACCTGTATTATTGTTAAAAACACAATTCAATCCTGAACCTAAACGGTTTTTATTTGGCTGAGGGTTAAGTTCATTAGCTTGAGGTCAACACAGTTCGTTCCTTGGCGTTTCCAAAAAAAATAATGGTCACATTAACTTAGTTAAGTTTCAGTTTAGGCAACAACTGTAAAAAAAAAAAAAAAGAACAAACAAAAAACATAAAAGAAAAAAAAAGAACTAACAAAAAACATAAAAAAACCCCAAATTATCAAAGTAATCTTTCGTTACAGTGTAAAAAACAGTCCTTCGCTGAGTATATGTCAGAGACTGTAATAACATTAGCTAGATGGGTTGACCGAGGATACCCCCGCCCCCTGCTAGATATTTACAAACACAGCTGTTCCTCTTCTGCTAGCTAGTAAAACACCAGCCAGCTATAGCAAGCAGCTTTTCACTGAACACACATTGGCTTGGTGTTGTTAAAACTACTGTGAAAACTGTTAATTTAACATCAAATGTTAGATTGCTAATGTTAGCCGAACGTAAGCATCTCATTCATTTTCCGCTGTGTTTCCCGACTAGCTACGTGTCACTGCAAGTTCAAATAGGAGTCAGGCTCACTCCGACGACAGGAAATGCTACGACATCTACGTTATTACTAACACATCACAACATGCATACAAACACCAATTTAAGTTAGCATTGTTATTAGCGAACATTGCTTTGGGTCGTAAATAATGCTGCGCTAGCGGAAATTGTGCGCGTATTTTCTTCCTTACCTCTGGAGGTAGATATGGGGTGTTATTGCTTGGTTTGAAGGTGCGAGAGAATCGAGCTTTTGATTTCTTGTTTTTAGCACCAGCTTTTTTGGGAGCTACGCCATGGCCATTTCCCGGCTTGACGTTAGAGGCGACACCTGGAGATCCAGAGCCGTGTCCATTTCCTGAGCCGAATAAGTCCGATACCCGCGCATCCATCAGCTACTTTGGGACCTAAGTTGTTAGCTTACCACTACCTGGATAAATATGATGCTATGTCGCTCAAATGTATCCTGACATAGGTCAGCAGGTGTTTGCATTTGAGTGTAATTGCCTGCCAGTGGTAGCTTACGGCCCCCTAAAGTAAAACCAAAGCACCGACCACCCCCAAACTCTTCAAACCGAACAATAACAGCACCGTCCGAGGCTATCGCTTTGAGTTGACAGCGTGCTTACGTCACAACCCTAGACGTCACAAAGGATGTGCTTGATTTAAACAGCCGTAGAGCGTAAGCGGGCGGTTCTCTTTGCTTTCTGGCTTCCGCGAGATTGTATGTAGGTTTAAATACCGCCCGCCTAGCCACCTAGGTTATAACAGCGTACACACAGATACAGTTTTGCAGTGCTTTCCCTCAGTTGGAAAAGGAAATAATTACATGCTTGTTTACAAAGACTTTAGAAAGCTTATCGTTCACAAAATCTGATGCAACAAGGCGAAAAATAAATCACCGACATTTAGATCCTTGAATAGAATTTGACCTATACGGTAGTATTTAGAGGCTTTAAAGGAGAATACTTCTTCAATTGTATACTCATATTCAGCAATGTGTTATAATAAAAAAAATCATTAATAGCCACAAATGATACCTGGCGTATTATAAGGTTTTGCTTCATTATTTCGCCATTAAGACATTGCAACCAGTTTGATGTGGCTTTCTTTAAAGTATTCATTGCATCTTTAAAGACTGAAGTTATTATTCCTTAGTATTGAGTTTATATTGGCTTTTCCAACAATAGGCCTATGCCTCTACCTAATCTCTTATACAGCATTACAGTAAAGTATTAGCCCATGGAATTCCCACAAAAACACATAACAAATATTTGGTTATGCCAGAACATAATTTTTTTCACTTCACAAAAACAACCAACTAAACAGAATTCTGAGTAGTGCAATGTATTGACCACAGCTAGGGGACAAGAGTGCCATCAGGTGTTTGATTGTAAATATGACTCCTATACGGGTCGAAACTTTTTGGGGCTACTTGAGAGGACATGAAGGGTTGCATTGCAAAATTGTCCATAGTTTTTGACACCATTTGAAAGTGGGTCTCACTCCATTAGTCTGTTAAACCATTTCCTAACTGTGCAGACTTTTTGAAAATGTTACTTAGACTAAGTTTGGTTCCATTTTATTATGCAAATGTTTATTCAAGACTCTTTGTTTTGCAAATGTGTTAAAGTCAGATCTAAGCTAGATTTCAAGGGGAAACAGTTGTCACCAGCAAACTTCATTCCATTACATTTGCTCCTCGTGTTATTCACATATGTGTCGTTAATGGTGGTATCATTCTTATGCTCTTCAGGTTCAAGTAGTGTACTTCCCAACATCCTGTACAGAGGGATTTCTTGTAATCTGTATAAACCTGGGCTTGTTTATTTTTAAATCTTTATGTCTGCAATTTTCTAATTTTTCTATTTAAATTATTTAGTTTGACATATATTTTATCTCAAGCCCTTAGAGTGACATGAAAGGATCATCAGAGCTGAATGTAAGTCAGCACAACATTTTCCAGTTATTTTAGATTAGTTGCACTTTTACACAAAACGATCTATAGATTATATTTGTAGTTACATAAAATATGTTGGAAGTTATTACACTGCTTATTCCACAGGACTTTTTAGTCTGTCCAAAAATATGCGACTCACTCAAAGACCTGTTGAAAGAACACCATGTTGTGTTTGTACACATGAAGTTTACAGAGCTCAAGACACAGCTCACATGAACTGTGACTGCTTGTTCCCGCAGAGAGACTAAGATTTGAGTAGTTAAAAAAAAAGAAAAGTCAGTCAACTCCCTTGTGGGGAAATGAATAGTTCCAGAAAGAGACTCAACACTGATTGGCCAGCCGACCTCTGATGCAGGGGCTCAGCCCATTCAGTCCTGGCTGAGTGTTTTGGGATTTTTACAGCCTTAAGTTCCATCAAACGTCCACATTCACATCCACACGAACACACACAACACTCCCTTGGTTCTACTCTTTTGGCCAGCATGAGTTATCCACTGGTGATCCTCCTCTGTGTGGGACTACTGCACCAGACTGCGAGGGCCGTCATCATGGATAAGTTAGCAGACAACAAGATTTGTGGAGATGCAGAATGCTCACGTAAGTCACAACATGAAAGAGAAGCATGAGAGAGCATGCAATGTGTCCTGAAATGCATTATGTATTAAAATCATGCAATAAAATGCAATGTGTTTGTTAACTCTTAAAATATTCAGGTTTTTCATTGTATGCTTTTCCTTTTCTCTTTTTTTTTCTGTGCTTGATCAGATGTTCTCTCCATGGCCACAGCTTTGGATGACTTCATTGCTCCTGACTGCAGATTCATCAACATCAAGAAGGGTCAGATGGTTTACGTGTATTCTAAACTCGTACCAGAGGAGGGCGCTGGAGTCTTCTGGTCTGGAAGTGTATGTGCATATTTTTGTTACGTGTTATTTAGCAGTGTAGCACTGTACACCTGCAATCAGTTACTAAACGCACAGAGGATGTGCAGCAGCTGGGACAAACAAATGTGAACTTTCTGGTCTTTGGTTAATATTTCATTGTATCTCAAATGAACAAGCATTTAAATCGTGTTTATTTTAGTAAGGAAGGTTAAATGTGATGCCTGTTAATATCTCAGAGAGGCCATGTTATTTTCACTGGCAGGTTTACAGCGAGCGGTATGTGGACCAGATGGGCATCATTGGATACTTCCCTGCAACTGTGCTGAAGGAGACCCACAAGTTTACACAAGACACAGTTAAGATTCCCACAACTGTGAGTATTTTCATCCATTTTATAGGACATATTTTTTATTCATTCTCTTTTCCTTGTTTTGGAGTAATAGGTGGTGGTCAACACCTACAGTATCTCATTTTATTTAGCATTTTGTTTTTTGCCTTTCTTTCAGGGCATGGACTTCTACTGTGATTAAAGCATAACAGACTGAAGCCTCTTTCTTCTCAAATCTTGCTCTTAGTAACTCTGGCTTTTATAAAGAAGAATAGACTGTTCTTCTATTGAGCCGGCGTGCCAGACGATGTGCCATTACATCCTGTGGTGTTGTCTCCAGCTGGAATGAAAACCTGGGACACATTCAGCCCCTCAAAGTCCGCAGTCTGACACCCCTACTGTTGACTGAGCTAGTACTATCTGCCTTTGCTTTGTCTTTACAGGCCACTTTGCTTAATAAACCTTTTTCTCACATCAATCCAGAATGTTGATTATTTGAAAAGGTAGGAATTTGTTTCCCAGATCAATACTTTGACTTTTCATGATTGGTAATTGCAGTTGTATTTACATATCTGCAGACATATCGACTCTCCTGTTGTAACTATATCATCAAATTCAATGATATAGCCTTTTTAGCCTTTGATTGCAGAATCAAAGTTTCTTGATGCTGTTAGAAACATTTTTGTTACACCACAAACCATCTGCATTTCACACAGCAAGTTTATGATTAATTCTAAAACAGCAGGCAAATTTTTTTAAATGAATGCAATCTTCAAGGGAAATAATCGCACAATAGCACATTTGCTTATGAAATCCATTCAATACCACAATTACAATAACAAGTCATGCTAACACATTATCGTTTTTCTTTTTTTAATTTTGTAGCCAACAAATGTGCCCATAGCGCTGTTCTCTTCGACACTCATTCTAAAACACATGGAGACACTAACTGTGCTATACAAACCCTTCTGAACTAACTGCGATAAATCTGATGAGGGGTTTTTATACAGGTGAGTTATGGTGATATATTGCGCAGCAGGAATGAGATGAATCTATGATAAATGAGATAACTTAGTAACTCTAGTGACTACAGCAACACTGGTAAAACACTCATACATAAAAAAAAAGCTGAGACACACCTTTTCCTTTTTTTTTTATGTGGGACTTCATCTGCAAGGAAGCTTAGAAGTGATGAGGTTTTTTTTTCCAACCAGACTAATGACTCGTGTCTCTCTGTCAGTTCTTTGACATTGCTATTTCTTAAACATTCATCAAACTAAAATGACAGCAATCTACAAAACAAATTGCTTAAAGTGTTTTTTATTAAGTGATGATGCTTATTTCCTCTGTATATGAAAATAGGAGATGGCAATTAATTGAATGGTAATAATTTAGCTTTATTTTTGCACCTGCGGTTTTGCTCAAAGCTCAGTTGCTTTGAAGTATATCAAAGTGTTCCAGGCCAGACCTTCTTAACAGCTCACCTCTTAGTGTAATATGACCTTTGAAGCTTTGATTTTAATTGTGATGAATTTACTTCATGTTTATGTTATTTTCAATTAAGTGTTATTACATTATTGCATGCATACCACGCATAGGTCCAGTGTATTTCTGTTTATCAAAGTCTAAAATTATATGAGATATGAGATTATCATTTCACCCTATGTCTGTGTCTCTGTTTGTCTCACACCCACACACACACCCAAACACCCACACGCATGCACGCACGCACGCACACACACACACACACACACACACACACACTGTTATGAATAAACATGGCCTGACGTACTGTCATAGTTAACGCTCTTTCCACGGAATGATTTGAATCTCTCTTTGATTGGTTGTGAATCGTCAGTATCTGTTCTTTATGCATCGCAGCACCCAGCCAGATACAGAGATAGTAGTGAATACAACATCTCAATCAAACGTTCTCCATTTAGAACAGGGGATTATCAAACCCAAAGACCTTTCATTTGGATAAAGGAAGACTTGATAATTTAGCTAATGTTCTTCAGAGCTTCCATTCCATTTCTCTGCTATTTCAGGAAGTTGCTTACATGACTGCTTCATGCAATGATTTTTTAAGTTCATTGCAAAAAGGTAATTTTCATTAGTTTATTTCTCTGTCTGACCTGAGGCATTCTTAGAAAGGCAGGCTTACGAGTTTAGGAAATAGGTCTGCCACACATTACGATCAATCTCCTGTCCCATTTTCAGCCCAGATCAATACAAACCTGTTTCAAATGTGGACATCTACCACAAACTGCTACTCAGGAAAGACATACCTGGCACATGTCTAAGGGGGTTTGTTAAAGCAGGGGATCACAAGAGAAGAGAAGATAAGAATCAGTTCAGAATAAATGGCAAATGAATAGCATTATTCAGAATAAATACCACCATTACAATTGTCTCAAAGGGATGAAACACTCATCACCTTTTCACCTTTTCATGTGTGTATGTGCCTATGCCAATATGTAGGCCAAAATTCACAATTCACAGCAAGTTACTCCTGTCTAAAGTCAATCTTCCATCAGACAGCTGTAGCTTTAGGGTGTTACCATGGTGACAAGCAGGGATAGTGTGACAGAAGAGATTGATGTGCGTGCATGTTTGTGTGTGAGCTTAAAGGAGCAGCTGCCAAATGCAGGCTACAGCAGACGCATTTTTTTTTTTTTTCCATCCGGTGTCACACCCACACCTCTTCCCCCCGGCAGCACAGCACCCTGTGCAGCTGGGAAATCAACAGCCTCAGGTCTGGTTAGCATCTGAGTGTGACATTTTAGACTTGGGAAACATGACTTTTTTTTTACATCCCAAAAAACTCATGTCTGGCATGTATGTGTGATGCAACAAGCCGTGATACTGTTAAACAAATGTAGTCTAACAGCTCTTAATCTGAACAACCAACAACTGCAGCAGATTTATTTTTTTACATTCAAGGCCATTATAAAAAGGGAGAAGAAATTATAATCAGCAAAAGATCATTTCAATTGTGGGAGAGAGGTTCCTGGAGAAACAAAACACTCCAGAGCACTTTGATGGAAAAATATCTCTGTCTTGTCTGGCTCTGAAAATCTATATAAACTTAGATTGAGCAAAATTGTTGTGAGACTGAAAAAAAAAAGAGTGAAGTCGGAGGAACACTTGAAGAGCAATAATATTGGTCATATTGAACATGGAATGACTCAGTGTGACGGTTTTTGATGAAACAGCTAATTTCTGTCCATGGGCAAACAAGGGGCTTTGTCCCCCCGAGAGAAAGTATTCACTCAGGATGATGATAGACAGAAAACTTAATGTGTTATCCTCTAGAGGGATGGAAGACTTCTGTGCCTTATGTATGTATGCGTGACGAGGGCCTGAGCATGCATGAGTGTGTGTGTGTCTGCGGCGACTGACTTAATCGGTAGTGTCTTAAAGGTGCTTGAATGATAGGGTTTGTCAGCACAGATTTTCTTCAAGAGTGTCAGTAAATGCCAACTCACTACTTGTTTGAACCAAATCAATCAATCAGTCAGCACAAATCAATCACCGCCGTAGCCTGAGGATCGGCGGTGTCCTTCTCACTTGATTAATATCTTATATGTATTTTCGAAGATTTGTCAGCCTAGTTTTGGATCAAGATTGTGCAACCACCGACTGGCCGTGTCTCGTGTATTTCTGCCATAATTCAAGGATAAGGTGAAAAAGAAAAGTGATTAATCGAGAAGAAAGTGCAACTTCAACAATATTCTTTCACTTTCAGTGTTTGCAGCTCACTCTCTTGTTCTCTGTCTATGTGTGTCTGTTTTATATCTCTGACTCATATAATTGCACAAGCAAGTGTAATTCCACCCATTTTCTCTGTCACACAACCACACAAAGAAACCATTGATTTCATTTCTAGTGTGTTCAACCCTCCAAACAGCTCAGCACTCCATTATATCTCTTACTTGAGGGTTACAGCTCTATTCTGGTAGAGGAAAAAAAAGACATTTGAGGAGGCATTGAAACCTGCATTTTGGAGAAAAACAGACAATTGCTAAATGAAATATAGTGAAATAGCCTTAGTCACTCATCATAGTAAGTCCATTTGTTTCACTCCACAATCACATTTTCAGCTAATCAAAGCACATACACCTGTAAGCACTTTATTACGAAGACCATACTAATACTGGGTAGGGTCTCCCTCTGCATTCCTCTGAGATTATGGTCCATGTTGACATGATTGCATCAAATCATTTCTGCAGATTTGTCAGCTGCACATTCATGCTGTAAATCTTCCGTTTGTCCACATTCCTAAGATGTTTTACTGGATTCAGATCTGGTGAGTCAGGAATTCATAAAAACCGGTTGTTGGAGGTTGCCATTAGAAAATGGTAAACTGTGGCCATAAAGAGATATGCTTTAATGCTATGGCATTCAAACCATGATTGATTGGTATTAAGGGGCCCAACGTGTGCCAAGAAAACATTCTCTACAGCATCACACCACCAACAGCAGAGAAGGCAGGTTGAGTCCATGGATTCATGCTGTTGAGGCCAAATTCTGACCCTATACCATCTGCGTGCATCAGTAGAAATCCAGATTCATCAGACCAGGATACATTTTTCCAGTCTTCAGCTGTCCTGTTTTGTTTAGCCTGTGTCCACTACAGCCTCAAATTTCTTTTCTTTGCCAACGGGAATGGAACCCACCATGGTCTTAAGGCCTAGCATCAAGGTTTGACGTGTTGTGCATACTGAGATGCTTTTCTGCTTACCACAGTTGTAAAGAGTGGTTATCTGAGTTACTGAAGCGTTTTTGTCAGCCCCAACCAGTCTGGTCATTCTCTTCTGAGCTCTCTCATCAACAAGCATTTCTGTCTCCAGAACTGCTGCTCACTGGAGCGGTTTTTGCTTTTGGCTCCATTCTGAGTAAAAATTCTAGAGACTATGTGAAAATCCCAGGAGATCAACAGTTTCATAAATACTCAAACCAGCCTGTCTGGCACCAACAATCACTGAGATCACACACACACATCCCACCCCCAAAATCTGCTGTTTGATATGGACATTAACTGAAGCTCCTGGCCTGTACCTCTATGATTTTAATGCGCTGCACTGCTGCCAAATGATTGGTTGATTGGATAATTGCATGAATAAGCAAGTGTACAGGTGTTCCTAAAGTGCTTGTTGAGTGTATACTCCGTCCAATGAGAAGTCTCTAAATGTCTGCTGAGAAGTGTGTGTGTGTGTGACCTCAGTGGGGGTAAAGTAGAGAAAGCCGTCTGAAAGAGTTCCTGAGTGGAAGTGAGATTGGAATTGATACTTTTCATGCTGTTCTACTTCTCTCCCTTGTCTCAGCAGTCACCTACATTTCTGTCATACCTGTATAAACTCCTTCTTGCAAGCTTCCCTATCCAAGGGGACCAACTTCCTTACATTCTTTTTTCTCCCTCTCTGTTTTGCCCATCACCGTGGTTACCAAAAAGATTCAGGGAAAGGTAATTGTGTGTGTGTGTGTGTTTGCGGGGTTAGCAGTGTAGAGGACCTTCAACAATGATTCAAGAGATGCTTTATGTAATTATCTCTATTTTACTAATGATGTTCATGTTCAAGTCTAAGGTCATGAAGCTGAAAGAAAAAGACGGGAAATGAATGGTGCCATGAGGAAATTAGGTGCAGCCATTAGCCTGTAATTTTTAACAAATGAAAAATAAGAGAACTAATACTGAGACTAGTTTGATAAATGTATTTTGGATTAATACATAATTAAAGGTCCAGTAAGTGGCTAGTCCATATAATAAAATGATAGTGTATGTAAAGTAAAACTAGGTCGAAAAAGAAATCATCCAGTCATTAAAGGATTAAGGTTTATCTAGTCAGTAATTCATTTGCTGGTTTGGATGAAACAAATAGACCTGCTTTACTGATAACCATGTTGTTAGCCAAGTGGTATCCTTAAAGGAGCCATTTTTAAGTTTTGCTATTGCCACATAGCCAATGTTAGCATTAACAGTTGTCTTGCCATTTTTACATTTATATTATATATATATTATTATACAAGAGGTTACAATACACCCTCTAAGCAGCATGACTTCTTCAGGGCAGACTGGACACTACAGTGATTCACCAACAGAAAGTGACAAGACAGCCCTGGACCAGGACTAGCTGGATAGCATGCTAACTTCAGTAGAGGAAAAGAAATAATAGAAGCATAACAAAAGTTAACATTAGTGTTTCCTTCCACCACTGAGCCAGCTCTTGGCAGGTCAAATAATAGTCATGCAACGTTTCTTCTAAACTGGTAATTAACTGTCTGTTAATGTTGGCCATGTAGCAATAGCAAAACTTACAAATTGGTCTTTTAAAAGGTTTTGATCGTTTAAGATCACATCTCTGGATTTAAATTCAAATGCATTTGAATAGTGCATAATAAAAGCCAGTGGTCTATACACACCTGCTGGGTTACACAGTTTGGTGTTTGCGATACAGTGTGAGCATCAAAAGTTAAAAAAAAGATTTTTACATTTTTGCCTCACCAAATCTTGATGTCATTAAGCAACTGCCAAATATCTAGAAGACTGAAAAACTGTTCATCACCCTCTCTTTAACCTCAAGCCAATGAATATTTTCCTGTAACATAAAGCAATGTATTTTCTGAGCTTTGTAAAAGAAATCACATTAGATATGAACATGTTATCTTACAAGCATGTCTGGGTCTCACAAAGCTTTGAAAAGGTCTATTTTGAGCATATCTGCTAACCTTGTTTAGCAAACTGAAAGCGATGAAGCCGTAGCTGATGGCTGTCAGCAAAAGACCTCCTCTATTTATTCCCTTTAGTTGTATGATTGTGACTTGGAGGTCACAGATAGCTCATAGTCTTCTCTATTCATTTCCTTGTAACATAAATAATGCATGTGTTTAGGTAACACATGGCTGGAGGTCTTGGAGAATGCTGTCTGCTGTGTTTGATGATCACATGTCTTGACATCATCTACACCTCACAGAAAAAACTGTTGAAATCCCAGTACAGTCAAGCTTTCCAGTGTGTTGGCATCATATCAGCTTTACACTAATGACACTAATGACACACAAATGAAACACTGTATTTGTGACACTGTATTATTGCTCATTTTCTTTTTCTTCTTTCAGTATATAAAGATCGATAGAGCTTTTTAGATTCTCTCAGCAGAGAAAGAGAGAACGCTTTAGTCCCCACTTAATACAAGAGTATACTGTTAGGGCTCTTTGTCAGACTGGTTTCTTGTATGTAACCAAAAGGTGAGGTCCATTTTAACCTGAGGAGTCTCCCTAGATCAGGCTGACAGATTACTTGGGGAAAAGAGAAATAATAGGCTATCATTTTATTTCATCATTCATCTTTTGGAGTCGTGAAAAGCTTCCATCAGAAATCTTCTACATCTTCTCTGTCTTCAAACGTTTTTGCAGAGGGGTTTTTGCACAAGCCTCTGAGCTATGAATAGACTGAGTGTTTGTCATGACAACCAATTACCCATTACAAAAGCAGTGAGGCTAAGTAAGGCAATTAAGTGGTGAAACAAAATTGTGTGTTGCAGGATTTCTCAGTGTGTTCCTGCTCACGTCTATGTGTGTGAACACAGAAAAATGGTCTTATGTGGAGTTTTATATAAGAATATTTTCCGTGTTGTGCTTCACTTCTATGCTCTCCTGCTATTTTAAAAGCAAACTGTCTGCTGCAGACATACTTTTAATAGCGGTAGTAATCATACAGACATGTTGTTTACGTAAGATATAAGCAAAATATTTACATTGAATAGGCATTGTCATGCATAACAAGCAGGAAGAATAGCTTTAAGTGGCTGATTACATTACAAAACACCATTGTAACAGAATAAGACAAACTTCAATAACGATTGAATAAAAATAAACAGTATACTCATTTTCCCAAGGTGTGTGTTTCTGCTGTCAGTAAGAGTAGTAACATTTGATCATTGAATTCTTATTTACAGTAGGGCTTTTTAAACACAGGAGCTCTTATTTTTTTAATGTCAAATCTTGATGTCCCCTATGTCACCGCACTGCATAAGGCTGTGCCTCGTCTATTAGGATTTGTCCTGTTTCTTTCAAGTTCCATATCTCAGTCTTGCAGCCACCCAAAGCTTGTTCCCAGAGAGTGACATGATTGACAGCAATTTAGAAAATAACTGCTGTAATATATCTTTTTATTATGAAAAAAAAATGGTCATGTATTACTCCATTGGTTAAATGTCAAATCATTCCAAACAGTGTGGTATAAACAGAGCACATGCACACACATACATTAGAGGCATTACTGCATGTAGCTGGGGGGTTATCTGCGTCACTGCGTGTACCTGAAGGTGAAACGTGAAATGTTCTCGGTAATAAATGGCAAATGAATCTCAGAATACAGTATGTCAGAATAAAATTACATCCTGCTTCGTGCAAACCACCTGCCTCTGAGCCATTACAGGTAGGCAGGCTGTCCCAGAGTACATGTTGTTGCTTTGCAGAGCCTGTGGGCAGTTTATAGACGAACCAGGTTTGTTAAGCCTAATGGTCCTTGTATTGATTGGCTGGGGTATCCTTGCAAATCGCAGGGGCAGAATGAACAATGAGGATCTCTAAATGCATTTCAGCTTGCCGTTTTATTGACCCTCTTGGAGCGGCCAGTGCAGAGTTTATTTACACACTTTGCTCGCAGCCTGTTTTTACAATGGCAGTATGGATCTGTGAAGAAGGTGTTGGAGTGAGTATTGCACATCATCCACTGCACAGTTGACTGGTTATAATGAAGTGAACAGCTTTTTCGTAATATCTAACATAAAGTAGCTATAGTTAGTAAAGTTGTGAAGTGAACAGAATTAAACTCTATGCAAATGAATTACTCTTATTCGATTAAATAAATGAGGCTACACTAAATAAATTCATCAGCACAGCACAGAACTGCTAATTAGCAGTGGTGACTTCACAGTCAGTAGGCAGAATGGCAGGCTTATCACTTAGCTCCTGTCAACTCTGTGCAGTTGCTGAGCCACAAAGAGACTGTGGCCATCACTAATCCCTGGCTAGATCAAACAGTGCAGGTTCTCACATCTATGTTAAGAGTCTAATGAAAGGTGTTAAACTCCATGTTTCCATGAGAGTCACTGCTTCTTAGCTGATCGACATGGAAAACCATGCTCATCCACAAGCATAATGCACATGCACACATACAAAAGACTGTTTTTCTTTCTTTTTTCACAGCATTTTTCTGCATCCATTGTAACCTTTATTCCAAGCAATCAGTGCTTGAATGTCAAATGGTCATGTTAATGACTCTGCGTCTAGGTTCCTGGAAATATTTACTCCTTATCTCCATTTTCCTCCAAAAACCTCTTCCTTCATTCCTTAGTTGGCTGTTAGTTTGTGTTATTAAAGGACACTGTCAGTATTTTTTTTCGCATTTAGAATTTTTTTGCATTGCTTAATAGCTAAACCAACATGATATGTTGCTAATTGCTTGTGGCATAGTCATGTTTACCCTGTGCCCTGTGTGGCCTATGAAAAATATCCATTGTTTGCTTTCTTAATGGACTGTGCTCTTTGGCTGCTATAGTGTATAGGGCAGCACTGGAAAGAGGCTTTGAAACCTCTAAGATACCATTACCATTAGCCCTAATGTCCTTTTAAAATGGAAAGAGCATCACAGCCCACACAGAGAGACTGCTGTGTATGCTGTTTATGCTGTTTGCGTGATACAGCCCCATTGTCATCATCTCCTGCCAAGGTCACTTGGCCTGTCCCCTTCCTGTAGTCACAGATGCATCAGAAATAAGCCTCTTCGCAAAACAGGAACATTTCTCAAATTGATGAGCTGACGCTGAGCATTTTACACTCCATTCCCACCTAAGCTAAACACTGGGAATTTTTGGCTAATTGTAGCTGTGCAGTCAATCCCCTAGGTTAAGAGGCTATTTAGGTTTTTGAGAAAATAAGTATCAAGTGTTTCCTTTGAGGAAGTACACACACTTTTAAATTCACTGTTTAATGACTATAACCTAACAGAAACAGATGGAAAGGGTGACCTCTCTTGCTAAGACATGGAGCTCAACACAGTTTGTGACAGTCACCTTAGTTACATGGTGATTATTTCCTGTTGTGCCTCAAAGGTCAGGCTGTCTCATCAGACTCCCTAAAAAGCCATGCGATGTTGAACGTGGCAACGTCAAACGTCACAGCCCAACTGAAGCTGATAATTGCCCAGACATCAGATTGGAGGTGGCTGACTTCGCTGACGACTTAATGAGCACAGGAAAGGAAATGGGAAAGTTGGCAGTGCTGTGAGCAGCTGAGGACTGGGACCAGCTCAGGAGGCTTGATTAGAAAAATTAACTTTGAGGTAATGTTTTCCACAGTGTCCAATCCAAATCATCAGCAGAAAATGTGTTTGAGGTGTTTGATTGTGGCACGTTGAGGGACACTCAGCATGATACACTAGTAATGGCAATTAAACCACAGCAGTCATGACATCAACATAATTTCTGGATACACGCTGGGCATGAATGCTTGCCTTAGAGATGAGAACTGCTCATCCAAAAACTTACTGTAAACTCTAAAGCACCCGCTGATATCATTTGGCTGATTACTGTCGTGCTCTTGACAAATCATCCCATTATGTGATACAGAGATGTAGCTGCTGGGAGACGAGCTCTGCTCAAAATACAGCCTAAACAATGCAGTACTGCTCTACCTCAGAGTCAAGGTCAAAACACATTTTCCAAACTGCCAGTCTGACAGTACGACAGTGACAACAATCAAATTATTGCAGCTTGGTGCTAACACTGTTTGGACACGTTTCATTAGCAGCAAAGCAGGAACCCAAAGACCCCGAAGACCTTGGGGATAGTGTATGCAGTATGTGCAGATAAAAAAGGGCACAGAATAAACTCTTGATACACTTGTATGAAGACAATGTCTCTGTAGATCCCCATGTTAATGCAGATATTAGTAATTTCGTGAAAGATGTTATTTCCTTCAAAGTCAGAGTGAGTTTGCTAATTAATCAAATCAGACTGGATGTTTTTTCATTCTCTCTCGATGAACGTGATTCATCTCTGAAGTTAATTTGCATGTCCTTTTATTCCCTCCTAGGTGGTGCATTCATTAGACAGCACAGCATACTCACCTCAAAATAAGTAACACACAGGGGGAAATAATTATTGTGATTACGCTTAATCTTTGCCCGCACAGTTGTTTTTCTTTTCCAATTAAGACAAAATTTATATTCGGAATATGCTCTGTATAAAAAAGCAGGTGGTACCATTCTCTTGCTGCACCTCCACCGCCGCTGGCAAGGGAAAGCTGTGTGAGAACTGCACCGCTACAGGCTTTGATAGCGGATTGTGTTCCCAGAGACTATTAATAATATAGCGCTTTTTTCTCCTCCATATTGTGGCTGAGCTTTGGCACGAACTCAGAGAGTTTACGTGTCATTTGTACAGGGATTTATAGAAGGAGCAGGCTAGAGAGGAGAAATTGCTGTTTTTCATTTCTCGAAAGGAAAACAATCACACACTTTATCCTTCCAGTTGATGAATAAAACATAAATATTATTATGGGATGTACATTTGTTCACTGCTTTTCAAAATATAAAAGATGTAAACATATTGATGCCCATTAATTATATGAAACATGTTAGGATGATTTATGTGATTGTGATTTGATGTGATTTGTGATTAAATATAATGAGGTGTGTGGTTTGTTTAGTAATAAACTGATAAAAATAGTGCTTACTGATTTTTTTCTGGTAGATGTAGATTATTTGCCTCTAACTTTCTAATCCAATGTGCGCTCTTAAAGGGGCTATGGTCAGTATGTTTTTTACATTATCAATGGATCAAATGTGAATGTCATTCATAGAGACAAAGACACAGAGAGTTATCAACCAACCCTGCACTTCCCCTTAGCACCACAAAGCTTTTGAACTCATCCTTTTGATTTCTCTGCATGCAACTTCAATGTTTTTGTTCACTCTAACTCCTCTCGTAGCAAAACAAAAACACTCCACTGTGCACTGTCTGCTTAGCACCAAACAGCAGCCAGGTAAAGAGAGTGACTAGCTGGTGAACATCATCCAAATGAATGCAAATTTTGCTCTGTAAAGTCTACCACATCAACTTACAATGTGCCAGTGTTGTGTTTACAGCTTGTTTCCGCTGTGCCCAAGTGGCCAAAAAAATGAATAGATAAAAAATAATTAAATGGAAGTTTAAATTATGACATATGCAACTATATCAGCACCGGAAAACTGTTTAATTGCATGATTAGAAAATAAGCATGGATACTTTTACTGCAACAGACTGCTGCAGTGTTAGTCTTTGCTGAATCACAAGTTACTTTGAGATTGTTAGGTTTTTACCCTAATCACTTTATAGTTTATATATACTGTATATAAATCGGTTCATATCAAGTTGCACTTGCATGTCCGATATGTGGAAATGTGGCTCATTGCGTCAATAAAACATAGGCTACCTATTCACTTTATGAATAGACTACATAATAGACACTCTGAAGTATTACAGTACTTTATATTTTATATTTTGGTCATGGTTAGTTCAAGGCTAAGATGAAGCACAGGCAGGAATATCAATTGAGTCCATATTAGCGAGCACCCCACAGAGAGAAAAATCAAAACATCACAGCAGTGTTGTACTGGACCTCACAAATAAAAGCTGTGGGTTGTGATAACATGAATTAAAATGTTTCCCAGTCTTTCCTGAGACTCCCTCAGACCTGCAGGGGGGATGTAAACAGCACTTACACGGTAACATGACAATTTCAGGAGAGGGGGGAGGAAATGATATAACGATTTGCAGAAGAAAAGAAAGCGAGAGAGAGAGAGATAGAGAGAGAGCGAGAGAGAGAGAGGACAGAGGAATATTAAAGCTGTGAATGAGTGAGGTAGAAGATGAGTGATGAGTTCAATTTAATCTTCGTCTGTGCTGAGTTGTGTGGTCCATGACAAATCGAGCCGGTGTTTCCACCTGAGTTGGCATTGCTGTCTGCCACACCTCACAGCACATCAAGCCCAGTGTAACCTCTTGTTGTCCCTCTGCTCCCTGCTATCTGCCTTTCCAGCTGGCCTGATGGAAGTAATAGATCTGTACAACACAATGTTAGAGCCATATCTGCTTATAGAGAAGCTGCAATTAAACCTTCCTTCCAGTGACTTCACTCTGGCAGCTTTGTAGGCAGATTACTCTTGAATAGCAGAACTATGAGACTTTATATCTCCTGTGCGAACAGACCAAAACTTGCATTTGACATATGCCAATTTATGCAGGAGTTTGTATTGATCCGCATCTGATGATTGACCCAAGACTCTTTATTTAACTGCCCGCTCTCATGTCTAGAAGACCACAGCTGAAGGCAAACTGAATGATCTAAAGCAAGTGCCGTCGGGGTAATGATATGTCATCACTTGTCAGCCTCTTTGACATTATGAGGACCAGTGTTGTGTGTGGGTTTTGATAACCCATCTACCTGTGAAGGCCGGCATCTTATCTCACGAAGCCAGAGACAGGCGGTAGCTTCCTATAATATAGAGAGAGTGGAGCGGAGAGACATAGCAAGTGATGGAACGAGAGCGTGAATGAAACCATCAGAAGTGCGGCTCATGACACTATCCGCACTGCAATCAATGCGGATATAGTACCCAAACCCCCCCAACTCACTATCCCTCAGACATCCTGTCCCACAGCATCAGCACTGGCACAACGGAGCAGCAGAGTACAGAGCTGCCTCTGAAATGACAGCATAACTACAGGGAAGGCTTTTGTCTTTTTTATCTCTGTCTCTCTCTGTGCTGCTCTTCATTTCTGTGACACTAATAGAGAAGGAGACTGCAATATGTTAACAGGCTCACAGTTCCATTTGCAGGTCTTTACTTGAGGTTTCCCAAGTAACTTTACACTCATTTGCTTTCACATGAATATAAAAGCATCTGAATGTGTCAGCATCTAAATAAATGGGATCTTTAATCATAAACTATTCATCAACTCTGCATATAAAATGCATAAAAACTGCTTTGTTGCAGACTCACCGGGTGTTTCTAGATTGATTTCGCGTTGAAAACACTACAAAGTGCAGGAGTGAAAGATCAATACCCTCGTCTGTCAGGGCTGGTGAACAATTCCACTCTGGTTGAAAGGTTGGTGGCAGAGGTTGCAGGGGCTTTGCCAAGGTTTTGTGGTCTGTGTGTTATGGTCTGTGTGTGTGTGTGCATGCTTGATTATCTGCTGAGTATCAGCTTGTAGCTGCTGGGCTAATCACTCCTGCTGTTTCTGAAACTCATAGCAGAAACACTGACAGGCAGACTGCGTCCGCTCCAGCCTCAGGCAAATATGAAAAATTAAAGATCCACATTTTTCAGCTCCTCCTCCAGCACTGCCGAAGATACACATCCAGCTCCATGTATGTTATGTCATCTCTGTACAGCTGA
The DNA here is from genome assembly GCF_021018895.1 of Seriola aureovittata. NCBI lineage: Eukaryota > Metazoa > Chordata > Actinopteri > Carangiformes > Carangidae > Seriola > Seriola aureovittata. The sequence continues at coordinate 15,128,404 of NC_079377.1, forward strand.
TCTACAAGGGAATTATGAAATTGTAAGATATCCAATGTCCAAAAGTTGCCACAGAATAGGAAAATGAGGAGGAAGTCAGACGTGTGTGTGTGTGTGTCTGTGTGTGTTTTGTAAGGAGATGGTTGAAAGGGCACAAGATGTTATCTGAACCTGTATTAAGAGATAATCCTCCAAATATTGTATTAAAACTAATTTAACATTAAAATCAAATTGAAGATCAAACTGTAAAAACTCATAATCCACTTTAGTAGGATTAAGTGACATTTGATCATTAAATGAAAGTGAATGAAGAAGCCTCATAAATGATTAACAATAACAATGACTTGAATGAACATCTTGTGCTAAATGAAATGTTGCTTCCTCAGGAAATTTATACATTTTTTTAGGTATTTCCCAGGACCTCATGCTCTTAATTGAAATATGAAAAAATCTTTGTCTTTGTTCATCCAACCACTGCAGGCCACAATACTGAAAGCTGCAGAGGCAACACAGAAGTTGGAGCTTGTGTTGAGAATTATTGTTTGAAACTGCTGTTTCCAAGGGCAAGAATGGAAAAAAACATGAATATTAGTAGTAGCTAACCATTTCACTATACACCTTATTCTCTATGCATAATAATGTCTGTACGCCTCTTGTGCAGCATGAGTAACACTGGACTTTAGTTAATTTGTTTAGCATTCCTACTTTCAGTCTCTCATAGGAGATATTCAGTGTAAATATTTAATAATGTTTAACAATTACCAAATTAACCTCTGTGTTTTGTTGATAGTAACTTAACTTCCCCATGGTGTCCCACAGAACCTTTACTTCTGCATGCTTGAAATTAATTCACCATTGTAATTTCCTTAAATAGTTTTCTTTTCCTCTGACAAGGGCAGAGGAATATGTTAAAAATGTGAAATATGTAGAAAAGTACGGAAATTAACATAAAGCATTGTTATTAGATATTGTTTTTCATGTTTTATGTGTTAAATGGGTGATAAAGTAACAACCTATATTAGTCTTGCTTGCAAAAAAGTCACTGAAAAAAAGAAATATATAGTATATAAAGATGAGTTACAGTGCGGTTATTTATGTTTGAAGTCAGTTACACCATATTTACAAGCAATTCTTGCAAACTTATGAAATGTTATGAAGTATCAAAGCATGTTTTTTGGGCTGTGAAAGAGGTCCTGTATCTTACTGTCTTTTACTTGTGTAAGCAGAGGTGTCATACAGTACTCTTTGAGTATTATTTCTCACAGTGGGAGACGGAGAAGCTTTAAAGGTATATAAACACCAACTCCTCACAACATACAGTAAACTGTTATTGATTTGTCAGAAAACCCCCGCACTGTCTAAAAGCAGAAGATGCTGTAGTTTTTCTTTGCAGGTTTACTCAGACATAGAGATGATGTAGAGGCTACAGTTCAAGTGTGAATCAACAGTCTAAACAGCAGTGTGGATCGGTCATGAGGGCCCAGAGCTGAAGAATGGTGTGCTGATGGAGAAGGGAAGGATGCCGGCTTGCCCAAGCTAAATAAATAATCTCTGGGCTGCAGGATGGCAGGAGTGTGGGAGGAGGTCTGCAGGGAGCATGGAAACAGTGATTAGTAAAGTGGATCCACTTAAAGAAAATCCACCCTCATTATTTTTCCAGACTTCTGTGATAACTGATTCACATGCTATTGCACTCCCTTGTTACCACAACTTTTATATAATATTATATAAGAGCAAACATTGCATGTGATAGATTAGCATCTTTTAAACAAGTGCATAATGACTTAACAAAGATGAACACAAAACATGGCACATGCATATTTTATAAGGCTGTTCTTATTCTCTCCATGTACTTTTTATCTCACGTTTTACTGAACAAGTGAAACAATTTACCATTAAGACTGCAGAGCATGAAAACTAATAATTTCTCATCACTGAATTCACCATTTAAATGGGATTTATGAAGCTGTCTCTTGAAATTTATGCAACATTGAATATTTGAAATATGGGGACTAGTGAGATGAGAGGGATAATTTTTGTAAATCTCATTTTAGGTCTTTAGACTATTTTGTTGCGACAGCTGGATACTTAAAGCATGCAACCATGAAACTACTTTATGGACAATGTGGGTTCTCGGGGCAGAAAGAATTACGACAGATAATAACATATCTTTCAGTGGTGTTATTCAAAATCAGAAAAACAAAATGCTCCTGCTCCACTCCACGTGCTCATGTGAAAAAACACATAGAGTTCTGTCATGTTTATAAGGGAGGGCAATGACCTGTCCTGTTAGGTGCCTACTATGACACCCTGATGGCTGAACTGAAGTGACCACAGTAGTAACAAAACAGCCAGCTGTGCAGCAGTAAGCACACACAGGCCTTCTCACTGACCCATGTCTGTATAAAGGAAATTATCAGTATCACACTCATGGGAGCTCATTTCTCCCTCTTACTCTCTACTTTCTCACATGTGTGCCTCATTGTTAAATGTGTCAACAGCAGCTCTGGATCTCATTCATGTACCGTATAGCAGCAGGGAAGCCGCAGGAGAGCTTTAATGAGCAGCCTTTATAAGAGCAGGTTTCTGTCTAACAACTGTTCACATCCAAATGAGCAATTATGGTCCAGCAGGACTGGTCTTACATTCCACTACACAAAGAGGGTCAGACTGGTCATAGAGGTATACACTATGTCAAATCTATAGACCTATTGTAGACGTGCTATAAATTATATACCACCACAACTAGTCTATATATGGCAAACCAGTCCTTTTTGGTTGGGTGAGGCAAGAAACAGATACTGATCAATAGAAAACCTATCAACTCTGAGGATGATGGGAGGAATTCTCCAAGGTGCTGAAAAGTGTCCCCGAGCTCATCCGGGGGAGGAAACAACGGGACACACCCGCCTGAGCCCATTGGTACAACGTCACGCGCAGAAACTACCCGAGCGAGGAAGGTAAATGAATTACAGATGAGAGGAGGAGGAGGAGAGATAGAAAGCTGAGGATGCAGGTTCAGATCAGGTTCACGTCAGAAGCGGCTACACTTCGATGAAATACAACTTCCAGCGGTCTCAGTCAGCTGACAGCGAGGAGATGCGTCCGCAAAAGCTTTAATTCGACCCCCTTAACGTCCTCCTCCTCTTCGTCCTCTCCTCTCCTCCTCCTCCACCTCCTCCTCCCACCACCAGCCAGGAGCATCCCGCACCCTGATCTCACTCCGACTGGCAGGCAGGCAGACAGGCAGACTGACACAAGCCAGACACGATGCGTGGATCTCCCCGACATGGGACAGCCGTGGGATTTATAGTGCTGCTGAACGCGCTGCTGCTGCTTGCGACGCAGGCTGCAGAAGGAGCCTTAACGGACCATCTTCTGGTTCAGTTGCACGAGGACGCACAGGATGAGGCGCACCAACTTGCAACACAACATGGGTTCCAGAGTGCCCGAAAGGTAGGGATGCTCTGATAAAGCTGCCATGCATTGCTGACACTATAAGCTTCTTTTTTTTTTGCCTGTCTCTTGACAAAACCGAACATTAATGAATAATTTATTATTGCAAATCAGAATATTCACATTAAGTGCTAAAACATAAGCTATAACATTTGTATCCTTTCATCGTAAATGGTCAGTCACGTTGTATTTAGCAACATACACAGTCCAGCAGAGAAGATGCTAAGAAGCTTCTCAAGCTTTTCCTCTTATGTGACTTCATTACACTTCTTCTTAATTTGATGACGTCATTCCTACTAAAATGCAGGCCCTAGTAAGCAGGTTGCCCATTGGCTTATGGCCCATTGGCTATGGACTCAAACTCTGCCCAGGCCAAATTCATTTATATTTTTGAAACAATGAAATGATCCCATGTCAGTGTCCTGCAGAGCAAGACTCATCTGTGAAAGCTGCTCTTTAAAAAACAACAAAACAAAAGAACAACCTGTTTTCTCTCACAACATGAAGTTGTGGTGTGATCTCATCCTAGGGAATTTGATAGATTTCATCTTTGTGTGTTTAGTCATTAAATCCCATTTTAATGGGTGAGAACATGCTTGTGTATTTCTGTTAAATTGCTTTGACTACCTTGTTTTGTTCAAAAGGGTATCCTTTTTTTTACATTAACATTAATCAAAAACACACCTTTCTCTCACACACAGAGCACATATTGTATTCACACTGCTTATTGTGACATACATGGCTTCCCCTGCAGACATTTACTCACCTGAGACAATACGTCTTATTAAAGAGCTTGACAAATGCAGCACGCATCATAACATGTCAAAAGACGTTAACAAGCCATTTATGGCAGACCAATGGAAATGATTCCCTGACACTGTGTATGCCTTGTCACATGTCAAAATAAATGTGTGGGTGAAATTGGCTGGAGCCTTAGCCAGTGAGGCGTAGCAGTGAGCAGAGGGGTGCTCGAGCTGCTCTGAATGAGGATTTTCTCTTCTTTCTTTCTTTTTTTTTTACCTCCACAATAATAACAAAAAAAACTGTATCAGTCTGTAACTCATCATATTGTGATATCTGTGTGGTGGCCGTGCAGCATCTGTGACCGCAGCATCTGTGATTTCTAGTTCCTTTTCTTGTAGGCACTAGACCCCCACCACCCCCCACTCACACCCCCATCTTCTGCCTCCCTGCCTCCCAGGTTATGTAATCTGCAGCTATATTTGTCTTGATGGGATATGCATCATTAAACAATGTCTGTGTTGTTTGAATTATATTCTGTTGTTGCTTAATTTACTAGACCAGGACACAAAACCGCAAGACACGTCAAGATGTGAACTAAAAGATAGATAAAAGAGGGAAAGAGCGATAAAAGAGGGAAATAGATCTGCAATCAGCCAATAAAAAAAAAACAACTTTATTTCTAAAAGAACATTCAATGGAAGTAGGCTACATTATTTATACTTGTATTTTTTGTGTTTGTGATTTTTCCTGGTAGAATTAAAGAGCAGCGTATACGAATAATCCTCTTCCTCCCATAAGAATTTCATTTTCACATTAGATGTGACAGGCGCATCTGAAAGCATTTATTTTGAGGATTGACCTGCACCCTGACTCTTACTAAAGCATAAGGGGGTCTTTAATCTGTGCACAGTGCCAGAGGGAAAGCTCTGGATGATGCATCTCATTTCCCTGCCCTTGTGATTTATTATGGTTGATTCCAGCACTGTTCTCTAGTGCCTTAAAATAGACCCTGGGTGAATGCCAGAGAATCAGTGCCCTTTTTCCCACCTGGAGGACGACCTGCTGTCCTTCTCCACTATTTATGATCTATGATTTTGATTTGCCTCACATACACTTTCTGATTGCTACCTCTGTGTTTGTTTTGTCTCTGCCTCTGCTTCTAAGCCATCTTCCTCATCTTTTTTTTTTTTTTTTACGCAGCTTCCCTTTGGAGAGGGGCTCTTTCACTTCTATCCTCAGGACACTTCAAAGAGACGGAGCAAACGCAGCACCCGTAGCAGACAGCGGCTCCAGAAAGACCGCAGGGTAAGAAGACACGCAGAGATACACACTGAGAAGAAAAGACTTGTGTGTTTCCTGCATACATGTGCCTATAGCAGCATGGTCACCCCATTCACTTTGCATGACAGTGGTTATTCTGAGGCTACTTATGTAAAATACAGTGGGGAATCAGGACTTATATGTTGGATGCACCTTGCAGAAAGAAAGTCATTCACACGTTTCTATAGTCTCTTCCAATTTTGTGACTGTCTGAGCTCCAAAGGTTACTACTGACTCTGCTGAGCCAGTATCTAGAAAAACACATCAAAGCAAAAATTATTGTTGCTAGTTAAGGTAAACAACAGTATGCAGTGTAAACTGTGTTCAACTGTGTGGGTTTTTTTCTGTACTGTACTTGATGATGTCTGGAGCACCAGTTGAATGATGACTGACAACAGTTATCAACAGGAAATCATCCCACCAATCTTCAGGGACCGTTTCCTTCCACTAACTGAACAAATACAATTAAAACTTTGGAACTTCTACATAGAAAAAAGTCTCTGAAACCTGAACAACTGCATGTGACTATTACTGAGTTGATATGTTGAACACAAGGACAGAAAAACACTGTGACCGTTTGTTGGTCATTGCTGTTGGGATACACAAATAGACACTTGCATGGCCTGGACCCTTTTTAACTATAATGTCCACATTCAGTAATACTATCATAGACCGTTGGTGCTCTCTGACTTTCTTTCTGTTTCATCAAAAAAGGGACTGTGTTTTTGCTATCAGGGCAACTCGAAACCCTGTGGACTGCCATTAATTCAATATCCAGCTCTAAATCACTCACTAAAACTCTCCTTTAGAGGCTTGCAGTTTGGTGATAGTTTTTTTTTTTTTTTCTAAAATTGAATGTATTTGCTTTTTATGCTCCACCTTTGTATTTTGGGATTGTTGTGAAGACAACAACAACAATATGTAACAATATATTTTCCAGTATATATTTTTGGAAGTGGGGTGATTTAATGAATACTTGCAGACTTTATCTTCATAATAAGGCTACAACTATAGATTATTTTCATTAGAGCACATGTGAGAAAGTAGATTTTCATTATCGAATCTGCTGATTATTTCTCCATACATAGAATAGAATACATAGAAAATAGAAGAAAAATGTCCATCACTATTACCCAGAGCTCATGGTGACAGTTGCTTTTTTTTGTTTCTGATCAATCAGTTCACAACCCAAATATATTCACAAGGAAAAGCTGTGAATTCCCCTAAATACCACTAAATGTTTGCCATTTTTGGCTTGAAAAATTACTCAAATGATTGATGGATTGTCAGAATAACTGTGGATTAATATTATGTCGATACACTTTAAATGAAATCAAGAAACGGTTTCAGCTCTACTTCATAAAGCAAACAAGAAAGATGTGCTGTGTCTTATCCAAATAAAAGCTCTGAGTGTTTAGCTCTGTCCACCGTTAGGGGCGGTGAGAGTGGAGGTCTTGCTGCAGACAATGAACTAACCTCTCTAATTGCAGTTGTGAGAGGTGCTAATGAAAATAAATGCGAGCCACTCCACCGAGCTAATGCAGCTAATGGAAGTGAGACAGCACGAAAACGGACAGGTCCACATTCTAGATGCTGGGTTATAATCAGATGCTTGACATGCTCATATGCGACACTGCAGGTATTGATTTCTGCGCATCTCTGGAATGGATGAGGTCAGCTAGTCTGATTTAATGTCGCCTGTTTGTCATTCTGAAGTGTCTCCCCCCACATCTTTCAAGATAGCATGGTGGACACATTTCAGTTTTACACCTGCACTTTTGTCATAAAGAAAGGGACTAGCTTTTTGCATTTGAGCATTTATGAAGAAAAAGGTAGTGTTTTAAGGGTTAAAAAAGAATCTCACCTTTTGTAGTAGTCTATTAAATTAGTTTTTAATTTACAGGAGCCATTACACACTCATTTAACATACTTAAAACCATGTCTAATTGAGAAGCAGCACTGAATGTACTGTTGGATGGATTTCTTTAGTGTCCCAGGAGCCCTGTTCTATGTTGGACTCTATTAGTGAGTCGTGTTGACCCACTTCTTACTCACCCACTATCTTTTCCTTGTGTCTCTCTGCATCTTTCTCTGTGCTTACTCGTCCTTGTCCTCTCCTGTCCTTTTACATCTCAAGTCCTGCATTGATTGCAAATGAGACGTCTATTTATCCACACATCCGTGCCTTCACCCTGTCCATCCATGCATCGATCCATCCATCCATGATTCCTTCCGCCCATTTTTTTTTTTAACATGAGATAAATGCATTCAAAGTCTATTTGAGGCACACTAAAGGGGGTGAATAAATAAACATGGGAAATAGAAAATTGAATACATCTTTGTGAATCAGCAGTGTGCCTTGACCCTGAAGGACACATGCCTGGGAAAGCCAGGAGGGAAATGAGGACGAGGAGAAAGGCAGCACAGCTCTTTGATTTGAAGTGAACTGGAGTGTTGTGAGTTGTGAGCAGGCAAAGGCGGAGAGTGATGGTAGTGCATGGGCACTGTTTGATGTTGTGAGTGGGCAGTATGACATGCTGTCTCAAGGGAAATACCAGCTCTCCTGCCAAGTGATGGAATAAATGGATGATGGATGGAGAGAACGGGGGGGAAATGGGAGGATAATGTAGAAACTGCTGGCAGTTTTCCTCTTAAATGATGTGATGACAAACATAACATGAGGCTAATTCAAAACTTTTTATTAATAATTAAAAAGCAATGGTAAAAATATTTTCACCAGTTTAAAATCCTCCAAGACTGAATATAAACATGCAAATGTGGTTTCATTTTTTTCATGACTGACTTGTCATTTAAAGGACTAACTGATGTGCTAATTTACTGCGTGTGTGCCTCCTGATTGCTTAGAGTATGCCATAAAAGAAAGATGTGGATGAATAGGCTTTGGCCATTTTAAAAGGCCGTCTTAAGTGTGGCTGTGCTCTCTTATCTGTGGTGGTAAACACACCGGACAATGGCTGTTTCTCTCAGTCACACTGGAGTGAATTTGCCAAGGGTAAGCACAAGAGGAACATTTAACCAAGATGCATCTTTGAAACCGTTTATTACCACCACAAATGCAGGTATAAAAATGGAATTAAAGGTTTTTTTTGTCAATGAGGCATCTAAGGTATAGATTTATTTTTAGTGTTGACAATTTTATGTAGAAAAAGTCTATTTTCAAGCCTTTCTAGTACACACACACACACACACACACACACAAAGAAAGACAGGGAGAGATAGAAAAGGACCTAAACCTTCAAATGAAATCATTGTCCTTGAGACCTTGGTGACAAGCAGATTGTTGGTAATAAATTTCAAACTGAGAGCGTCACTTCAGGCTCGGTTTAGCCATACTGCCAGATTCTAATAGATTAAATGGCTCTCCCTTCCTTTACTTCTCTTTAACCTCACTTTTTTTTTTTTCAAATGCGTGTAGGTGGTTATTTGATGAAATTCGCTAAAACTTCACATGAGATGGAATGCAGTTTCAAATTAGAATGGCTAAATTGATAAGCTATACTGTCGATCTTACATCTACTGACAAACATGAAGGCGGTTACATATTGGGAGTGGAATCTTTAAATGTAGCAGAAATAAAAATACATCATTCTCAAAGACACCCAATCATTTTGTTGACAGCCTTCCCCCAGTTAATCAAGCAATCAAGCCTAAATTTCATCTAAGACATTTATCCCTATCATTTATGTGGTCTGTCCTATGTTATCTTCCAGTGCTTTACAGTGGTATTGCGGCCGCTTTCAGTAAGCATATGTAATCCAAAACACAGCTGTTCATCCGCCTGTGTGTCTTTGATGAGTCAAAGAAACACAAGTGTATTTGTGAGTGTAATTGCTGCAGCAATGTTGAAAAATGTACTGAGAGGAAAAAAAATCTCCACCATTTGTGTGGCAGGTGAGTTTGGAGGCCTTGGCTCCAGCTGCAGCCCTTCTGATTAGGAAGAAAAGAATAGCCCCTTTGATTTACATGATGCTCTGCCTTCTTGCTACAGTAGAGCACAGCTGGGTTTGCTGATTTCCTGTGCTGAGAGTAGTACGTGCCTGCATCTCACCCATCATGAGAAATACAATTTCTAGTTTAACTTATGTGCTCTATCATACGTGCTATTGTGCACCTGGGTTTGATTGTTGACTGACCATGATCTGATAATTCTTTTGCTTTCTTCCTCAGGTGAAGAATGTCTTTGAGCAAGAGGGTTTCAGTCGTCAGAAGCGAGGTTACAGAAATATCAATGACATTGAAGTCAACATGAGTGACCCGCTATTCACCAAACAGTGGTATCTGGTGAGTAATGAGCCAAGCAGCTGTCTGCCCACCGCCTGACCTTTAGCACCAACCCACATTCTTCCACCTTAATTACTCAGAGGCCAGGCATATTCCCCAACACTTTCTGAATCAATGTTGTTATTCATTCTCTAATTAGCCCAGCCAGTACTGTCTGCGCCATCTCATCGCTGCATTCATGCCGCCTAATTTCCTCCCCACTTGTTTACCCTAACTGGCAAGCATGACTTTTATGCCATGGCAAGCTTGCTGTCAATCATCTGGCAAGTCTGATGAATGTGCCGTATCGCTGACATTTACTTCCCCTTCCTCTCACCTCCGCTATCCCACCCCCAAGTGGTCCTTATCCATAACCTCCCCTTCCCACACACACATATTCTCCACTTTGACTAATTTACTAATGGTGGCTCACCTGGGTGCCATGAGTCATGGATGTTCTCCATATTGTCTGAGTGACTAGATAAACACAGGCCAGGCAGACGGGACCCCTGGGCTTGATCTTAATGTGGCTGAAGCTTGGCAACTGGGCTATACGGGCAAAGGAGTTACCATCGCAATCATGGACGATGGTGAGTATAAAGTGCTGTTGTTTTGTACCCTGGGGTGCTGTCTGAAAGCACTCAATTATACCTGCACATATCCATTATAATAATTAAATGAACTACTTCACTCACATCCGTTTAATTAACAATGCAATGACTAACGAAATGTTACTTTCCAGAACATGTACGGTGACCACTGATAAGGCTGAATTTATTGTAAGGAATATGTACTCATTCAGTCTGATTTGTTACTCTCTGTTTAAGGTGACTAACTTGCTCAGACTGTGATGTATTATAAGACAAACCCTTCCAGAAAGTGTATGATGAAAACCATATATTTCCAAAATATCAAAACATTTCCATTTATTTTAAGATGTAATAGAATTTTGGAGTTAATAAAACTTTTTCTTTTTTATTGCATGCTGTGCCAACTTTTATTCTGAAGTATTAGTGCTACTGTATCACTAGTAAAATGTCAAAGAGCAGAAACCAGATGTGACACAAATATAAATGCCTTTGTCTATTTACTGTCTTGACTGATATTTTAAAAATGATACACTTACTGCAGCTAGCATAAATGTTCACAGCAGCAACCAGTGGCAGAAAGATCATTGGCAATATATTGTCATAATAATAGTGTTTAAATAGATAGCAGATAAAATGCACACATAGAACACATAGAAATAAGTAAAGTAAATAAGTAAAATAATCTTAAAAATAAACAGGCACATAATGGCAAATTTGACTTCTAATATTTTTCTTAATGCAACTTGATACACTTATCATGTGTGATGGCACAAAACCCAAGGTGACATGCTTGGATTTGTAGTTTAGATATTAATTTCATGATATAACTAGAAAAGAAATGGCAACTCATCACATTTAAGAAGCTGGAACTAGAAAATTTTGATAATCTAAATTCCTGGCGATTAATTTTCCGCCAATCAATTCATTAACCGACTAATTGTTTTAGCACTATTCCATATCCATTGTTACTGCATTTCTTTGTTTTTGTCTGAATTAAATTAAGACAAAACTAAATAAATAGGAAACTGTGGTGTAATAGCCACAAGACACTTAAGGTCATGCTATCCTCCATAAAGCACTCCCTCTCATACTTAATCATTTATTATTGTCAACATTTCAGGCATCGACTATCTGCATCCAGACCTGGCATCAAATTATGTGAGTACATCAGTGTTATTGAATTTCATAACACTCATTTCTTTGAACTGCTGTTAATAAGTGAAGCACGGGTTCAGGTGGTGGATTTCACGGGCTTCATGTGGCGTGCCATTGGCAGTGACAGGTGCTTTCCAAGTTGCCTTCATGGCTGCCGAGTCTCCTTGTATTCCTGGAGGACGCAGAAACAGGCAGACGGCCAGCCAAGCTGTTTAATGTTAATGCACACTGCACTGTGGCAGGCACAATGGCAGGCCGATCTGTCACAAGCAGAGATAATGCCAGGGTAGTTGGCGCTGCATAATGTGATGCTCTATCTCCAGAATACTGATAAAACCTTAAAGGACAAGAGGGATTGCTAAATGGAACAAGGAAATGCAGAAGGCTTAGTTTGATTTGGCTATAAAGTTTGCAGTGTCATCAGTGTGACTTCATTGTGCTGTCATTGAACCCAAGGATGCATAAATGCAAACTCTTCTGTCAAAGAAACGGAGGCGGTGTGAACGAGTGAGTCATGATTCTTTGAAGAAAACAAAAAGAAAAACCCTTTTAACAATTATACCCTTGTTTTTTTTAACAAGAATTTTATTAAAAAGTGCCAGTAATTTGCATACTTATCTCCCCTATTAGTTAATATATTGTTGCAAAGAGATAATGAAGATGATCTCAGAGCAGTGTGCTCTTTGTTTTGCTTTTCCACCTCAGCTCATGTGCACACTGTGTGATTAATTTAAATGTGGCTTGCACAAGTGTTTTTTTTTTTTCTTTTTTAAAATCTTTCTGTGTGCACGTATCTGTTCACTTACCACCATGTTTCCCTGCATTTGCATGCTTCTTGCCTGTGAACAGAGACGAGCCTTGGCCCAAAAATAACACTCAGCCTCAGCTGGGGTGATGCAGGAGCATGCTCCACTGGATTGATGGATCATGCTGTGCATAGATCTAAAGTGTGTGTGTCTGTGTGTGTGTGTGTGTGTGCGTGTGTGAGTGGGAGCGTGTGTGAGAGAGGGAGATAGAAAGAGGGACACTGTGTATGTAATCCTGTTTTGTTACTGTCGTCATGGTGTTTTGCAGATCCACAAAGACCTCCTACTGCTAGCTGAATAAAAACAAAAAATTGAAATAAATGTCCTTTTGGGATCATCACATCTTTCAGTTGGATTTGAACTGATTGTGTGGTTATGGTTGATCTTTGTGTGTATGTGTGTATCTTTTTTGGACAGCCAAATGTTAGTTTATGTGAGGGCGTTGGATTATCTGCTTCTTGTTTTTTAAAGATTTGCCACTTGGTGCAATGATCATACTGTAACAGCTCATAAGATACATTTTGATACGGTGAATTACTTGTGAGATTGTGTGTGTCCTGAAATGAGAAATTTCTAACTTAGTAGTTCAATTTCATGGTACATTTATCTGCAAATGCCAATAGTTATAGTAGTTTGAATTTGAGTTTTATATAAATAAATACATTTATACAGATTCTAGTATTATACCACTAAGTGATACAATTGCAGATATACTGTAATACTTATTTCCTATCTTTAACAGATCACAGTACGTAATATCAGATGGTGGCAGTGGTAAATATCACAGAAGAAATCCAATTGTCTCTATAAAACAATTATCGTGTTGAGTTTGACCTAATTCCTCCACAGGAGCAATGAGTGTGCAGGTATTCTTTTTGTGTCTATGCTTGCCAGCACCTAATCAATACTGGTATCGTGTTTGGCTGCTACAATATTTGAGGGATTTCAAAGTAACGAAAGCAGTGATCAGTGGATGACCTTTTTCTTGTCTTTCTCAATAAGAATTGTGTGAAAGGAGCAGAGGTATAGTATTGGGTTTTATGTCCCTTCTGATGAACACGTTGTTGCAAGTGTTGCTCTCCACCCCTGAACACCCTGGGAAGTTACCATGATAAAATGTTATGATGTCACATTACCATGAAGTTCATCTCATATGTGTCTTTTGTTTGAATTTGTATGAGATGGAGAGCCAGATTAAAAGAGAGAAGAGATTTACAGTATATGTTCAGGCTCTTGTCATACCCTGTGAGACAAATGTTCACTGCCATTTTTTCAAGAGCTATGGAAGAACAGTATCCGTCTTCACTGTAATCACTTTAAAGTTGGCTTGGACCTTGTGTTATAGATTCTTTCAAGGTACTTTTACTTTGAAGCATCTTGCAAAGGGCTTTCAAGCAAGGTTGCATTATACAGAAATCCCGCATCAGCTTTACTACATTATAGATTAGGTTATCAGCACCAAATGGACTACTGAATTCAGCCATGCTAACAAGATGAATGGCACTGAGAGAGGCACATGATGTTTTGTCTGTTCTTGGTCCACATCAACGTATAGTAATAATTCAGGAATAAACACATCTAGAACATTAAGCTCAATGACAGACTTCAAGCTGGATTTAAAATATTTGCCTTTTAGTGGTGGAAGTAGTACTGAGGTCCTTTACTTTCAGTATCAGTACAACAATGAAAAAATACTCTATTACCAGTAAATACTTTTGTAATGGTTCTGTAAATGATCACTGCCACTAAATGTCGCACTAGACCACCAGCATCTCAGACCAAAACAAATACTTCGTCGACCACAGCTCCGGCCGTCTTTCAGCTACAACAACCCCACCCCCGACCTTTACATTCTCAGTTAGCAATGTGTTACGAAGCCCAGTGAAAGCGGCCACTAAACACATAAGAAGAACAACTGAATTAAGTTACCTAGTATACATGAGAGCCAAAACCATTAGCCTATGCTGGTATTACATGCTAGCATGATATGCTCCATGGTAATGCTGGTAGCAAACCAGCAAGCGATAGCAACTTTTTAAAGTTTTCAAAGCCTTGGACTTATCCAGTGAGACCGGCTGCATGAATGGCACTGCCGAGGCTGGTAAAGACACTGACAGAGCTGCTAAAAACGTAAAAAACCTAAACTATGGATGTTTTGATAATCCACCACCTTATCAGGGTTTGAGTTGGCAGTTCCAATGGCAAGTCTGCCTGTCCTCCTCTGTTATCTCTTTTTTTGTCAATGAGCTTTCTACAGTGGAGGAAGTTCTGGAAGGTACCAGCTGAAGTACATGTAGTACAGTACTTTCACAGCACCACTGTGAAAATCTTTTTATTTTACTTTCTCATCTAACATCAAGCTGATGACATCAACCTCAACCTCCTTATTGCTATAGTTGTTGCTATGTCTAACTGTAGAGAAACAGGGCATGCTGGCTTCCACTATAGTAACTTTGAGTCAGCTCCCTCAAGTACCATTCGCTCAGAGAACGGCGACTAGATGATGGTTGCTGGGGAAAGGTGAGGTGGCTGATGCTGGGCACAATCCATTATTCTGACTCTGGTTACTCACAGGACACTAGAGGAAGAGCAGAGTCTGATTGATAGCTGAAGATATGAGCTTGAGAAGCACAGCAAATGATTCATGGACATGGGCCTGTGTCATTTATTACTGGGGCTCAGCACTTTTCACTCCATTTAATGAAAAAGAAAAAAAACACACGCGCACACACTCCTGCTCCTGACGTGAGCAAAAGCTGTTTTTGGGAGCAGTGTGTTCTCTCTTCACAAATGTTCTGCTGTGAATAATAACATTTTCAAGCAAGTTCTTAGACTTTTCATATGTTTAACAGGTTTCACTGCTAAAGTTGTTCGACTTTTTTAAAAGTTTTTTATTGATTCTTTGACACGTACACATGTTACTGAGAGAAAACAGACAAAGACAGAAGAAGAAAGAAAGTAATCCAACTGAGAAAAATGGCATTTACACTTAAATGTATCAGCACATCTCCTCATACAATTAAAGAGGTATGAATCTGTCCCTATTGGCACTTCATCATGCAAGCCCAGTTGCTGTAAGTGTTTCTACTTTCCTCTAGTGGTTACCCACTCCCCATCTCCTAATAATTATGGTGTTTCTCCATCAGGTCAATAAGCTTTTGCTGTTTTGTTTTCTTTTTGTCGCTGACTGAGTCATCTCCTCTAAATGCCAGCCAGCAGGCCTGTCAGACCCAAGCTTGGAGGCAGCCCCCAAGATTGATCTGATATGTTTGGTCTTTGGCTGACGAACACAGCTGTGGTTTCTCTATACTCGTGAGCACACAAAGCACCTGTTACTGGCTGCAGAGAGCAGAATATAGATAGCACTCCAAATGACATGACTAACGGGTAAAGGAGAGCTTTGGAAGTGTGTTACAGAGAGCGCAATAAGTATGAGACTTTCCCAAGGATGTCTGTTCAATCTTACTGTGTGTGTGTGTGTGTGTTTGTGTGTGTCCTGTCCTCCAGACATGGCTATTCTGATAATTATGTTGACTACATTAATGTCTCTCTGGCAGATGTGTGTCTCCTGCGTGCTTTTCCTCCTGCTTTTCTGCTGCTGTTCATTCTGATCCTATTACTTTTGGCCATGTGGAATTAAATGCTGGCAATGCTTAGTCCATTATTTTCTCAGTTTGAAATCCCCGCTGTGACCACACATTATTTCAGTATTGCCACAGAGGAAAGATTTGTAGTTAAGTATTGTATCACCGTGCTCAGATCACTGTTGTTGTGTGTATACCGGTTTATTAGGTTGCTTCTAACTAAACCTAATGCAGTCAAATACAACAGCCCCGCATTAAATCTTAGGTTCAGAAAGGTTAAAATATTGTGTTTTTGTTGAAACTATTAGAGAAATGTGTTTTAACAATTTTTGTCAAAATCTCAACAGTTTCAACAAAAACTGAACATTACAACCTTTAAAAAGAAATGGAAAACTAAGTTAAATAAAGTTACAGGAGGAGGTCAATGCCACTCAGGGTTTTTCCTGAATAGAGAATTGCTAGGCGGTTGCCACTACTACTTTGTGAATTTGAATCAATATGGGAGGAAATTTGTCCCATATTTCGTTTATGTTATGTCTTAAAAGTGCTGTGAATAATGTAATGTCAAGTAAAACCAAACCAATTGCCAGCTTTTTTCACATAAAAGGTGGCAACCCTACAGATGAATATTATCTCTTTTACATCCAAGCACATCCAGCTTTTTGAAAAGTTTCCTTGAAATGGACAGTGCAGAGTGCAGACATCATTAGTTCTTCTAATAGAGGGGAAAAAAATAAGTTAATTCATGTTACTGACTAGATACGGTTGATGTGTGAATGAATGAAAAAATGAATGAAGATATAACTATAATTATATTATATTAAAATATATTATATAATTATATATATTGCCCTTGGCAAGAAAGTGGATAGTATATTCCCCAAAATGTCAAACTGGGGTTTCTTTTTATTTCCTAGATGTACCTAATAAACTATAAGTATTACACACTAGCAAGCCATGTTTTGGAAAAACTCAAAATCACTCTCAATTGGTCTATCCAAATGACAGAACAGGCTGTGATAAAGGTCAGCACTTCACTTTGAAATGCTTCTCTCTGCCTTCTCTCCTTTTGTTTTTCTGCCTCAGTGTTGTTGTTTTTGTAAATGCATCCATTTGGTCCTTTCAGAATGCCGATGCCAGCTATGACTTCAGCAGCAATGACCCGTTCCCATTTCCACGCTACACAGATGACTGGTTCAACAGGTAAAGCTCACCCAGCCAACCCCTGTTTATATATACACATGCTCAGTGTGTTTTTGTGTGCATGTGTGTGCTCTCCCTGGAGTCTGGCAGCTTTCCTACTATTGATTTTCTCTCCGCATAGTTCCATTAAGACATAATGGTGCCGTATAAACAGAGCTGTTGTCCAGCACAACAAAATAGAAAACATAATGCCTATTTTTACCTGCTCACTTGGAGGAGATAAGGTAGATAAAGGAGGACTAACACAAGTCTAGTCTGTTCTCAGAGTTGCAGTGTTTACAGTGATGACCTGCTGTCTGATAACACCTTATCTGCCTCCCATCTCCCAATCACACTGGGTGATCCACTGCCGCCGCAGCACGTCGAGGAGCGGAACAAAGAGAAATATATTCTTTCTCCGCCTCTCCTCCTCCACTGTGCCTTCATCTGCTCAGATGTATTGTGTAGTGTATGTGTGTCTGTGTGTGGGAGTGAGAAGGGAATATTTGGGTTTGCCAGTGTAGCAGTTGCTGACTGTCGGGCACAACTCGCTGGCTAATCATCTGGTTGTTATAAATAGCTGCCTGTCTGTAGCAAAGCATGCTGGGAGAGAGGGGTTGACTCTCTGCAGTGTCCCTGTAGGGGATGGAGAGAGAGACACATGGTGCACACAAAACAATGATATGTGCAAACATATTCAGTCGGACCCAGATGAGTGATGGGAAAATGAATGGATAAATGTTGTTGGCTTTCTATGAGCTAATGTTCTTCGGGTCACAGAATTACAGAATTACAGAGTTACATTACATTTGAATTACAGTGTTTATGCTAATTCTAATCGATTTACAAAAATGGTAAACCCTTCCTATCAACAGATTTCTCATTTAGTCAACAAAAACAAGAGATGTATCTAATCAGTGATACCTCAGACTTAACCCACAACGTATCATTTGTAAATTCATGTAAATTCATGCAAATCCTCTTTTCTCTGCTCTTTGCTGCCACCAGTCATGGAACACGATGTGCTGGAGAGGTGTCTGCGGCAGCCAATAACAACATCTGCGGTGTGGGAGTCGCCTACAACTCAAAGGTGGCAGGTGTGTGTCATATTAAAGCCGCAGATTGGACAGTGAGAGGAATAACAATGAGCAAACTGATGATAGTAAATGACAGTTCTGATAACGGTATGATCAAAGGATCAAAGGTATGATAAGGGTGATTCGCTGTGAGGGGAAATACTGTATACACCATGTATAAAACATATATTGTTCTGGAAGATCAGCACTCCATTGTTTGGTATCTACCCATAGAATTACTGCAAATTACTGTAGAGGTCAGCTGGAGTCCACATATCAACAGGACAACACCATTAATCCCAACAGCCCCATGTTTCCGTTTCATATTGAGTTTTCGTGAAATGTGGTATGGGTAGAAATAAGAAAATGAGTATTGACTATTTGATTTGTGTCCTGCTATGAACCTGACATCACTTTCTTGCCATTTCTAAGGGTTCAGATGCTATAAATATGTGGTAGGCTATTGTACTGTCTTGACACTATAGTGTAAACCTAACCAGCTGAAAAGGGTTTTATGAATCACCCTCTAATAGGTACCTAAACTGCACTGTGTTCCAGCAGCAATAACAATACAGTAAACCAATGATAGCCAGAATTTTAATTTCAAATTCATATGGAGGTGTTCTGTGTCAGGTATCAGAATGTTGGATCAACCCTTTATGACTGACATCATCGAGGCATCATCCATCAGCCACATGCCCCAGGTTATTGATATCTACAGTGCCAGCTGGGGACCAACCGATGACGGCAAGACGGTGGATGGACCCCGAGAGCTCACACTACAGGCTATGGCTGACGGTGTCAATAAGGTGAGGGGGTATTGTGCATACTGTGCTGAGTGTTTCTTAATAATGTTAAAGTGTATCAGAAAGTCATCTTTGGTGGTTTATATTAGGCTTTGTATTCCATCTTTCCACATTTTCTTTTTACAAAACTATGAATGGGACACGTTTCTGACTTATTTTAACTACTGTCTTTGAATGGTGGTCTAGAAAGTATAGCAATGCTGTTCAGTCAGTCCGCCCACCACGCAGAGACTGAAATCTCTCAACAACCACTGGATGGATTGCCACACAATTTTTACATACATTCATGGTTCCAAGAGGATGAATCTTCATGACTTTGGTGTCCCCCTGACCTTTCCTCTTCCCAACATGAAGTTCACAATTGTGACTTTGAGTGAAATGTGTCAACAACTATGTGATGGATTGGCATGAAATATGGTACAAATATTAATGTCTCGCTCAGTCCATCATAGCACCCCTACTGTGTGACACCACTTTTAACTCCACAAGAATATTTTCATCTTAGTTAACCATAGCCCTCTAACAAGTCTGTGGAGTTTCACGTCTTTTGGAGCTGATTAAGCATTCATTCCTGTGTCCTGCGCAAGGACACTTCAGCAAGGTGAAAACTCTCCAAGGCCTGTCAACGGGGGCTTAAATGTAGGCCCTCTAGTGGAATAGCAGTCCTTTTGGACAGGCACGCACACAGAGTTGCCATGCTAACAGTGTCACTGCCAATTACTTGCTTGATTAATCATCATGCACCGTGTGCTGGCAGGTGTGGGTTGCTCCGAAATGACCCTTTCTCAGGCAGGGTAGCTGAGTAGGAGCAAAGCTGACTGTAATCTCTGATCATGTAAACACAACTAATCAAGCAGCCACTCTGCAATCTGCTTCTTAGATTCTAATGATCACTTATATAGACTTATGATGGCTGAGCATGATGCACACTGTGCAACAAAAGGAAACATTTAAAATAACGAATCGCATTATGTTATATTAACAACTGAGTCAGACAGAGTAGCTTTAAATCTGCATCTTAGACATAACTGTGTGGTTTAGCAAATTGCCACCGATAATGGAAATAAATGACAGTGTGTGCAGTGCAAAATTAAAGCACTTTGTTTGGGCTTGTGCAGGAGACGGAAGGCAGAAGGCCTGAAGCTTCATAGGTGAGCTCGGCAATGCTCAAACCTCTCTTTGCAATTCAAATAGAGAGACATAAATAAGCATCATGAAGGGAAGGACATGCCACTCCCCCTCCACTTGATCCTTTGTTCTGTGGGGGAACGGTCGGCCTTTTGTAGAAACAGGTGCAGTGTTTGGTGAAGAGGACGCTCTCTGCGTGAAGCCACAGTCAGTTGTTTCATGTTTCCAGGCACTCTATCAGTAACAAAGATGATATTTGATGATTCAATTTACCGATGGTATTATGCCCCACTGCAAAGAAAAGATAAAGACTGTCTTCAATTTTTTGTGCCTTCACCACTGTAATTCCTATCTACCGTAACTAAAATAGGTTAACACTACAGCACTTGATCGTACAGTTTGTCCACCAACTTTTTTTACTTTTGCATTGCTAATTTATCATTTGATGCCATACAAATTGTTACTATTACCCATATCATTATTATGGTGGTTTACTTAAGATTTCATGGCTCCTTTACTCACTCAGTGAGAAATCAAACAGAAGCCATGTTTTGTTATTTATAACAAAATAAGGCAAGAATTAAACACACACCCTGCACAAACACACAGAGACACTCAAATGCAAATAAACATGATAACTCATCATAAGCCTAAGTAAACACAATGTACTTCAGGCAGTTTGTTCCACAAAGTAGGGCCAAAGAAAAACTAAGAGCACCATCACAATCTTGGCTCTTATTCTAGGGTTAGGGTTACATGAATTGCATGTATTTGATATCTATTTGCTATGTGTAACCCTTTTACTAGGGATTCACAGAGTATCGGCCCGGCCAATTATCTGTGGTAAAATTAGTCATTTTTCAGTATCACTACTTTTTTTTAACCGATAACCGATAAAATAAGTTACTTTTTTTTTTAAAAAAGCATCGAAGCACTGACACATGACGAAATTGATAGTCACCCTCTTGGGAAGTAACATAAGATTGACATCCTGTTCCGGGAGGTAGTTGAATAAGGTTTGCGCTACGCCCGCTCGCGCATCAGATCTAATTGCGCACAAGCAGGTTCTCATTAACTGTATGAGCAACTTATCTCATGGTGCAAAAAAAAAAAGTGACAGTAATCTACCAAGAACATGTGTAAAAGAACATTAAACCTAATTACTGCATCACTGGCAACATTTGAGTGACTCGGAACACACGTGAGCACAGTTTCTCCGGCAGAAGCTCTGCCTCTGCCAAACGGAGGATGAGGAAAGTCCACTACCAGGCTGCAGTCTTACTTTAGCAAAGTATTGTTTACTTTAAATACTTGAAAGCTACATGCGACTGTTCTTTTTTGCAGTGTCAAAAGTTGTTTAATTTTGTTATTATATCTATTATATGTCCATATTTACCTGTGATAAAACAGAGCAGCAATAAACACTACAAATATGAAAAACTCCTGCCACTGGAGATGAGACAGTACACTGACGGCAGCACGTCAGCAGGTGAACAGTCAGTAGCTACTGTTACTGAAATGATATTTTACTACAGTACTAGTAAAATCTCTGCATAAAAATGTTCTCTGATAAAAATACTAAGTAAGTCAGTTAAAAAGGACTCAGAGTATACATGTTACATTTCAAAAAGGGGGAAAACATCTTATTTGGTGATAATAATAATATATGATAAAACTATTAAATTAAAGAACATCTTTAGACTGCCAGGTGAGGAGAGCACCGAAATCAACCAATTAATTCCAGTCAGGCTCTTTGCAGTCTGTGCATACACCTGGTGATTACTAATATACACTCAGTTATCAGTTTATTAGGAACATCTAGCTAAAACTAATGTATAGTATTACAACAGTCCTGCAGTAAATCCACCTTCATGAAGTTTATAATCAGTTAGTAATAAAATTGTTTCAGACAGTTGTTCATTCAACTGTATGATCATTATGGAGGATGCAGTGTGTGTAGCTGTATTACATTATACAGGTGTTTTTGTTACTTAGCCCACTTTCACTGACATAAATGGGGTGGACAAAATAATAGATACACCTGGACGCCACAGTGATTGTCCTCATACAGCAGTAGTTTTGTGTTGGCATATCGGTTCCAAATAACAGTTATTGGCCCTGAAAAAACCATATTGGTCGATCCCTACATTTCACCACTGGAACAATGAAGAACAATTCATGCAGAGCTTAAGTATTAAACCCCTATAAACTCCAAAATGGTGAAAGTGACATCTCAGGGAATAATATACACGTCTAGGGTAAAGTATGAGGCTAAGGGAACACTACTGGCTTTAATAACCCAGTGTGATGATACTGTAGAAATATGTGAATCATCTTATCAATTATTCAACATATACTGTGAAAAAACAAACACATTTCCGCAGTTTAAACTACAGTGCACGTTTTAGTTTAGTTTGTTCTTTCAACAATTGCATTAAGGTTGGTTGGCGCGCTTAATGGTGGGGCTCATGGAGAAACAAACAGTTGCATGGCGTGAGTATGAATCTTACCACATCTGAAGAAAACACCTGAGGTCACGCTCATCTCAGTCCGAAGCGGCGACAGCAGGAACAACATAACCGGAAAAACACCCTGTCTGATGGTAGACCGTCCTCAGCGTCGGGCAAATTCTCCGCGATGACTGCGGAAGCTCCGTCCTACCGTAGCTCCTCCACTCTCGTCCGTGCAGGTGAAGAAGGCGATTGTCTCTCACAATGGCGGCAGCTCTGCTAATCAAGCTAGCTCACTCCAGAGTGAAAAAAAACATACCTCTTCGGCCGCTTAACAGTCCCAAACTCACACACACAGTTAACATAACTTATACCATAAGAAACGAGTTAACTAGCAAATAGTCCACAGTTATAGCGTAACAGAATTACTCGGTAAACGTTTAATAGTCCATGGCGTCTCTCACTGGTGCCCAACTCTGTTCGTCACAGTGCCTATCTCCCCAACCAACTTCTTTTTTTTTTCGTGATCACTCAGATGTCAACCGGAAATCACACTCCTTCAGATTAACTCTCCAAATTAAACATTATTATTAAACCATCTCAGTAATTAACAAGCCTTAGAAAATCTTATTAAAATACTAAAATATATATTAAATATATGTAAACTGTAAATTAAATCACTTACTAAACAATTATGAAAATTGAATGTTAAATCTCATGATAGATGCACAAAAACATACTCAGTAAATTCTGATACATCTTAACATCAGTCTAACAGATATGGCTTCTTATCAATAATTGGCAATAATGCCCATTTCTAAGATAAAAAAAGAAAAGAAATACAAAACAACTGATAATGTAAATCAGGTCATTACATAGGCTATGTCTTACATGGCTGTGTCTTTGCTATGTGATTCAGATAAATTTTTTGATCATTTGGCATCAGATGATGTTCACAGTTAGTAAACACACACTGACACCTATTGTATAATACACCACCCTGGTGAAATTCCCAAATTCCCAATTCTTATTTCAGCCATGTTATTCCCTCTAGTGATAAACAGGGCGGTGACATATTTCACTCTTTCACTCCATTTGGATGATGATTGGATGGTGATTTTGTTTAAAGGGCCGTGGAGGAAAAGGCAGCATCTACGTATGGGCATCAGGAGATGGTGGTAGCTATGACGACTGCAACTGTGATGGTTACGCCTCGAGCATGTGGACGATTTCCATCAACTCAGCCATCAATGACGGACGCACCGCCTTGTACGATGAGAGCTGCTCCTCCACCCTTGCGTCAACATTCAGCAACGGACGCAAGAGGAACCCAGAGGCTGGCGTTGTGAGTGTGTTTGTATTTAATTACATAGGCCTAACATGTTTCACATGATTGAAAAAGAAATCATCTGAAATGCTTGTACAGTTTAACAAATGTTTTTAACACTCTACATTTGCTGAAGTTGTATATTTCAGTAGGTATAAGCACTTTTAGCATTCAAAGATGACTTGTTTGTTGTTTTGTGTCTTTCAAATATATCTCCTCATTCATAGATTGAGCTTTAAATAGCTTCTTTTCAGTTTGCCCCACAGGCAATGTGTCCTAGGCCTTTCAGGAGATTGGATGAGACCAGGGATAAAACCTAAGAAGCTGTTACATTGTAATTGCTGGGTGGTTGTGAAAAAATTGAGGTTCAGTTGGGGGGAATAGCTCTTCTCTGATTAACTTCCTGGACGTCCAAATGCAAAATTTTGCTGTGGATGCTGAGAGAGGCTGCCATACTGTGATGATCACAACACTTACAGCATAGTGGATGAGGACCTATTATGCTTTTCAGAGTTTTCCCTTTCCTATAGTGTATTATTTAGCTTTTTGTGCATGTTAATGGTCTACAGAGTTGCAAGGCTCAAAGAGAATATCTCTATTTGGATAAAACTCACTTTTCTCATTTCGACGAAATGCCCTGTTGGCAGTCCAGGCCTTACTTCCTAGACCTGTTGACATCAGTATTTTCGCCAAATCATAGTATACATTATCTCATGGCACTTTACAGGGTAAGGTCAAGACCTTACATTATTATTGAGAGAAACTCAATGGTTGCGACAAAGAGCAAGCACTTGGTGAGAGGGGGAGGAAAAACTCCCTTTTAACAGGAAAAAACCTCCAACAGAAGCAGGCTCAGGGTGGGCGGCCGTCTGCCTCAACCGGTTGGGTGTGAGAGGAGAAAAGAGGGGGTGGTGTAGTGGAGAGAGTTGATTGTTAATTGTAACAGTGTAAACAATAACAGTTATACCAATAGGTGATGGTGTTATCGTATCTGCTGTTAATTGTTAATAATTGTCAATATGTCCCTTAGTGCTACCCACTAGCAAGCTGGACACTCCCTGCAATCTTGGCAGGGAGTTGCAATCAGTCATTGTGTCAAGTCCACTGCAGACTGTCGAGCTACTTTATTTGCAGCACTTCTCTCCTCATTTCTGCAATTTCTCTCCTTCCAACTGTATGGCAGTGGGTGTGCTTGTTTGCCTGCTCTAGTCTAGCTTGCGAAGGTGCATCAGGTCTACCATCTTCCTGTTCAAGATTGAACTCTGGCTCAAACTAATAAGGCAGAACCAACGCCATTGTAATAGCCACAACCATTTGTTTACAGCTGCCATTATAATATATCGATGACAGCTGTGGAAGAAAGCAATACATGAGCGGAACCAAACGTGTAGTTGCCAGGAAGCTGACCAATCACAGCACACGGGCTCTAAGGACTAGGGGGGCCTTAAAGAGCCTGATCTCTACCCTGATAATGACAAAGGCAACCATTCAGAAAGAGTTTATTTTCACCAAATTGCTTTACTGTAATCGTTTTCTTCTGTATGAATGGAAAGAAAAGTAACAAGGCAAACAAATGATAAATGAAAGAGAACCTGACCTTAGTAAGCATAAATGGACTATAACTGTAACTGGTGTATGGCTATTTGATTATTTACCTGGAGAATTGTGTCACCAGTGGGAGATACCCGAAAAAATGAGTGGTTGGGTCAACCACAATGAAAAGAGAGACAGCAAAAGCTTGAAAGATGGTGCTTGCTTCCTTGTGTTGAGGACAGATGCCTGACATTGATGGCTAACATTAGAATAATGAATGCTCTTATATCTTAGCATGCCCTCATAGACAATATTCTATACCATGCGTGTGAATTTCCCAGTGTAAAGGCAGCAGTGTTTGTGTTTGTGATTATGCAAATCACCTTTGGCTGTTGACAGAGCCACAGATCTTCCCTAGGGTTTCCTGTCTAATTGCAGTCAATCTGTTATCATTTCTAATTAAGAACCAAATTAAATAAATAAATGCTTATTCAGTAAATATAAACACAATTTGTCAGTTGACGTGTTTATGTAAGAATTCAGCCAATGTTCACTCACTTTATTACTTAATAATAATATTACTTAACAGTAAAAGGAGCGAGAATAAACGTCACATCTTTTGGGTTTTCCCAGAAAAATTTGTTATGAGTCTTTCACACAGAAGTCAGTCCACAGAGTACCTTGCAAAAATGCATTCTTGTTCTTTCTTGTGATTTCTTTATTCCAGGCCACTACAGACCTGTATGGGAATTGCACGCTGCGTCATTCTGGTACATCAGCAGCAGCTCCAGAGGCAGCTGGTGTCTTTGCTCTGGCTCTTGAGGCTAAGTATGTGATCTACTGCCTCTTCCACACACCTGTTATAATTGTGTTTATTGATTTAGATGGGCTGTCTGTATAAAACGTTATTACATTACAACATTCGACTCCTCTCTGTTGAACACAGTGCTGGTCAGAAGGTGTAATTTCACAATGCAATGTTTTCCACCATAAATTTGTACTGTCTTTGATTTGAAACAAAACGGTTTTATGCTGTTCATTTGTGAGCTACTGTGTTTCAAGTACAACCCTGGTCTTTCATATCGCATTAATGTCTTTGACTTCCTCCGTCAATCTCTATCCTCAAATCCTTTATTCTAATATTCTCTCTGTGCCTGCACACCTCAAAAGCGCAAATCATTTCTCCACTTTTGACTGAATTGCTTATTTATCAAACTATAAGCTGAATGAAGAGTGAAACAGCCCCTATTCTGTCCCCCAAAAAGTACACACTCTATGTGATTGTGCCAAGGACGCACATCATATTTGGATCAGTGCTCTTTATATCTCAGTACAAGGCTGAAAAATGCAGTTTATATATATTATTCGGTTAGAATGCTCTCAGTGTTTATGTTTTATTTTTTTCTGTACTTCTTATATGCATGATGCAGAGAGACTGTACTAGATGATGAAAGGATGAAACACAATGCAGTAATTGGTCATCTCAATCTGATGCAAATGTTGCTAACTATAGGCCAATGGTGAAACCAGAGCTTCAGTGATTGATGTTCACAACAAAATGTGTTAATCATGTCATATTAACGTTGCGGTACAAGTTGGAGTGCATTTTATAATCATGATGAATTCAGAACAGGTCATTCCTTGTGGATCAGAGAAAAATTGAAAACATATGCCACTTAAGTAAACCTACCCACGCATTATTAGACAAATATGACAAATCTAAAACCTGGAGAATTTCTGCTTCTCAAATCCCAGAGGAGAGCCGTTCCATTCTCTCAGATGCTTCATTTCTCACATTAAAGGCTGACAAGCCTCTGCTGCCATTACCTAAGTGGAGTTGAATAAAGAAGCAATGTTTGCTTTGCACACATGATAATGATGTTGCTGTTGGGAGGAGTGGATACTCACCCTATCCGGCGGCAAATAACCCACTGAGCTGTTAGGTAGAGTGTGTGGCCATTTTACTGCCCAAACACACTTGAACCATGCAACGGCAGTGAGTCAGCCAGAACAAAGCTGTCACAACACACAGACAACATAATGTAGGGAAACACAGACAAAGGCAACCATCTGCCTCAACGTAGCGACCCTATGATGTTTAGATAATTGAAGGGATGTCATTGAAACAAAAATGAATCAGATTAGTTTTACTATTTGTTCCTGTGAGCCTGCCTGACATTTCTAACTTACAATATTGTCTCTGTTCCATCACTCTATCCTTTCTTTATCCACTTGCTTCTGTCCTGGTGACTGTCTGTCTGCCCCAGCCCTAACCTGACATGGAGAGACATGCAGCACCTGTCAGTCCTGACCTCCAAGAGGAACCAGCTCCATGACGAGGTCCACCAGTGGAGGAGGAATGGCGTTGGCCTTGAGTTCAACCACCTGTTTGGGTATGGTGTGTTGGATGCTGGGGGCATGGTGAAAATGGCCAAGGACTGGAAAACTGTGCCTGAGCGTTTCCATTGTGTAGCTGGGTCCATCCAGGAGACCCAGTGAGTTTCTTTTCTATTCATTTTTTATATCATACATACTGCATACTACATGTGTGCACTATGTATTCTGCAATCTCAAACTGTACCTACCAAGATGTTGAAAGGAAAACACTACTGAGCATGAGAGACACGCTCATCTAATTACTGGGTAATCCCAATAAGGCCTAATTCAATAAAACATCTGTGATGGGAGTGTCCACTTCATAACCCTGTAATATTTAGATTAGCTGCTCAGTCTGTCTGATGGTGCGGTAGATTTGTAATGACATAGTCTATTATCTTGGCAGCCGCTGTTTGTGGTCTAATGCATCAGTCATTTTTTTTGACATTTGAATTTGATTTCTGTATGACAGATAATGGCAAACAAACCTAAAAACTATTGAAAAGCTATTGAAAAGG
Source organism: Seriola aureovittata (assembly GCF_021018895.1). Lineage (NCBI taxonomy): Eukaryota > Metazoa > Chordata > Actinopteri > Carangiformes > Carangidae > Seriola > Seriola aureovittata. The sequence goes on from NC_079377.1 coordinate 15,156,715, forward strand.
CATCTAGTGTCATTTTGTTTTGATTAAAAGTGAAAAGTGAAAAGATATGTTGTCTTTAAAAAAAAGACACATGAAATTAAGCTTTTGGGGCGAAGAAATAACACATTCTTCTTATTGCACATAAAAAATTCATAACAATAAAAGACACTGTTGCTCAGTTTAATACAATCAGTGCTTTTGCTGTTACAGTCTTACTTGGTCTTGGTCTGCATGGTGGCTAATCTTAGTTATTGCTACCAAACTTTAAGTAGCTATCTCTGTATAATGGACATTACTGAGTTAGTGCAAAATTCATTTTCACCACTGTTACAGAAGTCTAGCATTTTCGCAAAACAGTAAATTAGCAATTTGATACATGTAGCCACAGTGGCTGCTGTACAGCTAAAGTAAGAGTCTCACTTGGACCTATAAGCATCTTACAGAAGTGTGATGTGGAAACTTGAAACATCCAGTGCACATACTTGTGCTGTGAGAATGGACTTTGCAATGAAGTAGGAGACATATTGTGTCTAGTAGTTACATTTTTTAAATTAAAACTATTAAAGTACATTAGTCATGTTTTGAAAATAAACAACATGCTCTTTATTTGATGATGATTCCTTTAAAACGACTCAGTTATATGAGGAGATTCTAAGTCTCTGCCCTCATCTTTCACAGAAGCAGCTGCAGTTAGTGTCTGTTGTATCATCTTATCCTCCCAGTGTCCGCTCGCATTAAGTAGTATCTCCCCTTGCATCATCCTGTCTTCCTCCCCGCATCTCCTCCATCTACAGCCTTGCTTTCACTTTCTCCTATGTGCCTACAGCCTCCTTCCCTATATGTTTTCCTTTCCACTCTCACCCCCTGTTCACCTTCCCCCCACCCTCTGCATGCCTCACAAAGGGCTCTGCTATTCATCTATCTACCATATCCTGAGGCTTTGAGCTCCCGTGTGTGACGTCTGGTGGTTTCCTGTGGCTAGCCCTCTCATTCACTCTAATTAGAGCGCCATAAATGGCCTGACATGGCGTGCCCCGGAAACACTGTCAATTACACTGACTGACAGCCAGAAAGGGATTCCAGGTGGAGGTGTGCATGTGTGTTGATGTGTGTGTGCCTTAACCCCGAGCTTTCACATGCATTGTGAAAGTGTCAATGTGTGGGTGAAGATAAAAAGGCAGACTGAATACGTTATGTCTTTGTATTTCATTGAAACCATCAACACTTCCAGTTCCTTATTTTAGCTTCTAATCATTGCTTTGCAGACAACACAGTCACAACAACATGCTCTGAAAGTCTGCCGATGTGTGTGCCTCCCTTGAGTGCAGTGCCGGATACAAAAGGAGCATCCCTGAAGAGTTGTATGGCTTTTAGTGCATCCTTGAGGACATCACATGCAAATGGTGGAGAGGACCTGCCCTCATAATGCAGACTGGTTGTGTCTATAGACGATCCTTGATCACTTAGGCTTCCACTGCATAAAGTTGCATCAGTTCAGACATGGAGGAAACTTAATTATCTGACAGAATAACTGCTCATTAAGGGCGTGTTTATAAGGGAGAAATACCATACTTATATTTCAAGCTATTTTTGAGCTGCGAGTTAAAAGCTGTGTCGCTGGCTGTGTCATATTTTTCATCGGCTCACTGTTTCCACAGCAGCGCCACAGGGCTTCTGCTGCTTCTATTGTGGTAGAGATATAATTACAATGAGCCCACCTCTGATGATAGTGTATCAGCTGAGAAAAGCAATAAACACCAACATAGCCATGCTTGCAAGCACACTGCTCAGCACCGACCTGATAGCTGCTCTGGCTGGCTGCTGCTTACTTAGCTGGAGGAAAACTTCTCATTATCAGTGGAGCTGGCATTCAGTTGCCCTACTGTGTGGTGGGGTTGTTTTTAATCTCTGCTGGTCCTGCCCATCAGAGGCGTCCCTCTCCCTGCTCTATGACCGACTGCTGTAATTACTCTTACACATTATCCGATGGGAACCGTGCACCTGCTGCACACGAAAACGTTTTGGGTGTCAGAAGTGAATTCAACACATATTCACTCCCACAGTCAAATAATAATAACAACTAATAATTATAATTAAACAGAAATAATGATGACACTTTTAATGACAGCAAAGATGGAGAAAAAAGTTTTTAAAATGACTTTTAACATTGTCTCTTTGCACTTTGGTTTGCACATAACAACCCTCATATGTCATGTTGTTAATGGAAAAAAACTGTTTAATATTTGGTTATTTGGTTAGATTTCTCAACATGCATGTAGGGTGTGACTGTGAAACTCCCACTGTGAATTGTTCTGTTTTTCAGGGAATAGTCATTCGCCTCCTCAGCCCTTACCCTCACCTCTCTGTGCTCAGCATAGTGCTCTATTAATCATTTTTCAAGCTGACTGCTGTTCCACACGTCCACTCTCTCAGTGAGTTTCTGTGTCTTGTCTCCCTTGCCTCCTCTCCACCTCCCTCTCCCCCATTTCCCACCGCCGGCAATGTGGCCTTGGCCTTTAATAATGTTATTAAGCCTCCTCATAGCCTTGGGTCACCACCCCTGTCCTGCTGTGTTCTCACTCTTTCTTTCCATCACCCAAAGAGATGAGAACAGCAGTATGTCCTCCCAACCACAAAGCAGCAACAATACAAGGACCAGCCTGCTTTTACACCCTGTTCTGAACAAATCCATGTGAACAAAAAAGAAAAAGAATCTCTTCATGCACATAAAAGGAGCTGGAATTCAGGGTTGGTTCAGTATATGGCATTTTTCACACAGTTCACAGACCTCGGACTATTCTACTGTAAAGTTGTTTATTTTATATCTGGATTATTGGATGCATTTTGAAGATTTGGCTCTGAGAACTTGTGATGGGAACCCTTTACTATTTATTGATAGGTAACATCTTGAATAATTGTTAGATTAATTAATAAAGAAAATAATGATTAGTCGCAGCCCCTGTATATTGTATAGCTGTTACAAGAGTAAGTGACAGTATCATTAGTGATACTTTCACAAGAAAATAATCTCACCTTAAGGTAGCTGCTCTGTGGCTTTTGAGCATAGCACTTGATCTTCATCAGCAGATGTAGTTTGTGTGACTAATGTTTTTGCATCATTACCAACTTATGATTCATGGAACTTAAAGGGAAACTTTTTTTCTGTGAAATGTTTCCTTTTAAATTGTTACTTTAAGACAGCACGCATTAAAATAATTTCAAATTGGTGGCAGCCAAAAAATTGTGTGTCAAACATTTGTGACACTAAATAAAAAAGGTGCCCATGTATTATAGACCAAATAGCAGAGAATTTTATCCCCTCCTCTACAGAGAACTTATATGGCGATGCAAGCAGACATGACAATCATCACTGCTGTTGCGCAATGAAGGAGCAGGTTCAAAAAGAGGCTTGATGCTTTGTCAGGGTTGGATGGTTCTGTAAGAAAAGTAGGTCAAGTACTGTATTTACTGGGACACTCAAAAAAGAACATTGCAGATTGTAAGTAGACTGAAAGAAAAACATAATTCTTTCATCTGCTATCACGGTGTCGGGATATTTGACTTTACTCTGTCTCTCTGCTAAACTTGTTCAATCTGTTTCTCTTTCTCCAGTAAAATCCAGTCTGGCAACAAGCTAGTCTTGGCCATCACCACTGAAGCCTGCCAGGGGAAGGACAACTTTGTCCGCTACCTAGAGCACGTCCAGGCAGTGGTCACTGTCAACGCCAGCCGCCGCGGCGACCTCAACATCAACATGACCTCGCCCATGGGCACAAAGTCCATCCTGCTGAGCCGAAGGCCCCGTGACGATGACTCCAAGGTGGGCTTCGACAAGTGGCCCTTCATGACCACCCACACCTGGGGCGAGGACCCCCGAGGGACCTGGGTCCTGGAGGTGGGCTTTCAAGGTGAGGAGCCACAGCGCGGAGTCCTGAAGGAGTGGACTCTCATGCTGCACGGAACACAAAGTGCCCCTTATATAGACCAGATAGTGCGTGATTATCAGTCCAAACTCGCCATGTCCAAAAAGGAAGAGCTGGAGGAGGAGCTGGATGAGGCTATAGACAGAAGTCTGAAGAGCTTAATGAGTAAAAACAACTAAACTCCCATCTGCATGTTGCCAACCCTTTCACTTTCTCTTATCTTTCTCCCTCTCTGCAATCTCGCTCTATCCTTCTCTAAATCTCACTGCATCTCCTCGGTTCTTCTCACTCTCTCGTTATCCTCCCTTTTGTCTACCTCTCTTCCCCTCTTCACTCTGCTTTTTGTTATCAAGTATTTCAATTAGCCCCCAACCTTCAATGAATGTTTCTTGTAATCCAACCATGATTAAAAGTGTAACCTTCGATAATCTGTTCTACATAGAGAAAGCAAACTATATCACCTGAATTTTTACACTCTACAGAACTGTACATAAACCAAATATAATCCACTCTTTCATGCTCTTGCTTTAACTGCCCTGCACCTCTCTTCTGCCAACTGTTATACAGTTTGTGACTGTAAATGATTTTCTGTGTCATTCTACTTAAAGTTTAATATCTTGCAAACAGAGCAGTGATACTTCTTTCTGTTTATATTTTTGTGACATGCACTGTTTATATAAACAAGGAAAGGAATGTGTAATTCATTTTGCAGCCTGTGGTCCTCAGTTCATATTTCATAATCTTTGACGTATACTATAATAAATCTATTCAGCTGTTTATTAAAGCACTTGAGTGATTTACAACACGACACTGAACATGCTGAGTAAAAGTAGCATTCTCTGTCATTTCAATGCCCCAAAACTTTTTTAGGGAAAAACAGAGAATTTGGAGTAATAATAATATATTCTGAAAGGAAGAGCACAAGCAGCACCCTGGCCCTGCAATCTACCTAACCCTAACATACCCGCTTTTTTTCCCGTTTCTTTCATTGTGTACTGTGCTGTTCAATAAAGGGAGAATGCTCTCTAAAAAGTGGAGCCTGAGCCAAGGTACTCTTCACTTTACACGTTTTTTTCTACATGTAGCATCAGTAAATCACTGTCATATCAATTTTCAATAATGCATTGACTATAAATCTGAGAAGAATTGGTCTCATTGCATTTAGAGAATGTCTGCTGCCATCTGGCTGGAAGAGAAGGACAGGGACAGTTACTTTATGGCAAAAATGTACTCTGTGAAACAGAGGGAAACGTATTTTATGAGAAATGTGCTTAATCTTTAGAAACTTTCTTGCAACATCACAGCAGAGACGACAAATGATCCCAGCCATGATCTTTAAAGTAGCTATAATCAATAAATATATATAGTGACGAACAGACAAAATTGTCACCTCATTCTGCAGTTCCCCTCAGCTCTATGCTTTAGTGTTTCAGTGTTTTTGCTTCACGACACACAACTTTACCGGTTTGGTTCACTGTCACTGCTCTCATCAGAATCATTTCAGGGCGCTGTTGTCAGCAAAAACGCTCCAAAAACCCACTACACGCTTCCTGAGCTACACCAAAGGACAGACTGCTGAACGCTGTGGAGTATTTAGGCAGATATTTTCTAGTGAGCTAGATGTAGAGCTAAAAGTAGAATAAATGTTCGGATTGCCTTTATTAGGTGGCTCCAAAGACTCCAAATGAATTCTAATATTGTGTCGCATTGCTGGATGTCTAAGTAAGCAACCGTTTGCCATATCAGCTTAAATGGTTATAATATGTCATTTAACTTGTTTAATGTAGGTTTAAGACCAGAGAACAAAAACAACATCTCTTAATGGCAAAAAGAGGGAAAGCTTAACAAAAACACAATTAGTGGAACAGACGGAAACATGGTTTATTAGACAGTAATACATTTTAGGAACTCTACAGCAATGGCAAGGGGGACTACTAATTATCGCAACCATTATCTCATTCGTCTAAATATACCAAACTATCACAAACACCAACTTGATTGTAATACATTTATTTTTTTGGTGTAGAGTTCCATTCACTCTGTCCTGTTTTCTTTTCATTCACTACCTTCTTGCCTTTGGACTTTCAATATTAAAACATATTTTGTTTTAAGCAGCTTATTGTAGCTTAATCAGGTCAAATGTTTCTTATCTATCTCACTAATCATCTCTGACATTGTTGCTCATGTCATCTTCTATATCTGAGATCATCCTTGTGTTTTTCTTCCTCCAACTCTTTATCTCTCTTTAACCATTCTCCTTTCTGGAGACAGGTTGGATCATACTACTGTAAATGCAAAGGACACTGTGACTTCAAGGTCACATAAATAATGCATGAGTTTTTCATGGATGCTGCAGCATTTGAAATAAGAACTCTTAACCCAGAAGGATACTGTGACAACCATCTGTAAACTGTTAAGAACACCAAAAATATAGATGCTTTTTTAAAAGCCAAGGAGTAATTATTATTATTAACATTTTTGTGCCCATATATACACATGCATTAGTGGTTTTATGACCTATCAAGTAAGTGTGTGAGGTGCTTGATACACAGTGTCTGTCCAAAATCAAACTGCACAAGGTATTTTGATGATTTAATCTTTTTTATTATTCAATATATCAAAGCAAATTAATACACAGCAAAATTGTGCTGAGGGCAGGCAGAGGCATCCAATTGAACAAATGAGCTCAAAGGGGAAAGTTGGAATTCTAAGACAGAGTTCAGAAGGGTGGCACAACTTCTCAGTTTTTTATATGTTTTTCTTATGATTTTTATTGGTGGCATGGAGCTTCGTTTTTCATTCTCCCAAGTTTTCAGACAGTAAAGGACTCATAGCATGATCATGGGCATGAAGTCGAACAACAACAGCAGTACTTATGGAACCAGCAAAACGTATTCTGGACGCAAGACCAGAGACTGCAAGCAAATGGAAGAGCATCGAATATCAGAGCAGGAATGTGTAGATGGTCTTTAAGCATAGTTGGTCTCCCTCAGAGACAAAACACTGGTCTTAATACAGTAGTTTGAGGAACAGTGGTATTTATGTGGTCTGATACTAACATCAGTATTGTCTCCTTGTTTGAGGACCTGGACCATTTAGGACCCTGGTGGAGTTTACTGACTCTTCATGTCAGGTTACGTGGTTTCAATGTTTCTTCTTGCTGGACTTCTCGATCATGGTCTCCACCACCATGGAAGTCTCTTCATAACCTTTAACCTTGTGGCCATTGGAGAACTTCTCCACAGACTCCACCACTTCCACCTTCTCATAGCTCATGGCGTCTGGGGTGTAGCTGCCAGAGCTGGTGCTGGTGCTAGTGCTGGTGCTGGTGGTAGTGCTGGAACTGGAGCTGGAGCTGGTGCTGGCACCACGAGGAGCTGGCTTTGGAGTGGGCCCGCTTGGGCCATTGTCATCCCTGTTTTTCTTGGACTGATCGGCAGCTGGAGTGGGATCTTTAGGGCCGGAGTTTGGTCCAGTGGGTGGAGGGACTGGGTTCGGATCTTTAGGCTGAGGCTGAGGCTGAGGCTGAGGCTCTCCGCTCTTTTGCTTACCTTTTCCTCCATTGTCCTTACCTCTTCCGCCCTTATTATCATCCTTTCCTCCTGCATTAGCGGGCCGGGTGGGAGTGAGAGGCCTGGGACCTACCATGGGCTGAGGAGGTGGAGGGGGGGGTGTACTGCGCCCATAAGGCTCATAGGGAGACGTCATTCCATTGTTGATAGTGACGTAAATGTGGCCGGCTGATGGTGTGGAGGTACAGAAACAGGGATCTGAGTAGCTGCCGTCGCCGGTGACAAGGACGTAACGACCCTTGGTGTAGAAGTCAGCGATTGGCTCAGGTTTCTTGTACTTCCTCATTCTGTCTCTGACGATGTTACAAAGAGTGTCAAAGGCTTTGCTGATCTGAGCTCCATCTGGGACATCCTGTGGAGACACTCCAGTGAGAACAGGTCTCTGCTCTTGTCTCTTCACCCTCTCCTCCTGCACTTGCTCTGATGGGATCCCCTTTGTTTCTTCATCTGGAGTCTCTCCATGGGCTCCCCCATTTCTTTCCTCTTGGCCACTGTCTATCACATCTTTCGGGGTCAGCTCTTTCTTCTTAAGGACCTTCTTGGCCAGGATCTTCTGGCGTGGCTTGATGCTGGTGATATCTTGGATAGCCTGGGTGATATCTGGACACAAATGAAGGCAAAAGTTAACTAGCTAGAACTAGTGAACTAAGAAAAGACCAAAACTGTGTGTGTGTGTGTGTGTGTGTGTGTGTGTGTGTGTGTGTGTGTGTGTACCTAAATGTACTGGGATGCTCAAGAGAATAAATGTATTACTTTGAATGGTAAGGAGCTTCATTAGCTTTGCAAAATTGCATCCCTAAGAGAGAGTATAGTTGTCTCTAACAATGGCAGCTGATTGCATGTGCACTCAATAGTGATTCTCAATGTAAACCAGCTGTGATATGCTCATGGTGCCCTTACCTCTCCCCTTGCTTGATGCAGTGGGTGTGTGAGTGTAGCGGTAATTAGTGGTGAACAGGGTAATGGGAGTGCCAATTATCGCTGAATTCAACCTGCAGAAGAGAGAGTTGTGAAAAATGTCACCCATGCAACAGTCATGCACCGAAGAACTTTGCTATGCAAGAAAATCTGGTAAGAAAATCAAATTTTTCATAAACGGAGACATGAAGTAACTATGAATAACACACATTTAGCTGATCTGACCTTAAAAAAACCCACTTTGATTATTGTTGTGCCAGTGCAGTGGAGGAAAACGTTTGCTTTCACACAGTGCCATCTGCTGGCTGATTCTGCACCCTATATTAACCTGGTTACAGCCGTATGTACCTTATGTGCCATTTCAAGCAGACCTAACCTCTGTAATGTGGGGGCTTTAATGACCTGAGGAGTTTTACTCTACAGTTACACTCAAGAGCTTTAAATATTTAAACAAAAATAAAGCAGTGCATATCAAGAGGACAATCCTCTTGGATGTGTGGAGACGACCATGAAAGAGCATTTCGATCTTCATGTAGGGAGATAAAAAAAATTGATGGAAACTATCATTGGCTGTAAAAACAGTTTAAGTAAAATGTAAAAAAAAAAAACAACTACTCTTTCAACTCTTTTTAACTCATTTTGTGGTGGCCAGTGAAACAAGCGAGTCTCTGTGTGTGTCAGCAGCATCTGGAGGCAGTCTACCTGTTATCTTCGTTCTCGATGATCCTCTTGTACCTCTCCAGCTCATTCTCAAGAGACGTCTGGTACATGGCCAGGTGGCGACATTCACTGGTGAACTTTTCCAGTGACCTCTCAGCTTCCTCAATCTCCTTTCGCAGAGATTCGATTTGCTCGTTGTACATCTGGATCTCATCGTCATAACTCTCCTGTGTGTTTTTGATGGCTTGATCCAACATAGTAGTCTGAAAGTGGAGACAGGGGTAGGGATTAATTATGAAATTATGACTGAAAATTAAAAAAAAAAATTACAAAGTCCCTGGAGGAAATTTCTCATTCATGTCATTAGTAACTAACGGAGTTCGTATGTGTTGCTTATGAAAGTAAAGTAAAGGTCATATTAAAATGATGAAAACAGTGTTTGCAGAAAACACTCAATTGAAGCATTCCTGTGTTTCTAATTCCTGTGAGGAAACACCACACTGTCACATAACATGGTCATGGCTGACATCTAGTGGTATTTCTTCAGCATCTAGCTATTAGCACAACTTTATTGAGGCTGAAGTGTGAAGGCCTATTTAATGCCTTGCTCAGTGAATTTTTATATTCCTTAACTCATACATAAGAAGTGAAATGAGAAAAGTAAAATGAAAATGCCCTTTTAAAAATCATTTTAAAATCATTGAACAGATTCAGTACTTAGTGCATACTTGTGCCTCACATGAGAGTCGCTTTGGATAAAAGCCTCTGCCAAGTGATTACATGTAATGCAAATCAAATGATTACTGATTTTTGACCAAATAACAAGTAAACACTTGTTTTATCTTATTTTATTTTTTGTAACTGTAATCTTTCTCTTTTTTTTAATTATTTGTTTATTTTTGTGTGTTTTTTTATCTTTCTATCACATATCCCTAGTAGTTATCCCCTGACCAGGTTTTGGAAAATAAGACACACCACAGACAATGGGTATTCCTCAAATTTTGGAGCTGAACTGATGGATTGATAGGAAATTAAATATCTTTGGGTTTCAAATGCTAGTCTGACAAAACAAGCCATTTGAAGACCTCCCCTTGGATTGTGATGGATTTTTTTACATTTTATAGACAAAACGATTTATCAATGAATTTTGAAAATAACCTGCATATTAATCATTAATGAAAACAATGGTTAGCCTCACAAAATTCACAACTGTTCTACTTTTTTGAGTTATGAGTGTTTCATGTGTTGTTCTGTAAATATTGGCCTGGCAGGGGGAAAAAAAGGGTGGGAACTGCACTGCATACAATCAGCGTGAACCTCTTGTTGTCATGGTGACCGTGTGACCCACCTCGGTCTGTAGGCGCAGTTTCTGGGCCTGCAGCTGACAGAGGGCGCTCTTGTATTCCTCCAGCTGACTCTGCAGCCCCGGCACTTTCCTCTGAGCCAGCAGCTTCTCCTGCTCCTTCACACATTGAGCACAAATCAATGAGAACATGCAGAAAAGTGCAGCGTGTCTTTAAAGCATGAAGGTTACACCACACAAACACACACACACACACACAGCTGGCAATCAAGTCTCTTTCTGACGTCTCACTGTATAAAAAGCCTCACTGATTTTAAGTGCATTAGAACAACTGCGTTCCTCACAGCAATAATGTTTTCTGCTGGTCTTCTCTTTAAAATTAGTGTTTTGAGTGCAGTGTCCACTTCACAGAGACTGAATCAATGATAGTGAACTCTTGGTGGATGTTAACTATTGTAAGCAGTGATGGTTCAAAACAAATCATTTTAGTTCAAAGAGTTTAAAATGTTCAAACACTTATTAGAAGCAGAGGACATTATTGGATATTTATCTCTAATAACTCAAGAAGTAGAAGAGAGTTTTGTTTAATAGTTCTGGTTTGGATCTCATTCAAATTGGCTCAAGTTTCATGTTTGTTTGAGTAATTTGTTGTCAAATGTTGCAGGCGTACCTGTAAGTAATTGTATGTTCAGTCAATGCAATTGCAGATAGTAGGCTGGCTACCTCATTAGCCTGCAGCAAATTTAGCTAATTGTAACATTAGCTAACGAGTGTGCCAACAATGACATGTTAGTGTAACAGAAAATAAAGCTGGATTTTGTCAGCAAGTTTTTTAACAAAATCATTTTAAAGGGTGTGAAATAGTAAATTTATAAGTATGTAATTTTCTTCTATATAAAATAATGGTACATTTTATGTTTTTTAATTTATTCATTAGCATAGCATGCAGGATGTTGGAGGGTCAGTACACCGCTACATAAGTTAGCTATATGGCTAGAATGTATCCTACATTTCTGATACATTTTCTGGAGCTAGCTTGTCCCACAAAGCCACAAAGTACTACAGCGGCGTAAAATCATGGCCAAATGTAAACGTTTTGGCCCAGTGATGGATGAACATGAAAGATTTGATTAAGAATATTTTTGAAATCTTAGCTACAGTATTTTAATGCTTTGTATTTATAGTCATTTATATTTGTCTTTGTAAATTTTTTGTAGTATTAGTAGATGTAAACTTTGTACTTATGTTTATGACATGAATGATGTAGATGTACAGATAAGTGACAAATTAAAGAAAAAAAGTAGCTTATTAAGGTGATTGCTACCACAAGCTGTACAATATATTGTGCATGTCCAAATAAATAAATAAAACCCTCAATTGGTATTTAAATGATGATGATTTTAGCAAGTGGGGTTCAAATGTGTTGGATTGTAAAGGTCATAGCATATTGTATGACACATATGTTTCTAACTCTGCATTAATTCAGTTTTTTCTTTTAATTTGTCACTCAGCTGTTTAACTGACCCCTGGAGACTAGCAACATCACCAAGCTCCATAACATTAACTCCCCCTTGCTTACCTTTTGTTTTTTCACTGGATTTTAGTTCAGCACTGTAGCATGAGCTGTGGCTATTTAATGCAATTTATACAATAAAATTATTATTGCACCCCGAGCAGCTATGCTTCTGAGAAATATTTGAACAAAAAAAAACATAATTTGCTACACAAATGCCGATCACTGTGGCTGCAGTCCCTCAAAAATTAGCATGCACAGCCGTTCTTCCTGGCATTTGCTACATTGTGTCCTGACACTCTCAAACTGCTGGCCTGTCCACGTGTCCCAAGGACTGTTTGACTGTCTGTCTCTGCTTTTCACACGTGCACACACACACGTATATAACAGCACAGGCGTGCAGACACAGGCAACCAACTGGACTAAGAAACCAGTAACCTCATCAAGCCTAGACACGTAGCCAGGGCTGACACACATGCAAACACCATCTTCGTCCCTGGAGGCGGCAGTACACACACACACATACAAACACATACACACACACACACACACACAAACACAGTGACCTCACCTCGGAGATGCCCACTGACACATTGGGAACAAGGGGAAGTGTCTGGTTGATTTGCTGCAAAATGTTTACATAGGTCTGGATCTCTGCGAGGTTCTGGGTGAGGGGAGATCACATAAAAGAAAACATAAGATACACAATTCAGCAAAAAGAAGAACATTGCAGAACTATTACATAACTTAAACCATTTTATCTGGTTTGCTCCCAAATTCTTTCTTATTTACAATGCACTTGTTACTGAGACTCAAAGGCTATCATTTATCTGAAATATATTTATAAATTATGCTAACATTCCTTTACAGCAAAGCTAGTTCTGTAATCCATATGTACACACATGATCTCAGTCATAAAAAGCAGATATATGTCCTCTCTCCACAGGGATCAAAAGCTCAGGAGCACAAGCCCGATATTCATGTAAGACAACTCCATATTCTTTCCCATACAATATAGTATCACCAGTGCCCTTTGAAATGCTAGCTGAATATTGCAGAGGCACGGATTAATTCTTCATAACAAGCAACATTGAGTGGAACTAACAAAGAGAGAAATTGCTCATGCAGGAAAGTTGATGAAAAGTATGCCAGATGCATTTTGTAACACTCACACACAGTTTTCTTTTGTCTAAGCATTTTGCGTTGCAGCTTCGAGCTATTTCTCTTACACAGAGGGTAATATTTCACTTCTTTTGTCTTTTCTCTGTCATATGTCAGAGCCCGTCAAAAGCATTTTTACAATTTCCCTGCAATCATTTCCTCACTCACATCACAGGAGGTAAATTGCTGCTAAAACCCCAGGTACATCACAACAAATCCTTTGGCACCCATGTCAAAGTTTTTGTTCCTTGACATTTGAAGAGTAGCAGCCTGAGGTCAGCAGTGTTCAAAAGCAACACATACTGTTGTGTAAAATATTTTGAACTGATTTTTGATGTAAATTCGGTTTCTTGATAGACTTAAATCCATGCAAAATATACTGTCTGCAAAGATCAAAGATAATGTCAAGGAGAACATATATGGTAATATAAGATGTTGCAGCCCTTTACAGAGCAATATGACAGAGATATCAACAGCTTTGACAGGGTAATATTACAGCCATTTCTCAGTGAGTGGCTTTTATTAGCCCAGTTTCTAAAAGCCATCGATAAGAAACACCATAATGTGAGCATCCATACAGTTGCACACTGTCCCTTCTGTACGTATCTATCTCCAGCATCAAAACTGTTTCCTATGTACTGATAAAGCCCACAACACTCTACCCTTGGCCACTGACAAGAAAAGATCTGTGTAGTGGCTTCAGTCATGAGACAGGATGTGTTTGCTTTACCAGAGTTTAACCAAAGCCTGAATCAAAGTGCTTTTTGCTGCCTAATGACATCAAGTTTCCGGTTGCCACTGAATAAAACCCTGGAAGCGTGTTTCCCTCAAAATGCATTTGCCAAAACAAATCAGTGGTGTTTACACATAATTTCTAGGACAAAGGATTTCTATGTGTGTATATAAAAACACATATGTTGAGCAATGAAAATTTATATGGCGTTATAAAAAGAAGAAAAAACAATAAACAAAACACAAGTGCAATAAAAATAGATCAAATCCTGTGAGCTCCATTGAGCTGGAATTTCCACATCCTGACGTCCTGATAGACCTCCAGCCATCTGTTTGCAGGAGATTCTACTACTGTAAAAGACATTTTGAGAATGTAGGTGGCTTATAGGTAGGCAAGAAGAAATGATTAGTTTTGTCTAAAAATTCTTTTCAACATGGCAATGGTGAGATGGTTTCCTATCTAAAATATCGAATGAGTCATTTTTATGTCCTCTGAAGAAGCTAGTTATTGGATACCACTGACCTTCTTGTGTCTATCTCTGGTGGAGTTGATGTCGTCCTGCAAGAACTGTGATTGGATCTGGAACTCCAGGTTTCTTAGAAGAGCACTGTCAGCTTCCTGTGAGAGGAGAGAAGAGAAGAGAAGAGAAGAGAAGAGAAGAGAAGAGAAGAGAAGAGAAGAGAGAAGAGAATAGAAAAGAGGAGAAAAAGAGGAGAAGAGAGAAGAGAAGAGAAAAGAAGAGTAGAGAAGAGAATAGAATAGAAAAGAAGAGAAAAGAGGAGAAGAGAAGAGAAGAGAGAAGAGAAAAGAGGAGAAGAGAAGAGAAGAGAAGAACAATAGAGGACTCAAGGGAAACAAACGGTAATGAAAGGTACAGAGTGAAGTGTATTGAGTTCAACATTTAAAAAAAGAACAGTGTAGTGATCCACTGAACTCTTTCCACGAAAAGTCTTACAAATCAAACCCGGTCTGGAACTGGCGATCTAAAATGAGCTAAGCTCTGTTTTTACACACTTACACTGAAAATGAAATCCTGAATTCTTTGTGCAAAGTTACTGTACGTCTTCAATCAATGATGTTTAAATGTTGAAGAATTCGGATGTATTTATGCATTAAAATGTTGTTATTTATTTACATTTGTATGATTGCATAAACAAACTTAATTTCACCCATACAGTACCTTGTTTAACTGTTCCAGCGTGCCCCGGAGCTGTTCTTGATAGTCACATTCATTTCTATATCTGCAACATAAAACATTATAATTACTCGACTGGTAGAGGTCGCCTAACAATAAAATGTAACGATGCGTCGTAATAAGTGTCATAATATGCTGTGTTATTTTAGTCTAATTGCATGTTTGTGTTGTGTGCTCACAGTGAGACCGCACAGATTAACAAGCTCATTTCCTTTTTGAAGCACAATACTGTTTTTAATATGTCAGAGCCATAAATCTAAACTGCACATGATGACTTTCTGTTCTCTTCACCAGCCGATACAACAGTTGGCCGATATTTTTTCTCAGCTCGTCCATAATGTAGTGAGGATTTTCTGCCCACAGACAGCTGACTACACCATGTTTGTAGATAGTTCTAATTAAAGGGTTGGTTACAAAAACATTTTCAGGCTTTCTCTAATGGTATGTAGCAATGCAGATAGTTTTATTGTGCAAGTGTTGAGGGCCTCTCTTATTCGTGCCACCACAATAAATACATTGGTGGTGAATGGAATTTTGTTTGTGGTGCTTACGGCGTTGAAAAATGTTTACTCTGGACAATTCACAAACCGCGTTATGAACCGTTTTCACTGGAACAAATAGTCCCTATGACAAAACAATATCAAATCATCTATGGATTATACAGATGTTTCTGGAAAGAGTTGGTACATTTGAATTTGTTTTCTATCAACTGCTGATTGACCTTACGAGAGCACTGTGAACAAAAGTCCATACACTTCCATTTTTTTAGGAGGTAGAAATCTCAAGGATGGATTTTTTTTTAAACGGTGTACATGAAAAGTGAGAAAATATGCTTTTGTTTTTGTAATTTGGGTGTTAGTTCAATATCGAACCTCTTGTTTTATGAATTCTTCAAACAGAATACAAAACAGTAAATTAATCTTTCATCATCTATTTATGATTACCTAACTGATATAACTATGAGTATAATAATTTTGAAATTTGGATGCATTCAGACATTGATTTTATATTCATGTATAATTTCCTAAACTCCTGGAGAAGAATTAGTTATCTTTTTTTTACAACCCACATGTATGTTTCTTAATCACCTTTTCTTAATTCTCAGCACATTTCTATATATATTTCTAATCACTCCAGCTCTGAGGAAAAAGTTTGACCTTTGACACACAGGTAGGACCAACCACTGCCCACTCTCTTACTTGCTGGTGAATTCATCCAGCATGCGGCAAGCATCCTTCAGCTCTCGGTCCAGTTTGGCACGGTCCGAGGACAGCTCGTGGATGCGTTGCCTGTTGACATCGATCTGCTCTGTGAAGGCCTCCTCCAGACCGCTGGCCTCTTCCATCCGCTGCAACGTCTCCAGCTGCTTGCGGAACACGGCGTTGCGCTGCTCCAGGACTCGAGCCCTGTTGATGTACCGGGCAAAGCGGCTGTTGAGCTCCTGGAGACTCTCCCAACCCTGGATGGCTGAGATGCCTGCAGAGGTTTCAGAGTCCTCGGGTTCCTCTTCAAAGACATCTGAGCGCTCATACTTTTCCTTGCGCACCTCGCGCAGGTAGCTGGTCTTGAACATGGTGGTACGCTTCTCTCCCCTGGGCTGATGGTATCCCTGGAGTGCTTGGTCCCCTTCGGCACCTTTATTGTGTGAAAACTCGGGTGCTCACCCTTGGCTGTCTCATGCTAGACTAAACGCTGCACAGCACTGGCTGGCGGCGAAATAGCCCCCAAAACCTCCCCCCGGCCGTGGCCACGCATGATGTGAGCCTGGGGCCTTCCAGAGGGTATTGTTGCCTTTGTGACAGAGATTAGAAAAGCCATGCTGTTGATGACAAAGCAGAAGCACAAATACAAACAACTGACTGGCCCGCGAAAGCACTGGGTTGTCACACACCATTATTTTGGTTCTTAGTCAGCTGCTTTCTAGATCCCTGTTTGATATGGTACATTGGATGGTGGCCCACCACAGGACAGAGGGGAAATTTCGTGCATAGCAATTTGTGTGGACTCTGGAAAACTATTCCTTTCTAAAGTGGCTAAGTGTTGACACACTGTGCACTGTGCTTAAATAAACTTTTGTTTTTTTTTGTTTGCAGTTAGGTGGTATTTGTGTTTTGGTTAATAATCTCAAAAGCATTACACAAAAATGTTGACATTTGGTGATTAGCAGACAGGCCCAATTACAAAGATACATGGTTATACAATAAAGTGACTGTTTTATCGTGGTATTAGTTCTGTCTATAAACATAATGAAAAATAACACTACTGATCTAAATATCTTATAAAAGTTTAAACCTTTGTTTCTCCACATTATGTTGTTTGTTTTAACTGAAACAATCAAACAGCAGAGTCCATATTCAAATGCAAAGTATGTGTTTTGCTAGGAAGCTGAAATATTTCTCTCTTTATTTTTTTGATAACAAGAAAGAGAGCTTCTAGTTGTTTTCATCAAGGTGTTTTAGCCAACATCTCTATATTTCCCTTTTCATATTTCCATTCTTTCTCTCCCACTTACTGTAACATTTAGCAAAGATGAGCGTGAGACAGAATGATTCAAGAGTGACGAGGAGGCAGAGGACCCTCTGCTCTGGCTTGCTCTCTGCAGGCTGTGGTACAAGGTCAGTCAAAACGTCCCTCTGGACAGATCCAGCAAGCTGTCTCTGAAACGGCTGAATGAAACACATGTCAAATGGCTTTACATCAGCATTTCAGCATATTTTGGCCCCAGCAAAGCCCGTGGCTCGATGGCAGACTGTGGTATTTAAGCTGCAGTAAGAAAATTTAACTAATAAACAACTTGGTGGAGTTAAATAATGCTCTATAGAAAATGTCTTTCTTTCTCATTCACAGTCGTGAATTAAATATAACCATGTATCCATCTTTAAAAGTGCAATAAACAGGTAGGAAGTAGTAGTACTAGTAGTAAATGTTGGGTTTAGAAGAAAAAATCATTCCCTTACCCATTAAAAATGACATTCACAGTATTTTTCTATTGTTAAGCATTCATCACTTGCCATTTCCCACAGCACCAAAAGCAAGTATGTTCCTTGCAACTAATAAGCAGTCTCTCCAAGGACGCCCGACTCCTTGCCTGTGTCAATCTCCAGGAGTATGCTGGGATTGGTATCAGTTCACTAACACACTAGATGCATACATTATAAATCAGTCTGTCCTTACGTATGGTGGAATGGCTCCTAAAGAGTATCCAAGTGACATTTCCACAACATGTACTGATTGGAAACAAATGAGCACACGGAGACATTGCTCATTTATAGACCGTACGAGCTCCAGTGTCATGTTACCGGTGTGGAAAGAATTGCATACTGCATGACATAAACTAGTAAGGTGCACATCATTCTTTCAAACAAATATCACTTAGATTTCATTGTGAAATCAGATTCCAACCACTTTCCACACGCTGGAGGA
Source organism: Seriola aureovittata (assembly GCF_021018895.1). Classification (NCBI taxonomy): domain Eukaryota; kingdom Metazoa; phylum Chordata; class Actinopteri; order Carangiformes; family Carangidae; genus Seriola; species Seriola aureovittata. Next base: position 15,175,095 of record NC_079377.1, read on the forward strand.
AATGTAGAAAATGTTGGAGAGAATGTTCAAGAAAGCTTATTCACAAAGTATATTTTTTCTGTAGCTGAGACTGTATTGAAGACTCCCACATGCAGATTAATACGCTCCTGAGTCCCACAGAAGCAAGTAAACCCAGCAGGACATCCAGTAATTTGCTGTCACACAACTTCACTCACAAACAGAGACTGAAAGAAAAAAGTTAATGAAAAAGAAACACAGAGAACACCAGTTTGAATGGATCGCAATGATTATGTGGTCGAGCACTGGCAGTGCTTGGACTCACAAAGTCAGCGACCAACATTTAGCCAAAACAGACTCCCTCGCTTCAGATTTAAACCCCACATATACATTTGTATGGATTCTGTTTCACTGCTGCTTATTCCACCGTAACGTTGTCATCAATAAACTACCTCAGCATCTGCCCAGTATATGTTAACAGACACCATAAATTTTATGTCTTGTGCATATTCTTCATGGTTGAAGAGAGAATGCTAGGATCACATTGCCTCCTTTTCCATCTATATTCATTGGTTACGAGTGTCAGTAAATCCGAGGACTGGGTGAGATTATAGAGCTGTCCAGAGTTGGAAATGAAAGCCTAGTGTTTATCTGATGCTCAGGCCTCCTGGGCTACAGTGACAGACACTAGCAAAGCTGAGCAAGTAGCCGCTGATATTTAAAGGGTAATAAAAACTAACAGGAACATACAAAGACAGTTCTCTCATCTCTTGTGAGCTAAGGGAACACATGAGTTCAAGATCTGGAAAAGAAAACAAGTTTTTTTTCTCTCCACCTTGTGTCATTCACAGATGACAGAAGTTGACTCCTGGTTCACTTGTGTCTCTTGTTATCTGTTATTATATTTAAACTCCGCTGACGATCTCAGCCAGCCTGCTGCACTCAATATGAGAGGACACAAAAAGCCATATCACTGCTATTGACAGATGATTGTGAGAGGTGATATAAAAACCAACAGTGCTAGCTCTCCATCACAATAAGAAATTGATCCTAAAAAGTCATCAGTCCTGCTGTCTGTGCCTGTTTATCTGCTGTTCAGGATGGTTGGCCACGGAGATATGGTAGTGACACCCCCCCACCACTGCCACCACCATCAAAAAAAGGAAAAAAGATAAGTTTCAAGCCACAGTCTTCCTGATTAGTCTTATAGATGCAGTTTATCATGAATCCCATTAACGTAATCAGAGGCCCATTAAAATGGTAAGAATTTCTAGATATATCATTCAGTAGAAAATAAGACATGGTTTCTTGTCAATAATGATCACACATATTCCTAAACATCTCTGATGGATTTCTTTCCCCAAAGCCACTATGCAATCAGGGTCAGTAATGGCCACTGTGAATATAGCGCTTGCAACCAACGATCACAAATAAATACTTACATGACATCCTGTTCTCAGCTGGTTGAGATTGAGATTCCCCTTCATCTTGGATGTTTTCCTTTTTTACCCAAGTCCTGTTAAGATTGCAAGCTAGACACATAGTACTATGAATTCAAAGACACACAAAATTGATTATTTCTCCATTTTTACTCAACACTGAAATTTCCACTGTCACAGTGACGACCCATTGAATATGGTGCAATGTGACATGAATTCCAACACCATTCATTTTCTTGGGTACACAGACAAATCACTTTGTAAGTAATTACACACAGGCCACGCTTGACTAACTAGAGATGCAAAAAATAAAAACTTTATTCAAAATTCACCTGGCAGCTGTAGTATTTTCCCAGAGAACTGATAGAAATAAAGGAAAGCAATTTAGTTTTTACCTGCTCAGGAAACATGTGTGAGAGGAAAGATCATTATTGTACTCTCTGGCTTCCCTCTTTCCTACATCCCTGGCTTCCAGGATTACAGATACAAGCAAAACAAACTGTCACTCAAATTGTTGGTAAAAGTACAGGTTGCTTATTTACACAGTGGTGGCTAATGAGCAAGCTACTTGCTAACCTGCATGCACAAACATTCCAGCAACACAGAGATGAGTGAGAAGTGTCGGACGGCAGTTTCTTCGCTCCCAGTGGGTTTCACAGTGATAATGAAATGCCAACGGATGTGTCTCTTGGCGGTCAACGCATTTGGGGTAAAATTTCAGTTTGGTTGAACCTTGGGTGGCAACGTCTTGAAAACCAGAGCAGTGCTACCTGGGACAGCGCAGCCAGCCTTGCTCTGCGTGATGTTGCACTGCCATGCATGAAAGCAACAGATATATCTTTCAGGAGCTGGTGGAGACAAAAAACAGAGCTAATAGGGGAGAGAGTACTGTTCTTACATTCGCCAGGGGGATATGTTCTATGCTAATATTGCTGTATGTGTAGACAATTGTTGCTGACAAATTCACTATAAACTTACAAGGCAAGTTGTGTGTATAGCTTTTTTCAGCTGGTCACAGGTGGCCAAGAAAAGTTAGTGCATGTTTAATATCAAAGTAACTCATCCCATTTGTAGAGACCATGAATTTAGTTATGATCAGAGATGAGAGACAAATATTGAGACAGTTTCACCAGCTTATCCTTATGAATAATGAACAGTGCAACTCCTTTCTGATGATTTAAAGAGGATCAGTGAGATTCAGTCAACAGTTTGCTACCTATGACATAAAGCGCAGTGCACTGTGATAAACAAGAGATGCGGATATATTATCATGGAGAGACTGCATGTGAATGTCCTGTTATTTAAATGTTTGCCTCCTTCATCCCTCTTCAATCTTGTGAGAAATAGAAATAGAGGAAGAAATATTACCATAGCCTTAAACATAAAGAACATCTTGTGCACAGTATGTAAGCTATTTATGGACAACCATTTAGCTTGAGAACTTTCAACCATTTAAAACCTTGCGACCACCCACATGTGCACGCGCACACGCGCCCACCATCCTCTTCCACACCACCTGCAAGACGAGCGACGTGTGGTTTCTTCTTCTTCTTCTTCTTCTTCTGGTCATCGTCGGCTTTGTCACTTGAGGCAGAGGAGAAAGAGAAGCAACTTTTTAAAAAATTTCCTTTCGGAGAAGCGGTCCGGAGGAAAGCGGAGCGGAGCGGCAGCACATACAGTGAGGCTGATGTAGCGACCTTCTGTCTACACTGGTGGGATTGTCCAATAATAAAGGACTTCGACTTTCCACAGAGAGGGCAATTAGATTAGTTTTTTTTATTATTGCTATTATCAGCTCAGAAAAGTCGCGGAATTTACATTTGCTGGTAAGTACCTGAAATGATTTGTTTCAGCTTGTTGGGGTTTTAATCAATGTCTTACATAAAGAAAGAGAAAGCGTTTCTCTATCACCCAAAAGTCTACCTTTGAGTCTGTTTTTACTCTGAATCTAAATTCACAGACTGTGATCCCCCCGCAACCCCCCCCCCCCCCCCCCCCCGCAGACTCAGATGATCTATAAGAGCTTAATACTCAAGGACCTGAGACCTCTTGCAGCTTATAGAGCCAATTAAAGTACATTTTTTGTTCTGCAGATTTTTTTTCTTTTGCATGGCATGGCATTATATAGAGATCTCCTTAAGCAATAACTTCTGTCTTTTTTTTTTTCTTTTTTTTTTACCTAGAATTATATCAGTGGGGATCACATAAGTCATGATTGTGAAAGCTAGGTGGAGATCATATCTGCCTCTCTTGGTTTTGGATCTCTCTTTCTTGGTGGTAGTGTGCTGTGTTTTTGTTTAGCAACCTGATTAATTGCCTTGCGCAGCTGTATCAACACAAATCTGTTTTTATCTGTTCAAATGTGCTTGTGTTTCTTTTAAGTGGCTTTATTTTTTAGTCTGGGTTCGCTCACATGCATGCTGGGGGATTTAAGTCACCGCTTTTGCAGCAAATTAAAAATGCCCTGTCATCACCCTGAGACTAGTCTGCGACGCTGACTTGCTGTAAAGTGACATGGTCCTAATAAATTACATGAAGGCCTAGATATAATGACCTCACCCACGAACATTTTTCATCAAAAAAGATCATAGAAATGTCACACATGCCAGCATGGTTACGCCTGAAGCACTGAGATCATGTAATTTGTTCTGACTATATCTTGTTGCCATGAATCCTGAACCAGCATGAGTAATGCTGAGATGGGAACTTTCTGTTCCAGGTGAGATGTGCTTCTGTGTCTGACTCAGCCTGTCCAGATTTTCATCATTACAGAAACAACTTAATTGAGGATATACCGAAAAGCATGACCCTTTCGCACCTAATTTATTGGATCAAATTGTTTCTCTAAGTTACCAAAATAAGAGTGTGTGCTAAGACATGGGAGACACCAACATCAGCCACATGGCTGCAGCTTATACAGAGATGCAGGAGAGTCTCCCGGCAGGAAAGTTGGATCATTACATGGACAACTATGATATGGACTATGGCATCCCTCCTGATGAAATCCCAGACACCACGCAAGGCCAGGCCTTCTTTGTGGCCACCATCGTTATCGGCGTGGTCCTTGTCTGTATCATGCTTGTCTGTGGTTTGGGAAACTTCATATTCATTGCCACACTGACACGCTACAAAAAGCTCCGCAACCTCACCAACCTGCTTATCGCTAACCTGGCTATCTCAGACTTCATTGTGGCAGTGGTGTGCTGCCCGTTCCTGGTGGACTACTATGTGGTTAAACAGCTTTCCTGGAATCATGGACTGGTGCTGTGCGCCTCTGTCAACTATCTCCGGACCGTGTCACTCTACGTGTCCACAAACGCACTGCTTGCCATTGCAGTTGACAGGTGAGTCTGTTAGGGATTTCATTTTTTTCTGAATCTTTGAGTGTGTCCCTGTGAGCACAAACATTCGTTTAATTCAAAAAGCCACTGCTTCTTACAAATAAAAATAAAAATCCTCCAGTAGTGTCTACAAAAATTTGACTGAAGAAAGTATCCATGTTTTTTAAATGTCCGTATTCTCCCTCACAAATAACCACATTGCTCTACAGCTGTAATTTAAAATTACATTACATTCCAGTCTTTCATCATCCTGCTGTATCCATGAGATTTAGAGTTATTTAGACACTGATGCAATGCTTTTTTCATTATTTTTATTGGCAGATTCAGTAAACCGATTTGTAGATTGAAACTAACGCTAACTCCAGGTACTACAAAGTACCACCAAGCTCCTGCAAGCCTAATCACAGTGGTTATTTACTCTGTAACGGTTCACCGCTACTTGTTATATTCAAGAGAGTAGATACTTTCATCAATGTTGCAGTCCTTTCTTGGCATCAACTGGCACCGTGCATGCAACTGAGGTTTGGGGCCTCAGATTTGTCTTGATGCATAACTTATCAAAATAAAAGATTTGTGTTCCTGCACACTATCGCCAGTACTTCAAAGATTGTGTAAAAACATGATTTAGTTTTGACTGTTAATTATGTAAAAAAGCTCAACAAAAAACAGTCCCCCTGCTACTGTGTTCATGCATGCAACAGGCAGAATATCCTCTCATGATGAGTCTATCTCTAGATTCTCCTGTATCTGTACCAGCTGCATCTTTTTAGCCCTTGGTGCTCTGGCACAAACTTCAGATAGATTGAGAAGGAATGCATGTAGCCTACATGCAGAAACCACTGCAATGCAATATTCAATTAGACTGGGGTGGAGCCAACACTCAGCATCAAAGTCCATATGACTAAATGTAAAAATCAAAAAGAAAACATGTGAGCATATCTGGCCCCTCCGTCAGAGACTCACCAGAAGTACGCCTACTTTGATTTAAGTGAACTCAGTATTTGGTAAAGGTTCAGGAATGATCGCCCTCAAGGTTAAAGGAAATCAACATTAACTGGTGGCAAGAGCCGGGATGGCAACCCATCTTCAGTGTCTTGTTAAACACTTAAGTGAACATATCAGAATGTTTTTACCAAATGTATCTGCTAAATGTTAACATAATGCTGCAAGTCAAAACTTTAGGGAGAGGGGATACCAAGCTTACAGTGTACTGTGTTTAATTAACATGTAGGAAAAGAACGGAAAACTGAACTGATCATTCACTAAAACAACAGGCAAAAATAGTTTCTTTGTTGTGCAAAAGTGCTGAAGGTGAGACAAAAAGTGAGGTAACATAGAACCGCAGACATTTGAGTCCTTCAGACTTGCGTCAGTGCTGACATACAGGGCAAAGGGGCAATCAATGACCATGTTCAGTTAATTAGAGGACGGAAGCTACAGTGCAGATACACACATAGGCTCAATAGGCTCAATAGGACATTTTGACATGTCACAGGAGGAAAAGAACAGGTGTAAATAAGATTAATGATGGCTGGGTTTCATTTTCTTTGGTTTCAGGGTTCTAGTATTGTGCATGTTTCACTGCGTGTTTCACACTGTCATGGCTCACTCGGTCACTTGAGAAGAACAGAGCCATAGTTAATATTATTAGTCACATACGTGCTTTTCCTGCAATGGCAGGTCAAAATGTCTCCTGTGAAAAGGGCCTGCATTCACAAATACTGAAGAGGCCACTAGGAGCAACACAAACAAAGCTTGATAAACAATAAAAAAGGCCATGACTCTGTTAAAATGCTTTCGAGAGCAGTACAGATCACAGTAATTCGGTCTATAACACTTCCTCTCTTTGTGCATGAATGCGCACAACACCCACAGATTCACAAAGAAGTATGGTTCACATTTTAGATGCCTTGTCAGGAGTGTTGTTTGATTTGTGCCCCAAACATAACATTGAGGCTGGATAATGTGTTCAGTGTGCCAATGTAATTATTTTAAATTATTGTTCCGTCAATAATCTTCCAGAAATTGTTTGAGCTTTTTAGTGTTGACAAAAAGCAACAGCTTACTGTCTGCAGCTTATTGTTATAGAGAATCCACCCAGTGCCAAACTACTGGGTGATCATTTACTACTTTGTGGATGGTGCGCAGTATATTTAAATGTTAAATATTCAAGGGATGTGTGCACAATAAAGCTGTGGAATGGAATTGAATAGGACAACAACATCAGAAAATAAGTATCAAAAGACTATTTTTGTCTGGAAATATTTTTTGGTCATTTGATCAAGACAGAAAAGAATGAGAATAATTACAGAATAATTAAATTTAACTATTAACTAACACATTTAAAAAGCATTTAATCAAATTAGACACCAAACAATTTTAAGATTGGACCATCTGTAATCTAAAATTTAATTTGAAAACTTAAAAGTGCATTAATCAGTTTTAATCAGTAACATCATTACACAGCCTCCTCAGCACAGAGAACCATCGGCTGTGAGAATTTAAAATTGTTTTTTTCATTTCAGTTTATGTGTATGTTAAACAAACCAGATACGTCATGTAAACAAGGCAGTTTTACAGTCAGTGGTAGGTATATTTTTTAACTATGTCAGAGCCAGGCTAGATACTGTAGGTGTTTCTCCCATTCCCACTCTTTACAAATCCAAACTCAATCTCTATACCTCATGCAGGAAAATTTGATTCATATTAATCTTTGCATCTCACCTGTAAAAATGAACCACTTCTTTAAGTTGCTTTTCCCACACTGAATGACAGTATGACATTTGCATGTAAAATCTAGATGTCAGCATAATGTATGCAAAAAACTTGTGATTTATATGTAAATTCAAACTTTTTCGTTCAAGTGTGTCCAAACATTTCACTTGTACTGTATATTTGGTAAGTGTATCCACGCTATGAGCTATTGATATTAAATAAGGCAGTTTTTTTTCATTCTAAACATATTGTAAATGAAAATATGAAACTTAATATAGGAACATATGAAAAACATGAATAACCTACATTTTTTATGTAGGTTCACGCATTTACGTGACCTGCAAATCAATTCAATGGCCATTATATCAGTGCCACCTTCTTGATTTACATATGGATTACAGATTGTGCCCTTAAGTAACAAAAAGCCTCCATACTTTTGACTCCATAAAAATGAACTTCAACTAATATGAAAAATTCAGTTCACTGAATAATGGAGCATGGTGTAATGAACTTCCATGAGTGACGGAGAGCCATTTGCCAAATGTATTGAGTCTGCACAGCATTTTATACTGCTAAATAGGCTGTTTGGACTGTATTATGTATTCCCAGCCTTTTCAATACAACAATATGTCTGTGTTCTTCCAGGTACATGGCGATAGTCCATCCCCTCAGGCCTCGTATGAAGTACCAAACCGCCTACTGCCTGATAACAGGAGTTTGGATTGTTCCCATTCTGATATCAGTTCCCTCTGCCTACTTTGCCTCTGAGACCATGTACCCTCAGGGCGGCACCACCCCAACCACTCACAAAGTTTTCTGTGCCCAGATCTGGCCTGTGGACCAGCAGGCCTACTACCGGTCCTACTTCTTGTTTGTTTTTGCCGTGGAGTTTGTTGGGCCTGTGATCGTCATGGCGATGTGTTACACCCAAATCTCCCGCGAGCTCTGGTTCAAGAACGTCCCAGGTTTCCAGACGGAGCAGATTAGGAAGAGGCTGCGTTGTCGCCGCAAGACAGTGATGGTCCTGATCGGGATCTTGACAGCTTACATCCTGTGCTGGGCGCCATATTACGGCTTCACCATCCTGCGAGACTTTCATCCAACACTCATCTCCCGCCAGAAGAACTCACTGGTGGCCTTCTACATCATTGAGTGCATTGCCATGAGCAACAGCATGATAAATACCTTCTGTTTTGTCACCGTCAAGAACAACACGGTTAAGCACTTGAAGAAGATTGTACTTCTGCGCTGGAGATCGACATATGCCCCCAATAAGACTGTGGATGAGATGGATATGAGGACCTCCTCCATGCCTGTAACAGAGGAGATCGAATGTATTCACCTGAGGTGAAGAGAAGAAAATCTGTAATCTAACAGTTGAGATTCGGACTGTTGACATACAGACACTACATAACTGAAGGAAATGATTGTGAGATTTGACATGGCATTTCTCTCATGTTTAAATCATATTTTGGAAAGATTACAAGCATTATGAAGCAGCAGGAAAGGTCAAACCCCATATACAGTACAGTACATTGATTAAAGGGCAACATAGGTCAAACTTTCTTGGTCAGCAGTACATGTAGCATTTCTATTTGGGGTATTACTAGAATGTAATTGTTGTGCATACTGTGACTATACAGTGTATTGTGAAATGTTGAAGCATACTGCATGTATAAGATATACAGAAGACTTAAAAATAATAGCAGCTGCTGCCGTAACTGATCCATGGTGTTGGCTACCTACTGTACATGAGGTCAATGTTTGTATTGCCTGTATATGTTTAGATGAAATTGATTTTCAGAAAGGTCAAATGATGCCTGACACTAAAGAAAAAACCCTTGCATTGGCCATTGCTGTTGTAATTAAATTATTGTGTTTTCCATTCATGTTTTTTGCTTCTAAGAAATTTTTATTTATATTTTTTAGTCGTGTTGTCATTTTGTGGAATGAAGAGTATGAAGAAGGTTCCTTTGAAGAACCAGCAAGAACATCTTTTGAATGTCTTAAAAATATTTTTTTCTCTTGATTATGTGTCATTGAAAGGAATCAGTGCATTTTCTTGCATGTTTTATTTGTAGATTAATGCATTTCATGTGTGCTTATGGTAATAAATAATGAGTCACTGGGGGAAAAAAAGTTACTTACTTACTTACTTAAGTTGTACTTCAGTTGTCCTTTTTCCTGTGCTGTATGTTAGTTGCCTTTAACATCCATGGTTACATTCATTATCAGTTGTAAAGCCTACAGCTTTGTGACCATTATCACAAACCTTGTTATGTGCAGACATAGTGAGGGGCTAAAGAACACCTGCTTCACTGGCTTTTTTTTTCAAACATCCCCGGTTTCTTACAGATTTGTTTGTGCTCTGGGTTTCTTCTTAGAAACCAATAGAATCAGGAGTGGTGTATCTGTTTCCTTTTGGAAAACACTACACTGGAACAAGTGCCACAGTAAACACCCAGAAAGATTATTTAAAACACGAGGGCTATTTCCACCACTGGTGCTGAGTCCCTATAAATAATGTATTTAGATATATATATCTTTCCTGTGGATAAAATAGAAATGCACAGTGACTATATAAAGAACTGTTGAAAAGTTTCCACCATAGCTACAGAAAAACAAATGAACAGTAAGCTACAGGGTGCAGTGTTATTCTCTCAGAATCATGCAGGGATTTGTTTATAGATGCACTTATGACATTCATCTATTTTTAATTTTAAATCCGATTGTTGAACATGTGTTAAGAACCCAGCTAGTTCATGAATTTTACATGTCCCTATGTGCCTGCCTCTGAATAAAATTGTAGCAAAACCAAAAAAAAAAAAACATATTTTGGAGATACATACCTTAATTGTCACAGCCCGAAATGCATCCCAAATAGTTTATATATACATGTGTGAGAATAAATCTTTTATTCTCTGCATCTTAAATTTGGAAAATTAGTATTCATACATTGATATTGGACAATTCTGCAAAACCTGTGGAAAGATCTCGGTTACACTTCATAAAAAAGCAAACTTTAATGACAGGGCTGTGGGAGGTTGCAAACACTGTTTACCTGCATGAAAATCTGACTTTTATATCTGACACCTATCCACCATTCTGACCATCACATCTTTGGTTTACACCTCACTGCAAAGCATGCACACTACTCTGCACTGGCACTGAATGTACAATATGAGGTGCACAGTCATCCAATATGACTAATTCCTAGGAAACTGCTGAGGGAAGAGAACCGGATCATCACAGGACTAACAGGTAAAGGTAGGCCATCCTAACTTACAACACCTGACAGCATTACTACCACTGAACCCCTGGCCTCAAATATGTTCATGGGCAGCTGAACATTGGAGGCCCTAAAGAGTTTAACATCATCTCGCAACCACACGGTCAGGGCTCTTTCATTGTACGGTATTGTGTGTCACTTGATGTTTTGTCTTCAACTGTTGTTAGGTGACTGCTGAAGGGAATTGACATTACTGCTTCAAATTCATCGTCACTATCGAGAAGAATCATCACTTTGGGGTAAAAGACTGCTTCAATGAGTTTCTCTCCAAAACGCATCGACTGTACATTTCACTGATAATCCAAGTTCTTGCGAAATATTGTCTGAGCTCTTCTCTCTTATGCGGTAAGGGTTGGAACCATGTGCTTTCATGCTGGAAATGTCAGCTGACACTTTCAGCTTCTCTTCATGTCATGATTCAGTAGTTTACCTTACATCTAAAGGACAGGGGACAGTTCTCTGATGACCACATACCACACATGTTGAGACCAAAGATTGTTTTGAAAGAGGAGTGAAGACAGCCATCTGCACATTACTAACCCACTTATACTGCTCGGGGTCATGCATTGCTTGAGTCTACAGCACACAGGCTTAAAAGGCATGATACATAATGGATAGGCCACTAATCTATCAAGAAAACTCAAACAACCCAGAGGGGGAGGTGGCAACACTGCTTATATTAAAGCAGGTTCTGATTGACCGACATGTATCAACTGTGGTTGAAGCTACAAATTAATTGAGCGCTGCTTCAGCCTTCATGTGAATCAGATTATATCAGAAGTTGCTCTATACTCTAAATGGATAGCTACAGCAGGCTGGCCAATTTATGTAGCAGAGGACAAAGGTCTGTGTGACATAATTCGGATTGCGCCCAACGGCTCAATTTAAGAGCTGCCCTCGAGATTTACAGTTGTCACTAGGATACATAAGCTGTATGAAAGAGTGGGAAAACTAGCAACGGAGTTGGAGTTCACAGCGACTGTTGTACTTACTGGTGACTGCTTGACATCATAGCTACTTTGGGGTTACAGCCCATTCTATTGATGAACAGTGGAAACTGCATTCATGGCTTTCATGGCTTTGAGCTACTATCATGCTAAGAAAGTTAGACAGTATTGAGAGATGGACTAATACACTGTAGGTCTTGGTCCTTTCATGGTATTTGTTGACAGTTACAAACTATAGAGCATTGCCAGTCTCATTCTTTAAACTGTAGCAGTGCATTATATTGTTGCAATCAGGTGTGAACCAGCAGTATAGTGGAGCACTTCAGCGCCAGCAGAGGGTGGAACGTTTACTTTACTTTTTTACTTCCCACCTCTTGCTGCTGTGGTGGTGAAATCAGCGGGCATTGTTTCCATTATGGAGGGAATCCTGACCAGCTGAGTGCTTATAACAATTTTATATGAAGTCACAGCAGTGACCTTAAAAGGCCATTCACATTCTGAATCACATACACAATTTAACAAGCTCCAAACCATTAGCCTGTAAAGTAGGCACAGTAGTAATGAGATATTGTCTGGAACACATTTACTTTGAATTGCATATGCTGACCTTCTTTCTTATCAACCTCATTGCATGATGTGTGTCACTCTTATTGTTTTACAGTAAGCTTAGTCATGTGTCTCCCAATCGGGCCATTAGGTTCTTGTTTAGTATATTGACAGGTTATGAAGATTGTCGCCTTTTATGCTAATTTTCTAACAGGCTGTTGTTTGATGCTGGGAAATGTTTATTTTCCCATTATCAGGGTCCTTGCTTATTGTACCCATTAGTCTCTGTGCTCTGGCCCCTGTGGGTGAATTGTCAGTTAGCGCATGGGTGTTTTCCCCCCCCCATACCTCACTTTCCTGTAGAACCTGCTATTAGGTTGTACAAATAAACAACATTTTCAAACATATATATTTTCCTGCCACCGGGTAGCTCAGCCTCTCATTATTAGGCTCGAGTGGGCTCTTTCCCAGTGAGACTCAAGTGTTTACACATCACCGTTCCTCCGGAATATTATTTTTCCCACTTGATCTGAAGCCATGTATTTTCCTATACTTCACAGACTATACTTCATATAGCCTATTTCTCCTACCTGAAAAAGGGAAATATATATAGTGCAGAACTAAGACATTAATTAATACAAATATTTTCAGAATAGAGAATACAGGAATGTTTAAATTTTAAAAAAGCCATTGGTTTTACACAATCCCTTCAGTTCCCCTACACCTACCTGGTTTCTTGGTTTCCGAACAAGGGGATCATGCTATAACAGTATCCATGCAGTGCTAGGGGGTCATGGGTCAAGGGTTATGTAGTGTAGGCCTGTAGTCTGAGGTAGTCATATCCTCACATTATGTTAATATGTCAGTGTCAGCAGATGTCTAGTCACAGTTATCATCTTATTTAAATTTAAAAGACCATTGAAATAAAATCATTATTATAATGTCTCGTCTAAGGTCATCAAACAGATCTGACAATATTTCATTAGTTACTCCCTCAGTTACTATGGTAGATTAGCACCCCCTACTGGCGTACTGTGGCGAGTGAAGTGAGTGTGGGAGTGGCACGATTTTATTCATGTTGGAGAGAAACACAGACCAACACCGGGCAGCCGATAGCTCCTATGCAGGAAAGTTGATAAAAGACGGTTATCACTTGGAAAAAGTGGAAAGAGTAACAAGTGAATCGACATAAAAGAGAGATTAGAGTGTGTCGCAACAGCTACGGAGCAGCCGACTCAAGTGGCATTTATATTGAGAACCCCGGTGAGTTAGCTGTTAGCTAAATAGCCACAGAAGCCACGGAGCTGCCGGCTCAAACCGGCGTTTGTATTTAACTGACTTAGTTAGCTAGCTGGCTAAACACAGAAGCCACGGAGCTGCCGACCCCTTGAGCATTCAGGTGAGTTAGTTGATTGGTAATTAGCAAATTAGCACTCAGATTATCAGTTGTGTGGTTTTGCTTTACATTGTTGAATTATATAAATATGGGAAACTGTTGAGTTAATGTTTGGTTATTAATTATTCAGATGCAGGTAAACAGCGATTTGGATGTCACATATTTTGGTTATGTTTTAGTCACCTGGACAAGTGAAGTAAAACTAAGATAAATTAGAGATTATATGTTGTTAAGATGTATAGTTATGGAAATAAGTTAATTTTAATTAATTATAGTTTTATAAAGAATGACTGAGTTAAATAATATGGACAACTAAACAATTGCTCTGCACGTCTTGTGCAGGTTGTTTTGTTTTTTTTCGTTGAGAACTTATTCCAGACTGAACTGTGTGGCTCGAGTTGCCATCACCCCAATGCCTCCTGGATTTCTACCTCCCTCATCACCACCTTCTCACCCTTTGCAGGATCTTCATCATTCCTCATATCTCACCATCTTCATCATCTTCATCCTGAGAACAAGAACAGTTTTCCTAACCCTGGGTGGAGGTAGGACTCTGAGTGCAGACACTAAATAGAGTAAAATAACAGAGACTAATTTCACATTACAGTGGATATTGTGGGTACAGACTATTTCATTTTTTCAGAGCTCATGTTTTTTTGTCTTTATTTGTTGTTTTCTTACTGAGGTCAACTTTCAGAACTGTGGAATGAAAGAGTGTGTGGCAAGTTATGGTTCCAATAACTGCAAATGACATTGGACATTTGAAAGGTTATTGTTCTAATAACTGAAAGGGATTAAGACAAGGAAAGCAAGGAAAAAATAATACAATACAGTCAATCACAAAAAAGCAAGAAATCTGTTGTTGCTGTAAGTTATTGAAGGAGGTTTAGTAATGTCACAATTCCCTTCTCTGCCTCATTATATGCAAGTCTCCTCATAGAACCTAAATACTGGATACACCTGCTAAGTGGAATTACACACCAGGTGGGTTACATAGACTATCATCATTAGGCTGAATCACCTGAAAAGTTAAGAATGAATACTGGATTTTCACTTGACTTCTGTAAATGCAGGTAATTTTGGGATTGGTTTTAATTATAGCACACCTCACAAAGCAATCCTGTAATATTAATTCATTCTCACATTTCTAGAATGAATCTTTTTGTTGGGCACCAGGAATTATCCTTTATTCACAAAAATAATGTGATTAAAGGAAGGTGTATGCACTCCTGCCATGAAGAGAAGGGACACACACACTTGACTGGCAGGGATGTCTAGATGTAGTATTCTGCCAATACTTTATCAAGGGGCTCAATCTGCCACGAATTTACACTCCATACCATGTGCAAATGTAGACTTTTGATCCACTGCATGATGTTTTGCATGAAATCAGGAAGGATTATCCTTATCCTTTATTCCTCTCATCAAACAGCAGGAACCTGGTCTGTATTCCTCAGACCATAAAATGATTTTTTCGTCCAACAATGTCCAGCATATTTATTCCTAAACCCTCTGTAACTGTTGTGTATTTTTGGCTGGACTGCAACAGCAGGGGCAGTCATATATGAGAATGTAGGTGACTGACTGACTGAGTGATGAAGTTACACTATTGGTCTGTCAGTTGAGTGATGGACTTTCTCTATTGGCCATTGCTCTTTCAATATGAGTCGTAACATCCACCCCGAAGGAAAGAAGCACCTAGCGACAAATCTAACGACATTTTGGACTAATCTTAGCTGCTTTCCATAAAAGACAGTTGCTACTATTCAAGGTCGGAGTTTCCCAGCAGGCACACCTCTCTATGTTGACAACAGCTGATGTGAATGAGCTTGTAATTTTCTGAGTGAGCATTTTTTTTATATTAATTAAAAAAAAAAAAACAATTTATTGGAAATTCAGCTGTATTGAAATGTATATGTGATCACAGAAAGTAGGAGAGAAGCAAACTGAAACCAGCTGACAGAAGACAGAATGCAAATAGCCAAAGATGTGTTCCAGCCATATACAATGTTTTGACCAATAACTCTTGTTTTGTGTCGACATCACAACCATAAACAATGCATGTATGTCAATTCACAACTTTACAGTTCTTTTAATGGATCTTTCAGAATGAATGTGCCATCATTTCACCATCTTCAACAGTCCACCATCACTTGCTTTTAAGAGTCTGAGTCATCCTCCTTTGACATCTTTCAGCCAGTTACTCATTCTCTGTTAGACAGACTCCAACTACTGTCTCCCCATAGTTAAAACAGTGATTATTACTATTGATATGTTGAAGAGAGCATTGAGCATTTAAAAAGTCTCGATAAGTCAAAGACATGCAAAATTACTTGATGTTGATAATTCACTTTACATGTAAAAGGGGTATGATGTTGCATTCCCACCAGGCTGTATACAGTCTGACCCGTGTGTGTGTGTGTGATGTTCATCTGTGGGACAGTGATGGGTCTGTCTCATGACCTGTCTGCCCAGCTCCTCTCAGTTTCATCAGGAGTTGATCCAGCACAGTGAGTCTATCCAGAGTGCTTGGCTTGAACTTCACAACACTTCATGTTACAACTTCAGGCTGTGTGGTGTATAAAAAGCTTTCCTTATATTGTCGACCAGTTTGACTGTCAATAGAAGCAGATCCAACAAGATGAGTCTGTCCAGGAAGCTACAATTGACATTAACAAGAAGTTGCTTCTTTCTTTTCCTTCCTAAATGTAGCTGGCTCATACTGCAAACTGCCTTCCTAACACAGACACCCTTCTTTTCCTTTAATGGGAATTCAATTTACAGACATCAGCATTTATTGGTACCCAAATTGTTCCATCCATTTATTAGAACTCTCACCCGTTAATGTGATTCAACAAATACAGTGCCCTATGATGCCACTTATTGTGACATGGCAGCCATTTCTGTATTAAACTATTTTAGAGAAACAAATCCACTGATATTTGACCTTTGAGCATTGAAAACGCAAAGCCTGTGGGCTTGAAAGGTGGCTCTAAAGGCTTGTAGTTTGCTTCCTCATGGAGGACAGCTGCAGTCACAAATGGTGATCCAGACCAGATCCAGACAGTACTCTTTATTCAGTATGTTCCATACATCAATAGTTTCTCCACATAACGGTATTCCTCCTCCTAAGTAGCAAAGTTAGTGGTTTAAAGACAAAAAGTTGTTTTTTCTTTATGCTAAGCTAAGCTAACCATCTCCTGGCTCTATCTAACAGACAGATATCAGAGCACTATTGCTCTTTCTTGACGGGAAAGAAGTTCCCCCAATTTCATCAAGAAACTGGCAAGAATCTCCTCTGGCAGATCAGCAGGTGGGTATAGGTGTTGCCGGGAGCTAGCATGTTCAGTGGACAAATGACGATTAGACAACAAACCAGGGCTGTTAAGGCCACCTATCGTGTACTTTTCTACCTTCACATGGCCCACAGCTTTGCAGACCTCCTGTGACAGCAAATCTTTGGCTGGTCACGAATAATGATTCTGATTTCAGCCTCAGTTTGTGCTCACTAGAGAACAATTTGATCAATACTGTTCCTTTAACAGCTTAAATGAATAAGTGCCCATTTGTCCATTGACCTTTGTTATACAGTGTCACAGGTAGCTCTAAACCACAGGGTGTGAACTGAGAGGAAGCTGTGTGTTTTTATTTTAAAGAACAATCTTATTATTCATTGTTCTTAAAATTGGTCAGATTTTTATTGTTTTATTTGTTACTTTTATACATACAAACTCTTAGGTTCAGCATAAATATTACATGTACATTCTTTAAAATCAACTGATGGAGCTCAGCATTTACATAAGGCCATGGCTGTTTTCTAATTGACTCCATTTTTGCTCTCAGTCATCAATCATGAAACTGACATGATTCACAGAGCTACAGTACGACCTGCTCAGCAGGGTTGCCAACACGTTGAGGTAAATAACAATTTGCTGTCTTGCCGTTGACACACTGAGAATGTTAATTATGTGATGTAAAGCAATAGCTATTTAAATCTTTATTGGTTATCAGCAAAAGGACGCTTTACAGTGCTGGACATGTAACAATACACTATAGGGTAAGAAAAATAATCCAGTTTATTAATAATTAGCAGTTTCTCATGTAAAACTTGAGCATGGTAATGTTACAGGACATAATTAAGTATGTGGTGTATGCATGTCATTCTATTCTTCAAGCCTGCATCACATCCTGCTGAGCAAAATGTTTTCTGACTTTCAGCCCCACCAGGCATAAGATCGAACAGGAAAACATCCATCCCACTGTGTCATGATCTGTTAGCGTGGCTCTACCCTCCTAAGATGTGAACGGCATAGCGATGACAACCTGCCAAGGCCAGATTTTAGCCCCTCTATAACATCAGAGAGGAAGAGGAGAAGGACAAGTAAGCATAGCTGAACATGTGGACAAGGTCTCATCAACCTTTCAAGACCATCCATCAATAACAATCTCACCAGCTCAAATACTAAAGAGGGCTTTTGTCAATAACATCTTTAACTTACTGTCTGCATGGGTCAGAGGTCTCATTGTCAGACATGAAGACACCGTGATGATATAGAAAATTGATTACTTTAAGCAAAGGAAAAGAGTTATCAAAGTTATAAAAGACAATGGAAGGAGACATCTTTTAGTACAAAAAAACCCATAATATTTACTTCGCTTTTATTGTTTGTCAGTGATATTGT
Organism: Seriola aureovittata; assembly: GCF_021018895.1. Lineage (NCBI taxonomy): Eukaryota > Metazoa > Chordata > Actinopteri > Carangiformes > Carangidae > Seriola > Seriola aureovittata. The sequence continues at coordinate 15,193,408 of NC_079377.1, forward strand.
ACTTGTCCCATTGATATAGATCTTCCCTTTGACCTACACTGTGATCTAATAAAGCCAGGTATATAGATAAAAATGTAACAGATTCTTTATTATTAATTCAACTAAAACAAAAGGTTAATTAATAATAGCACTATATATGTTATGTCCCTGTTGTTACTCTCTCTTGCTGTGGCAAACCTTATTTTTTACACTATTGAACTGGTCATTTATTGTGACCTGGACAGTTGCAGCACAAATCCAATGAGCCTCTCTGGTGCCGTGGAGGGGCCCTCAGAGTAATAGAAAATTAAGTGTTCTGGTTTGCTGGCTTTGGAAATGGCTTCTCCTCCTGGGGGATAAGAGGGTAAACAAGAAAAATAAGGAGAAAATGTTGTATGTGTGCAACTCGCATGAAATGAGAAGTATTATCTAACTAAACTTAAAACAATATTAGTCGGAAACAGTGTCATAAACATGTACACATATACTGTATTAGTGGCTTGTTTTAATATGTTATCAATCTGACTTTGCATTCAGACTATTGATACAGATGTCAAGTTGTTGAGATATAAAACAAGTCGTGAATTTTTAGCAACAGCAAACAGCTTACAGATGCATCGTTACAGTCAAAAGATTTACCTCTAAATATATTCCTATAAAGTTTATACTCATAAAACTATTGCCTATTTGACATTGATGATAACACCCTTGGTAGACATCCACCTTAATCCAGTTGAATGCCAAGTACTATAACTAACACTTCCTTGTCACTACAGTATAGTTGATGAATTTAACATGAAATTTATGTCCTTGGGGGTTTAGTCAGTTCTATAACCTCTCATTAAATTGGATCCATTACTTTCTATTCATAATCAAAGACTGTATACTGACACAATTGTTTCTACTACAAGGACACATGTTTTGTTGAATGAAGCCCAGGACAAACTGAGGTGAAGTGAGGTGATAGTGTCTGGAAATTTAATATTCCAGACTGAAATGCTTCCAGCATGACCTTTTAAAATGACAAGTTCTGTGAATTATTTCAAGCATCTTCTGCCCTCTTGTCAACCTTGCTTGTTGTACTATGAAACATGGCAGCTCAAAGTGCATTACTTTTGGGTGATTGTGCCACTCAGAGAAATGACTGCTTAGGTCTTTGGTTCAAAGTGTTGGTTCACAATGTCAAAACAACCAACTGTATGTTTCCATTTTCCTAACAAGTGACCTCTTCTTGCAATAATGACCTCCCTCTCTCAGTTGAGGAAAGTGCTGTCATAAAGGTGATCTTCCCCTCACCTTAAACCACTAGTTTTTGTTAACTGTAAGAATGACAGATGACAAAAAGCTTGAGAGTAATCTTTTTCTTCATGCGAGTCATTTTGGAAGGTACTGACAAACAAACTATTTTGTACTTTAAATTGAAGACTTGGAAACATCAGGTTAAAATTTGTAAGGATGGAAAAGGCTTTTCAACACAGTAACATAGATGCACTTTGTTTCAAAAAGACAATTATTCCCTATGGGCCTGTGAGGGAGGTCTGTAGAAAGGCTCCTGATGCATTTGCAAATGAATCAGTTTTGGAGGACAGGCTAGAACAGATAGTGGGATATAATGTGTTTAAAGGGAAGCTTTCTTTTCATGAAAATAGATTTAACTAACGACTTTAGGCTTCAGCAAGTCCATTTTCAGATATCTTTTGTAATTCCTCCACAGCCAATAATCTAAAACTTAAATATACCTTAAAGTAGCTATTTGCAAGTTTTGGTATTGCTACATAGTCAACTTTAGCATCAAAATCTGTTTACAAACCAGTGTAGAAGAAAAGTTACAACTTCAACATCAGACTTTATTCATTTAGTCGCCAAGAGCTGTCTCTAGTGGTGGAAAGTAACACCAATGTCAACTCTTGTTTCTGATGTCTTTACTTCGACTGAAGTTAGCACGCTAACCAGCTAACCTTCAATCTGTCCAGAAGACATAGTGCTGCTCAGAGGACATATTGTAACCTCTTGTATTATAAGGACAACAATGGCTAAAGTTCTTGTCAGGTGACAGTCACCACCATCCCCTCCCAGCTAAAAACCACAATCGGCGGCAGAGAAAATTTACAAATAGCCCCTTTAAACAGGCTGTACAGAGGTAAGCTTATAACACTTGATTATGAATTGGCTTTAGTCTTGTTTTTTTTGTTTTTTTTGACAAAAACACACATTAGTTTTAGTTGCATTTTGGTCATTTTCTAGTTTTAGTCCACAAAACAGCCTGGAGGATGTGGTCATTATGTTTTTCTAAGTCCAAAAAGCACATCTGAACTGGGTGGGCAAACTGTATTTCATATATCAATTTAAATGAATCACCACAACAGCTCTGATATTTAATTTTCTACTATATGTACTTCATGTATTTATATGTTTGCTTACTTTGTACAGAAATGTGGGAGCTCAGAGAATTGTATGCAGAGTATCATAGTGTCAAACATGCAGGGACTGTGACAAAGTTTTCACAGTCTGTTGTATGCTCCTCACTCTAGAGTTAATGGATTCAGTGTTTGTTATCCACATCATGTGCAGGGGGAGGGTCATTCTTTGAAATAATCCATTCTTATAGGGAGTAATTATTCTGTCATTTCTGTTGTAGGCAACTATTGCTACATGGAAGTTGTTGCTTTATTCATGCTGACCTGGCATGCCAAATAACACAGACTGTCCAAGAATATATTGTTTTGGGTGGGCTATTATTAAATAAATGCACATGTGTGCATGTGAGTAAGCCTGAAAAAAAGAAAGAGAAAGGGAAATGTGGAGTTTAAAGATAACAAAATCAAAAACAATCAACTACATTTAAATATAGAGAAGCAAAGCATCATGGTCTTTTTATGACATATTGAGTTTGTAATATTGACCACACCTGTGCCTCCTAAAGCTCATTATGCAGATTTAGGCCACTTTTAACTAAATGCTTCGGTTTTCCATCTTTTAGCAGAGACAACAAAGCTTGCGCATAAAGTAACTGCATGGTTGGGCCCCAACACTCACTATTCTTGACTTCAGTACTCTTTCTGCATGTACCTGAACGCTATGCCCAATATTCCACAAGTCTCTCAAAATCTACTGGAGGGATGAACGCCACCCTTCCTGTTTTGATGATGGTGGAGGAGAACACTTTTTAACAGGTTGCCCAAATCTCCCAGAGATCTTTTGACTGTGAAGTGAGTCACATCATTTTCATTCTCATCAACCATTCAGTGACTCATCTTCAGCTGGATGGACCTATGCAGACCTCAATAGCAGATGTATCCCTGATCTCTGAAGCAGTTAGACCTCTATGTCCACCAGAAGATATTTTCTTCCAAATTCCCATTAAAGCTTTTGTGGATTGTTCGGTTTCGTCATCAGTGGAATTGTATGTTTGAACTGCAGCTCAGCTTCAGATCACTTTTTTTTTTTATCAAAGATGAGGTGGCGTCTCATTTTGCACATCACAGAATATCAGTGTAAAGTGTCATGTTAGCCAAGATGGAAAGATTTATCCTGCAACAATGGGAATGTGTTAAATGAATATTACATTTCTTTTTATATGTATATGACCATTTTTGTCACTTAATAAGTGATGAAGTTCTCTGAATATGTCTTTCCACAAAGAACAAAAACATATCATCTCCAGTACATAATGTGTTAGCTGGGGAGTCAGACATCAGAACCTTTTGAAGTTAGAACAAAGAAAGCGTATACTAATTTTAAATGCTGTTAATAGGTAACAGGTCCAATCTTGTAGACATAGTCTGTGTCTGTTGAACAGTTTGTTGAAGATGGGCTTTTAGTCTGAAGAGCTTTGAAATACTCTACCTGGGCAGAAACTGAACTGTGATCTAACAACAGGGAACAGATCCAATCTTAAAACCATGTTTTTTGAGAGCAGACTTGTATAAAAGACTCCACTTGGGGAGTCGCCAGTCAAAGGTGAGGTAAGCTTTGTTCCATGCTGGTCAAAAAAGGTTGTCAAATGATTGATTTAGCCAAACCCAGGTCTGAGCCAGAAAGCTGCCTGATGTTTCTGACTCCATCCCCAAATGAATTCTGATGAACTTAAAAATGCCATTCACATGCGTTTTCCATTTTACACTTTACACTAAACAATAGAGAAGTGGTCATCTTCCTGCAATTGAATGGAACAGCACGTGGAAAACATCAGAATTGTTCATTGCCACTGTCACTATGCCACTATAGTGCCGATCACACAGTAGAGATGTTGTCAGCCACATATTTATGTTATCTATGTTACACAACGACTTAGTAATACTGTAGTTTTATTGACAGTTACAAAGTAAATGCTACCTGTTAAACCATGCCAAGGATAAGTCAACGCTGCACTAAAACACTTTGCTATTTTAGATTTGAGTGACTTCAGAGACATAAAGATCAGAGGTTAAAAAAAATGACAACTTTATTGTGCAATTAGTTAAATTAAAATATAGAAAAAATCTTGACAGCTGGAGGAGTCACAATTTGGCTTCTTAGTGTTCTTACTACATGGAAGTAGGCAACTTAGCCATGTTTGTGTTCAGTTTTTCCCTCCCACATAACATTACTTTACAAATTTGTTCCCCTCTGATTCTTGGTGGTATAGAGCTGGCATAGTGTTCAGAGTGCCAAAAACTAAAGAGAAAAAGAAGCATTTTAAAAGCATCGACATGAGAGTGAGTAGGATTAGATAAAAGATTGTTTTTCTGTACGACTGCTTGTTTGTTGATTTATTTCTCCCATTTTCCAGTGGAGGAAGTTTGATAGATTCTGCTCTTTCTTTTTTTCTTTTATTTTTCAGCTGAGAAGAGGATTTAAAAAAAACCTCTTAAATCATTTTGTGAAAACATCAACCCTACAGTACATAAGTACATTTTTGACTGTATTTTAACTGTATTGAATTTTCATATGGTTTTCATCAGGTGGTCATTATAAGGAAGAACACTGCATTTTTCTTAACAAAAGAAATCAATAGTTAATCATTTATTCATTACTGTATCAGTTGTTGAACTGCATTGCCTGCTGGAATAGCAGCTCACTATCTCCATCTGTGCTGACAGTGTGTTGGTTGAACAGCGTGGGCAGTGGGATGCTTTCTCCTCCTCCAGAATCAGTTTTTTTTCTTGTTTGTTTTTTTAACCAATGGTTAAAAGAGCTGCTGTGTCTTGATGCCACACTTTAATCTGCCTCCATCACTTACTGATCAGAAAAGATTGACTGTGGGTGGTGCTGGTGACCATTCTGTGATGGTGTCTCTATTGAATTATTTGTGTTTTTCTCCCAGTGTGGTGGGCTCCACATCCCTGTTTGTATCTATTTGACCTTCAAGGGGATCAACAAACATTCTGAATGTATTTTATTGAATGGGCACAGTCCCTGTCTTCCAAACATGATTCACAGAAGTATGACTGATTTTGTTTCCTATTGAGAAGGACATACGTAAACCATGCTCTGAGACTGTATGTGGGTTATGAACCACAGGGTGTTGACAGCATTACATGTGTACAATGTGTAAGCAGTTTGACTTTTGACCATGTTTTTCGAGTATAGTTAATTGACCATCAACCATTGAAAGCAAGACCCTGTTTAGCTATGACTCACAGCAACAGTCTTAGGTTGATATATAGTGCCCTCCTGTGTTAAAATGGTAAAACACCCACACATGCAGACAGCCAAATTTAATGTGTGTTTTGGGACTGATTGTCAATAACAATTATTTGATCATGAAAATAGAAACATCACAGTAAGTGATCGATCTTAACTTTGGTCTTCTTATAAATAACAACTGAAACTGAAAACAGAAATGTGCAATTCACACTTTCAAGATAATGACTCAGTGTCAAAAGGCAGCAGTCAAAACCATATAGCTTATACCCACCCTTCTACAAACATCAGACAATCTGTAAAGAAACTTCCCAAACCAGTCAGTGCAATCATTATGGCTCCAATCCACCAAACATTAGTATTGTTACTTTATTTGACTAGTTCAGATTTTTCTCTTTGAATCAAGGATTACTTATCTACCATATGAGCTGTACGGAAGAGTAGATGGTGAGAAAATAACAGCTCTGTGAGCAAGCAAGCAAGTGAGTCATTGGTACCTGTTACCCAGAAAAGTGACAGTGCTGTCAAAGTGATTCAGTATGCCTTGTTGGAGGAAACACTTTATTGGTAAAAGTATAATATAATTAGGACTGACAGAACCGATGTCCAGCCCTATGAAATTAAGCATCAAGTTGTCATAAACTGGAAGTTCTTTAATTTTCTTGACTCCAGTCATCATTCATACTGTGGCTGATACTGAATACATACAAAACATACATTTTCTCACACATGCACGCCTAAAAGCCACAAAGTGGCAATGAACTGTGAAGGCAGAATATGATTCAGACTCACACACTTCACACTCAGGAAACTGAGTGCGCTTGTATGATAGCTCAAACTATCTCATACTTTTGAAAGACAAGTGAACACAGAGGAAAACCACACCGGGTAAAATAATAAGCCTCAAACTGAAATGACAGCCTCTTTCCTGCCTTACATGTTCAAACAGACAATTGTCAGATATACCAGGGTAAAGGTTTGGTGTGTAGCCTGGTTTAGGCATAATGACTAAGTGGCTGGTTGATGGCTGTTTGCCATATAAGGTCTGTCTGGTTTGAGTAACATGGTGGTAATGTTGTGTCATTTGATATCAGATTTAGTGGTTCGAGTATTTGTCTGTTTTGGTCTTGTTTAAAGGACAGATACCTTGTATGAATTTGTGCAGTGCCCCTGATTGCAAATGTTGGGTGAGTGTACTTAAAACCAGGTATTGAGCTATGAGAAAATTATAAATTAGATCTTCCTAAACAGATTAATAAAGATGCTATGTGGACCATTTTAAGGGCTCAGTTAAGACAGCTTAAAGTTCTACCCACCCTAGTAGCGCTTAGTTGCTCAAAAAATGATGTGATGGCCATTGAGGAAACAGCACCTGGCCCCCTGTTGCAGGGAAGGTCAAATTTTCCTTTGTCTTACTTTGGTGACCCTTTGAACAGAAAAAAAACTACTTCTGCTGCAGTATAAGCAGGAAAATGAACAGGACGAACAAGCACAGGATTCATCAATGGTAGCAAGAACTGAGATTGAAAGGCTAAATGTAACTACAAGGTTGCATGAATTTGAATTGCAACAGGAGTGTTATAGATTGGACCTGATTGAAGAGGGTAAATCTTACCCATCTTCTCTTGGGGTTTCCCCAGCAACCTTTGATGTAGCATACAACTTGAGGTTATTACCAAAATTTAATGAGATGGATGTGGATACTTATTTTGGTTGTTTAAACTGTAAACATGACAGTGGTCTGATCTAGAGAAGAAGTTGCTCTTACAATGTCTGCTCACTGGTAAAGCCCAAGAAGCATTTTCTGCACTAAGCATAGCTGACAGTGAGGACTATCACAAGGTTAATCCTGCACTGCAAAAAGCTTATGAATTGGTGCCTGAAGCTTATTGTCAGCAGTTCAGGAAGCTATGGAGGTCAGTGAGCCAGACATATGTTGAACTTGTCTGTGAGCTGAACATACAGTTCAGGCGATGGTTGACAGCTTCTGAAGTGAAAAGCATTGAAAGTTGAGGGAATTAACTCTTTAGTTCTCATGATATCCTCCCAGTACATGTTACTTCATAATTAGCATTAGGTTAAAAAAGTAATAGAGACCCATTTCTAGCTGATGAGTACACATGAATGCATATTGTAATAAATGTGGGTTTACCCAGCAATAAGTGCTAAAAATGTCAGAACCCTTGAATAAACACACAGAGGGAAGGGATAGTATACAAAAAGGAACAATCTTTATTAATACAGTATCATGAAATTCATAGAAATGGGTGGAGAGCTTCAGCTGGACAAGGCGACAGTCATGAGGGAACACGGCTTCCTTTACTTTACCCACAGCACACAAAAGGCTTGCTCTAAACACACATTACCCACACTACACACAGGGCTAGTCTTACTAGCTTTTGAGGCACACCTTTGAACACGGCACGCTATACTGACAAACCACCCCCACATGGCTAAGCTTTAGCATAAGGCAATACTTGACATGCTGACACCCTCCGCTAGGAGGCACTACAGGTAAGGCACACTGCCCCGCCCATGACTCGTCACTTCCCCTTTAATCAGCCCTCCCACTCCATACTATTAAAACTACAAAAACCAACACCGTCATGCTCCCTCTGCCCATCTTTTCACTGTTTGTCTCTTCCCATGTTGCCATCAGTCACAGCTGCACCAAATCATTAATTACACACAGGAGTCCCCTCTCCTGACGTCACTCACTGGGGGAATCCCCCTCACTCTCGCTACAATATAATACCTGCAGAGGGAAGGATAACTCGCCGCCCGGCTAAGTTTGGTGGTGAGGTGGAGAGTCCTGTGCCAAGGTGTTTGATAATGGTTGGTGGGGAAAAGGGGATGCAAATTGAAGTTGTAACCTTTGTTTGGGTCAAAGTTACTGGAAAAATTAATGCCCAACACTTAAAGCAAAAAACAAAGCACCCTAACCCAGTCAGGAACCAAAGCCTGTTGCTGTCACTATTCCTTATGACCTGGTTGGTCAAGAGGATGTTATAGCTGCAGTCAAACTCCATACTAATCCAAAACCCTGGAGACCCTGGTTAAACTTGAGTCATTGCTTGGATACTTGCCACAGTCTAGATTAAATGAGCTGTACCACCCTGTGTTCATATGTTCCCTCTTGGACACATCTGCAAGTTTAACGCCTACCAGCTAAACTACTCAGTTGTAGATAATGAGGCACTCTCATTGATTTGGGCATTACAGCACTTTGAGATACACATAAGTAGCGGGTGCAGGCATTTGGTGGTGTAAACTGATCATAACCCCCACACATTTCTGCATTCTTTACAGAACCAAAATCAACACTTGATGAGATGGTGCTTGTTCCTAAAGTCCTTCCAGCTGGATATTCGGCAACTTAAAGCTTCTGAAAATGTTATGGCTGATGCATTTTCTAGAGCATCACCCTTAAGTGTTTAGGGTTCCTTTTCTCAACTCGTTCCAGTATTTCCTGCCACTTTCTCTTAAAAGTGCTTCTTAGGTAGCCATTAGGTAGGTATGTCTTGAACTGGGGTAGACAACCCTGGAGTTGCCCTCTGTGGTTTGTGTCTGCCCTTTCACTTAATTCATTGCCACACATCACAACAGTGTGACATCATTTTTATACACAAATGTAATTTGGCATTAGTGATAAAACTTTATACTGTTAAATGTAGACAATATAACTTTTATTTCTCTTTAGTTAGTTACATACTTCACAAAAACATCATGGTTTGATAGTGTATAGAGAGGAGAAACATTCCAGTTAATCTAGAATGACACAGCACAACATTAAGATAATGTTTTAGTTACACTTAGCTAACACACTGTTAAACATAATTACAGATCTATCAAGCTTTTAAGATCAGTAGGATCAACTGTGCCTGGCAGACACTGCACTGCTGCTCCGCTGTTCCTGTTATTTTCCACTTTTTGACACTGCCTGTATTGCTTTGATCCACTCCTTTCTTTCTTCGCCTGTAGCAGCCTGGAGGAAGTAGTGAACCTCATCTGAGGTGATGATCTCAAAGAGGTTGCCGTCAATGTCATATTTTTTGGCTGAAACCAGGAAGAGATGAGTAGGAGGAGTTAAAAGGGATGACTTGAAGAGAAACTACTGGCAGTAAACACCAATTATATTTCCTCGTCACAGTCTGTCACAGTAGTGATGCAACTAGCCATATTTCTCATGAGGCAATGGTCTCACTCACCATCAGGCACATACTCCACAGCTGTAACCACAGACCCACGGAGATGGATCGAGCCCAGAGGGTCTTCACCCTGACACCAAGAGAGAAATGAGACAAAAGAAGAAATAAACTAGGAGCGAAACAACATGTGAGAAGAGGAAACTGTGCTGAAGTGATTCTTTTCTGTGTTTCCGCTTGTACAAGTCAGAAAGTTTACCTTTGAGGGGTCATAATAATGCATAAACGCAGGGTCATCTCTCAGTATGAACTTTCGCACCTTCCAGTTTTTTCTCCTATGTCCCTGTGAAGAAATAACTCATCAGATGAGCTGAACACCACTTAACAGCAAACAAGCAAAAGTGAAGCACACTTCCTCTTTCAGTGAGTGTGACGAATTACAAGGAGTGCCAGCATAGTACAATGTCTTCTCATCGTTATTATTTTTCTTGTAAATAACAGTGTAAAAGCAGGAAGTGCAACTAAAACACTGTGATATTTGTGCTTTCTTTCTGATTCACCTGTTTAAGTAAGCACCCCTGTTTTATGATGTTTCCTCTGAATTCTTCCTTCACAAGCACATCTTCATCACTGGAGTAGCCTTCACAGAAGAATCCACTGTCTGCCTGCCACAAAGAACAGCCATGCACACAAACATTACACACACACACACATATATTTTTTTTTGAATGAATGAATAGCCCCAACCTTATTAATACTGATATTTTCTCTGTATTTATGAAAAAAGACATAAAAAATTCAATTTCTAATAACCATAAAATATTATGTCACATAGTAACTTTTTGACATGCATCATGCATCAACTTACAAAGTAGTAAAGAGCCTTTGTCTGATCTAAGAAGGCTGTTTGCTCTCCAGTCTCAGCTCCATCTTTTGCCAGGTCTCCTGCAGGCTGGAGAAAACCTTCATTCAGGAGCCCTGTTGCTAACATCAGGGCCTCAGGCCTGTTTCTTGCTTTCTCATTTGAAATCAGCCACTCAACCACTGTTGCGCCTGAGCAAAAATAGGGAACGAGTGAAAATTGTGAGACCATTCAAAAAACAGGTTGTAACATCAATAAAACCAAAATGGCAGTACCAGTGAAGCAGTGATTGAAGACTCGATTGTCCTGCTCCAGTTTTAACTCTTTCACTCCATCATCCTGATCTTTCATCAGTGTGTACAGCTCACTGGGAAAACACAATGTGAACACTGTCAACATGTCTTCCCATACTATCACTCTATTACTAAGCACAAGCAATTGACCCTTTACTTAAACCCTGCCCCAAACAGCCATTGGGAAAATAACAGCTTAGCAACTGTAACTAAGCATGGCAAACCTAGGCAGCATAATTAATGTGTCTGGCTGTCAAGTGGATATTTAAGATCCCTTTACAGGTTACTCATGAGCTACTGAGTTTTCAACCAAATCACATTACTTAACATTAGCTTAGTTGGCTGACTCACTACAGCTGATAAAACCTGCCAGCAACAGTTACAATTTCCCTGGCTAAATCAACAGACTGTTTTTGTTTCCTGCCTGATATCAAAGACACATTTCCACAAATTGCTTAAAATTTGGACTGATGCCTTTATTGTCACTACAAACAATGTGGGGCTCAGCTAAGGTAAATCCCTAGAATAAAATAAATCCATCAACAGCTCTTCTCGAATTATTATTTCCACCACCAAAAAGGTGTCACAGAACATACTTCAGGTTTACTGTGTCAGGCAGGCGAATGGAGCGTCTTGTGGACTTCCTAGCAAACTTTTTCCCCCCCTGCAGACAGGTAATGGCTCTCTTGATGTCCTTGACCCAAAACTCTCTCTCCTCCACATGTGAGGCTTGGAAGAAGTGGTCCTGCTTCTTGTCAGTCGTAATCTTGAAAACCAGCTAAATGGAGCATTAATGCATTATTAGTCAGTCACACTGTTATAGTTTCTGTTTTCTCTTGACATTTTCCCCTAGATATGAGGAAAATTTAAATTTAACCAATTTTGAGAAAAATTTTTATTTTGAAAATGTTGAGAGTTTTCACAGCATTATTCTTCAATACTAGTTCTGATACATATACCTTTAGGTATAGGGTATAATTTTCTTACCGTCCTCTTGCCAAAGTCCTGGCAAGGAGTGAGGAGTGTTGCTCCCTTTAGTGGGATCATTCCTTTCGGAGAATGGTCTGTTTTCTTTTTATAGAATTCTATCCCATCATCTGACAGCACCACCCACACTGCCTTCCAGGAGTTTAGCACCGTACCCTGAGGATCAATAACAATACAGACAGGTGACCACAGGCCTTGAGCAAAAGTATTGGTCGAGGAAGCAGTTGCTACAAAGGGCATGTTGTACATTGACTGAATATTTTTGATTTAGTCCTATTTTAACATCTCTGTGTAAACCCCAAAAGTCCTCATGTCTGTTACTTTGATATCCTCCTCATCTTCTCTCGTCCAAATATTACTACCATGAATAATGCCGTACATCACGCTTCTTACTTTCAACAGTGACCTTCAAATCTGATGCAGTGTTCATGGAAGCTCACTGATACGTCAAAAGTACAAAAGTTTCACATAAAGAGAGAGTTAACTTTTTATTCAGATGACATAACATGAAAATGCCTAATTAATTACTAGTTTGACATGATTTTCTCTCTAAATATTCTTTTTTGTTTCCCACGCCGAGTTTGCTGACATGAGGTGAAAGATCAACATACAATCCAAAAAATGAAAGTAGATTATTTTTAGCTGATCATGTATTAGGGCATGAAAATGCAGAAATGAATCTACAGTTAAGACTTCTGGTTTATTCATATGCTGAAGAAAAAAACCCTGACTTTGGCAACCCCTTTCTTGACCAGTTTGAGTTTGTTTGTTGTTTGTTTGCTTTTTAAATAAATGATCCAGTTGACTGGGTTTGGTTTTGAGCAAACCCTATCATGCCCTGTTCAGCTTGCAATGTCCTCTGCTCCCTTCATTCCCTCAGGGAATAGGAGAAGGGTTGTTCTGACCAATGTGAGTCTTCTCAGCATGGCATGCTCCTGAGAATTTATAACATTTAAAGTTAAATAACTTATGTTAGAAACAAAGTCTTACCAAAACAACCTTCAAACACGCCCCTTCAAGCATCACAGGAAAGCTGTGTGCAGAGTTGTGGCTGTGCTCAAATAATTCAACTATGCAGGGGAAGTGGAACGGAACAATGTTGGAATATCAGCTCTTGCTTTTTGAGCGACTGTGGCTGTCATTCTTGTCATTCACGTTATTCACGTCCTGCACGATGTAGCAGAATACTGAACCAGTCATAATTTATTTGAGTAGTAAGGAATATGGAGATGTAGTTAATTCTTAAAGGTCTCAAATTGTATAAATAGAGTTTTCCATGTCTTTTTTTTTTTTAATTATAAAATAGGTCTAGGTTCTATATTAATACTGTGAAAGTAACGAAGCGCTCAGTCCATGGAGAAATGCACACAGCCCATATTCAGAAACTGCTGTAAAACAAGCCATTGGGGCTTCTGTGAAGTTGTGATGTCACAACAAAGCAGTCACCACTCCCAGCCATGTCTCAAGCTTGGCCTATCCGGACCCACAATCCAGCTTTGCAGGATTTGGTTTCTTTGGAGTGTTTATCTGATATCTGCAATATTTATATTCCATCACTCAGAAAACTACATTGACATGTTTTGGGTACTTAAACCCCCAAATATAACTTTTTATGGATATCAAAACTTCAAATAAAACAAAAGTATAATATTTGAGACCTTTAAAACATCCCCGTCCATGTTTAGCTCTGTTCTTTGGAGGAGCATAAAATTGTATATAGGTTCAATACTAAAAATCTGTGTATGCAAAAACCAGAGGCATAAATACACAGTGCTGATTTCTCTTCCCACAGGTATTAACATGAATTGGGACTTTTTTAATGTTCACAAATCTGATGAAAATAGCAAACCCCACAATGATTTAGTTCATTTCTCAGTACTTTCTGTCCTCTTTGCCCTGTTTGTGGCACACATCCCCAAATGGATTTGTAAAAAAAAAAAAATGAAGAAGTAATCCTTGGTTATAAATGGTTATAAATATTTAGTTTCATTTTCATTATTAAAAAGACAGTCATTTCCCTAACAGCTTGGAACTGTAGTTTTTTAGCAAACAATACTTAAACAGCAATATATAGTGCATTTGTTAGTGACTACTTTCAGCCACTTGATTGATACACATTTGGACCACAATGCACTACAACAAAGGAATAAGCTGTATTTTAAGGTTTGGTTACACAGAAAAAATACTGATCTGATCAATTCATTGTTGATATTAAAAAATATATAGGACCTTGTTGTAGTGTGTTTGTTTTTTTTAAGAATCTGCCTACATGAAATAACCAATTGAGGTATCTGGCGCTCGTCCGTTCTTAATTTTACATGAGCTTTTACTGCTGGACAAGTTAGTTGTTTGACCAATTTTTACTTTCAGCTTAGTGTTTCATTACATTCTTCTTGACACAGTCATGAATGGAAATAGCCACACCATTAATCAGCTGTTTGCATAATATCTCTGACTGTTCCACCACTCTGTCTATGACGAAGAAATGTTCTCTGACAACGCCTTCAACCATGACTATTATGTACATCTGTGGCTACTCATAGTACCCGTGTTGAAACAGGGTTTATAAAGTGCTTCAGGACAAACTCAATGAAAAAGAATAAATAAGCACACAGAAGTAATGAATTAAAATTCACTTTATGAAACAAAAGCAAAAGGTCACAAAGGGCTTGAGCTAGAAAAATGTGTGTATCCAAAACACGTTTCATGTTTTACTCTGGGCTCTGAGCAGAAGCAGGAACTGGAGTTCATGTTGCAGCTGTAGAACAGAAGTGTGTATTTCTGTATTATGTAGCAACTTTAATGTGACATTCACAACTGTTCCTCTAGATGTGGAGTAACCTTATTCTCCTGTTTGTCCAGGAAACTGTGTTGTCGTGACGGTTTTTGGATATTTAGGTTTGTAGTTTCTTTCCCAGTTTTAGTTACTGATGCATCAACTAACCTTAAACCTGCACTGACAGTTAGTGATTGTTCATCACCACTGTGATACTTGTCTCATCATTGTTTGAAAACTTAAACATTTTATGACACCTTCTGCCATTTATTCTGTCACTCACATTTGTTATTGCGACTGCATCACTTTGAAGTCAGTGTTTTCTTCACGACTTATTGAGTGCGTTTCTATAAAGCCAAACCTCTAAGTATCTCTGGCAATTCACAACATCTCTACCTTTCATTGCAGTTCCAATGGAGCTTTCAGTTTTAATATTATTTCTGCTATAATATTGTAAATGTTACACTTGACAAGAACAAGTTCAAGCTCTACAAATGGGACCCAGGGAGATGAATTGTATTTTCGAGTAGTTCTTACCTTTTTCACCAAGTATCCCTCTCTGATCTCTTGTGGCTCCATTACTCTGCTCTCTGCTGCTGTCAACTGCAACGCTGCTAGTGACTGTCAAAGCCGTTTGCTACCCAATCCACCAAATGTCTCTCTCTCTCTCTCTCTCTCTCTCTCTCTCTTTCTCTCTCTGCCCTACCGTCAGAACCACAATCTCACACACAGATGCACAAGCAGGAAGTTATGCTGCAAAGTGTGTGACAACGGCTACTGGTCAACCAGCTTCCTCTTCCCTGTGGTATTATTAGTTACAGCTGCTGCTCTTTGGCTGATGTCTGTATATAAATTAAAATAAATAACTGTGACAGTTTTGATGGAAATATTTGGACAAGTTGTGGACATTTCACTGCAGTTACAATAAATGTAATCTGTTTGAGTTGGAGTTTTAAATAGAGGTGTTAAGTTGAAGAAAAAAACAGACACAGACAAAACCAACTTCCTGATGATCTGACGGTAAATGTTCCAAAAGTTGAACCACTTTCAGATATATATGAAACTCTCCTCCTTTCCTCTGTTACTGTACATCTTGAGCTATTTTTTACTGTGTACTTTTTTTTTCTTCCTACTCTATCTTCCTCACATTATGTAAGGCACTTCTACAAATGTGTCTGTGTCTGAAAGCTGCTGTAGAGATGTAGAGATCATCTGTGCATGTTTTCTCTGTGGTTAAGTGGACCTTTATATCTCGTGGTTGTCTTTCATATGTTTGTGCTGCATTTTTTACATTTTGTCCGATGCTTTGACGCTGTTTGTTTTAACTTTTCTGTAAGATGACTAACCTTGAGAGCCACCAGGAATAAACTGTAGTTCTGTCATCATTAATATTGCAGTTTTGCGTTCACAAAAAAGGAAAAATAAAACTCTTGACCCACATACACCCTTACTCTTTATTTAGCTGGGGTATGACTAAGTGTAAGTACATGATGTGACTATGGGAGGATGCATCACAACAGCTGACCTGAGTCAGACTCCAGTGGAGGTTAAAGTTTGTTGTAGTCAAAGTGAAGTTGACTGACTGAATAACAACTAAAGGGGGAAAAAAATCGTAATTTATTAAACTTCAACATGTGTGTAAAAAACAGACAGAGATAACAGAGAAACAGAGAGGAATGGAGCCCAAACACTTACAACACACCCAACAAAACACAGCATACACCATTTAACATATGATACAGTAAATATCATCTATCTATTACTCATAAATACAGAGATGCTTTCTTAAATGTGCAGTCACAGTCCATTCTCCATTCTCCTGTCATTTTTCTTTAGTTACAACGGAATTCACCAGACTTCACCCACTCCTTATCAGAACATGTGTCACAGCTGCAGTTTCACAAACTGTGGCTTTTTCATGGCATGAAAGGAAGTCTCCGTATCTGAAACGTCAGCGCTCATCAACATGGTGACCCAGCTGTTTGTGGCAGAGAAATAACGCAAGATCCAACAATGAAGTGACTGGCAGAGATGAAACACTGGGTGCTGGGTGACAGATTGAAAGGGTGCAGGTTTGAGTTCTTTTGGAAGATTGTGACTGAATGAGTAAAGATTTCTTTATACTTTTCACTTTTGTTTCTCAGATACTTTAAGTGTAACATACTGCACAATATCACACAACAACCTGTATACACGCTGTACTTTCAGTTTATTTTTATTCTTCCTATTCAGCTGTATGAAGCAACTTAGAAATTTATTGACATCACGTACACTGGTTTATTTTTGTGATGTTGTAAATGCACCTCTAGAGGGCCACAAAAACAAAATAAACTGAATGACATCTGGGAGGCTTGCTGCGCTGCATTCAGGGGTCGCACAAGAGCTAAAAGGCAGTGAGAAAGAGAACAAATCACAATAGGCAGAGAACGAATGGCACAATAACACATAAATAAATGCATCTTTGTTGGTGAAACTTAAACATCATTAATTGGAAATACATAATGTTTATCAATAACTGTCATATGTTTCCAGTAATCCTCCTAATGGAGAGAGGCTTTAAATTAGCTGCCTCTTCTCAATCAACCATCTTTTTTTTTATTTTATTTTTTTATGAACACCATACCATGAAAAGTCACCTTCTGATGATGATCTCATTCACTCTATAAACATGGATCATAGGAATGTTCTTATCAAAATGGACAGCAGGCCATAGTGTTGTCCGTCTGCCTTGAATCATGTTTTCCTCCTGCCCATTCTATGAATAAACATCAAGGAGGCTGGTGTTTACGAGTTTATTGATGAATCTTGGAGGCAGTGAGTTTCATTAACTGCCAGTATAAGAGTCATCTCTCTGTGGTGGTGATTGAAAAGGGTCTCGAGGTGTGGAATGTTAATCTCAGTGAGGAAACAAGAGACAGAAGCAAAGAGGACACTACAGAACATTTGTAATCTCTTGTTCTAATCAAGACCAGGTGTCAAGGGCGGCTTCAGAAAAAAAAACAAAAAAAAAACCCACTACATTAACCCAGGTCTTCTTTGGATGAGATACATAAAAGTGCAATAACAAAAGCTGAGAGAAAGGGAATCATATTCAAAACACCTCTTTGGTTGATTTGACTGAAATCACGTCTCTTTTCTTCCTCACCGTGCTGCTTTTTTTTATCCACACATGGTGCATAAGGTAGTAATGATGTACTGTAAACCCTGGGAATAGAGAGAAGACATGGATCTGTTGGCACAGAAGAGGCGAGTAATGTACTGTAAGCATGATGAAACTGAAGACACAGGATACCTTCACAAGAAAAAAAAAAAAAACACCCACTCTCTTCCAACCACATAAAACTTCTTTTCCACACCCGAAGCGACCCATCAACATGCAGTGCAAAAACACCTACAAGCAGTACTTTCAGTACACATGATGCACCCTGACCTTTATAACAAAGCACTATAATTTCCTTTATAATCAATAAAAATACAGAAAGCTCCTTCCAGTTTCCTGGTGAGTCAGTAGAGTGTGTACCATGCACAGGTGAATATCCTGTGGTGAAAACTAACCCAGACCTTTTATTGCATGCACCTCTGACATTCCTCCCACTCTTTTCAGTAAAAGTGTAACACTTTGAAGTAAAAGGTGAAACTTCTCTTCAGATCCTCACTGAAAACCATAAAGTATCGCCACACTTTATATCCACTGACGATATTTCCAACAATTTTTGTGCAAGTTTGTTTCTGTACTTAAACTGCTGGAATCAATATTCCTATACGGATCACTTCACACCCTTGCACGCTAAGGGGATCACTCTTCTTGTAATTCAATATTTTCATGTGTTAATGCCACATCTTCTTTAGTAAAGGAGCGGACTGCCTCTTCTACCACTGCTAATATACAGTAGCAGCAGTGTAGGATGAGTTGTGTGTTTCTCCACTTCAGGGATCACTTTCATTTTTCTTCCTCTCTCCCCTCATATTGAACACAGCAATAAATACTGCATGTGTTGTTCCTTCTGCTGCCCCACCCTTTGCCTTAGCTCTTGTTTTGAAGCCCAGGGATTGAGACATCTTCATCCCGGTCCTCTGTACCTCACAAGCGCCATCAATAATTCTGCTAAAGAGTGCACCGGGCTGAAAATGGGAGGGGAGTTTGGGTGAGGGGATGGGGGGGATGGGGTGGATGGGGGGGTGGGGGTGGGGGGCAGTTGATGGCTTTTCCATGGCACAGTCAATCTGTCTACCTCTTTCCATTCCTGTCGTGCTCCCACACTTCCTACTAACATGACCTTCTGCAATGTTGTTTATCATTTTTGTGTGGCGTGGACCGCAGGCACACACACAGGCAGGAACACACAGACACACAGCTTTTAGCCCTGACATAAAGCTCTCCGCTGCTGAAGTTAGGTTCTCAAGAGTGTTTGTATTTGTGTGTTTTATAATTCAAAGAGCCACGAGCGGTGGTCATTATTAATCAGTGAAAAGGGCTGAAAGGTTAAGATAAGCATTGGATGGCAGACATAAAAAGCATGATGGAATTTAATCAGTGTTTGGAAAACATACAGTATATTGCAAAACCTGTCAGCCTTTTAAGATAGATGACATATAGATCACTTCAGATAACGATATAGTATATCACGAGTTATCACAAATGAGCATCCACTGTGAGATTTTACAAGGCAATTTCTGAAGATATATTACATTTTGTCAGGGACCATGTACAAAAAAAACAACAAAAAAAACACCATGAAATGGAGAGACAAGCTAATAAGCTTAACTGTATGTTTGGTCACATACAGAAATGGCAATTTCAGCACTACTGTGTCAATAAGTTGCATTCTGAAGAGAGTCTGTCTCGTACTTGCTTTCATGAATCACACAGACATGTAAATCACATTTTTAGGCTGAGACTGGTGCTAATCGATGGTACTGGCCTTCCCTCAGGACATTACAACATTTGTCTGTTTCCACACATCCCACACTGAGCCGATGCCTCATTTGAAACTCAGATTTCATGATACCAGAAGACTCAGGCATATTTTTTTGCAGAATGAAAGATAACATTTACAATCTCACTGGGAAATGTAATAAGGCCGCCATGACTGGTCTTTGATAGATATGCATTTTTTCATCCTGCCAAATGATCATGATTTTTAAAGGAGATGATTATTTGCATATTGGAAGTCTGTCATTTTGACACATGGTGATTTTATGTGATAACATGGCAGATATTTTATGAGCTGTCTGTGAGCATCTAGTCCAGTGCAGCTGCTTTGAATGTTTGGAGAAAACAAGTAAACAGTAGTAAAGTGAAAACCCAATTCAGAATCAGTTTAACTGCTTTTTTTTTTTTTTTTTTTTTTGGTGAAGCCAGCAATGTGGATCTGGTAATGGCGATGGCAGCATGATAAATGCTATACCTGAGCATATGCTTATACCAAAGCCCACTGAGACACTAGCATGGAAGTAGACTTGTGTTTTAATTAGTCATAATGAGGTGAGCTTTAATTCAAGATGAGCAGATGCACCCATACATTATTTCTACAGAAATCATTCCACATTGTGTCCACTACATTTACCTTCTACTTTCTGCCGTACCGCCAAAGTGTCATCTTCATGCAAAAGTATCACTGTTTCTTGCCAAAGCAGACACAGTTCAGACTGGACGTCCACATCTGTCTGACCTATAACATCAGGTCAATTCTTCCTTATGGTGATTTTTTCTCTAATTACCTCTTGATCCCATCATCAGTTAGGGTGCAAAATAAAATGGGAGATAAAGGGCAAAGACATCACGTTCACCGACTAAATTGACAACAAAGTGAAATGAATGAGCTGCTGGAGAAGTTGGCCTGCTGTGGTGGGACTAATAAACCTGCAGGCTAGGTCAGAAGAAGGAGGAGGAGTTCTCTCTCTCTGCCAATTAAATGAAGAGGAAATTAATGGATAAATAGTTTCATTGGGGATCAGAAAAGACTGATGGTGCTGTGAACCCTGCAGGGTACTACACCGCATGCTCACCATAACCACCACCACCCTCGTGTTGTTAACGGCCTAGAGGAACAAGCTAATTTATTTATTCTCATAATTCTTTTTCTAATCTCTCCATGCCATTGCTGGAAAGTCCCTTCAAGAGTTTCTTTCTAATGAAGAGCTATGCTAATGTGATCTTTTCTTACATTATATTTGCTCTCATGCAGATAAGGCCTCTTATCCGTCGCCTCACACCTGCTTTGCTGCTGGCTATTTCTGCCCATTGTTTTGGATAGGAACAGCTGCCTTACTATATATTTTTTTGGACAATTGCATGCACACACACACCAGGTTATGGCTTCAGAAAAAAATCAAATCTTCACTTTATCCAGATGATTATATTGTATCTGCAACTAGTGATGCGGCCACGGAGTAGCAACACTAAATGCAGTGGCTGACAGATTTTGAGTGCCTTCATGTGTCTTGTCTAAACCTTTTAAAAAGTATTGATTTGAGTAACAGCCCGGAGCCACTGAAGTGATTTCTCCTCCTCATCGGACCAAAGCACTGATGAGGTGTATCCATATGTCTGTCTGCTCAATCTCAGTGCCCTGGAGATTGTTTTTATTTCTCCGGCTTTTACATAAATTCAATTTGATCTGCAACGCTTTGGCAACACCTGTGGACGATACTGCTGTGTTATGTCCCTTTAGCTGCTTAAAATGGATGCTGACATTCATGCTTGTGGCTCCAGGCTGGGCCATTGTGCCCACATCATTAATGTACAAATGTTAAAATTTTTTTTTTTTTTTTTTTTTTCAAACGTGGGACGAAAGATTGTTCCAGCTGTGCATTCATTCGCCTCGAGCCTTGATCTTACTTTGTTTGAGACATGAAAGCAGATCACAGTCAGTCTCTGCAACTGGTGAAATATGACTTCGACAATATACTAGTATTTTATTTCCTTTACACCTTCTGCAATAAAAATGCCAACCAAAAAATACATTGAGGTACTCATTTAATTGTTCTGACAATAATTATTCTAATATGTTTATGAACAAAAATCTGGGATCTGTATCAAAATGCTTTATAACAGCTCCACTCAAAAGCTCTCTACTGTTGTGAATTATCAAGTTTTAATTAAAAGAGGGTATATGTGGCTGCGGGCGAGCGCTGGCATGGAAATAATGTGTTTTGATGGGAAGGGCTGGCTTGCTACTGCTCTGGGGGACTGAGGGTAGCAGGGAGTGAGAAGATGCCAAGCAACAGACTGAAGCAGGATATAAATCAAATCTCTCTGGAGACAATAGGGCTCACGGCACACACACACACGCACAGTGTGATTTCTGGGGTCTAGGAGCTTCAGTACCCCAGCCACCAGGTTAATGACTGCAGAACTCGGTGGGAACAGAAGCATGCAAAAGTGATTACAACAGTAGAATAGTGATGTGGGTGGAAAGCATTAGAGATTTGATTTTAGAGAAATTTTAAGGGATTATAAAGTATTATCAGCCAGGTGTGCCCTAGCTTATAGGGTCAGATAATAGTATGTGTTGCCTTTTATCTATACTGATAACCGGAGCTAAAAGAACCAAACAAAAGACTGCGGTTGAAAATTTTAATTACACGTGATGGCAATGTCTCTGCAGATTAAAACCTTGTCCATATTCAGTGATTGGACTTCCCTTCCTCTCTGCCTGCTGCAGTTGTGTGTGTGTGTGTGTGTGTGTGTGTGTGTGTGTGTGTGTGTGTGTGTGTGTGTGTGTGTGTGTGTGTGATCAAGCTTTCTGGTTCAGGAGTCAAGAAGTAGAGAAGGGAGGAACTCCAGGAAACGGTCTACACCTGAGTGGCTTGGGCCTCAGTGTATTCAAGTGGCTTAATTTTATAACCTCACCCTCTTCTTTGCTTCCCTAGCAGGCCTCCACCTGCTAGTCTGCCTTTATTTTCTCTTAAATTCATAATAAATTCTGTTACTCTCTCATGTGTGACTCTTTTTGTCGCTCAGTTTGTGACAAACTGTGGGCTCATCCAGGAGGGATATTGTCACGAAACAATCACAAAGATGTCTCAAACCTGTGTCAGCTCCCAAAACGAGACTCTAGCTTCACATAGACTAAATTCAATGGTGCATTTGGGTGGCCCACGGCAGTTTGTAATGTCAAACATTTGTGGTTTCTCACCAGGAAGCTCCCGGTAATGGCAGATGAAGACAAAATACTGAGACAAATTCAGTGGTACTTGAGATTACAGTTGAAGTCTTGACATTTCACATTGACACATTCTAGATGAGAAATGATAAACAAATGATAAATGATAAAGTGTGTACCAGATTAATTGATAAAGTATATTCATATGATTTAAATTCCTTGGACCAACTGTGACAAATGAGCAATTGTGGACAAATACCTGGTTTTGTGGTTTTGTCATTTTGCAAGAAGACAAGGACCACACGAATCAGACAATTCTGAAGGCTTCAAATTGTTTCTTTTGTCCTGGGTAAATGAAGGCAGCACATCTTGTCTGCAATTGTTGAAGCCCTTGAATTGCGGCAGGCCTCATTGGCCTGTTTTGATTTACATAATCTAAATATGCAGACTTTTAAGAGGCCAATCCTTGGATTGAGATACAACATAAGTGT
This sequence comes from Seriola aureovittata, assembly GCF_021018895.1. Taxonomy (NCBI): domain Eukaryota; kingdom Metazoa; phylum Chordata; class Actinopteri; order Carangiformes; family Carangidae; genus Seriola; species Seriola aureovittata. The sequence goes on from NC_079377.1 coordinate 15,216,674, forward strand.
TTTGTTCATTTGTTCATTTGTAGATTTTCTGCCAATTCGATCTCCCCAGCCTTGTCCTCCAACTTATCCTGGAGGATCCTGTGATGTCCCCAGGCTTCATGGGATATTTCATTCTTCCAATGTGTTCTGGATCTGCTCCTTCCAGTTAAACCTGCCTCGAGAACCTACTTTAATAATCAAGTCAAATAGTGAAGCTGTGTCATTCACTTCTGAAACACAGCCTTGTCCCAGAATCTGCGACAGGCAAAAGGAAAAGCTTTGAATCTGCTTCAGTCTGTCTGAGAAAAAAAAAAAGAGCCGCTCCATTAATCAAGATCTCTGAATGGTTTTTGCAGCGACACATGAAAGATGGCATCCAAAATCCTCATGGGAGCCCACACTTCCAGAGCTCAGAGGTTGACACCCTGCCTCGAGCAACCATTCAATCGCTGCATATTGTGGTTCCATATGAAACAAGTATAGATTGGCTCTGACCTCTTCGACCATAAGTTATAAAATCGAGTCTTTCCACTAAGACCTATGGCAGCTTTTTTCTTCTTCTGAGTGCATTTTAAACTAAGTCAGCATGAGATGGACAAAGTGGAGTGATCATCAACCCACACTGAGCTTAGTATTGAAAAATAAAAACTTGGAGCACCTCAGGTCATGGACTTACACCTACCATCAATAAACTGTTTAGAGATGAACATAAGGGTAAATTGTTCAGTTACTTCAACATATAAATAGGATGTTATGTGTTGAATAGAGAGCTTTAGAGATGCTGATTGGTGGATTGTGTTACCTTTGACCAGAGCCAGCCCCCCGTTTCCAGTCTTTGTGTTAAACTAAGCTAAGAGGCTGTATGTGGTAGCTTCATATAGACATGAGAGTACTACTGTCTATTTACAGTGTGCAATAAACTCAGCAAAAATCTGCAGTTCCATGCATACATGCCACTGTTATTATTTAATACCAACCAATTACCAAATTACAAGCTACATTTACATAGTTACTTCATTGCCAAAGTGTTGGCATGGCCAGGGCAGAGCACACAGGGTCAGTGTTTTCAGAGCTTTTAATGTGCCACAGTATTAGGAGTCCAAATCCCCTGGCTCCTCCTACAGCTCCACTGGCTGCCGTTCCCCTGGCAGGTGAATCACAGGCCCTCTGTACATTTGGCTTCATAGAGATTTTCACAGACAGTCATATCATGGAGGATCACTGCAGAAGGGTTGGCAAGATCAGGTAAGTACTGTTTAAGGAAAAATTTTGCTTTGTTATTTCATCATCATTGATTAGTGTTGTTGATCCATCCTGCTCTTAGGATTGTAATTCTCACTTTTGATTCCAGCGCTGACATACAGCAGTCCTCCACGTACCACTGCATTAAATAAACACAAAGACACTGCCAGGATATGGAAGTTTCATGTAATGTCATTGTCATTTTTCACATTGCCAACATCAACTTTTAATGCTGAATAATCAGTGTTGTACAGTTTATGTGGTACCATGTATTATAGTTTCAGAAGTTGTAACCTTCAAATGTAATTTTAAATGTATTATCCTTGAGGATACCTGTGTTGGCTTCATACTCACTATCCAACAATCATACCTGTCTGGGATGCCATTCTAATTTGCATTTAATTCATTACTGAAAATAGTTTAATTATGGATTGCATGTATCTGACACATCATATACCATGCACTGCATAATTTAGAATTGCTGTATGATGGATAATGCAACCATTGAAGATGAGCTCACCTTTCATTACAAGACACCACTGTTTCTCCTTATAACAATCTCCTTCGCCTCACACACGAGTCTGACAGTGCTATAGTTCTGTTACAATGGTCATTGTGCTGTAGGTCCTTTTCATCCAGGGTAAATTATTCTTTTGCTGGTCTTTACTCTGCTGTATCTCTCAAAACCTGCACACTGAATTTCATTTGCCTTAGGTGTTAATAAGACATTGCAATAATCTTATTAAATTACAATGATAATTGGTAACTCGGTAACTAACTATAACTCACTGAGCTGCAGGTGTGAGCAGATATAAGGATATATATAAATGTGTATTGTCAAAAAGTTGAATTTCTCTTATGAAGCATTCGTAAATGTTGTATAAACAGTTAATAGATGCTTCAACACAATATAACACAGTCGTAAGCATGTCTTCAGTTTTAAACCTAGTGTGCACACACTCTATAAGGTCAAATTGTTATAAGCCAATATAATATCTTATAACTGTTATTAATTATTATACATTTATCAAAATCTATATAACACAGTAACATTTTTTTCACTTATTAATTAACACATTAATCAAATTTATTGATATTTATATAATGACTGGTAACTATTTTGCAGTGTATTTTGATATATTTTCATACACATGTACAAATAAGCTGAAGCTGTTTGTAAATGCTGGTGAACTCAAAGTACTGAAGCTATGATTATATACTATATGATTACAACTCTTCAGGGTTATCAGTCATTCATCAACTGTTCATGCACCAATTATGACTGCTGTACAGGAGGCATTATAATTCTTCTCAAACACACGTGTCATTTTATGTTCACCACTTTATTACAGTGTGTTATAAACTATTTATGAATTATTTTTTTGTAAAGCTAATAACGCAGTTTCCTAATAAGACTACTAGAAATACTTTGTTTAATATTCAATCAGTAGCTGGTACTAGTAAAAATGTGAAAATCCCATCCTGTGCAGTTTCACGTGATGAGTATTGTGAATCTTAATCAGCCACAAATGAAGGCTGTGCTCCACTGTACATCCTGTTTACGGAACACTGGAGTGTTACAGGCACCTCAGCCCTTGAACCTCAAGTGGCTGAAACCCAATGCCCTCCTAACGTGAATGTTAGAGCATTGTTGGGAGTTGTGAGGAAGAACCTTTGAAGTGAGGGTTTGGATAGTGGTCTTTCTGATGCATATTTCATAACTGCAGTGTTCACAGCATTTAAACATATAAAACCAGTATTCTACGCCTGTGTATCTGAACCTGCTGCCAAATCTTCACATTCATCCGGAGCCCTTGTACCATCATGGGGAAAATATAATTTCAGAACAATTTCTTCATTACACTTTATAAGTAAAATATGTGACATTTTAACTGACTTTTTATTGACTGGCTGGCCTGGGAATTTTGAGAATGGCTCATTATGTGAACAGTTTAACTGAGTTGTTCATAAACCCAAGTATGTCTCTCTCTCTCTGCCTGTCATTTGCACTTTAATGAAGAGATTTCCAGTGTCAGTATACAGATCAATTCTACTTTGATCTGACTCACTGACTATACATCCACACTGATTCTATTACATCTATTCTAATTTGCTCTACATGAACTCATTTGTTTCACTATGATGTATTTATGCTGGTTATTAGACTTAAACAATGACAATGACGGATGGAAAGAATGGCTGTCTATATGACTTCTTCCATGCTTTCTCTGTCACCCCTCTCCCCCAGGTCCTGACAGTTGTCTTGTAAACAGTGTAGAATGAGGAGCCAAATCAGTTGGCACATTCATGACTGACTACCGCCTGCCATTAACACACACACACACACACACACACACACACACACAGTGATTGGCAACCACCTGTCATTGGCCAGGCTCTTGTTTGATTTGATCCTCAGTCCAAAACTCTTCCTAACATGTGTGGTGCCTCATGCATACCAAGCAGAGGGCTGCCTGGGAGGTTAACTAGTTCATTATCTGATTATAGAAAGCGGTTTGTGGAATCACCAGCAGTGATATAAGAAAGGATAAGATTTTTAGTGGCAGAGAATCAGATGTGACAAAGCATTGAATATTTTTATCACAGTGAAAACTCACTCTGGGCATATTAACTAAATGTGTCACATTTTGTTCTGTGCCGCGATATCTGTGTCATGTTCACAGTGTCCAAGATATTAATTAATTATGAAAAATTACAACCAATCCATGACAACATGCCCCTAATTTTTTTTTAAAAAGCCTATTAAGGGATTGTTTTTCTTAAACTGAACATTTCAGACAAAAACATATTTGTCTTCTTTTTTTATTTTGTATCAAAATAGATGGGAAAAGTAGGTGAAAAACATGTGTCTTTTTTGGTCATTGTGGATTAATGAAGATTTATTCTCTGGCATCAACAAGGTGAAGGCTACACACATGAAAAATGATGTGCTGTCATAAAGATTAATTAACTACTTAATTGTGATGGCATTCATTTTGAGCACTAATAAAACTTGGAGCCAATACATTTGACAGCAGGTAACCAGATGTCACAATTGGTTTAAAAAATGAAAGAGTAGATGTATACACTACGTTAACAAGGATGGAGCCAACAGGTCACGTGCTACGACAGATAAGGTGAACAGGAAGGGGAGAAATACTGTGAATACATTTCAGATTTCTAGTAAAAAATGAGAGTGAGAGTAATATCCTTTATGTAAATCAGAGCAGTGTTAGCTCTGGATTCAAAGTCAGATGGATGTGCAGCTCTGGTGGAGTGCTATGAATCATTCAAGCTGTCAAGAAATGCTACAGCATAGTAAAGAAGACCCAGATCTGACATCTTTATCTGCATAACAAGGAAGGACTGTGACTTCTTACAGACAAAAAAAAAAACCTCAACATTTCTTTGATATAATCCACATGTTTTATGCATCGAGAGCTTACCGTGAGATTTGTGGTTTGGCCAAGTGCTTCGTGTTGAGCCATTTAGCACTAATTCCCCCTGAAATATCTGTTATTGTTTGTGCTTTAACAACAATCCTATATCCTTTAAATCTGTTGGCAAATGGTTCTGTCAGACAACCACAAATGGATTTTAATTAGATTAAACATCTCTGTGCATTCGTTGGCTGAGCCTCTGATTGGACCAGACGGGTTGAGTTATTATGATTAAGCTCGGTGTTTATGGAAGAATGATTCTGACCCACCTGAAAATCGATAAAGGACACCTCAAGGACCATTTTCATGAGAAGTAGCCTGTGTTGCATTATAAGGTTTCTCCAGCATCTACGTGGTGATTAATTGCATTCAATACCGGTGTTGAGCTCAGTCATTTAGTTTGTGTAGAGAAGCATAAGCTGCTTTAATGCCCGTCTCAGATTCAAATATAGGTTTTAACCCCTGATAACATTCCCACCTGAAATTCACAAATCTTGATATAACATCAATCTTTGTTTGGGCATCTTCAATCACGCTGTCGCACAGTCTGTGGTGTCCATCGCTGAACGGTTCCTCAGCCTCCCTCTCATGCTAAATTGAGCGAGAATCTCCTGGCGCCCAGAGGGTTTCACAGATGGGAAACACCTCACACAGTACATTTGTTCAGATAAAAGTTTATTATTCGTCTTTATGACAGCACTGCGCTGCTTCCTGTATGTTTACAATGATTCAATATCAGGGGGTTTGGTTTATGGCAATCAAAAATTATGTTTGTTGTATGTTGTTTAAATAATATATAATATAATATTAAATAATACTGATAATATGGGATAGTTTCAACGTTCTATTAGACCGACGTCCTAAAGCAAACCTTATGTTTCCACTGTGTCTTTATGCACCTTTATGAATTGTTTAATTTTCTTTAACGACTTTCTTTAATGTACATTACATCCTTTCTCTTCATCCCACATGTTGCATATGCTGTGACACTTTGAACTGTTTCTTTGTTTTGAATTTGAAGAAGCCTCGAAATTTTGATTGATAACTATTAAAATTTGTTGTGCAGGAAACAGGTTGGTTTATTTGTATTTTGTGGTTTACTTTATTATGAATTATGAGTTATATTACAACATTTTCAAATCAAGAGACATTTTTCAATTAATTGAAAATTTTTTCTCTTAGAGAAAAAAATGTTTCTCATTTACTGTTGTGTTTCTGAAAATAAGTAATGACAAATTAGGTAAAGACCTCATCTGTGCCATGATGCAAAATACATGAGAGAAGGTCAGAAACAATCAGAGCCCTGTTGAAGGAGCAAATGGATGTCAGCTCTTCAACTTTTGTTCAGTAAAGAATCAGTGAATTTGTCCTCATGACACAAACATTCTTAAATGTCCCTCATATGCAAAATAAGATGATACTTCAGAATAAAAAGGTATTTCATATGTACATGGCAACCATGGTAACCATCCAGGTAAAGTAGTGACCTGTCATTGTTCACACACTCAATGTAATCAGTTTAAATGGCAACACCTCGGCTGTTTATTGCACTGAACGAGCTGCAGGAACACAGCAGCATAATTCCAGGAAGCACCTATCTGAGCCTCCACCAGAACATTACATGACCGAACTGACACTATTTTACACCAGTTTCAAAAGGAATAGAAATCAAGTTTGTGCCTTCAAGCTAGTAACACACGGATAAAATCATTTCCGAAGATCTAGCACACTGACAACAATTGTTCTTGTTGCTGAAAATCCAAACTGACAATATAAGACCACTCATGTAATGTCAAGCTTCCTAAAACTATTTATCAAATGCATTACGAAATAGGTCTAATTGGTCTGACCTTCACACTTATGTTGTTATTGGTGCACATGACACTAGGCATTAACAGGGTCAGTGCTTATGGCCGTGATATAATTAGATCAGTCTCCCATAAAATCATGAGTCTTGCATAAAATAATAACATCAGTAGAGCATAAATCAAGAAATGGATTTTTAGAAATGTAATTAGACATAACTCTGTGTCAATCTTGACACAGTTAAAGATACTGACTTGCATACACCAGGTTGGAAGTTTGTAATTTGTAGATCAGAGTTTAGACGGGATCAGTGTGGGATAACTGGAAAGACTTCACATGAAGGCACTTTATATTATACAAACTCGTGTGCCGATTCAGCACTTACATCTAACGCGCTAGACACCGAGTGTGTTTTCACTCTGCTTAGTGAGATTTACAGTAATGACAGAACCAAACAGACAAATCACAACTGATCATTGCAGTCCTGCCTGATGGATAGATATTATACAGATTGTCAGTAAACATGCAAACCAGCAAACATGGCACTCTGAGAACACAGTTCCTTCTTACTCAAACATCTCATAATGTCAGCTGTAATGTTCTAATGTGCCTAGTCAGCTGTAAATTGTTCTGTGCTATGTGGGAGTACATGTATATATATAGAGCCTGATTTAACTCCTCTCTACCTCTTTATCTACTCATTAAGAAGCAACAGCAGGCAGACATTTTAAGCAGGAAACCAGCAGAGTAATTGGAAATATATAATTTGCCAAATTAATTTGATGGCTGGTTTTGGGATCATTTGTTTGTTGACAGTGGCTTTATTTCCTCATATTTTGACTTTAACAGCAACCCCATGTGTAAAAGTCAACCTTTTTTTCCCCCATCTTCTGACCTTATTAAAAGCCAATATGGTGTAGAAGTAAAACCAGTAAGTATTCCCTTTGCTGCAAACTGAGTTGCACATATTTGATGAAGGTGAAAAAATACAGAAATGCCCAGGAAGCGTCATTATTATTACATAAAAAAAGGTAGTGTTTCATGTTTTATATGTGGGCTGTGCATTAACAAATATATGCATTCCTTTTGTTTGCCAAAATGTCAGTTTGCACCATGACCTTATTTTCAGTTCTTCCTCACTCAATTACAGAACTCCCACCTTTCCCTCCCACTCTTTACAACACTAACAGAGATTAAAAAAAAAACCTGGTTGGGTTTTGCTGGTGTTGCCTTGCATAAAAAGAACTGTTAACATTATTTAGCCTACAGGAATAAAAAATAATGAAAATTCCCATTCAGAAGTAAAGCAGAATTTTCTGTAGCAGACTCCGAAACATCAGCTCAATATTAAGCTTGTATAATGTATAATGTTATGTATGTTTTTAGCTCTTAAACTGAGCTTTAAGTCTCAAAAAAGAACATTGGGGGTAAATGTTTTATAATGTGTTGCATATTCAAAACAATATTAATCAACAGGTGATGAGTCCAAATAAGCAGAAGACAAGAAAGAGCAGCTGAATGATCAATGATCATAACAGGCAGGAAGGAACAGGAATTCACAGGAAAAAAAAAAAAAAAAAAAGCCTTGGCAATGACGGACAGCAGCACACCAACTGGGGAGCTGATTGGCGGATTGGGAACAGGTGCAGTGGGTGTGACAGTCACGTGAAGGCTCAAGGTGGGAAATAGGGAGGACAACTGTGGGGCGGAGACAAATGGCGGCGTCTGAGGCAACACAAAGAAATAATGACTGGCAGACTGACAACAGGAAAAACGATCTCAAAGGATATTAAGAAATGTTTGGAGTCACGACGCACATCCTGATACCTTTTTTTTCTTGTTTGATTTGGCCCATAAATTCACAAGAGGTACCAGCTGTATATTGAGGGCGTTCAGTGAGGCTCTGGAAAGATTTGGATTTGTTCCATTTGACTGATATTTAATTCATTTGATCCTCTGGACGGAATAACAATGAGAGAATTAAATCAGATGTCAAATTCTGCACCAAGTGATATCATTCAACAACAAAAAAAAAGTCTTCCCTGGAACTGTGTCTCTAAATCTCAATCTCGTCCATTTAAGGCGCATGGCCTAAATCTGCTGCGAGAGGGGCAGGACGTGAAGACGTTTGGGAATCCCTGCGTTCGGATATAAACCAGCTCCAACACAACTTTGGGTGGCGCCAGAGCGCAAGAAAAGAGGCGGTGTGTGAAAAACCAACACAACTCACGGGTTAATCTGCCTGGAGAATCACTTTGTGGCTTCGGCCGTCTCCACATCCCGCTGGATGATGTGTGAATTTCTTCAGCGGGTGGTTGGACTTGCCACCTGCCAGGAATGGTAAACAGGCTAGAGCGGCGAAGACTGCGCCGACCTCTCCCACTTTTTCACTGGAAAACGTTGACATTTTTATTGTTATTTTTTTTATGTTCAGGGTCGCCTGCAGTAGTGAAATAAACACGGATAACTTTGTGTTGCCGGCTGCGCAGGAGAAAGTGAGCCAAACAGAAACTGGCAGTGCTGAGATTATTAACGGAGTCTCTGAGCGCCCGGTGCTGTGCCCGACCCCTCTCGCTTTGAAGATTAGAGGGTTGACGGCGTCTGAAGGACACTAAGAACAGGATTAGGTATTGTGCAGGCTAACCTACTTCTCATCACTCCTACATCTTGTCCTCTGAATATTTGCGCAGTGACCTTTGGTGCACTTGGAATACATATACAGCGGGTGCGCCCCTGAGGTAAGAAAATCATTTTGTCACTATTGAGTTTTCTCAAGGCTGCTGGGGTTAATTATATATGAGAAGTTGTGTCAGAGAGCTAAATCCACTCTGAGCATATGACTGTGGGTATTTGGAAAATGACATCCTCTGTGCGAGCCTGTTACGCGCAGGTGCCATCGGAATCCTTGTGAATAGCACAGCCTTTCGATATATATTTGACAGGCATAGCGTCAGTGGAAAGATATCCCTCATGTTGTACGTTGTGCCGCTTTATCCAGGGACCATTCACTGTGTTTCACACGCTTAATTAACACGTCAGCCTACGGAAGCGCTCTGAAGATCCAACGCTCCATACGCGTGAAGGCGAATGTAATTTGCAGAATGTGAAGCCTGCCAGTTCAGAGCTCAATACTTCAGGGATGTGTGTTTTAGTCTGCCCTGACAACATGTTTGATACCAGGGTCAAAACTGCTGTTAAATGCCTCGACCATCACTCTGATCTTTGGTCAAATGATTCCTGTGCGAGCTTTCTTCCCTCGGAGTGCCACTATTTAGGGAACACATGTGATTTGCATCGTGTAGGACGGTGCCATCCTTTTTTAGCTTTCCCCACGCCAGAAGCCAAAGGAGACATCTTTCTTGTCATTAGACGTATAACATGAGGTTGCTTCAAATGAAACGCACTCTTATTTTGGGGATTAACAAAATTAATCAAACACTAAGGGCCATGACGTTTATTCTGAAAATGAGCGTATCATGAAGCAGACTGGCTCTGCATCAGCTTTAAAGAAAGTACAATTTGTTGTTCATCAGGGAAGCAGTAAATCCTCAAGAAATAGCCTTGAGTTTATGGTTTAACTGTACACATGCGTTTCACTCTGGTCCCAGCAACTGAGTGCACAGAGAGCATAGTAATGCACTGTGTCATGCCTTTAACTGCAGTCTATCCATCTACACAACTGCAAGCAACTGAAGCACAAAAGCCATTGTAATTTGTTTAGTATTGAGTGGCAAGAATAAAGAAACCCTCTCTGCAACTATGTGGCTCTGGATTCTGAGGGACACAGCTCAGGGCTGTGCAGTTTGATTCAGACCTCAACCACGTTTTGTTAAATTCAAGTTTTTAGACTTAAGGCCATAGCACACAGTTTATTGTCTTCATTTCACTTTGTGTAACTGTAGGTTGCTGCAGACTGGTTGGTATTCATATGACTGAATCAGTGAGATCACATATGTTGATATTGTATCCAGGAGCATGAGCATAGTCTGAACATCAAGAAAAAGCTCCTATCCTGCTCTTCTGATCTCTGACGTCATGTTATTTTATGTCTACTACACTTCCCAACAGCTACAGGTTTGGGTAGTGCCCTAGAAGTGTGCAGCGAATATGTAAAAAGCATTGCTGCAGGATGTCTTCATGAGTGTAGGGTTGGGCCAGTTCTCTCCAGAGGCTCACATTTGGGAAATGAGAGATGAAGAGTAGTATGGCTGAGGCCAGCCACACTCTATTGATATTCTGCCTGTGTCCTGCTCCATAGGCAGCCCATTGTCATGGCTTGCTCGGTGGGATAGTATCTGATGATTGAGGGGGTATGGAAGACGGTTGAAAGCCAGCTTGGAAAGAAACTAAAGGTTAATTTATTGAAGGTTAAAGATATGTGCTCACAGTAATGGCTGGTTGTGTGTGTGTGTGTGTGTGTGTGTGTGCATATTGTGTGAGCTGGATGCAAAATATAGTATGATACTTTAATAATGGATTTGTTTGTGTTTCATGACATGCACCCCGCTGCAAGCCCAAACAAATGGGGTCAGTTCATCTTAGTTTGCTAATTAAATCCTTCTTGCTTTACTTTCTTCGAGTAGAATTGCAATTAGATGCGTATTTAACAAAATGATGCTTGACTTGTTCAGTACCCCCACGGCTCTTTCATTTTCTCTAATTGTACCCTAGATGGCATGAAAATAAAAAAGGGGATTCCAACAAAAGCAGGTGCATGCGAAGTATCAAAGGGAGCAGCTTCTCTGCCGTCAGGTGCAACAGTGCCATACTGTGTGGCCACTCAGCCTGTGTAAGATTCATGGCCAGCCAAGCAGAAAGATTTATCTGTCGTGAGTGCGTGAAATTGCAATGCTCTGCAGTATTCTGTCCGGGGCCGGTGAGAGAGACGGATCTTCCATTGCTTTGGGAAATAAAGAAGTAACAGAGGGGAGTCATGCACAAAAAAAGTAGCAAGCACTAATGGCTGTCTGTGCTTTGTGTCAGGTAGAAGTGATCAAGGCTTTAGTTCTTGTTTTTTTTTTTTTTTTTTGTGTATGTATGTATGTATGTGTGTGTATGTGTGTATCTATATATATATATATATAATTATTTTTTTTTGAAAGGGAAAGAAAATAAGCAAGAAAAGAGCAACCACAGGGAGGCAACAAAGAGATTCGTCTGAGAACTTGAACAAATAAGGGTAACTTTTGAAGAGTGCCATGGTAGTTGACACACTGAAATGCAGAAGTTTACTACTGGCGCTGCAGAAGGAGGGTTGCAGTTGCTGTAGATAATTTAAATTTTGATGGAAGGACCTATGGGCTGCTGTGATCTACAAATCAGGAATACTACATTTCATCAGCTAAGTTTTGAGGTGTAACTCTCTAGTCAAAAGCTTGTTGCTGCATTAGGTCGTAGGAGAGCTTGACTAACCGTTGTGGTTGGCAGCTGTAGCAGAAACTGTGTCCAGGTCTCCACTGAAGCATTAAGGCAGAGGATGATTGTAAATTAGTTATCTCAGTGTGGCGACACCAATAGTCTCAAAATTAACAGAAAGGGAACTTGATCTGAATATGAAAAACAATGCACTGCAGCTGTTTCTCCATTCTTTCCCTCTCTTGCTCTTTTATTTAATTTATCTTGTCACTTTCTAACACAATGACTGGTTATGTTCTTCCTGATACAACCTGTTTGCACAGGGTAACAGGTTCATGAAATAATAGACAATGCGGGATCCCATTCTTTCAGATTTGGTTAGCAGGCAGACCTTATTGTTGTAGGGAGCACTGTCAGCTAATCTACAGCAGAACCCAACAGAATGCTGAAGGGCAATTTGTTCCTCAAGCTCCTGTGCTTTCACCCTCTTGTTAAGTCTCTGCATGTGGACTGCAGTAACTTTTCATGACTGGGCAGCAACTTCTTGCTGAGAGTAGGCAATTTTAAGTGTTAAACAAGTATGCATGTGGATGCTGAGCTTCTGCTTGGAATCCCTGATTTTTCTGCAAAAATACAAGCTATGAAATGAAGTTCCTTCCTTCAAGAATGATTACCTGAGTGTCTTTGAGAAGGGTCGTGGTCGACAGTGGAACAAGAGTTGTGCTGACGATGTTGATGTTGATGATGTTTAACCTCTCCTCCATATGAAACCCTTATGAGATGTTTCTGTGAGTGTTTATTAAAAAAAAAAAAAAAAAAAAGGCAACATAATAGAGTCTCCTCTTCACTGAATTTCCAATTTTAACAGTGTCAAACTACAAGTCCAACTTGCCAATTACACCATCTGCAAAAGCTAAAATTAAGCACTCATCATGCTGTTGCAGTTTGGGCTTTTGCCCTTTGAATCAATAATTAGATAGTGACTGAAAGTGGTTTGTTGTTTACTTGCCCTTCTGTTAAAGTCCATCAAATGAGCAGGATCCCACCAGTGCATGAGTAAGTATACATTAAGCGCCATCTCCCTCTGGCAGCTGCCTCAGGAAAGAATTTCTCATTTTTAATTTTTGCTCAAGGAGCCGCTGACAGCTTGACTTTTGAGGGGAGCCAGGTTGAGAGAAGCAGATATGCAGATTATTTTCATTTATAATTTTGGAGGAAGTTTGCAAGTGTCCATATGTTTGCTGATTGAAATTCTATTAGCATAAATTAATATTTGCCCCAGCTCCAAACAAATAGTACTGTGCAAAAAGCAAATAGAGGGGAAGGATGGGAATTACCATACTATGATTATAGCTTGACTAAACATTGACTGCATGATTTGTAGGCATGGACAGATAACATTGTGGTCATGTTTTAATTTCACACTTCAGTAAGAGTATTTATCTGTGGCTGGTGTGACAGGTAATGGTATATGTTCTGTAACTTTACCATGCAAGATGATTGCTTGGTAAATCATGTGTGACTTTACTTTTACTTGTACCTGATGATGATGATGATGATGATGATGATGATTAGAATAGAATGTGGTGAATTATATTACATAAAGAATTTAACTAGGTGACTCCAGATATAGAAAATCACTTTCAAACTGTAACCAACATTACAAGGTAGTTTTATTATTAATTACTCATTCTATTTTTCAATAACATAATTCATAAGTCGGTCTGTCTGTGATTTCTTGAAATCTCACCTGTGAACTGTATTGAGTTTCAACATGGAACCCTGTGAAAAGTTTGGATTCGAAAGGCTCTGTAAAGTGATATAGCCAACACAGAGTTTGTCTTCAACATCTGAGTGTAGCTTGTTAAAGAAAATATTGAAAGTTTAACATTTTAAATCTGGCTTGATTGGTTTAAAACTTCAGTAAAACACATTGTGTTCTTAATGCTTTCAATGTGACTTGAAAGGCACATCATGAGTAAAATTGACATGGTAAATATATTCTGTTAATTTTCAAACTTGCATTTATTGTTTTTTGGCCACTCTGGGGGTGCAGTGCAATGAGCAGTAAACACAGAATTAAAATACTAATTTACAAATGCATACAACAGTTGCATATTTGCAGGATGGATCTACATTAGCATTAATTTGGAGTTGTTTATGCCACCCAGCAAATTAAGTCAAATTTGAGCTCACCTTTTTAGCTCTGTTTTGGTCTCCACCAGCCACTGATGAAACTAATTGGCTCTTCAGCTGCTAAATGCTCCACTACGTTCACCAGCTACTCACTAACTTAGTGCTGGGTAGGTAGTTTACAAAAGCTGCCTGTTGCTACTGATGAGAGTGAATCAAAACAGTAAGGTTGTGCTAATAGAACCAAATAAAATGACTTCCAGTGAAATGCTGAAATTCTCAGTAGAGCTTAATTAAACTGTTGAACCAGGTGATAATTATCTTTGTTTTTTTCGCTTTTATATTACATGTAGTCATTTGATCTGTTCATATAAAAATATTCCTCAGAGCAGCTTTGAGGTAAAGCTACTTTTAACCAAACTGGCAATCTACATTACAAGAAGACAAACAACAGTGTGGAAGACATCACTGCTTTATGCTCCTACATCTAGTTCTGACTGGTTTTGTGGTCTTTGCTGCAGCTATGTTGGACAGGTCATTCAATTTGAAACTTTAGATACTTGTAAACTGAAGGATGCACTCAGTGGATGCACAAGCTGAAGAGCCCACCGCTGATGTTGCTGTGCACTCAAACAGCCTCGCCAGGAGAAACGCCATCAGTATAATGATGCTTCAACTAAAACCTATGAATTTCTACATTCACAATTACCAACAATTCCAAACATCTAGGTTACACTGTTGGCAATATCACAGGAAATTAAAAAATAAATAAAAAAAACATCAAGACACACGGCAACCTGCTAAGACCTGTGAAGGATTTTAGTCTCAGAGGGATAAATCTTGAAGTACATAAGATCCACCCCCCCACCTCACTAATAAAACGTCTCCAAATTCTCATGCTCTCTCGCTCTCCCTTGAACATACACTCAAACACAGAGGCGCACAGACACACAGCCTCTTTTTGAATGTCTATTTCAAGATATGCACAATGCTATGGAGCTCTGAGGTAATCGGAGGTTGTGGGAGCATAATATGCGCTTCCAGGGTGACATTTTACTGATTATGCTTTAAGTCATAATCTAAAGTTATTTGGTATTTTTCTTACCACATGACATGTTTAGTTTACTAAGAATAATCACACACTTAAAGCCTTAAAGCTCCAGGTAGTGTCAGAAGTAGTTTAGGAGTAGTTTAATTTCTTTACCAATCTCTCTACAAAGACTCAGATGTTTTAAATTAAGAGGACATGAATACAAACTGTGATGATCTTCATTTCCCTGAGACATGTAGTAAGAATATCAGCTCTAACTGGCTGATTGACAGCCAGTCAGATTTATTCATGTGCCAGGATCAGAAATCTTTATAATTATCTTGGCCAAAATATTTTGGCTTCTGATATTTTCTAAATAAAACCAATGTCTCTAAGGAGTATAAATACATACAGTTGCTCAAAACACCTTCCAACTGGTTTCTCAAATGTTTGACATTTTAGTAAGTAATTTTAAAATGTACACTGTTCAGAACTTATATCTGCAACTTTGCAAGAACAGGAAGTGTGCAACTTACTCAGGGAATGTAGCATTATTGTCAGTGTCTAAAGTTGGTGCCTTGCTTGCATTCGACATCATCTAGCGTGATAAATGAGTATTTTCAGTCATGCCACTGTTTCCACTCTCCAACTGTTAACATAGAAGGGAATCCCTCTCGTGTTTGTTGTTAAACAAACCCCCCATTGATATTTGTTACTGAGATAAAAACAGCTATCTCTGATCATCGTCCTGACTCTTAATTTGACTAGAATTTAGAACTTCAGACTCCAGACAGGGCGACTTACAAAAACATGACCAGCGTAAAACATCTATTTCAGGTCAAAGCAGAGCATAAAGATTTATGCTGATTAAGTTATTGAATTGCATATGATCCTTAGCCAGCAGCTTTGTTAACGCAAGGCTGCAATTCCCTATATCTATCTATCTATCTATCTATCTATCTATCTATCTATCTATCTGTCTATCTGTGTGTGTGTGTGTGTGTGTGTGTGTGTGTGTGTGTGTGTGTGCGTGTGTGTGCGTGTGTGTGCGTGTGTGTGAGTGTGTGTGTGTGTGTGCGCAATGGGATCCATATGTCTGAGACCTCTTCACTTCAGCGGAATATATATATATATATATATGAAATCAGTAACAACAATGCTTGTGGGATGCTAAACTAAAGGCTTTTAGATTGCTTTTATGTGATGTTGTTGATGAGGGTCTACCATCAGCAGGACATGCTGTGCCATTCTTTAAAGGTGTAATGTGGAAGATCTGGCCAAAATTTTAGTTTAAGCTGTTCAAAAAATGAATTATCACTATCAATAGTATGTGAAGGAACCACGGTGATGATGTCATAACCAAGACCTCCATCTATGGTATTCTATAGATATCCACTGAAATGAGAATGCTAACCAACTAGCTGCGTCCCGGGCCGTGTTGTAGTACCACTTTATGACACTAGATGCTGTGAGTCAGTGTAGTGTCTAGTCTGCCCTCAGTCCCACGAAGAATAAGAGCTTCCTCCAGAGCTTGAAGTTACACTACAGCCCCTGACTTGCATCACAGAAATGCGGAGATGGCTAAAGCACCTAGAAAGCGATCTTTATCTTCATCCTGAAGGACTGTCCCAACAAGAAACCACTTTCAACAGCAAAGAAAAGAAGAAAACACGAGTAAATCCTGGTGTGGCTTTCCACTGCTGGACACATCTCCGGGCGAGTAAAGAGACGCGGTCTGATGCCGAGCTGCAACTTTTTTTTTTAGACCGGTGAGTAACATCTAATGTTGGTCTGTAGCGGAAAGTATCATTAGTGCAAATGACAAACTGTACCGACAAACGCTTCAAGTGGCATAAATGTATGATTGATGATGTAGACGTTTTAGTGATTTTGTATAATTTAGCCTGTTCCTGCGACTGTTGTCCAGCTAGATGCCTCAGTAACTTTTTTTACAAGTAAGACAAAGAGACTGTTTGATTCAGAACCAGCGGGTTCAGGATCCACTGCCTAATTCTGTATTTATTTTAGCATATTCATATCTATCCTTACTATTTATTATACACACACAACAGACCTAAAATGTTTGAAAATAAAGAACTTGTATGATCTAAAAAAAAAAAAAAATGTCCTATCACATTTGTCTGTATCAGGATTAGAATTCCAGTCCAGTCTTCCCCAGTGATGGACCAGCACCTGCCTTTTCTTCTGCGTCTGGCCTCATCAACAACACACATTACAGTAACACCTTGGAATATTATTTCTGCACAGAACAGATATTGTCTATACTGCGACCTTTTGCACATGTATTCCGTCAACACTTTTGTACATAGTATTTTTCAAAGTTTTATTTTTTCAATATGTGTATATTTATCTTTTTGATTGTTGCAGTATTTTAATTTTTGGTAGTGATTTCCTGTTAATGTTTATTGTATACTGCACCAAACACCAAGCCAAATATCTTGTAAGCAAAAACCTACCTGGCAATAAACCTTATTTTCTGATTCTGCCTTTGTGATGATGTCATCATCCCTCCCTTATGCTGCTGTAGCCTGACACCAATGTGTCGTGCAGTATCCACTTGCCTTCATATGTAAATAAAAACATACTGTTTGTATTACAAGTACTCATAATTTGCTTCAGTGCTATCAACAATTTCAACTGTAAACAATAAATGCACATATAAATAATAAATTATAAGGACATGTGGGAAAAAAAACAATGTGATTAACTGGACAGGGGCAAAGATGTGAAATGCTGCCCCCTATGGAGGTGGAGCAAGTAGCACTATATTACACATTACACCTTTTTAAGTGTATAAATAAAAATAAAATAATAAAATGCTCTCCATGAGGGACGGAGATTGTGCAATGAGACCCAAGATATCGGCTGTATTCATAAAATGACAGCATTCTTAATATGTAATATTGAGCAATGCCATTAAGAGTTTTCTTCATACCAAGGAAATTGTACTCTGAAAGCAGTGGATATTTAGTGGAGGTTAATGAGGACCTCAATAAGTTTTTTTTGTTTTTTTTTTGTTTTTTGTGAGTTAAACAGCTCTCTGCATCGCTCTCTGAATGCGCTGCAGTGTGTGGGTGGGTTCAGCTTGAAGGCCCATGAACAGGGAACTGCAAAACTTCAGGCAGCTTATGACAAAGACTCCATGTTCAATTGTACACCATTTACAGCCAACCAAGCAGTTGATTAGGGAGTTTAAAGGATTCATGTGATCAGTGGATAGTAAAAATGAGAAGTTGCGAATCATCAGCATAGCTATAGTAACTGTTTAATATGGAGTGCTCAAAGGATGGACCTCTGTGGGGGGATAGTAGTGTCATATATGTGGGAGCGAAAGCAGGGGTGGAAAAGAGTACTGGAAAATAGCATTCAGGTAAAAGTACTGTTATTTTAAAGAAATTTAACTCAAGTAAAAGTCTTGAAAAGAAGAATATCCCGCACGCTGCTCTTGCTTAGCATCACGATTTATTGATCATCCGTTTCGGTCTCTCTAGACCTTCATCAGAAGTATTTTCTCAAGTAGAAGTAATTTTTAAAATGGGGAAGCGGAGGTGTGAAACATATGTTATGTTGCTGATAATACATGACAAAATAAATCATTTTGATTAAATTAAGGAACATCTTTAGGGTACCAGGTGGATATGTAGTCGTACTGTATTGGCATTCCAAGGCATAGACACCACTCCAGGTTAGAGCAGCACTGAATGCAACCAATGAATTCCAGTCAGCCACCTTGCAGCCTGTAACTGATATTTACTCTCAGTTTACAGTTTATTAGGAACACTAATGCAGTCGAACACAACAGCCCTGCAATACATCCTCCTTCATGAAGGTTATAATGTTCTTTTTTTTTTTATTGAAATTGTTGGAGAGAATTGTAGATTCAAATGTGTGATCATTTTGGAGGATGTAGCCCTTGACGGGTGCCCATAGACTTCAAGTATTAATATTAAGCTACATAAATGAAACGGCTGCCACTTCTTATAGAATTAACAGCACAATAAAGCAGCAGAAAATGTGGAGATGCAAACAAGATTATGTCTCTATTTCATTCTGCTGCCTTTGTCAAGCACCTTGTAACGTGGATTTTGAATAGTGAGCTATAAATAAAGATTATTATTATAAACTCCACAGAAGTTTATGCAGCTGGAAAACACAGACAAAACGCATAATGACACCATCCTTAAATTAATTTCATAGTTAGATCCGGCCCAGGTGCAAACACACCCCTCACACCCCCAGTTTCTTCTCTGCTGCGGCTGGTTCGACAGATGTAATTGGGTGAAATAACATGCAAATGTGAGAAAACCACTAAGGTCACATGTTGGGTGAATCTTGCAGTCACTGACAGTTGTACTCCATATTGAAACTTCTGAAACTGATTTGTATACATTAGTTACATGCACATGTGTCTTTGCTGGATTGAAAATGTGTGGAGTGTTTCCATGTTTTGGGTTAAAAGCAGCAAACTAAAGAAGTAAATGTGATTAGAGACAAGACTGGATGATTAGTGTGGCTCCATCCTGGTTGTCTTTCATGTTACACTCTCCCCTAAAGCTGATACATCACCCTCCTTTGGACGTGTTCATAAGAATTTCTTATGTATTTTTTTCATAACATTGCCATGTTTTACTTAGCAGTTTTAATGTCTCTCTGTCTGTAAAAACAGTCTGATCATAGAGAAACCAGTCTTTGTCTCTGATGTCAAATATGAAACAAATAATCAGTCACATTATTAATTTTGCTGATTAGTGTCCAGATGAGCAGTGCTCATAAAACATCAAAGACAGTTGAATTTTTGGAAATATGATTATGCAATGAGAAATAGGTTTATCTTAGTGTGTTCTTTGCAAAAACTGTCATCCTGGAGAGAGAAGGACAGTGATCTAAAGAAAAGGGGGATGCAGAGGGCAAAAGGAAACAATAAAAGAAAATTAGCAATGTAGAATAAGGCTTTGTTGGTGAATATTTATGGATAAATGTGGGCGCCATTAACGTTATTAACATATCTGTTGTTTTATTGACAGTATTGTATCTCTGGGCAAGTATACTGCAGCACCCTCACAAGACTTATCCTTTCATCAATGCAAAAATAAATTAATCGATAAAGATAAAATTACAAGGGCTTATGCATTTTTGTTAAAGTACACATGGTCGGGTGCCTCGAAAACCTTAGTGTCGTAAAGTACAAAATCTTCAAAAACTTACATTTGATGTTTCACAAGCTGTAGAAATACCCACTAGAGGTTAACATGATGATGTTCAGTTCAGCTTTCCTGTTACAGCTGCTACATATAAACTCTCAAAAACATAAATGTATGTATATGTATTAAGACTTGACTATAAAAGTACGTTTTCAGAATGTTTGTGCGTTTGAGCGACAGTAACATGCAACTTAAAGAGTGAGTATTCATGCAGTAGTTGTAGTACATGTACTTGGTTACAACTTAATAGATGTGGGTAATGGCTGTCAGAACCTTGTTGGCAGAGAGAAAGCTGAATTTTCACTGCTTTTGCTCTGAATGTAAATATTCTTTTAAGCTGTTTGAACAATCGACCTGTGCTGTCCTTTTTTTTTTCTTTTCTTTTTTTTCTGGAGAGGATGATTTCAAAAGATTATCTAGAGAGGCTCATTCTATTTCTCAGCATGAAAACAATATCCAACTCTTAGCTGCATGCGGAGCAGAACATCTTAGCATGTGTTTCTTTTACATTGTACTTCATTAAAAAAAAAATAATTGAAACATCACAGGATTTTACTTTCATTGCATATGTGCACAAAACAAACAAAAATTCAACCCCTTGTATTACATTGTGAAAATTGTGTCTCACCCACATGAATTATAAAATCACTCTGAACATTGCAGCTTTGTCCATCTGGGTACCACCTGGTGGTTGGCTGCATGTAGACAGGTAACAGATTTATCACAGCAGCCAGTTTCTTTTGTGCTCTGCCCTCTAACAAGAGCGAAAAATTCTAAATGTACAAGATGGAGATTTAATGCATAAAATGGATGGATCATACGCCTGAAGACTGTTGTTTGTTGTCGTTTTCAGCTGCAAGTGACTTTAAATTTAGTTTGAGGTTAGAATAAATAAAGCTTCCTCATTCCAGGTGACAGAGCCCATTTGGAGGCCCATTCACTGTCACCCCGCAGGGTCCTTGGGATATAGACTATTGATTCAAGAGCAATTTTGCTTTGCTGGGTTTATTTTGTCTCTTGCATGATTGTCCTGTCACGTCACTCTATGGAATCCTATAACTTGAAAGAAAATATCCTTTCCAAAACTTTTTTGTTGCATGGCATTTTTTTCCAACAAGGCCTCCTCACAGCAAAGTCTCAGAATAAATATTAATCAAAGCGTATTTGTGATGGATGTGGCCTGAAAAAATAAACCCATTCATCATAAGAAGGGGGACATCATTGTTTTGATGTCTGCTGATAATCAGGTCAGATGAAGTAGAGCTTGACTTGATCAAAACCAATGTAGAGCCTCATTTCTAACGCCATTAGCCACCCTAAAATGAGCAGACAGACCTACAGCGAAGGCATACTGTTGTTATTCTGAAAAACAGTTCAGTCTTCTGAATGCATGTATACCTGTGTGCCCCCATTTTCTTTTTGTTGTTGTTGTTGTTTGGATGCCGGCAGTTAAAACTGTCAGGTCTCAAGCAAATTGATGAGAGTAAACCACAATCTGTTTATCTCATTTCTCCTGACAAATGTTTTGTGTGTGTTTAGTGCATGTGTGAGTGTGTCGGGTTGCGGGAAATCCTTACATCTGTAAAGGTTCTTGAGGCAGAAATACACGGCAAGGATGCAGTTATCTTGTGGCCTTCAAACATCATGCAAGGCCAGTATGTTTGGAGAGAAATAAAAGTTGCTTCACTTTGTTCTTCAGCGTCTTCACACCGATTGAGTCAACGCCATCCACTGACTTCACCCATACAACTCTGCTGTCGTGTTTTCTGATTGAAAATAACAAGGCACTGGAGATTATATGTTGGAACTGGAAAGATATAAGTTAAAATAGCTGAACTGAGGGTACGACCTCGCTATGATTCTTGCACTCCTGTGGCCGTGTCTGTGGACCCGCTTCTGTTGCGGCCTGTTGATTGGGAAGTGAGTGAGTCATGAGTGGTCAAGACACTCAATTAGGGGCACCTTCACCTAATTAACCCCTCTCTCTGTAACTGTAGAAGCTAGGTGAAGAGCTTGTAGACTGAAATACACTAGTACATGTCATGGCACTGAATAATGAGGGGCCACTTCAGGCCTTTCAGCTTGAAAAGGCATACGGTACATACAGGTGGCTGCTGAAAGGGGAACAGGAGTGGAAGACTGATGTCTGCAGGAGTGTTTCAGCTGTGTCTGACTGTCACCCTGCAATGATTGGAGAATTTTGGTCAGTGGGTTGCAGTTGTCTGACAGGTGGTGGTCAACTGTGTGGGTGGTTTTGTGCAGTTTTTTTACTCTGTTTTCTTGGCACTTTGGTAAACATGTAGTGACTTTTCCAGTTGGCTCGGATTCTTGGCAGCGACATGGACCTCCACTCATTTCTTGATCGTACTGCAATGTAGGACTGTTCTTGCATGTACAGTCTACAGCCCTCACTCATCTTACGTCTGTGTTTTTTGGCAGTTCATTTACAATTAATCATGCAATCAGAGTTGTAGTTTGTAGAATTGAAAGACTGTTCTGCTGTTTTTTTTCTCCATCTTGAACAGTAGGGAGCGATGCAAAATATGTTAATGCTGTCTGTATGAGCGAGCCAGCCAATTTAAATCCTGCCAGAATTAACACTTTAAGCATCGGCCAAATGGGTTTTAGGCATTTACTCTTTCAAATCATTCCACATCCAACATTTATTCTGATTGTATGAGGTGTGTTCATACCTGTGGTAGGACTCGTGTGAAAGCAGTCAAGTGTTGAAATGTTAAACATTAAAGTCATGTTATTCGAGTTACTTCAAACCCTGCCTATTTTCTTTCAGAAAATTATAGAAATTGTAAGCTCCCCAGCTCTGACATCAGAAAAGTGTGGGTGTGTTCAATGTAACATTTTAGATCGACAGTTCTTGACCATTGGTTTCATTTCTTGGTAACCATTCGCTGCCTTTATAAAAACTCGTTTAAATGAAAATGAAGCCGTACAAAATGTCTGAGAACACCAGGGCATTTCGACCTGAGGTCAAGATTTCCTTTCCGTTTTTGTCATTTTCATTCTGGGGTGGCTGCTAGGTTTCTTTTAGGTAAAAATCTATTTCAGCTTTCAAGCACCACAGTATAGCATAGGCTGTAGTTAAGGAAAAAGAACGGGGGCAAAAAGATGACTGTACCTCATTATATTTTTCTCTCTCCTAGCGATAATCACTGCGGTCCCTGGTCCAAGCTGCTTTTCCCTTATTTTGACATTTTATATCAAATATTTCATTAATCCAGCCTAGCAAGGAGCTGGGAACACTGTTTGAACATGACAGGCTCAAGGGGATGAGGAGGGATGGACTTTTAATGAAGAGGACAAGGTTTTAACTTGGGAAAATGAACACCAGCAAAGAGTGGGAATTACTTCTGTCGCTTTGAAGTTAATGTGAGCGACTCAATTAAATTGAAAAAAAAAAAAGTCCCATTTTTTTTTTTTTTTTATGCTCTTTGCTCTGTTTAGCAGAAATCCTGAACCTTTTGCGTGAAGAGCCTACCCACGAGCCTCGGACCTCAGTGCTTCTGCATCGTCTTTCACACTTCACTAGATGAGGAATTTGGTGTTTTTTCTGTATGTGGGTTATGACGCTCTTGGTTGACAGCAGTGTGTAAATGCACATGGTCAAGGCCCATTACCTCACCAGTGAGTGGTAGTACATTCAATAGAGAAAATGACTTTTTGGTTCAGTGAAATAAGTGATGTTTTCTTTTTTTTTTTTTTTTTTTATCCATATGTGAGAGTAATCACTCCTTTTGCCACAGGGATTGAAAATGCAACTTGCCAGTCTGTTTCAGTCATTTCACAAAAGGCAAAAACATGATTTAAAGGAAAACATGGTCTTATTGGCATGAGACAGGTACCTCACAGCAATCAAATGTACAGTGCTGCTTTGATGAAATTTGACAGCATGCAATATGCTGACTTTTTCTGGGAACACTCTATTTTGAAGAGAGCTGACATTGTAGATTGTATCAAGAACAATATGTGCATTTAAATCTAAGAACATATGCTCCCACTCAGCCATTAAGCAGTTTCCACAGGCTAACTGGATAGATTTGTTAATATCCCTCAAGCTTCAGCACTGAATTACAATAAGAACGGATTTAGTTAAACATCAGCTCTTTCCTTCAGAACTACCCTCAGACTGCATCTTGTGTGTTTCAGATGTGATCCTACCTCAGGCAGTGGACTGAGAACTCATGAGTATGAAACAGACGCACTCTGAATTACTTGTGCTACATTTTGTAATTCAGTGTAGACTCAAGGCCACACTAGTCTCAGAAATATTTGTGATGAGAACAAAAAAAAAAGAAAAGGATGTGGAAAGAACCAAAGAGATGGATTCATATTCCAAATATTAAAAAAAAAAAAAATACAAATACAGATTAATTTTTATAAAATGGATTTAATTGGTATTACAGATTAATCAGTAATACAAACTTTAAACTATATACTTTCATGTTTTTTTTTCTTTCCCAGAAGAGGATTAATAATCACATATGTACACATATGTTCAATTGTTTTCAGAGCCATTTGTTTTTTCTAAAATGTCAGACAGTATTAAGGTCACAATGTTCCCCTTTGTAAACGTTGGTTGATGTCTTTCATTAAAATCACCAGCAGCAACAAAATGTTTATTGTAACAGCAGGCAGTAGGACATCTGGTTTTGAATTGTTTTGATTCTTGCAGCTGTACATCAGTGAATGAGTCATTGAGTTAAACATAAATCATTTTCTGGCAGTGGTGTACATTGAACAGGGAAATGTAGGCCTGTATCTTCTTGATTCAAGTAGTCAGTTGACGTTGCATTAATATAGTTCAGGAAAAAAATTCCCATTTTCTACTTTCCATTGGCTTTTTATGATTCTCAAGAATGAGGCGATGTTTAGCATCACTGAAGGGCATTTGGGACTGATGATGTGCTGGTTTATATAATTCGCCCTATTGTGACATAATTACTACCAAACTAAACATACACAAGTGGATGAATCTTCTGAATTTATCATGCTTGGCTCCATGTGCATTCCTCTGTGGTTTTTATTTTTACTTCTTTTCCATCCCACCGGAGTCTTTCCCAATTTTCTGATCTGAGTAGGACATCCATTAGAGAGGACACCAAATCAAACCTTTTGGCAGAATGTGCTCTGCTCTTGTCTAATTCTTCCCCCCGTGTCCCTCCCTAATGAATTCTCCTGACAACTCTGATAGTACCAGACGCTAGAGGGCTATCTATCCACCAAAATGTCCATTTGCATCTAAAAGCCAGTTGGCCAGAACAGCCACCATTCTCAGAACGCCCACAACAGGGGTCTCAAATATTTTCTCAAGTTTGACAGTACATTTATTCGGAGGGCAGACATGGGGGGGAGCAAATGCCTGAATAACCTTGCATCCCATTGTGAAGGTTATCACTTTCTGAGCAGTGTTAGAATGTGTTCCAGGTGCGATGACAATTTCACAAGCAATTACGCTCCCTCCCACTCATCACTGTAAAATATGTGTCCCTAGAAGCTGAATTTGAATCATTTATATTTGAATAATTGCATTAAAAAACTGAATTTAAATCGCATAGTTTGAATTTGTAGTGTTTAACTTGAATAATTGCATTGGATAAGTGAATCTCAATAACTTTATTTGAAGTTCAATTTATTAGTTTGGAACTGAATTCCAATCAACTTGAAACTGAATGTAATAATATGTCTTTCAGTGACACATAGTGCATAACTGCATCAAGGCCAAACAATTCAAAAAAAGGTAAAAAAATGCCCCAACTAACAATAAGGAAAGTGAAGAAAAAATTGCACTGGAATTTAATCGTTCCCTCCTGGGCCCGTTCCCCATCCCTCCACCAAGTTTGGTGAAAATCGGTTTCGTGTTTTTGTGTAATCCTGCTGTCAAACAAACAAACAAAGAAACCAACAGACACGGGTGAAAACGTAACCTCCTTGGCGGCGGTAAAAAGGGATTCCGCAGCCGGTGCAGTCCTCGTGCTCAAAGGCTGTCAACCTGCCAGCACTCAGCCGAAACCGCAAGTGATTGAATTTAACACAGACACATAAGGGCCACATGCGCCCCTCGACTTTGTACATACAGTTTACTGCATATGGAGTCATTAAAAATTGAATGCTGGTAGAATCTGTATAGATCGCAGAAGGCTGTGTGCAGTTTTAAGCCGGTGTGATTCATGCGTGTAAATACAGTTCTTTATTAATCAATCTCAGAATTTGTTTAGTTAAGCAGGAACTTGCACAAACACTTATTTTTGTAAGCTTCAGAAAAAAAAAATATATATACCTTTCACTACTGGAGCAATCAACTCACCTCTTTGTCTTCAAACTGTTTTGCCAGATCAAGGGGTCTCAGAGGAGATAAAATACTATTTTGTTCCCTTTCCTCTGAGGGATGACATTTACCCCCCTAAGTATGTATAGTGCAGTAAGCGTAGCCTTTATCAAAGCAACATATGACAGTGACATTTTAAAAAATGCCACTTTGCACTTTTAAGGCTGAGAGTAAAGCGGCTTCCTCACTGCTAGAGGCTTCATTAATAGATTTCCGAATGTGAGAAAAGGGCCAGAGTTTTTAATGGCACTCAGCAGGACTGTGCAGCAGCCACACACACCTTATGATCTTAGTAAATTAGCTGTGAAATGTGGAGTTGCACTGATGTCAGGTTTTTATTGAAGCCCTCTCTTTCTCCCTTTCAAGTTGGACTACTTAAAGGTCCCCAGTTTTTTTTTTCCTTTTTACATAACCAAATAGAGCTAAATAAACCCCACAGCAATCATGGTAGCCAGTTTTTTTTTTTTTTTTTTTTGTGACGATGACAACACATTCGTTCACTGGAGTCCGTCTCAGAATATGTTCCCCGTCCTGTCCATTAGATAGTTGGGTGAAGAATTTATGATGAAAAAGCACAATATAAATTATTTGTATCCAAACACAAAATCCATTCAATGTGCTCTGGTGCCCTTAAATGTGTTTTCATTTTGCAGCTTTTGTTTCTTACCTTATTGTTCAGTATGATGGGTTATCCAGCAAAATTGGACATGTCACCTTAGCTTATGGATGTTTTCCTTTGTGACCTTAAGTTCATACATTGGAACTCAGTCCAGTCCAAGAGAAATAGCTGTGGTCTATTTATGTTTATGGTTTTCCTGTGATCGATTTTCATTTGCAGAACCCAGAGAGAAATCTGGGCCACCTTTTTGAAAAGGCCACCAATGCCTCAGAGAGCAATCGATGGCCAGCATTCTTTTTTAAACTGGAAGCGTTTTTGTGGAAAAAGCTTAAACAAAAATGAAAAACTTGCAAAACAATGCAGTGCTCAAACACGTCAAGCACATGTTTTATTCCAGAATTCACCACAGTAGGGCACAGCAACACGTGAACACCCAACGGCTACGTCTGTTTTATTTAGTGGCAGGTCAGACTGAGGTCTTGTTTTGGCAGGAACCTACAAGCTGTAGTCAGAAAATATAGACGCCAGCACACAGACTCCTCGCGGTGCTGTTGGCTTTGTAATGGTGTATTAAGCTTTTTCGGCACAGTCACGGTCTGTCATTCCCTGCAAAGTAAGGTCAATGATAATTACCGCTAACATAATCACTGCCCAGTAAGTGATCATCTTGGTCGTCTGGTTATTGAAAATTCCTTATTATGCATTTCAGATGGGCCCACATACAATTCAAATGACCATTCATCTCTTCATGAAAGGGATATTCATTCCACTCTAGTAATTAAATTATACCCAATGTAAGGCCATGCTTATAGTGATTATTGCAGCTGTCATTTTAATATCTTCTCCAAGGGATCTGTTTTGAATTAAGAATACAGTGGGAGTGTTACATCCCTCCCTGCTCCTGTGGTCATTTCTTGTTTTTGTTTTTTTTTTTGTCAGTGTTTTCTATGCTTTCGTTTTTATTTTGAAAATCGCCCGTCTTTTGTGTCTTTGATTGTTTTACATCCTGCCCTCATGTTTCCCACCATATGTTTGATTGCCTGCCCCGCCCTGATTAGTTTCACCTGTTCCTAATTAACCTGTCCCTGTGTTCTCCTCACTCTCTGTCAGTTCGTCTTTTTAGTTTCCTCTGCTTGTTTCTGAGTTTTCCCCATACGTTTTGCTGCCTCAGTTTGGAATACCTGAGTTTGAATTTCCTGAGTTCTGCTCGCCTGCCTTCCAGAACTTCAGCTTTTTTCCACCCGGCTGCATGTAAGCCCGTTTTTGCTTCACTGCATCACCCCGCCTTAGTGTCTGCATTTGTGTCCACCTCTCCTGCCCTAGCTAACCATTGTGATGGGGAGCAACACTAACCTGATCAAGACAGGTGGATTACTCTTGTTTTTACAACAGTCAGAAAGTAAGTAACATTTAAAGTTATATTTGTGTATGTAGTATTTAAGTCGGTAAACACTCTACAGCTTTACAACAGGTCATTCGTAGCTGTTGTAGGTTGCGAAGGCCGAATCAAAATGAGACTGTCTGTTCTACAGAGGATATTCACTTCGCGTCACCAGCCGTGTCCGCCCTTACCATTGCGTCGTTGTTGTTGAGTTAGCTGTTGAACTGAGCTGAAACCAAATACGTACATTTTTAAGTGTATTCCTTGGGCTCTCTGTCGCCATTGTTTGCTTTCATTACTGGTGTGCAATGAATCCTGGGATAAGTTGGCCAGGAAAAGACAGCTGCATTTGAAGGAGCCTGCGAAATAGGACAGCGTAGTCGCACCGCTATGACACAGTCGGTCTTCAAATACAGCCTTTGAAGGGAGGGCCCATGAATTGGGACACAGCTAGAGTATGAGAGTAAACAAAGACTGTTGCTGGGATGGGGAGGGAGACAGGCCTCTAGTGTGCCCAACCTCTTTAACAATCAGCACAGATGAGGTACACCTGAGGGGAAAGGACAGAGATGTTACAATAAACACCACAGAGGACGAACAGAGGGACTGCACAACATTCATTAATCTTTCAAATTACTCCCGGTCTTACAACTTAGCCTCATTTCTCTCAGTGTTTTGTGTCTGCACATGTGCCTCAAAGGTCATCTGTGTGCTGGATGCAGGAGAGCAAAAGAGCAAGAGTTCAAGTAAAAGAGCTGAGCTTCCCTCTGAAAAATGATGAATATCAATGAAGTCCCTCTAGTTTCCTACTCCTCTTTTTCCTACTGGCTTTAGGCTACCACACATTATCAAACAACTCATGTAAACCTTTCAGTGGCGAGCCTGGTAGTGAATAGTATTGAGTTTATCAAATAAGGATGTTTTTGTTCACACTAGAAAGTGCTGCAAGAAATGAAAGGCTCAGTGTATGAAGACGATACAGAGCTGTTGCAAGTCTTTGGATAGAATGTGCATAAGAGTGTAATGTTGTTGCCTCCTTGACCCTTTGTAGACACTTAGTGAATGGCTTGATGTAATTTTGAAGGTGGCGAGTGCTTCAGACCTTGAGCTTAAACCAGAACCTTCAAACTGTGCTTTCAGGAATCTGAGACACGGCCATCTCCGATCATCACTGTGCTGAGAAAGATGAAACTCTGCAGATTGCTTGTGTTTTTACTCTGATTATGGAGTTGGAATGCTTTTGTTGTAATTTCTAGGAGTAAATGTACAGTGGCAAGAACAAGTAGGAATTATTTTCATTTATGTCTAAATCTGTCTTAAAATTTGTTCTAATGAAATGTATTGAAAATAATGAACAAACACAATGTATTGTAACTGATACAAATCATTGTGTCACTCTTGTCAGTATTGAAGACATTATGAAAATATTCAGTGTAGGCTGGAAAAAGTATGTGAATCCCTCAGATAATAGCATTAACAAAAGCTAACTGGAGTCAGGAGTTACCAAACCTGGAAGCTCAGAGGTTGAGTGACGCAACAGGACGATGATCGTAGACACTGAAGTAAATGTAATTGGCAATGTTTTAAAACCAAGAAAATCTGTTGGACAGGCCCAGTCAGAGGCCAGACTTTAATCAAGCAGAGATGCTGTAGAATGAACTGAAGAGAATCGTTCACAACAGACATCCTAAGAATATGGCTAAGGGGTGATCAGCAGCTACCGGAAGCTCTTATGTGTGGTTATTGTTGCCAAAGGAGGTTCCACCAGTTATTAAATCCATGGGTTAATTTACTTTTCCCACTAGCACTGTGAATGTTTAATGGCTGTGTTCAGTGAAGACATAAAATATTATAATTGTTTCTGTGTTATTACATTATGTTGTTTTCATTTGTGACTTAGATGACAAGCAGAGCATATTTTATGACAAATTAATGCACAAAACAAGGTAATTACCTCCAACAAGTAAGTTGTATTTTTATCAATACCTGTTGGTTGGTTTGTTTGTTTGTTTGCTTGTTGGCAGGATTAAGCAAAAAGTGAGGAAGCACTTTGTGGTTAGCTTGGTGGACGGATGCGGCAGAAGCCAGGGAAGAACCCATTCAATTTTGGTGTGGATTCAGTTTAACGGGCAAATCCAGGAATTTTTTTATCACTTTCCTTAACATTGAGAGAGAGGGTGTTTTTCAACATTTCCGTCAATTTCCCAGGAAATCATGAATAGCTTTTGATGTAAAAAATACATCCATGAGTTTGTACAATTTGGTGCAGACTGACTAAATAATGAAGAAAATGTTTGGCCTTGGTAGTGGTATACGTTCTACTCAGTGCCAAGGGTTCACATACTTTTTCTTGCCACTATAAATCTCTGTCTCTTTCTATCTCTGTCTTGCTGTCTCTCATTTACTAAGTCTGTCCACACTTCTTTTCTAAAGTGGCAGTTTGAGTGTGGCTGTTTTCTCACTAGAGAGTGTCTCAATGGCTTTTACTGTCCATTAAAGCACATCAGCCATGACACGTGTTAATAACAAGGAATATCTCAGCTTAATGGCTACCACCACAGGTCCAGGGTTGTCACTGTGAGTGTCACATGCAGAATTAATTCATAAAGCTGAGCTGCTTTTAGCACCCTGTGATGATGGTGCTGATGAATGATCCCATAAAGTCAGGTGTCACAATACATGCAGGGTGACTGCGTTTGTGCACAGGTGTGAGGGGATTATTTTAAGAAATGCTATCGGCTATCATATCGTAAGCAACCACTCACTGACTTAACTGACAGTATGCTGACAGATTTATTTTACAGTTGTACAGAAAAGCAGGTCACATTTCAAATATTGTACAGCATGGGTTGTGCATTTTTGAATTGTACACCTTCTATATTCGTTCGTTCAAATTATTTTATTTAGATATTCTGGCATGTATGATAAGTAAAAAATAATTATGAAAACCAATAGGGGAGTTTTTCTTCCCTAGTTTGTACTGCAGTCCTTTTTAATTGTTCACACATGCAGAGTTCCATGCTGTAGTGCATTGTCAAGGACATTATAATCCCTCACTGTCTTCCCACTCTGGAGCGCTGACAATACTGTTTGTTGAATGCAAAAACAAAGCCAGTCACTGCTGTTGATAATTGCAATGAATTTTACTTTTTTCTTTTTTTTTCTTTTCTTTATTTTGGCAGAGCTTGATTTGCTTCTTTGTAACATGGAGTTATTATAGATGAACAAGTATGTACACAGCCAAGATGTTCTCCAGTCCCATTGCTTAGGTAGGTGTGCAGCATCTGCCCTTTTTGTAATAGAGGTTGCTTTAGTCCTGGAAAACTTAATTCAGTGTATTGTCAAGAACAGATGTATACGCTTGTATTGCTATTTTATTAGCACAACCCAGATTTCATTAATCCTTAATTGTTTTCCAAAGCAATATGTCCTGCTAGCACAGTTTTGCCAGCAAAAAATGTTTAAACCATAAAGAAGTGTACTGCAAAGGTCAAGGGTCCACTTTCATCCTGAACAGTACCTCACAGGCAGACCTTCCTGCCAGGCTGCACCCCCTCCCTATGTCCACCTACCAAATGTTGGTAAGGTTTGAGTTACAGATGTATGATGCTTGTGTTTGGTCTTCCACTCTTAGCTCAAGAACCTGAGATGAGACACCGTTTTGAGGGATTTAGCTCGTGAAAATATAGTTGTTATCTCTGTTTGTCTTGGCTTTGACAAGCTTTTAAATTTTCAGGTGTGCATGGTTTGGGTGAGTGAACAGCTGACATTAAAAGCTACAGTCAAACACCAGATTAGTGTTAGTTTTGTGTTTTTGTAACACTATAAACAATGACTGAGCAAAATATTTAATTCATGTGTTGACTTAGCCACCACAGTTAGAAAGTCACTATCTGATATCTTGGTACTTTGAAATGCTGCACACCACCCTCCAGCTTGTTGAATATTTTGATTCAAGCTTGTGACAATGTACAATGTTTACCTCATGCAGGTCTCCTAAGAACCAGAGCAGTAGAGTACATACTGTAATTACTCGAGTCTGCAGATAGACTGTCTCTTTAACCAAGGACAAATGTAGAAACAGCAATGCAACAATTATTATGCATACTTCAAGCATTCTGCCTCTGTATAGGGATTTGCCATAAAGCTGTTTGAGGTGGGGCCTCTCTGTCTAAACATGGTCAAAGCTGCAAGATGCACACAAGGAGGCTCAGCAAAGATGAGTCGCATAATCATTCCTCATATTTCCTTTTATGAATATTACTTTTAAGTCAACAGCTCGCTCTCTCTCTCTCTCTCTCTCTGGCTGAGAATCTTAAGGTTTCAACTTTCTGAACCCTGTTCACAAGACTCATTTCTGAGGGGACCAAGTCCTTTAATCTTAGCTTTTGAAAATAATTCAACAAGACGTTGATTAGAAAACAATCTTAAATGTAACATGTCCCTTTATCTGCTGAGATTAAATGAATGGCAGTAATTAGTTGTCTCGATGTCAATAAAGCAATGCTTTTAACTTGGTAACAGAATCCATGAAAATTCATCACTGAAATGACAAACTACCCACTAGAAAACCAGAAAGTTCAGGTTGGATATTGGATGTGAGAGTCCTTATTGAATTGTAATTAGATGCAGATGTGCTGTTCTTTCTTAATGCTACATGGATTAACTAATGCCCTGTCATTGTCATAACTGCCAGGCTATGAGACAGGTAATTAAGAGTGTGGTGGAGCAGTGGGGGATGATGTTCATGCACCTCCATAATTCATTATCTTCACAAAGCAGATATTTTCCCTGAATTTTTGTCCTTTCTGCACTTAAGCATGGCTGTTTTTACCCTCTAAACTGAAGTTCAGCATACACGCATACACATAAGTTTTATGACATAGTTTTGAGCTCTCCACAAATGTACCTGAGGTGTTTAAGAGGTTGGGCTGGTGAATTAATATGGTGTTCTTTTCTTTGCTAACATGACAGTGATCTCTCCGTAACCTTTATCCTGACGACAGTATTTCTATAAGTGTTTCCGTTGCCTAATTTGAGAATTTGGTATCTAAAATGAATATAGTTTGACATTTGAGGAAATAAGCATACAGTTTAGATCTATGCCAAGCTCATATCTGTGTGTTCGACACAAAGCTACAACCAGGAGATGGTAATCTTACTTCAGCATAAAGACTGGAAGCTTCTGTCCAAAGGTTAAAAAAAAAAACCTCTACCTGTCAGCACCACTAAAGCTCTTGTTTGTTTTAACCGTACAAAAAGTGTGAAAATAAGTTTTGGTTTCACAAGGAGGAATGTTTGGTTGTATTTCTTGGCTGGGTGCAGTGATGTCCTGGAGTTACTGTGAGTTTGGCAACCAGTGGAGACTCCACAAATTTGCTACCTGTTTTCCCCTGCTTCCAATCTTTATACTAAACTAATCTAACTGTGTCCTGGCTCTAGCTTCATGTTGACCACACAGATATGAGAATAATATTGATACTCTCAACTCACACTTTCCTCCTGAGAGTATTCCCCCGAATGCGAAACTGTTCCTTTAATGGCAATTTATTTGCCATTTTAGGTGTATCAACTAACCAATCTTATCCACAGAGGTGTCAGTCAGTTTACAAAACCTCATGTGTTTTTTTAATTTTAATTTTATTTTAATTTTTTGGGGAATGCACTAAGAAAACCACCAATTTTGTTATTTTGCTATGCAGACCTGTTGGCCCTTAGACAAGACTGCTAAATGTCAAAGGCGGTTGCGGTGGTGGATATACCAGTGCCAGAGGGAGAAACCATCTTGAAGGCAGAAAAAAAGAACCATATGGCCTCAACAAAAAAATGCTGTGCACTTCAAAAATTGCTAGTTTATCTGCAGGATGGCCAAAAACAAAACACCAAATGGGATTTCTAACTGGGATTTTTAACTATTACAGGATTTAGGAAACTTGAGCTTGGAGTTTCAATTTGACACTTGGCCTGTACTTTCTAAAAAAAAAAAAAAAAAAAAACATACTAGTGCAAGAACCTGCAGTGCAACCTCATAGACTTGCTCTGGGTCCTGCTTGAATCTTTTCTTTTTGGACAGACATACTGGATATAGCACTTGGCAGTTTAGCTGCTGTGAAAGCAACTACTTACATTCAAACTCTGTCCATCTCCTCCCTTCTTATTTCTTTCATATTTCCCCTCCCACTCCTCTTCTCTGTTCCTGTGCTGCTTCCCCTCTGCCTTTTGCTTTTTCATGTTTCCTTTCTCACCCAGTGTCTATCATTCCCCTCTCTCTCCCTCTCTCTTGCTCCCCTCTCTTTTCTCTTGTTTCCTTTGAAGTGCTAAACAATGAGAGGGCTACACTCCCTGTTAAGCTCATAGGGAAATCCAGGCTGAAACTGCATGGCACAGTGCAGCGCAGCAGAATCTTGTCCTCAGGACCACAGGGGGATGGGAAGTATAAAGAAGTACTGTATAGTCAGCAAGCGATGACAATGACAATGGCTGCACAGAGCCTTGATCCACCAAGCCATCACCAGACTACATCAGTACAGCGTGGCTAATGAATGTTCTGACTCATTTCCAGAGAACATGCCTATCTGCCTCAGTCGCTCTGATTGTTGAACCTTGACAACTGTCCATTTCTTGACAGGATGTGTTTGAGACTATCAGGGTGTAATTATAAAGACGAAAGATTTGCATGTCAAGACCCTATTGACTGTAATGATTGAGCATTTCATTAGTACAGCATGTCAGCATAGAGCAGAAGGACAATAACTCGTCCTTCCATTGTCTTTGTCTTCCCCCCTCCTGTCTTTTTCCTTGCATGCAGCCACAGACACATCCATGCAGTGATGAATGCTATTCATTACTAAAGGATGGAACAGGAAATGAAGCAAAATGAGTGCTTTGGGAAGCAATCCGTGACGGGGGCATATACTGTCGTCTGCGGAGGCATCTGAGACATGTGTTTATCCACTCCCACGTTTTCTTAAGCTATAGCTCACACTTACATTATTTTGAATGCACCTCATTCTGAAATCTGATACGGCCTATCTCCTCTCCAATTTCCTCTTTTCTGTATGTCTGTCTCTTTCTCTCATATTCATACATGCTAATGTCAACGCTGCATGATGTTCTTTTATGTGGCCCTTGATGCGTTTCTTGAGTCAATCTGTCTCAGAACAAGTTCTATAATTCACTCACCATCAGCCACCCTTAATGCACGCAAATGCCTTTTTCCTCTTCATAGTGACATGACTGATTCCACGTAGGGATTTGTAATGACAACTTGACATTTTATATTTATTTTCATGAATCAAGAATTAGATTGAGTTCATATCTGTCGAAAAAGCGCATGCATCGCATTTGCTTTTCCTCTGCCTATAAATACCTGCAGTGGTGTTTTGAGCACTTTGAGTGGATAAAGGATTGCTTCAGTCTCAGTGGGGCTCTGCAGTTTTGTCTAATGGCTGTTTAATTTGTTTGATTACTCTGATGAGGTGAATAAGTCTTAAGGTCTCTCCATGCTGTTAGAATTGCTTGAATTCTTAAGCTCACTGCAGGTCATATCATTCCATTGGAAACTATACCGAAAATTATCTCTTGAGTGGGCTGGTGTCATAGCACATAGCACAGATAACTGAACAAATGCATTCATTTGAAAATCGATTGATTGATTATTAGATAATATTTATATGTCAACATTTCTGCCTTTATGTTACATGAGTGACTCTCCTTAGTGAAAAACGGTGTTAGGCAAGTGCGAACCAGTATTACCAGGATTTCTGTACCTAGTGTTATCTCAATACATCCAAAAGTTGTGGCGACATTTCATTCTCGACCAAAAATGTGGATTTGCTCATGGCATTACAAGAAAATCAGGGGATCACCACAGACATTAAGATTTTATCTTTTGAATCTGTTAATTATGTGTCAATAAGAAAGTTATGGTGTTTAGAGGTATATTGGTTCACTCTTCATGAAGCTAAGGTAACTGATTCTCCTTGATTCCAGCTTTTGTTCTAAGCTAGGCTAAACAGCAGCATGCTGACAACTGGCACGGATATGTTGAATTTTATGCCGTTTCACACAGAATAAGGTTACCACCAAGGTTGAGTTTATTGCACCGAAAGACAAAGCAGTTTTCCCGACAATTTATTAAAGCTCCAAACTACACAGCATAAACAACAAAGGAAACGGCTAGACAGCGGAATAGAGAAATGAGGAGTTATTTCTATTCAGATGAAGAGGTGATATGCTTGTCAGACCTTTATGCTCTCTAACATACTGATAAACACGCTCATCTAGGTGTTTACCAGTGTGTTGCAATAATTATGAAGGTGCATGGCTCAGATATTTGAAACTGACAATTCTGCAAAATGTAATCTGATGATGTAGAAGGAACCCTTACGTTTATAGCACAGTGTGACATTTCTCTCATAGTGTTCAGTTTACTGTGTCTAAAGTGTTAAGCTCTGTTCCAGAAAATGACATTCAAATCACATAAAAGATAAATCAACTGATTTTTTGCCAATTTTCCAGCCAAGCCGATAATTATCATAAAGGTGTCAGAAATACATCACCCAGGATCCACCACAATTCATAATCTTGCACAGCACTAGGCTGTGCTCCATCTTTGCACAAGTGTTTGTAGAGCAGTTATTGTACGCCTCACTGAACAGTATAATGGAGACTGACGGGACATGTGGAAGAATGAGGGGAGATTATCTAAGAAAGAGATTATGAATTACACTCACTCAAAAGTAAGTGAGTAAATGATTGTGTGAGAATTAACTGACACATTAACTGGAAGTTGGCCGACACGTTACGCCTCTGCTTTTGTTTGAAGGGAGATGTTGTGAATTGTGGATCTAACACTTTCCTTCTTTTTCTTTATAGGTCTGTGTGAATTTGACTAAAGGGCGAGATGTGGTGTGATCACAGGAACTCAAATCAGGTATTTCTTTCTGAGATGTTCATCTTTTGGTTAAGCAGAAATAATTTTTGTAACCTGTAATAGATTCAATCTCTGGCCAATCTCTTCTTTTGCGTGCATGCATGTGTGCATTA
The DNA here is from genome assembly GCF_021018895.1 of Seriola aureovittata. Taxonomy (NCBI): domain Eukaryota; kingdom Metazoa; phylum Chordata; class Actinopteri; order Carangiformes; family Carangidae; genus Seriola; species Seriola aureovittata. The sequence continues at coordinate 15,254,272 of NC_079377.1, forward strand.
GTGTCTTTTGCATAGTCTGCTCAGCCAGTGCATTCACACTGTCAATTTGCTGTGGTGGATTAGAGTTAGACATCTCAGAGACATACTGAGTCAGACAGGATAGACCATTGAGGTTTTTAAAGCATTGCGTTGTTATGTTTTATTGATGTCCCTTAGATGATTCACCCTGACATTTGCTGATGCTTTCTGTCTCAAGCAAATCTCTTGCTATCATAAAACTGCTTGTCCAGGGTCCATCTGGTAAATATTTCATAGGTCCCCCCCATCAGCGTTGACCATCCTTAGATAGTCAGTGTCCAAGGCTCAGTTTGGGTTGTCTTTAGAGTAAGAATCTTACCGTTATTAGAGTTTACCCAGGTGTAACCTTACCTTAAATACTAGGACAGAAAGTATACTCTAAAGCAAACTCACAGCAACAAACATTTGAGCTGTTGTGAGTCAATCACACAGCCTGGCACCAAAGTGTTACCCATGCTAGGGAGGAACAAAAACAACACAGAAATCAATAAAATTTGGAGTCTTCTACTTACTTACAGTAGCTCAGTAAAGCACAAATCTATTGCTGCTGGAGGATGCCACGTTGAAACTGAGATTGATGTAATTATTGATAGAATTATTATGAAAATGGCTTTTCACACCAGGTTAGAGTTTCAGCTGATATTTGTGTTGTGTAAAATCCTTGTCTCCTACTGTAATTAATGCAGTTTTTCAAAGTTTCTCCTGGAAAATGTTTAAAAGATGCTTGATGCAAATTAGGAAGATGCGATGTGTTGATAGTTTGGATATCTCTCTCTCCTTGTCTCTCTCTCTCTCTCTCTCTCTCTCTCTCTCTCTCTCTCTGTCTCTGTCTCACTTTCTGTTTTTAACTGTTTCATTCAACCTCTCAGTTTCTGCCATTTCTTTGTTGTGTAAATAGGAAAAGTCTGGTTTTAAATTTAGCTTTTGGTCCACCACTTCTGAAGATAACAAGCCTAGTAACTTAAATACACACACACACAAACACACACAAGGACCATGCACACAGATTTGCAATCCACATACTGAGTGACAGGTTCAGAGTCTGTGTGTGAACTGAGGAACAAGGAGGAGGGAGAAGAGAGATGGGATAAATAAAGAGGCAGTGGTGCAGGAAGTGGGGCATGTACCACAGCATAGAAGATATACGCTGAGCAAGTGGTTGGAGCGTAAAGGCGAGTTGAGACGGAGCTGACGGGGTTCAGGTGGCTATACTTGTAGATAGCATGGTCAGTGAAGCACAGACATCAGGCTCAGGTGGGGCTAAGACGTGGCTCAAGATCTGAGATTGGACAAGCAAGGCAACATTACATGAACAGTCCTGGTCAAAATTATTGGCACCCCTGAATTTAGAGTACATAATTGAGAATATCGTTAGAAAAAAATGCAAATTAACCAATTTTGTATAACCCGATTAGTTTAATAATATTCCCAATGTTACTGAACAAGTGAGGGGAAAAAAAAACTTGCACAGTAGTGAAGTAATACAAACACAAAATGTACCCTGGACACATTTATTGGCACCCTTGGTTTATATTTGGTTGCATAACCTTTGCCTACAATGAACACTAAAAGCTTCTTGTAGTCATCTAGAAGCTTATTTTACCTGTCTGTTGGTAGTTTTTGCCACTTCTCCATTGCTATACGTTCAAGCTCTTAAGTTTACAGGTCCCCCTTTTTTCAATGGCAGATTTCATCCCTCTCCAAAGGTTTTCATTGGGATTTAGGTCAGGACTCATTGCTGGCCAGATATAAATGTCCACCTTTTCCTTTTCAACAATCTTATCTTTTGTTCATTAACCTTGAATATTTTTTAAAAATTATTCTGAAAAAAAAAAAATTGGATCATTTACATTTGTGTCTGAAGATATTCTGAGTTATGTATTTGAAATTCAGGAGTTCCAATAATTTTGACCAGGACTGTATAAATAAGTGAAATCACAGTTGAGATTGCCTTATTGACTTCACCTCAGTGGTCTTAATCGATGGACTAATATCTGCCTGAACCACATTAGAGGATGGACAGCGAAGGTAGTATTTATGTCAGAGCCACAGCTGAACTAGGGACACTGGCTTCATCATGTTCATCTCATTGTTAATCACAATTGTCATTGTTGTCTTTCAAAACAGTCCCTGCCTCTTGATGGGATTTCTATCAGAATAGAAGAGAGAGAAAAGCGTGCCTTTGAGAGACAATCCAATTCAGCACTCTTCTACAGCTTTACTGTAACACTAATATAATCTCCCTCCTCACCCAAGCCCCGAATGCATCTCTCTGACAAAACAGTAATCAGTGCACAGTTTCCTCCGCATCGCATTCCTTTAATGGGATGTTAAAAACTGCGGCATGTTCATGACTGATCTCCAATTTCAGTTGGATGTTTCCAGTAGGCAGAACACAAACAGCAATTGAGGGGGGTTGTGCTGTCTGACAGCTTGGTCGTGTGTGTGCATGCGTGTGTCTTGGCATCCTGTTGCCTGTACTATGTTGACCTGCAGTTCATGTTTTGAAGTGAAGGTTGGTCATACCAGTGTATTCAGACATGTCGCAGCTTAGACGATGGGTGTAGGAAGAGGATAGTAACACTTTCATTGTCATTTGTCATGTTGATCTTTACCTCGAATTTTCCCAGCAACAGTTTGTGAGTTTTAAAAGTTAATGACTTTGAATCTTTCCCCTTCTTGATATTTAAATCCTGAAAGTTGGTTTAGATGAATAAACTGCTACATCTACATCAACCGTGTGATAGAGTTTGGTGAAGTAATTAAACTTTGAAGTATTTACTTTGGTGTGAGATGATCTCCTTACTCTGCTGTTAAGTGTTGAACAGGTTTGTCAGGTCATACTTGTTTCGTTGATATTGCGGTCTGAAATTATGTGCAAGATATTTGTACAAAACCAAGTAGGTATTAAATTGTTGTTTCTGTTGCTTGGACACCACAGACCTAATTTTGTGCAATGGAAAAAATAAATAGTGTAATTTTTATTTTATTTTGTTGTCAAAAATTGTTTGACCAGTGAAATCTGTGTCAGTTGAATAACGTAGATCAAGGGAGAGGAAATGGTTCGATTGTCATTGTTTGTCAACCTACCAAGTCCACATCCTTATTACATGAATGTTGTTGGAAACATTCCTTTGAGATTCTGATCCATGTTGACATATTTGCATCAAATCATTTCTGCAGATTTGTCAGCTGCACAATCATGCTGTGAATCTCCCTTTCGACCACATCCCAAAGATGTTTACTGGATTCAAATCTGGTGACTGGGGAGGCTGTTAAAGTACACTGAAGTCGTTGTCAGTTTGAGATTACTTTTGCTTTGTGACGTGGTGAGTTATCATGCTGGAAGTAGCCATTAGAAGATGGTAAACTGTGGTCAAACAGGGATGCACATGGTCAGCAACAATATACAGTTGGGCTGGATTGATAAACCCCACACCACCAGCATGAACTTTTGCCACAAAGCAGTTTCTGCCATAGATTCATGCCGTTGAGGCCAAATTCTGACCCTAGTCAGTTTTTCAGTTTTGTTGTTGACGTGCTGTGCATACTGAGATGCTTTTCTGCTCTCCACAGTTCTAAAGAGTGGTTATCTGAATTACCATAGCCTTTCTGATCTTAAAAAATCTAATGTTAGTTGGGCTCTATTACAACATCTTCACGTTGATTTTTCCTGCTTGGTCAGTCACCTTTTAACTACAAAAAGGGAGGGGAAACAATCTCACAAAGTGAGACTCACAGTTTTGTCATATTTGCTGTACTGTGACTATGCATTCAGTTTTCGAGTTAACCAAACAACTTTCATATCCACGCACAAAAGAATTTAACCTATTCACAAGTGTTTTAAATAAGAATAAAATAGTTTCACATCATGCTGAAAGAGGAGTCCATTTTTGTCTTTTGGACTTGTCAGAAAGTTGTTGTCTGTGGTGAAAGGGCATATGCAGGAGGAACAGTATCTGACAAGTAATAAAATGGAGTGCTCGCTACTAAATCCAAAGCTATGATTAAGGCCAAATTCTAATGCGTTTCATTTGCTGTTCATCTGACGGCTGTCTGTCTCCGGTCCTGTTCTGCCTCCAGTGTATTCTAGATGTTGCAGCTATGGAGTTCTTGAAAATGGGCCCACTCCACCACCTTCAATTCCAATCTCTGTCACATCACCTCTGTCTGATCGCCTGTGTGTGAAAGGCATTTGTTTGAAATTACATATTATTCTTCACACACATGCATGCACATACACTCACACACTCACACACACGCACACTTACACTTGAAAACAGCGAAGAAGTGAACAAAGAAATGAACCTGCAGCTGCCACATGGGGTGTTTACAGGAGGAAATGATGGAATGATTTTATAGTTGAGGTGTGAGCTTCTGAGAAGCACAGCTATTATACTGGTGGAAATAAAATGGCCCGAATAATGTCTACATGGAGAACAATGTAAGATAAGTACATTTTGCTGAATTCGGGTAATCTTGAGTTCTCTTTTGATTTGTCAGGGACCATTTTATAAGATGTTTTTTTTCTCATATGAACACTAACAATGAGGCAGATGTAGCTGCTATCATACAAAGCACACAGGTCAAGGGCATTGTTCAGTGACGGGAGGTTTTATTGTTTTTGTTCTCTCCCCATCCTCTCTGTACCTGCTGCTACTTCTTTATCTCAGCCTGTCTCAGTCTTATCTCCCGATAGCATCTACGTCCTTTATCTCCTGCATCTTATCTGTGGTGCCAGACATAAGGAGTGGCAATTCAAAAGAGAGAGAGACAAAGTAAGAGAGATCAAGGGAGAACAGGACTCACAGAATTAGGGAGAAGGGGAGAGATGTAGGATTAATGGTGTAAAATAGTAAGAAAGGGGAATATTCAAAGATTTTCTGTAGGTTCCATTAAATTTTTGTACTTTTGCAAAAAAGAGAACAAAGTTTGAAACTGTATCTTGTTAAACTGTCAATTATATAAGCCAATGGCCAAAAAAAAAGATCTTTTTGCAAAGATTTTGGCCGGGCGTTTATCTTCTATATCCCTTTGGGAAAACAACAATGCATCTTCACTGTCTTGCTTTGGGTATGTATCGATTTGCAGGGAGTGATAAAAGATGCAATCCTGCCTCTGTGCACAAACTCTGACACCAATCAGTGTCCTCCCAAAGCACTCACTTTGGCACTTAATTGATCCTAGTTTGCACAAACTGTCAAGTTTTGATAGATGATAAGCATTTGATTCAAGTCTGTCCAGTTTTAAAAGTTGAACGTCTCTGCTAGCCAGTTGAAGGAGTCAGCTGTTCTTCTAGGTGCTAATGGACTCTCTGGAGGTCTGGTTGCCCCTGGTTGTAAAAGTAATAACCTGTGGTAGCTGTCAAAATAGCTCTCTCCCTAAGGTTGCCATGGTGCGCTGTGAAGAGGAGAAGAAAAGGCAGGAAGGGGATAAAAAAAACAGTAAGAGGGATCATTTTCATTACAACCCTCAGTGTAGGTCTCTATAGCCTCTGGGATTCCTAGTAACAGATTTGGTGCTTGCGCTCTGGTCCCCTCTTGTTCCAATTATCAAACCCCTTTAGCTTCTATGCCCATGTGAGCAGCCCAAAGACATCATGTCTCATGAGTATCTGCTGTCACACAGCTGTAGGGCAACTGAGAGAAAGAATTACAAAAACTATAACTGAAATAACAATGCAGCTATTTTCATTTCCGACAGCAGCAACCAGTTTACCTGTTACCTGTACCTGACATTATTCCTAGATTAACAATGGATCATGTGGATTACTTATGTCAAAAATGGTGCTCCCAGAGAATTGGCCCTGAGATTTTACATTTTCAATAAGCTCGTCAGACTGTTTTGACGTCTTTTGGCTCATCTTTTTGATTTTATCTCACCACTCTCATAGTGTCACTTTTTTAGCCGCAACAGCAAGATTTTTTTCACGAAATGCCTTCATTAACCAACAGTACACTTTCTGTCTAGTTAGTGTCCTGACTGTTTTTTTTCTTATTACTTTATTGGGCAGTTTTCTCCTTTTCATTAGTTTAAAGAGACAGAAAATCAGGGAGAGAGGAGGGATGACATGCAGTAATAGGCCTCAGGTCGGACTTAAACCCGGTCCGCTGCAGTTGGAACTAAGCTATAATGCTATGTGCTCTACAAGTTGAGCCACCAGGGCGCCCAGAGACTAATTGGTTAAAGAATGATCTTCAGTTTTTTCCGCTGCCCTCAACTGACCAAAAAACAATTATTACAGGTTTAAGATCTCCCCTTACAGAAGGAATGAAAGGCTAAGGACACTACTGCATGTGGCGAGTAGTTTTGCTGATGACGTTTTTGTTTGATTGGGATGATTGACATGACTATCCATACAGTTGCGCCACTCAAGGATTTACCACACTAAAAACTACACAAGGGTGATTTCTCATGCAGAAAACTCAGACAGCAATAAAATATAAATTGACTCCAGGTCTGTACTATAAATACTTGCACAGTGGCACAAATCTGGGAGCAGTTATATATTTTTGCATAATTATGCACTTTCAACTCAATTGAATAGGACATTGTCAGATTAGCTCTTGGATTTAAATTCACAATCTTGCATATTTCCAATCTCAATAAGGAGCAGGGAAACACCACAACATGGTGTTTTGAACAAACTAGTCACAGTTATTTTTAAATCCACCCCCTGTGCAGACTTAAGCCCGTGGATATTCAGTGATAAACTGGTGAGTCAGCTGCACTGCTCTGGCCTCAACCCCCTCTTTTATTTTGGTTAGAATAACAGCTGAATAACTTCATTATGAACTCAGTCTGATAGAAAACTCTGCAACCTTTCAACTTAAACATTTTCAGACTATTGACAGTGTTTTCTTGAAGTAGCAAGTTCAGCTTCCTCTACAACTTACTCTCACACACCTGAGTGTTTATTAGACTTGGGACAGGATACAATATGACAATTGCCTGTATTGATGTTTTGGTGCTCCCATTATATCTGGGTTATTTGTAAGGCTCACCTGTTCTCCATGCCTCTTTATTTCCTACTTTTTCTCTTGTTCACTTGTTTCTCTTTGACATCCCTCCCTCCTCTTTCTCTCTCTCTCTCGCTCTCTCTCACACACACACAAACACACACACACACACACCCTTTCTTGTTGGCTCTCTCTGACCTCCCTCCCTCATTCTCCCTCTCTCCCTCTTGCTTGGCCACTGTCTCAGTTGCTCTGACCTCTCAATATCACACAAGCTGTCAGTGCCAAACTATGAATGTCCCTTGACACTTATGCGACTCAGACTCCCTTCGGCAATTCCATTTGCACAGAGCCAATTTCAATTTTTATAGTGGGTCGGGTGGGGGCTAGTGTAAAGCCTGCAGTCAGAATAAGCCAAAGTTGAAGACACAGAAACAAGCGCCCTAAGGGTGTGGGTGTGGGTGGGTGTGTGTGTGTGTGTGTGTGTGTGTGTGTGTGTGTGTGTGTGTGTGTGTGTGTCTTTGTTGGTTTCCTTTTTAAAAGGGGGTGTCTCACTCAACCATGGAAGCTAGCTGACCCCACCTTTTGGCAATTTTACCATCTGATCTAAACACTTACTATCGTTTTATTAGCTTGACAATTACAAATACTGACTTGTCAAGTGAATTCCATGAATATTTTTCTTAGATAAATCAGCATAATTCATAAAAAAAAATTCTGTTAGAGATAACATGATAGTAAAGACATGTGGCAGAGAGCTCACCCATAGGAGCACACAGTGTTTTTGTCCTAAAGAGCAGGCTTTCTTTCAGCACCATGGACAGCACCAAACACACCAGTCTGTGTGGGAGGCTGCCTGCTGCCCACATCAGTGTAACCATGCTAACGACCTCGCACACAAACTCACCATTCAAGTATGCACTATTTAATTTTTGGGGAAATATTGTTGGACTTGTGCAGAGCCGAGTTCCAAAATTAAAGCTCTAAAATGTTAAGAAAATATGGAAATATTTTCTGTCTACAATGTCATGCTGGTGCCCTCTGAGTGAATGCAGGGGTGGTGCATTTTTGGGGAATGCTTTATGAAGTCCAGTTCATGTGCCTCCAGGAGATGGGAGAGGAAAAGAGAGAATGTGTCATTGCACCGAGCTGTGCTCAAAAAGCAAAGCAACCCCCATCTTACCCTAGATTTTCTTCACACATGGTGTGACACATCAGCACATCTGGAAGCTGTCCTCTCATCTCTCAATTTGAACCTGTGGTACTTGGTGCAGTATAGATGGTACAAAGAGAGAGAAGAGAGAGGAAAATTTCCTTATTCTTTTGTTAATATTATATTGGCAACATGAACCTCTAAAATCACAGAATAAATGATCTACCGGTTATTTCAAATTGCTGTTCAATTGCACGGCTAAGATGTGAGCCTCTCAGCTGTTTTGCAGTTTTAGATATCTATTTATCTGTGAATGTGTGTATGTAAGTGCATGTGTATTTTTATGCGCATGTACAAAGTCCCATGGGATTGCCTACAGGGAGCTCACAGGCAGAGGATTTTAGGACTGAACAGCTGAGTGCGTACACACAGTCCAGGGAAATGACGCTTCAACAAGAAGAATTGTTCAATTTGTCCCAAGTGAAAAACAATATTCAAGATGAAGCATGCGTTTTTAGTTGTGCCACTGTCTTTTTGCTCTTGATTTTTCTTTCTCACAGGGCATGTAGCACCACTGGTGTTTCTTTGATGAGTTTGTTGACAATATGCTTTAAGAGCTCACCTTAAAGAGACAAAGCAATATCAAAGAGATTTTAGAAAGAAGGCATCTCAAAGAATTGTGTTCATTTTCTGCTCATCCAAGTATGGCCACGCTCTCTTAGAAACAAGCCTCTGAATGAATCAATGGAACAATAAATCAAAGAGCTCAAAAAGAAGAACAGACCACCTGTTGACTTTTCCTCAAATGACAAGGAAGCATCAGTTAACTTGCAACTCCTTTCCTTTGACTGGAAGGTTGTTTGAATCTCACATTTATGGAATAAACCAATAGTGCTAAAGTATGCTGCAGATGCTGTGCAACCAATTACCCAAACAGCGTCTATTCAAGTCTGACAATATCCAGTCGCTCTTTGAAAACAACTCATATTCAAACATTTTAATGACCCCCAAAACCAATTTAATGTGTCGGCAAAATTCAGTAGGTAAACAACGCACCTTCTACCCCCAAAAAAATAAAAGAAAAAATGAATCGACACTTTTTGCAGTCCCCGAATGTGAGAAAAGAAGGTATTCATTGAGAATAATTAAACCATTGCTGTCTGTCACTGCAGGGAGTTTTTACATCTGCTAGGCAAAATCAGTTTTTCTTGAGCTTTTAAGAAATGACTGAAGGTGTTGTATTAATGCACCATCACTAATAGGAATGATTTTCCCTGAAGAAGACTTGGCTGCTCAGTGATTGAACCCTCAACTGAATACAAATAAGTAGTGTGCATCATTCATAAAGGGACCCTCAGGCATCCCTGGTTGTACAGGAAAAGGCACAAACACTGATACAACTCTGAGTGTTCTCAGAAGAATACATGGCACCTCAAAGTAAACTTAACTGCTCCTGGTTAAAAGTATTTTGTGCATGTATAATTAGTTTTAAAGAAAGAAAGCTATGGAAGTCTTAGTTGGATTAGTTACTACTCATCCGACTCAGGCCACAGAAACTGATCCTTTCTGATATAAAAAAGATTGTTTCCATACTCCCTTTCTACATAAACAGTATTAGGCTGGGTACACACACTGCAGATATTTGAAGAGTGATATTATGAATAATAGAATAATGAAGAGTGAAAGGCCTATTAATAGCTAGTTTCGAAACCTTATTAATCAGGTGCCTGTAATGAGTGTTTTTTTCTCACCGATTCCTTTCTCTTTTTTAAGTAACATATGAGCTCAGACACATACATGATCATTCATACAAAACACCTTAATGCAAATAACCCATATGTGCACACAGAAGCATGAACCTGGATAAGCTGTCAGTTTGGTGCTTTCTAACTAAGAAGACTTCTTTGGGGCACTGAGAGGAGACTTTTTCCCAAGAGCAGCGTATCCCTTAATCACCCTTCTCTGTGGAGTGTCTTCACTCCTGCCTGAACCCTGGCCTCTCGTTTTCTCTGCAGCAACAGAGACGAGATGAGAGGGAGAATTAGTACCATGGCAGGGGCTGATTATTAGAGAGCCTTTGCTCAAAGCCTTCCTCATACCAAAAACAAGCTAGGCCAAGTGGAGGTAGTGATGACTTAACCCGGATTAGCTCTTCATGCTCATCCAGGGCCTATGCATGCCAGTTAGAAAGCTATTTTTGTACAAATTTTGATTTGGCATTTCCATGAATAATAGACAGACTAAATATGCAGTTGTCTTGTCGTCTTTCCTTTTATAATGGATGTGTTAAAAATGTGCTACATGCCTTTGAAATTACAAATCACCTAACACTAATGAAATTTAAAAAATATAGCTTCATTCTTCTGAAAAGGTAGTTGTTCTACCTTTACCAGGCTCAAACACAAACTAACATGAAACGCTCTCTAATGAGACCATAGTCCTAAATTATACATATATAAAAAATAATCTGAGCTCATTCATTCAATGAAGACTGAGAGTTTAAAGCTCCAAATGTCAGTGAGTGGACCTTTGTGTTCAGATTGTTACTGTTCCCAAAGGCCAAGAATGAACATCCATTCCTCTCTGAATTATACATGTCAGTAGTATTATTTAGAGCAGGGCTCTCAACCTTTTTTGTCCACGTTATTTAGCCCTCGTACCCTATAATTGACACTATTCATCTCTCATCTCTTATCCACCAGTGTCTTTCATCACTCATGATTCTTTTATTTTATGTTTTTTCTGTGACATTTTGCAGGTTAACCCGAACTCTTAAGTGCTGCTGTTGATTGAAAAGTGCCCCTGAACTTCACTATTTTGTTCATCATGGAGACAAAGGATCTGTCTTACTCACTTTCTAAGCTTCCTGCCACAGCAGATCCATACTCCAACTCCTCTCCCAAAATATTTTACAAATGACAACAAGGCACTATTGAACTTATTACAGAAAACCTGTGGTGCAGGTTATATTTTCTTGCTATTTTCTTGCTTTATTAGCTTTAACATAGCATTACTGTATTCTGTATTACTGTATTATAAGTATCCACTCTGCAGCTGTATTTGTATTTAACCCATCAATCTGTTCAGCTTGGTTCGTAACTTATAATATGATTTTGATGATGCATAAATTCAAGAGTGTCAGTTCAATTTCCATTTCATTTGAATTTCCATGGTCTGAATGTTGTCATTTTCCCTTTTTTGAATGCCAATTCAGTTATTATGGCTTCGTATTTCAGTGTCTGCTTTTGTTAAAAGTCTTAATAGATGCTGGCAAGTTCATATCTCACCAAAATGCACCTGCTGCGTGGGAAAGGTATTTTTATATCGTCAGAAGAAATGTCTGAAATTTTTACACTGTTAACATGTCTTTTGTGAACATGACCCCCAGCTGTGTCTGTTGTGTAGAAGTTGTTGTATTGAATATTCCCTGCAACCATAAGTCAGGACTTATTCAGCACTGCAGCTAATTAGACTATAATGGGAGGCTTTTTGTTGTTGGTTGAGCTGGAGGGAAGAAAGGCCAGTGATTGTTGCAAAGTGACAAGTGAATCATAGCTAACTGCCTTCACTGGTATTATTTCTCAGCTCCACTCCAATCGGTGCAGACAGAGCAGACTAATGGATTTGACTCTGAAATAATTGACAACTGACAGTTAATGGCTATTTGTTGACCTTCAGTCAGAAACTACACATTCACTGTGGTGAGAGAGTGACTTTGCAGACCTCACGCTGTAATAATTTATGGATTTGTTTGACCTTCACCAGTGGGTTTGGTGACTCTTTTCCTTCCTGTTGATGCCATAGGAATGATATCCTGTTGAATGTAATCCATCTGTCTCTGTGGTGGTGGGGGGGTGGGGGGGTGCTGGTCAGGTGCATATCTAGCAGATATGAGGTGGGAGGAGGGGCAACGGAGCTTTATCCGGCTCACCTTTACTGACCGGTGTAATAAGATTACCTGCTTTGCACGTCATGGCCACAGAGAGAGACAGAGAGAGAGAGAGAGAGAGAGAGAAAGAGAGAGAGATGGAGAGGGGGTGGGGGGAGCCTTGAACAGGGCTGCACCCTGCAGTTTGCTCGCATTAGACCCGGGATACAGTCCTCCGGTAAAGTGTTGCTGCTTCTTGCTGTGTCGGGCTAAAGACTCTGGGGCAGCAGAGTACTGATGTGCCCGTGTGAGCAGGCTGTAGCTGCCCTGCCAGCCGGTATCTGTGGCTCCGCTGCCCGCCTAAAAGGATTTTTGTTGAGTGCTTCTGGAGCCAAAACATGGTAAGACGTTATTTTAGTTCTCTGGACGACTATCGTTATTACTCGTACGCGCATTACTCACTATATGTGATACGCACACGTAACCCCCATCAATGCTGTCACTGAGTAATTGTCTCTTTGACCGCGAAACAGGCGCTTGTTGAGGGAGGCTTGCATTGCCAACATTTTCACCGTATCATGTCGATTCCCTGCCGTGAAATGAGTAATCCATTGGCAAGGCGCAGTGTTTCACCTCAACTCTGCCCTGATCTGGGCTGCTAATCTCTGGAGGGTGAAGTTTTCAAACACTGACTGAGCGCATCAGCGTTCACTTTGGATTATCTGAGGATGAGATCCCATTAATGCATGTGGTTGAACGTAAAAATGCAGTTATGGGTTTGTCAGACCTCGGAGATTCTAACGCTGACTGCCTCTGTTTTTTTTATTCGTTTTTCAAAAAAAACACATTTCAATCAGCTTTTGATTTGTATTTGAGCTGAAATAATTTATTTCTTTGGTGAGGAAACCTAATGAATGTATCAGTTGACTGGCTGAGCGTCGACAGCTGCATTTGTTATTAGTTGACTTTGTATCCCGCCTCTTATGCATATCAACCACAGCACTTTACGGAGAGCACGATTGCCACGCAATAACTACCCTCGCGAGTGTGAGCAGTATGGCGCTGCAGGAGGTAATGCATGCCCCCTCAAAACTTCCTTCACTGGCGCTCTCCTTTCACAGGCTCTCAGCAGCACATTAAAGAGAGACGTTACAAGGTTGATTTGCTCCTGAAATGTGCTCTTTTTAGACTTTTGAAACCTGAATGTCACAATGGAGACAAGTGGTTCACTTGGCTTTTGGGACCCTACAGGTGTCTGAGATGAATTGGAAGCAGAAACATTATTTCTTTTCCATGCCAAAATAGTATGATAATATTGCACCTATACCTTATGATTTAATGTTGTTGTCCATTTTGGTATTAACACTGTGCCACAAACAGCTGTAGAGCCCTGCAGAGCAATCATGTTTAAAGCAAGTTCATTTGACCGTGACAGTTTGGACTCTCTTGAGACTTCACGTTCCCATTAACTAAACATCCGTGCTAACAGAAAAATCCTACAACTATCAGCCCATAGGGTATTCATTAATTAATAACATTAGTGGTAAGTAGTTAATAACATTAATGGCAGCTGCACTCCATTTAGGTGTCAGTTCTAGTGGCTTGTCCAACAGTGACACTTAAATGAAATGGACCTCATTATTAATGTTATGAGTGACATCTGAGCTTCTCTTGCTATTACTACAAGTAGAAAAGTTTTCTTGGTGGACAGTGCTATCAGGTGACTTTTGCTACTGTAAGATAAAAGGTATAAAAGCGCCATAGGAGGCTGGTAGGTGGACCTTGAGTGAAGATTTTTCTGCCAATCTACTTTAATATTAGTGCTGTGCAATTTTTTTCAAGTGGCCCTTTTAGCTATTCACACCAGTGTAGAAAGGTCAGAAGTAAGGACTTGTTGGAAAACTGCAGATGAGTTGATGCTTTAACATTTGTGGAACAATCCACAGGTTGTCTAGATGCTTCATTATAAACTAACAGGCATCGCTACGCTGATTAGTAATTAGACACCTGTCCCTGGATGTTAGACAGTCAGCTTCAAATGGCTTCTGCACCATATGTTCACATGTGTGTCAGCATGCATGTGTCCCTTTTTTTTTCAGTGCACCTTGTCATTTAGAAGCACATCTGTAATGTTATTTAAGATTAACTAGTTGATTAATCTGTCGATTACTCTTTCTAGTAAAAAATTCACTTCAGTGCCCAAGGTGATGGCTGCAACTATCAGTCCAAAACCCACAGATATTCAGTTTATCCTGAAAAGCTGAAAACACTGCAGCAAATTCTCACATTGAAGGAGCCAGAACTGAGGGATGTTTGGCATTTTTGCTTGAAGAATTTCTTTTTTACACTTTTTCAATTACTTAATCAATTAGAGTAGTTGCTGATTCATTTTTATCTCAAAGAGTTTCATATCTAAAGCCTTGATAGAAAACTCCATTTCGACCCCTCCTGTTGCATTGTAGTTACCATAGACTGTACAAAAGAATGGATGTAGTATCTGTAACATCTGTAGGTTTGTGAGCGGAGGTTTTAAAACTGGGTTCACAGCCATTTTCAAAATGGCCACCAAGACAAGTATTAGATGGTGTGGAATTCGCATTAAGATCCTGAACTTTCTTTGAGTATTTTTTCAGGCCATTAGAAGAACTACATATGAAGGTACTTTGGCACTGCAGCTTTGGTATTTGCAGTTTGATAAATGTGAGGTCTTTACCACTGGTATGAGCTTCAAGACTGGTAAAAGATATATGCCATTTTTACTGTCATGATGGAAGACAGGCAGCTCGAGGCATCCTCTCTTTAAGTATTAATAGGGCGAACTAAAAAGACTATAAAAAAAGTGGACCAGAGGGGATAAATTAGGCAGTGGTGAATTACCGTTCGAAGTAATGGAGTCCCTTGTTCACACCAAAGCATAGAGAGGAAAGCCTGCAGGGTGTGGCATATACAGGTGGTAGTCTAAAAGAGACTAATCATCTCACTTTGTTGCAGGCCTCAACTAGACATAGCAGGTTGTATCAGATGGGGCTGGCTTGTAAGGGAACTGGATGGCTTCCCGTGTTATTCCACCTCAGCATTATCTTTCAGTATTGAAATACAATGCTTAGCAGTCAACAATGACACAGCTCAAGCCACCTCATGCTCCTATCGCTTTGGGTGAGCAGTTTGCTTTCATTTAGTCTTCACCTCTTCATTATATGCGCTCACACCAGGTGTGTGTGTGTGCGCGCGCGCGTACGTGATAAAACGGTAATTAACAAAGCCTGCAACACTCCCATGACTGACTAATCTTGTCTGTTGCATCAGCGCTTCTCACAAGAAGCATTCTGGTGGTGTAACAAATAAGAGTGTACTAATTTTGCAGCCCTTGAGCAATAAAGGCAGAAAACAATCCTGGGAGTTAAAATATGGGATAATTTTAGGCTTATTGTATTGTTTAATGCTAAAATGTGTAACATAAGGCACTGCGAGATAAAGGAAGAGTGATATTCTCTGCAGTGTTTCTACTCTAAACATTTTGAAGTCACAATCACATGATTTTGCAGAGGGCTTTCAATTTGAAGTGAAGGATACAGGACTTGGAGACACACCCATGCACCCAACAAGAGGGAGAGATGAGAAATAACAGAAATGACAGAAAGGAGAAATAAGATTGGAAAGATGCACAGGTTGACTAAGGTCCGACGCTAATACTCTTTAGCAAGGCAGTATAGAAAACAGCAGCTGCAGTTACTCATTTTAGCCGGTGCTGAGCAGCCCTCTGTCTGGTTAAAATAACAAATGATACCAGTGGTACGTTGTATCAGCTGTCACTAACTAATGTTAGTAATGTTCTGTTCATAACTTGATGTAAGGACTAAATTAAACTTAGCTGTTGTCGGTTTGTGTGCTCGCTACACACCGTTAAGCACTTGTCAAAGATGGTTTGTGAGGTTCCACTCTCTCACATCACTGTACAACCACAGATGAAGAGTGTTTCCTTCGTTCATAGAAACAGAGTGAGATGTCTTCTTTACATCCATATCACTGCTAGGGGGCATTCTCCCAGCTGAACTTTCTGTCTTATCATATCAGTGATTTAAGCTTAAAAACTATAGTTTTGAACCATGACCTTCTGTATTTGTTTAGTATCAGTATCAACATTGTGATGTCTGTCATAATTACATAAGTATTAAATAAACCCAGAAAGAAAAAATATTAAATGAATAGTGTACATTTTGATAAATATTTGATTATTAATTGATTAATATTGACATTTTGATTGGGGGGGCTGCCCCACCTCCCCCAGCTCCCGTAGCTCCCCCAGCTGCTTAAAAATCCTAGAGAAAACACTGAGACATTGCATTTGTCTGTCTTTGGATATGTTCCAGCTTCCCTCCCCTGTCTTTCTCACTCACCTTCAAGCTCATTGGTTAAATGTTTAAAAATGGATCAGGAGGGTGTATTTGCATTTAAAAATACAAATACAAAAACACACGAAGGAAAGCACAAACATTCATTATCTGCTTTCTTAGAGCAGCATTAACTTTGGCTTGATATTATCCAGATCTGTCAAACACATTGAAACACCAAGATTAAACCAAAAAGCAGGCAAGACTTTAAGGTCAGGGAAGTAATTAGATAAAGGGTGACAGGTCAGCACTATAGAGCACTTTTAGAATTTTTGCTCTCAGGTTTCAAAGAGTGAAAAGACAGGATGAGTTACAAAATGGGATTTCATCATAGGATAAAGAATATTTTCCCCACAGTGCATTACTAACATAACTTACTTATCATTCAGCAAATATGACTTTATTCATATGCACAATGGACACCTCAGGGTAACCATTTCAATATTATTTGATAAGAGACTCGTGGGTAGTGATGCCTGAAATGATTTGGGCCCAAGTGCACAGGAAGAGGAGCAGTTGTGAAACGCTTTTTCTTTCTTTTCACCTTCCTCCTGGTGTTTTCATTTCCAATGATGCTCTTTCACAGATTCAGAGGAGATGCTGTAGGTTGCAAGCCTGTGTTATGACTTACCGCCTTCCCGCTCTCTGTTTCCATGTGGGGGAGGGTGGGTTTTGCTCAGCAAGAACACCATTATCAGATCAGCAGCTCAGTGTCAGATATCAGAGGTAATAAACTCTATTTCATCGTCGTCCCCTGTAGTGGAGTGAAACGTGCGAATGGGAACCATTAGTACTGAACCCGTATCACAGGCTGCAGTGGACATAGAAATGAGTCAAAGACACAGGTATGGTGCAAGAGATTGACAGATGATCTGATGTCTGCATCAGGGGAATGGTGTCAGTGTAGTTTGAAGTTTGATATAATCACACTAATCTTGAGTGGTGGATCTTTTCCTTTTCATCAATCAGTCTCAAATCGTCTGCATCTCTGCCCTCTTATTGCTCCCCTAATCACTGTCAATTATGAATTTGTCAAAAGTTTTGCATGTCAGTCTACTTATTATATGTGAAAAACAAATGAACTATTTCAATATATGTGCAATGTGATTGTTCTGCATTCAGTGCTTACTTTACCAGTGTCTTTGCTGTCAGTTCTTTGTTCAAATCCTCATCTCACCTCTGCAATTCCAGTTGGGCGATGTCCACTGAATTGGTGCATGACAATATCCACAGTAAAATGTCGCGATGGACGATGATGTACACAAGGTGGTGTTTTCTGAACAGACAGAAAGCCCAAAGCAATTCATACAAATGAAAAGCAATCTGAAATGAAATTGAAAAAAAAAAAGAATTTTCCACAACATAATCATAATGAGAAAAGTATTTTTCCTGTCTCATTCAGATGTTGACAGTCAGATCCCTTGTTTGGTATTTCACTGGTTTATCCACATTAGGTCTTTGACATTTAACTGGCATGATGTCCATGTACGACAACAGAGTGGCATTCTGTGTTACTTTATCCATTATGGAATAAAACATTTGGTTTATCAGCAATAACTCCCTGGTACAGTGCAGATGCCTGACAAACTTTGGGGTTCACCATCATGATAACTGTCAGCTATCAGTCTAGTGAGAGCTTAAACAAAGGCAGTATTTCAAGGATAAAATGCATATGTAGGTATGGATGCTCTTAAAACAAATTAGCATAAGGAATGTTGGGACAGTAAGTCGCAGTTAATAAGCTTACAGAGACTTGAGGTATTGTATAGAAGCCAAGCAGTAAAGCCAGTGAAGCATTGGATTTCATACTCTTCCTTAATTAACTGTAGATCACGTATCACGTATCATCATTGTAACTAGCTAGTCAACATTTGTTTATTTTTTTCCTGTCATGAAAGGTATTTAGTGGCACTGCCGCTGGGACACTATGTGCTGTTAGCTAAAACCTGCTTGAAGAAAAATGATATGTATCTTGGCCTTTGACCAGTTTACTTTGTAATGGGAAGTTTATTGAAAAAGTAAAAAAAAAAAATCTGAAGCAATAAGACTCAATTTGAAAGTTGAATTTAGGGCATTTGCAATATTTATTTGTTTATTGTGACTTGAGTCTGACTGGGTGTGTTCCAGCTGTGAGCTCTTGACTAGAGGGTGGCTGGCATTACATCTGTGGTGCCTGTCACCACAGCAGAAATTCCCTTGAGCCATGCTTTAAACACTGTGGTACACTGCAGCAGTGCAAACAACAGTGTAGACCAAACTTTCTGAAAGTTATACTCTGCCATGTTTCTCACCATTACTGTCTAATACACAACATTGCTACTGATGCATTTACACACCATTTATTCACCCCCAGAATTGTAAGAATGTGTGAATTAGCTGGAAACATCATTTTCAACCGAATTTATCTTGCGTATACAATGATGACAAGTTGAAATATACTGCTTGTCCTGGTTAAAGTACATACTAGAGATTAAGTGACATGCACATACATTACACAGTGTTGTTTGCCTTTAATTTATAAAACTATAAATATGAGTAGCGACCACAAACTTTATCTCAGAAATCACTTGATTTAAAACTATAGTATTACATTTAAGCGTGTCATGTTGTGAATGGAAAGGAATCCCCTGTGGAGATGTCACTTGTTAACCTCCCACATAGATCCTTACTCTGACCAGACTGTTTGATGTAAAAAAAATTCTAACTAAATGCCTAAATATTGTCACATTATCATTCCTAACATTGTACCCAAATGTCCCTTACTTAACACCATCTACCCGTATGCCAAAATTTTGTATGTTCAATGGCTAGTATCACTATATGAATTCAGTTTCTTTCCTACCATGTGATAGGTTGCTTAATAGACATTGTAGTGGTTTGGCTGACTCTTTCTAATCAACTGCTTTCTGATGTAGACTATTGTATTAGAATGTTTTAGTGCTTCAGTATCTTCAGTACATGGGGCTGAGGTCAAAGATGCGCTTTGGGTTTAGGCTTTCAGATAGTCCCTGACTGTGGTTCTACTGCTTTTTAAAGAATCACTGACATATTCACCTGAATGCTACTCAGGGCTGTGTTGGCTCATAAAAGACCAATTTCAATAAAAAAAGGAGTGCACTCTGTCTTTTATATCAGTCATTATAGTTAAAGACAACCAAAAGCCAGTGTGCTAAATTTGTAGGCTAACGTCATTACTGCTCAGTCTTTCAAAAGTACGCTGACTTTTTAAATGAATATTTTCACACTGTCATGAATTTGGTGTCGAGAATCATGGAATTTCATTGGTATTATTGCCAACTACAAAATTACTGGTATCGTGACATCCTTACATTGCAGCCAAGTGGCAGATAGCAATGCATAGTAGCTCAATCATTAGTTATTGTATATTCCAAGTCCTCTGAACCCTTCCTCAAGCACACTGTATTCATTTACTTAAACATCTCTTTATGTTTTTCTTTTTTCAGCTGCATTGTTCATCCTGATGAATACACAAAAGTGACCACATGCTTTATAATTCTAAACATTCCCTTTTTGGATTTTATTTTTCTGTGGAGGGATTAGTCCTTCCGTTATGTGTGAAAGGTTCAAGACAAACCCCGTGACAACCGCAGCCATTAGCAGGCTGCGATTAGCAGGGGTAAAAGTCACCCACTGAGGTGAAAGATTTTCAAAAAGTCAAAAACATTCTTTTGTTTGGCAACAGCTGCGTGTGTTTAAGACCATGTGGCTAAGTGGTTCCTATTGTGCAGAGCAGTGTGCCTTGTGACATGGATAGGGCATTGTTGATGCTAAGCAGGCAGTGCAGAGTGGTCGGGGCACCCACATGGACTGAGCTCAGCGAGGGTTTAGAGATTTAGAATGCGGTCATGAGATGACTAAGGCATTAGGATTAGAACCTCTGAGATCTGTGCCTCACCCGCTCTGAATTAGACAAAATTAGAGGTTTAGCAGACCACCAGGCTCTGTTGACATTAGATGCAGCTGAATGCATTATCTACTCACTGCACTGCATGTAGGTTTACTTCTCAGCTTCCTGTTATGGGTTATTCAAAAATAATTGAGAAAAAGATATGGTCATTTAAGTATGATATATGTACTAGGGCCGAGTGGTTTCTGCGTTTGCTCCAATTATGGTTCATTGTAAGTTTTTCCTTTTTAATTTATTCAACAAAACAAAAATAATATATTCTTGACATCAACAGAAGATTGTAGTGCATCCCACTGCTGTTCATCCGTATCATGCTGACTTTCTGCTGCCTCCCCCTCAGCTGCTCCTTCATGTCCTGCAGCCATCACTTTCTCCTGACACTACATGATACAGTGGCATGAAAACCACTAGGCCATTACTACTTACCATGTTATCCTGCTTACTTTATAACATGTAATAACCTGTCAAAATGTATTGTATGTATGTATGTATTGTAATTATATGGTTGTACCCCTTTTCTGGTTGCATCTCTCACTAATGCCTTTATTCCACATCATTAAAACACAGTAGTGTACAATCAGCTGCCCTAACATGTGATTATGACAAAAATACTGTACATTTTCCAGCTGGCCTGACATTTTCCAGGGGATACCTGCTTGTTACTTTGACGTACCATTGGTATAGCCAGCCGTAATAGTGTTATGCTTCACCAAGGAGTGAATACATGCATTTCCACTGCAGCCACAACAGTGGATAAACAACCCCATGGTATCTTTGTCCTGTTTGGCAGCATGACTTATTGGAGTCCAACCTTGGACGGTGTCCTCCTTCAAACTAAAGCTCTGCCTTATGCTAAACTGGCTCAGTATCTGTGTGGCTGTGCTGATGACCGTAGCGAAAGTGTAGTTTTTAAAGTTCGCAGTGCTTGCAACTTGATTCTAACAGAATCACTGGTTTGGAGATTATTTTCATGCCTATGTTGCTACAGTATATATGCTTTATGTGCTCCTTCACATTAAAAGCTTTTCAACTGCTAACCAGTCAGAGGTTTTCATTGTGAAGCGGGTAGCTTCAGTGTATTTGTCACCCAGTTAGAAGGGCTTTGTTATTGTTTAATAAAAACTGGTGTACACAACAAGAGGTGGACATATTTGGTGCATTTTAGTCAGGTGAAAGGTTTACGCTGTGTCTTTGCACCGAGGATGTTTTAGTGGTGTCTTCCAGTCGTCCAGCTCACGCTCATTTGATGGAATATGCTTCAATTTTAATTAGTCCAGGTCTATTTTCCTTTATTGTACATGCGTAACTACAGTGATTGCATGTTATAAGTGCTTCCAAAACACAAGTGACTAACACTTCAATACAGTGCCTGAGTGGCTCTTGTGTAAACCTTCACAGAGCTAGAGCATTTGTCAGTGAGGCTCACCAGTGTAGACAACTTTGAAATATTCTTGGATACTGCTCATCATCACCACATCTTTACTTATTGATTAAGTATTTCTAATGACGTAGGATACGCAATTATGTGTTGCGGTATGCAACAGTCATGATAACCACTGGAGCCCTCATTTCCTCTTAGTTTTTCTGTTGTCAAATGTATATTTGTCTGTAAAAGTACATTGCATAAACAAGTGCACAGAGTTTATCATGTTAAAACAATCCCAGTCCATCACAATAATCATGAGAGCACTCAGGGCCCACATTAAATCTTTCATTTGCTAGTAGCAACTCTGCAAAAGCAAATAATGGCGTTTATACATCTTCCCATTAGGGTCAGACTTTTCAGCAGAAATACCCAGGCTAAACAACCCAAACTTTATGGCTGTGTTTAGCATCAGCACAAGTCAGCTAAGCACAGTTCTTCACAGGGAATATGATAAAATGCACTTTGTGACACAGGTGGGATGAAAGAAAAAATTATATAATTAGGGAAACCGAATGAACATTAACTGCGTAATAGCTTTTCATTTCTGTGTCAAGTGCACATTGAGATCACTGCTCGCACTGAGGGCTACTCTCTCCCACAGCCACATGCACAGAATGAGCACTCACTCAGGAATCACTCATAATGGCAGTTACATCATCCTGCAGAGGGAAGCACCTGCAGTGTTAGTGACTGAACACCAGCAATATATTGAATTTTAGAGCAATGTGATGAGGTTGTTAGAAATTTTTAAACATTTTAATTAAATGCTTTGTTTGTTTAGCATGAGTTTGTAGAACTATGTGACTAATTTTGGTAATGACAGGCCCCTGTATGATATGTTGTCATGTTGATATATCTCTTAGCCCCAGTCTTTCTAATTGTGTTCGTCTCTGCCATTAAGCAATACGTTTAAAATAAAATTGTCAGTAAACAGCATTCTAGGAACTTCCTGCTTTCCTAATTTGTCAGACTATAATGAAAGATCAGAGCAGGCTGAAATGCAGGCAGTGATCGCTCAGAAGCTTGAACCAAATTGAAATCTGTGAGGGAGAGAGTTGCAAGTAGCCAAAGTAGACGTTTGCCAAAAGACATTACTGACTGAAGTTATTTACTTTTGTTCTATAAGGTGAACCATTTGAGTTGCACTGTTTCATAGGAAGTAAAACTGAGACTTTGATAGGAGAAATCTGTAAAAAATGTTAATTTTTTGCCATTTACTGTTAAATAGGCTGGTATCATGGCTTAGAAAATGGAAAAAAGCTAATGAGGTGTAAAACCCATTTTTCATTTCACTGTGACTTTAAGAGCAAATTAAAAAGCAGTTTCCTAAATGGCAGCGAGTGAAGGCTCTACTCACCAGGAACTGGATCCTTTTTGCCGAGTCATCCTTTTAGTTCTCTTTGGTTCAAATATCACTGATCAGTTAAATTAGCAAACACAAGCATGGCGTGTGCAGTTTACTAATATCGAGTCTAGTTTGAACAATTAATTCTCGTAGTTAACTAAGATTGGCTGGTACAGCTGAAAGTATGGTGGCGTGTCTGGCCCAGCAGTGCAGAGCACGTCCTCTAAGCCTCCTTGTCTCAGTGATCAAATACCTCAGAGTAATCAGTTAATGAATTGCTTTGATATCTATGAACTGGTGTAGGTGGGTTCTATAGATAAACACAGGAGAACAGACTGATAAGGTTTTAGTAGCAGCTGCTTGCCTGGATGTTTAGCCTGATCTTTCTGTGTAGTGTTTGAACGTATCTGTAGCTGGGCTTGAGCCATGTGCTGGCCGGCCTTAAAGCCACCACTGATTACATCTCACAGTAGGTAATGAATAGCTCTGCACTGGTTCTAGCACACCTAATCCAACTGACTCCACATTTGCTTTAGTTAATAATCATACAGTTGGCTTTTTGTGAACTTTTGTGAATACGTACGCACGTGTGTGTCCGTGTGTGATCTTAAAGTGGTATCACACTTGTTTACACTCCTTAGTTTTATGGTACATGTCAGCATTGAGCAGTTGGTGTTATGTTACTGTGACAGGTATATGACGTGCTTGATTTTCAGGCTGTTGCGATCAACTTTCAGGTGAGACATTACACACCTATGATGTTATCTGTTGAGACTTTTTGGTCATTTACCATCAGCAATGGTGGCCTAACCCCACTGTTACTACTGTGTAAAAAATCCTAGAGGAAACACTGAGTTAATCACAGGGTTGATGGTTCAATTCCCAGCCCCTCTTGTCCACATGTTGAGAGGCCAGACACTGAACCCCACATTGCCCTCAGGGGTCAGGCTAAATGCAGCCAGCTAGCATTTATCTGAATTGAAGTCCTAATCACACATAAGCCGGGCTGAAGCTGCACCATGCTGAACTGTGTGAAATTCTTTAAAGTTGAAACAGTCAATTAATCGATCAGTTGTTCAACAGAAAGATAATCAGCAACTATATAATTGATTAAATGTGTTTTGAAGCTAAGATGCAAAAATTGTTTTGTTCCATGTTCTTCACTGTGTGGATTTACTGCTTTTCTGTGTTTTATATCATTATAAACTGAATGTGTCTCGGTTTTGGACTGGAGGTCGGAAAAAGACTAAACTTTCGTAGGTCGATCATTAGTTTTAAAAGATGGTGGTAATGTTGCTAGAATATTAAGGATGTTTACTATTAACAGCGATTAATACCACCCTCCATGAAAGCAAGACTTTTGGAATGGTTTGATGTTGCAGAATAGTTCTACAATGTGCTTCATTTTTTTATGATTTGTGACTAATTGACAAATAGTGGTAGCTACAGTGGCCTCATTATTTAATGACACATTTTCCTGTATTATCGTTGTGATTAAATGTATAGCTATGAAATCACAGCATGAAAATTGCATTGATATTTTCTAGGAG
Source organism: Seriola aureovittata (assembly GCF_021018895.1). NCBI lineage: Eukaryota > Metazoa > Chordata > Actinopteri > Carangiformes > Carangidae > Seriola > Seriola aureovittata. The sequence goes on from NC_079377.1 coordinate 15,278,910, forward strand.
GTAATTTGTGGTTGAAAGTGAAGGAGATGTTACAGTACATTTAACATTGCCATCTACTGCATTAAAAAGCTCAGAGCTTGGCAAAGCTTTTGGAAAAATCATCAGACATTACAACAACACACAGCATATTATGTAAGCATATTTTACAGAGTAAAACCCTGTCTGTTGAGTAAGGAAATTCTTCTTTTCAGGATGTCTGGAATTATGCAGAACATCTCTGCTGTGGCTCTGTGCCAACTCGGCCAGTCTGGACAGATGAGAGTCTGAACATGTCTTGTGGCTGTGGATACATGAATGCATTTGGTAATGGGTGAAATATGTGAGAAGTACAACATGGGTGGACACTGGGTGAAGTTGGTGCAAACTGAGAGTCCCCTCGCAATGGCAGGAGGGTTGACAAGCATGTTAGTAAGTACATAAAATGTTGCAAACTACACACAGGAAGCATCAGTTTTCTTGCTGAATGGATAGAGTGCTTAGTCACCCAGCCAGCCAATCAAATGCTTTTAATCTTATGAAATAATCCAAAAACCCATTTGCTTCCCTGCCTCGGCCCCTTTCTCCTTACTCCAAGCTTTTATTCTCGTGTGTTGTTCAGGGTTCAGGGTCTATTAAACATTTTTAATTGATCAGTGTTTCCAGTTTCCAATCCAGTTCCAATCTATTGTTTATTTTATCTTATTGTCTTCTGTGTAAATGTAAAATGACAAAGCATGTGGCCTGTAGGTGTTTTAAATTCGAATATGACAGGACAGTCTGCTGCTATTGTAATTCAAATTGGGATGTGATAAGGTTGTAAACACGGTGATTAAACAAATACTCCTTGTGTTGCAGTTTATTTAAGCACTCTGGCATAATTGAGTAAAATAACATTCACTGATACCTAATTTATGAACCCATGTGCTGCTGGCGTCTCCCTGTTTTTATTACTTAGATCTTAGTATAATTTATAGTGCATTGTTTTTCATTCAGTCACTTGATCAATCGGATGACATGGCTCTGTGCGGTAAACAGAGATGGGGAGGATCCGCTCAAGATGTAAATCTGGTGCTTCTGCTACACTGATGAGTCCAAAATTTTCATTACCTGCACTAAGGGGAGGAGGCTGATAAACGTATGAGACTGATGAGGATGCCAAATCACTTGAGAAATGACTGTTTTCTCCAGTCACCATATGAGGCCTTTTGTTACTGAAAGTACAGCACGGGGATTCAAAGGAACTCAGTGTCACCACCTACTTTCACAACCTTGATAAACTTATTGTACCATAGCTACGCATCTCAGTTTAAGTTTGGTAGTACGGTGTTTAGACTTGATGTTTTAAAGTTTAAAACTAATAATTTGCAGAACAAAACAAACAGAAAATGTGTAGCTGCTGCAACAAAAAATCCTAATGTTTTCACTCAATGGTTTATTGTTCCATCTGTAGGTTGGATCATTTTAAACCATTAAAGCTGGCACATCTACAGTGCTTTTGACACTGTACTTACTGTGCTGTTGACACTCTACTTACTGTGCTGTTGACAAATGTTATTACAGTAACTTGTTGGGCTGCACCTGCCCTGAAGGACAAAGACGACAAAGTCAAACGCACAGCAGAGGCAACACACTGGCACAATGTGTTAGTATTTACTAGGGTGGCAATTAAGTTATTGTCATTATAGACTACTCGGTCCATTATTTTAATAATTAATTCTATAAAGATGTCAGAAGGTAGTGACAAATGCCCATCACAGTTCTACAGACTCCAAGGTGACATCCTCAAATATCTTTTTTTAGCCTGACTAACAGTCCAAAACACAAAGACAGTTTACAATGATATAGAATGGAGTGAAACAGCAAATTCTCACTTTGAAGTAGGTGGAATTTGAGATTATTTTTTCCTTTGCCCTAAATATCCTGTTTGATTATTTTATGTCTTTTAATTTTTCAAATATTTGCTATATCACTCTGCATGTCCATCACTAAATATCCATGTTAATACGGTGATAATGATTTCACCCATATATCCCAGCACTCGTATTTACACTGTAGTGAAATAAGTAACAGTCAGAGATTGTTAGAGTGTGGCATGTCAGTCAGATTATGTCAGTTAATCTTGGCTTCTCTTCCTCTAGTCCATTTTGTTCTGCTACAGTGGATGAGTGTGCTGTTACATATTTAACAGACACTGGTGGTAGAGTGACCCACTCAAAACTCCTCCACTGTCAGCTATCAAAGCAAGGCGGCATCCACACCTCTACTTAACAGCTGGAAAACAACAGTGAGGTGTCATTATTTCACTGCTTGAGTGGTCACCATCTCAGATCCACATTCTCTGTCTGGCAATTTCAGGTGTTTTGTAGAGTTGAATAGATGTATTTTGAGAAAACAATTCATGGGGACAGCGCAGCACTACACTGTTTGATGCAGTCTGCACATGAGAGATATGCATTTTGCTGCTGATTATGTAGAGGTCCCGTCTCTGCAGAGGTCCAGACCGACTCTTTAGTACATTAGCTTTTACCTTATAAAATGTCTTTACCCTTCCTGCAATTTATTGTTTCATGTTTCAGTGAAAACTGGGTTTAACTTAATTATTTTGTCAATATAAATTCAAAAGACTCAAAAGCTGTACAAATTGAAAAATAACTTGGAATTAACTTTTTGAAATTAGAAACCAGCCAAAAGAAAATTAAAAGTTTTTAAGCCATAAATATAATTATTTCTCACACACTTCATTCATCTTCATGAGTCAAAGCCGGTCTTTTCACTTCTGAGAATAATAGCACTGCCGTTAGCAGGGAATTGGGCATGAAGGTGAAACCTTGCTGGTCATGGTGCTTTGCTCAGATAGCATCCTCTGGTCCTATGAACAACAGCCGAAGTAACAACCCTTCCTTTTACTAGGCTACTGACTCAACATCCTATGAACTGAAAGTGAGTTGTGACTTCTGAGTGGTTTTATCTGCTCCAAACACTGAAGCAAACATGTAAAGACTTTTCTTCTAACAAAGCTGCCAAGAAAACAAGTTCACTTCTGGGTGGTATACTGAGAAATTGAACATTGAATTGATTTTTTTTTCTGTTTCTTCAAGCTGCTTCTAGCAGCTAATGACTACCACAAATTAGCAATTGATTGGGACCTTTTTTGTCACTTTTTACCAAACCCATGTCCAAATCTCCCATGAGGCTCCTGTGTGACTATTTGGCATTAACTGTCACTGTACTATTAAGTCTGAATATTTAAGAAGTTATCAATACTCATTTCCACTTGGAGCAGTACATCATTAATAACATCATGTTTCCTGCTTTTGCTGACATGTTTGGCTTTAAAGCGTTAATAAAAGTTGTGTTTTGTAATATCCTGACATCTCTGACAGCCTGTCAACACCAAAGCACATGAACAGGAAGAGGTGGAAAAAGAACTCGATGCCGGATGAGAGGCGATCGAAGAAACACAGACAGCAGAAGAAAGAGAGACAAGCTGCATTTTTTTTTTTTTTCTTCTTCCAGGGAGTGCAAAGCCCCTGCACTTAGGGGATAAAGAACTGCATCTTCACTCTCAGTGTAATCCATAACTGTGATTGCTTCATTCACCTCTCCTTACCTTACCTTGAACACCGTCTGCTCCTTCTTGTCCACCCTCTGTGTCTTAAGTTTAAGCACTTTTCCCCTGTTCTGCTGAAGAGATATGAGGGCAGAGATACTGTATAAACATATAGGTGTATTCTTTTGGCAGAATCAAGTTGGAGGGAGTTGTGGTTGGATTGCAGGTACATGATATGCAGCAACATAGAGCAGAGTGGAACTGAACTGTCGCCGTTAGCCTTTCACCAAAGCTTTGTAGAATTGCTTAAAATCCAGATATGTGTTCATGATGTGACTAATGGGTTATTATGAGAAGATTGCTTCAGAAAGAGTATTGGAGCCATTTTTCTTTCAGTACTCAGTCAGCAAGCTCTCCAGTTTCCCTGTTCATTAAGTTTGAAGGAACATTGTTGTTAGCCTATGTAAATGAGATACAGCGTTCCCATGTCAACCAAGAGGAGATTTGGAGGAAGCTGTGGAGAGAAATGACTTGTCTCTTTGGGGTGGCTGGTTGTGCAGGTCTGAGTTTTCTCATGTGAAAGGGATCAAAGCAATCTTACTCAGCCCCCTTAAGAAAGATAGATGTACGAATGTGGGAAATCAAATCCGCTTCAAAAGGGAACACCACTGGGAGCCGGAGAGATGAGAAGGCAGTGAGAGAATAGGAAACCAGTGTGAAATCACTCTTGTTGTTGCACTGTAAGAGCAGAGAACACAGCTGTCTCCTGCTGTCCACAGAGTGTACATGCAAGATGTCTGTCGTTTGGGTACAGTGGGTTCAATGTCTGCACAGATTTGGAAGAAGGCAATTAACCAAATACAAACTGTACAATGTGTGCCAACGAGCAGAGAGAGAAGCGAAAGAGAGGGAAATCACCCTCGCAAATGAACAAGCGTTAGTCTGAGTTAGAAATTTTGATTTTGTCAAACACGCTTTGATATGATAGTGTTGATGTCTGAGTCCCCTCCCGTCCCCTTAGCATATGCTATGAAAGCTGATTTCACAGCTTATTGCCTGCTCTGAGAATAAGCCTTGTGAAGAAGGTGTGACATCAAATAGCTCAGACAGACAGAAGCAAAAAAAATACCCTCTTATTCCTCGTAGTGACACCTTACCTTCCTGTAGCTCAGACTGGAGGGTGTGTGCTATGGATCTGCGTGAGCAATGCTCGCCAAGGAAGGCTCAGCATACAATCTCTATGCACAGCTTTGCTTGTAATTTCCACTAGAGCCTGAATAGGTGTATTTACTGTAAATCCTGTCTGTCAGTTTGGTTCAGACACCATAATGTATGGAGCTGATGCAATGTCTGTGATGCATTTTGCTGACAGTTTGACTCTTCAGAGCTGGTGACTTGGAACTTTGGTGATACAAGGTTATAACTTCTGGCAAGGATGTTTTGCTCACCTGTCTGCACAACGTTATCCCAAATAAATTCCACCTGAAATGTATTTCCTCTTGTGTGTATGAAATATTCACCCCCTGTAGAGTTGGAAAGATGTTTTTATGCCTCCGTGCCGGCAACAGCAATGGCTGGAGGCATTATGTTTTCATGTTGTCCATCCCTACATACATCCGTCCGTGCCTTTCTTGTGAACGGAATATCTTAGTAACGTCTTGAGGCAATTTCTTCAAAATTGGCACAAACATTCACTGGGTCTCAAAGATGAACTGATAAGATTTTTATGGGTAAAGGTCAGTTGAAGTTGAAGGTCACAGTGACATGTTCTTTTGAATGCGATATATCAGGAACGCCCAGAGGGAATTTCATTTCATCTGTCACAAACAGAGGTCACTGTGACCTACCAAAAGGTGGTCAAGAATAGTGGATGGGTTCATCTTAAATTTGATTGCAGTAGTCATAAGTAATAGGGGCTAGGCTGCTCAGAAAACACTTTCTACATAATCTTTTATTCTGAACATATTAAAACATGTTTACATTGAGTCATATTTTCACCAAAATGAAGTACACTGCTATCGTTCTGGGCTCTGCGCACGGCATGAATTCCCCATCAAATTATACAAAGATTTTACACATGGAGGTAAATTAACTGAAGACCCTAATTCCATGATTGATTTTGGAGTAATCCAGAAGTAACATATACATTCAGATCGATTCAGATAATGCAGTGGATTGTCATTTACTGTCAAAAAAATATTGGATTTCAAAATTAATGTGTCATTCAAAAATACTGACCTAATGATAATGCTGTAGGTAGGTAGGTGTGTGTGTGTGTGTGTGTGTGTGTGTGTGTGTGTGGGGGGGGGGGGGGTCACAGCTGTGCATGCGTGAGGGCTGAAAGGCTCTCTGAAATGAAAAATCATGAAAAGACACAAATGAAAAATCATCTCTTTCGTTTTTTTTTTTTTTATGTCATGTCTAGGTGGGCAGGCAATAAGGCTTGACAGAAGATGCAACGGGGGTGGTGGCTCGTCAGATGGCTGGGGACAGGAATGGCAGTCCTCTCTTTGCTAACCCACAGCTGGGGCCAGGACACAGAAGGTATGAGCAGCCAGCACTGAGGCGAACGCCCTCAGGCCTCCCCTTCTTCAGTTAACTGTAGTAACTTGTAATGTGGACAAGGCAATGTTTCTTTCTTCAGTCAGAAAGCCAGATTTGTGGAAAAATCTTTGTACAACAGCATTACACTGTTGTTTCTGATACATTATGTGCCAAACTGAGGTGTGAATCACTTGAGCAATTTTACAAACTCACGCTAAATAGGCCAGAGGTAAAACTCATTCTGAATTATTAAAAAAATTATTTTCTAGCTCAATGGTCTTTTATTGCTAAATATGTTTATATATTTTGTATCTATTCACTGGTAATATTTAATATTGTTGGTCTGTAAAGAGACTTTCCACCTCTTCAGGACTGTGTGGTGTGAATGCTGTCTGCAAAATCATACATATGAATATTACCTGCTCATATATTGCTGACAGACATCTATGAGTCTGTTATTGAAAATATTTTCCTATTGTAATAGAAATGATAGATTTTGTTTAACTCAGTACATAAAACTTTCATGAAAAATGTTTGAAGTCATTGAAGCTGAGGAGGGCCATAGAGATGTTGCTTTCAGGTGAGCTTCTACACACCATGCATAATGCTTCAGTGCAAAGGCCTTTACTTTCACAGTATTCTCCCCATCCTCCCTTTGAAATTTACATGTTTTTCAAAAGACATTATTTAAAGAGAGGGCGTAAATCCAGCTTTCTTCCTACACAGTTCACTGATTGTGCTAAGAGGATTCCCCTTGTAGTTTCATGTTTAAGTTCCCACATTACAGTGGGAATCTTAGCATTTATAGTCTCAACTCACTGACTTTGTAGCAGATGCGAGTTAAAAGAGTTAAAAGATTGGCAGGTCTTTAAAGACAGTGCTGAGGGGAAGCTGCACGTGCACAGATACATGCTTTAATTCCCCTGTGTGGCAATATTGCATATTTAGGTTAATTGTAAGATGCTGTGATTTTACCTTTATCCTAACCCTGTTTCCTTCTTTCTTTTCCTGCTTCCCAGCCTGCCTTGACAAGCTCACTAAAGCATTTTTAGATTGGAGTATAATGTCTGCTTACTGTCATTTAGATCAAGATTCTATTTTGAGAGGTTTTCTTCATGGCTTTGTATGATATCATTTTAGAAGAGAAATGACTTGCTTTATGACTGAGCCTTTGAAGGTGAACAAGTGCCTTGTGGTTTCCTCTTTAGATGAATTTCACTCTGAGGCTCTGACCACATTAATAGACAAGTAGTGTTGTGTGTGTGTCTGAAGAGTGAGGAGACCATTGACCCAAAACATAACAGCTGTGGAATTCAAGAATAGCCCTATGGAATATGGGTTTATGAGTAATTTATTTTAGAACTTGCAATGGCTTCAGTACACAAAGATATTATTCATTTTAAGTGTCTGTTTATCAAAGCTTCATATGGTGCCGGTGGACATGCAGGACAAGTTGTCCTTATTAAATAGGTTCACTGACCTTGAGGTAAAATTAATCTCTGCTTCACCAAACTTGTGTTTGCTTGAGCTAATGTATGCTAATGTTGCAGAAGTGTCAGTGCTTTCCAGCTCTCCTCTCTTAGCTTCAGACATCAGAGTGTAGAGACAGAGGCAGCAGGTTTCCAGGGAATATTCACATGGAAAATGAGAAAGGATTTTAACGTGCAGACATAGCAGCAGTGTTTTGTAATTTCTTATTTCTAGTTACATTTTTGATATAAAATCAGTTCAATGAAAATGTCTTTCTTTGAACATTGTGCTTTACAGTTTAAAGTTGTCAGACTATATATATTTCGGAGTAATCAGAGTTGACCTCCCATACATTTCCAGAAACTGTGAAACAGGTAAATTAACAAGTTGCCTCTACTTGTTTGAACCCACCCGTCACTGCAAAACTATGTTTATATACTACTAATTAGCTCTGTCAATTGTCTTTTTGGGGATTGTAATTGGATTATGTTCCCTGGCAACCTTTTGTTCTCATGTAGGAACGCTACATTTATACACTGCACACTAGGAGGTCAGTTTGGTTCAAAACGCAAGACTAAAATGGGAATCCCTACCTGGTCCTCCGTGTGGTTAGGTTTAAGCACCAAAAACAATAATGTTAAGAGTAATCATGTTGTGTCTTGTGATTCAAGTTAGTGTTGACTTTTTCACCACAAACTCTTTTATAACCTTAACCAAGTGCTGCGGGTGCCTAAACATAACCAGAAAAATGTTAACCATGCTTGAGTTGTTACAAGCAGATATTGCAGGAGAAGCAAATTAAATACATTGTCAGTAAAAGGTCTGCTGCAAGGTTCAGTATCAGCACTTTGCCACTTGATAAATGCATTAGGCATTGTATTTTTGGAAAATGTAATCTGGGCAGCATTACACTTCTTAAAAAAAAAAAAAACATGTATTATTAGTATGTAAGAGTTTCTAGGAGACAAGGTTGTTAAATCAGTTTCGCTATATTCAACTTCAGGCAGTCCTTTAAATGGGGAAAAAAAACATGTTTTGATTCTTGAGCATGTACTTCTTGAAGTTAAATCGTTACTGTTGCATTGCCATCCTCTGTGTGTTTTTGCAGGTAACACCATGTTTACTATCATTTACTTTGCAATAGTAGACCATCAAAATGGTCTCTGTACTGACTATGATCACACACTGTCCTGGCAGGGCTTCATCCCTGCTTTTTTCTTTAAATCTGACATTGTCCTGTGACCACCGTAAAGGCTTTTTTCTGCTGATTATGGATGTGGCTGCAGCCTGTAATTTGACTCGTAGCAGACAGAAGTAATCATGTAGGGTGCGATAGAGTATATCAGGGTTGTTGTGGTTTGAAGGGTGAAGGCGAATGTGGGTGCTGTTGCTGCCTCTCCTCGCCACTGTTACCCAGGGATGATCTCAGTTAGAGTGGGGATTTTCCCCTCCCTCAACACCACATCCCTCATCTTCTCACTCATAAATCTCCCTGCTCTGCTCACCTCAAGGCGCCCTTGGCTTTTGGCTCTGTCAACTTGTTTGTTGTCTGTCTATCAAATGAAAATAGCCACCAGAAACTTTTAGGCAGCAGGGAGCTGTGGAGGCAGCGGATGTCACAGTGTCTTTCAGGTCTTTATTTAATTAGCAGGGAGACACTATGAATCTCAGACTTCTGATTAATATGAATGTGGACACAGTGTGAGAAAAGAGGGCTGACCTTGAGAAACATTAGGATTTCTTAAACTAATCAATTAGTTGATTTAATTGGGGGAAAAAAGCAATTATTCAGTGGTATTGTTCCTCTTCATTAATGCATTCATGCAGGGTTCTCTTAAAATGTGTTGCATATTAAAGACAAAACTGTATTTATGAATACTACTGTGTGCTAGTTTCAAGTAATGACCGCAAACAACTATTGAGCAAAGGATTTCTTTGTCTGGCAAGACAATAATGACCAATAATGAGTGATTAGTCTCAACTAATAGGGTGTAGCCATTAAGAAAATTCAAGAATTGTTCTCTTCCTCTTTTTCTGTTTCCTTTCTTTTGTTCTCCTGCCACATTTCCTCTGTATTATATCCCTTTATTCCTTTCCTTAACACACTTCCTGCTGTCATTTTTCAATAATAATCCTCTCTTCCATGTGCCATCCTTTTATGTTCTCATGTTCTCCCCCTGATTTCGTATCTTCTGACTCCGCCGAGGATCATTTTAGACTACATGTGCACGTAAATCCTGCAGCACATCTCATGTATGTCCATCGATCCCGGAGTGAGTGGAGAGCAGCACGCCTAGCAGTTTAACAAATCGTAATCAAAGGTCAAACTTCAATCCAAAGCACAGCGGTCAGATGCACACCATCTCTACCTCCAAATCCCTCTGTCGATAAATCCACGTCAGACAAATGCATGTATACACAAACATGCCCAGCTGTATTTGTGTGTCTGTGTGTGTGTGTGTGTGTGTGTGTGGCGAGGTGTGGATTAGTTAATATGCTCATGCACACTTCTGCCATGTGACATCAGCCTACCTTCTTGTCTCACACTATTCCTATCTCTCTGCCTGTCTCCCTCTCTTTCCCTCTCTTCCCATCTGCACATCCATTCTGACCCACAATTGTTTGTCTATTTTTGGGATTGTCTGATTAGGGGCCAGATGTGCAGACTGTGTCTGGCTACAGCAGAAGCCTGTAGAGTGGGGGAGTAGTGGAGTGACAGCGGGAAGGGGTTTTTAATCTGCTCGCCAGTAGGCTGTAATCAGGCTGTGGGAGCATGAGAACGGAGGGGGCCACTCTTGGTAAGACTGGACCCTGTGCTGCCTGGTATCTGTACCAACTTGCCCATCCTGGTGCTCCGTTTGTGAGCGTGCTGAACTGTTCACCGGGAGTGTGATTGCAACCTTTACCCTCCTTCCTGTGTGGTTAACCTCACAGAGAGACAAGATAGGCAGCAGTGAGTGGGGAGTCTGAAGAAGAGCAGGAGGGGGAGCCTCTGCAAGGGATTACACATCAGTAAAGTAATCCCCTTCTCTCTTCCATTATCAGCCACTAATTTACAAGATGCTGCAGGAATTCATTTCCACCAATTTCAGTTGTTCATCATTGCTACAATCACTACTGCTGCTTTGTTCACCCCCCACCCCCCACCCCCACCTTTCCCTTTCTTCACTGCCTGTTTCTCATTTTCTTTCTGTTTCATAACAACATATTTTCCCCACTTGTGACCCTTAAAAATAAATACATACACGCAATTACAGGAGCCCCATAGAGAAACCCAAACCTCTAACGATTTGTTAGAGGGTGAGATTTGGAGAGAGAGAGAGAGAGATTGGGAGAGAGACACCGAGAAAGAGGCAGTGATTGCATTCCTGTGCCAAACATAGGCACGCTGCAAGAGGAAGCACACAGCACTGTCTGTCCCCACATTGATTTAGCTGTTTTTTCCTCTCAAGTAAAGGGATGGCTGAATGTCTATATGTAAGGGGGTTGGGGCTGTAAGATTTTGGTGGTTCATAAAAGAAAACTGACTCACAGATTTCGAAGTATTGTTTTGTTTTGAGTTGTGTTTGAATTCTTGAATTGTTTGCTGCTGTGATCCTTATTGGTTTGTAACTGTGTCAGATTTGTTGTCTTGGGGAAGTGCAGTGGCATGAGATCAAAGCTGCAACAATCCCTTCACCATAAAGAAAAACAAATTACTGTTAGATTCAGATGCTCGGCTTCTATTTGGAATTGCGTATTGCTGTGCAAGTGTGTAAAGGCGTAAAAGTCCCGGCAAGAATTAATTTAATCGTACATAAACTGGAATAAATCCACGATTGTCACAACCCAAAACGTATGTTCTCATGTGTACTTGCCATGTTAAAATGATTTTTCTGTCATGATTTAAAATCTCCAGCTAAATGAATTTCTCTTTTACACATGTAAGACATTTCTCCCTGATGATTTGATAATACAACTTTTTGTCATTTTTCAAATTCAGTGTTAGATGCAAAAAATTAGTCCACCACATAATATACTAATGTTACATTGAAAAAAAACGATGCACTGCTACATATCAAAAGGTAAACTAAGAAAAACCTCATCAGGTATGCAAGGCAGTATGCAACTAAAATGTTTGCAATGACTCAAAAAATGCAACTTCAAAAATAGCGTGCCATGTTTGTTTCCCTTACTACACTGCCTGAGACTATTTCCATATGAAAAAATGGAGATTGAATTCTGCCAAATTGCTTTAATTTCTCCTGTGTTGTCACAGCAACAGTCAACATCTGAAGTCCTAATACTCTATAAGCTCCAAGTAGCTAAACCTACCACTCAGATCTGGACTATAGACTGGTATTCATAAAATCTTCAGTGCTAATAAAGGTCCATTGAAAACCAATTTCTTTTAATTACTGTTAAATTGTTGTAATTGTGTTAATTTGAACTTTTTCAGCAACTCATTGCAGGCTGTGATAACCATGTTACAGTTAAAACATGGCAACTGTTTTGCATATGTGCAGGCAGCCGTTTTCTCTTGTAGAAATTATTTTTGTAATGAAACTAGCTTTAAACATTTCTACATTTGGTATAAAAAGCTGTTTTTATAGAGCAATGCCTGTTCTATTACTTACATGCTATAAGTAGTACTTCCTTTGTGAGGCTAATAATGTTTGGTTTTTTTGAGTGTATGTCTTAAAAAAAACAAAACGTACAAAATAATTTGTTTGAAGCATTTGGCCCTCCATGTGATAATGGATACACACATCAAATACACAGTTATTTATACAAAACAAACATGAAACAACATTTATATTAAAACAAAAAATCTAATCTACAATATGAACAACAGGATTCACTCATCTAAACATTTACAGGCCTTGAGACATGACAAAGGAATGACCTGTGGACTGTACTCAGAACAACAATGGACCTTTACTGTATAATGTAATGCTCCAGCCCCTGTGGACAACTGGCCACAGCCCCCATTACTACAACAGACTGCTCATCTGTTTCGACCTGCTGTCTGCCCATGAGCAGCCATTACCTGGCAATGTGTGCCACTGGACAGCTGCCCTTTGTCCATCTCAATGTCATTTGCCAGGCCCTTCTGGACCTGTCCCAGAATGCCCCTCTGCCCCACTAGACATAGATCCATGCAAAATAAACAATCCAACTGGGAAATTAAAACAATGTCCCTGTTTGTTCTGTCTCCACTGTCCTCGGCTCTCTGCCAATCCAGGAATTAGTCCTAACTCTAACCTCCAACCTTCAAGTTTTTTAAGTAAGATGCTGGTCAAACCAGAGGTCGGCAGAGAGCCCTCCCTCAGGTGGACCAGCAGCTCTATGGCTGAAAGAGATCTCGAATGATCTCATCCAGATTTTCCTCTTCTTGAAAGAAGAACTTTACATAGGCTCCATCAGACATCCCTTTATCATCACATAGAGCCTGATATTTATATGAAAGGATAGTCACATTTATGATTGTATATAGATATACAGTATGAGACGTTTTATGATAAGAGGAACCTTGTGCTGAGTTGGCAGTTTGCCATTCATCTAAAGGATGAGAAATGAGTTCCTACTTTCCTCTCTGTTGCATCTGCCCTTTCTCAAGAATCTCTCTCTCTGTCTCTCTCTTATTTCACCGTCTCTCCTTTGCCAGTTTTTGATGAGTGCCTGGCCACATCTAGAGAGAGCAAGTATGTTTTTCTGTAAATGTGAAATGATTTGCATTGCTTAGTTATTTAAGTCGGATGCTTTGTAGGTTTGTTGTAAAGGTGTGTCAGAGTAATTGGTGCAGTGCAGCCTCCCGGACCACATTGCTTGTTAGGTTTAGTTTTTTAAGGTTAAGTCTTTTTTTTTTTTTTTTTGAGATCTCCCCTCTTGCTAGCAGGAGTTTGATTTATCGGTTGCTAAAAAGGTGCTTTTGCAGATGAAGGCACAGGAAAGCACAGGCTATTGAATCGAGTGGCAGGTAAAAATGCCTTTTGAAACTAAATGTCAGTGAGCAGAATTCATCTCGCCACTGCCTTGTTGCACCAGTAATGTAGCAGTCAATGAGCTGCCTTGTGAAGACTTGAATTGCTCAGGAGGCTGTCTGCATCTCAGACCATTTAATTTGAAAGAACAATGTATAGAAAATGAAAGCTTTCATTTTGTCCACTATAAGAGTACGTACACACCCTTTGCATTCCCCAAAACACCTTTAGGTTGACTCTTAAAGTATTCCTACCACTGCCTGAGCCAAAATGAATCTCAACACAGTTTAAACATTTTGATTCATTGTGTTATATTCACTATTTGTTTAGGAAGTAAAGTGTGTTTAAAAGTCCTCAAGTATGACGCAGTTGCTGTTTTTAAGAAGGAAACTATTAAACGGGCATTTTAATTGTTTTATTTGCGTTGTCTGATCAGTTCTGCTCAGCTCCCAGTCCTTTTGTCGAATGCTATGGTTTTTGTGCGGGGGAGACTGTTGTTTTGTTCAATCACAAACATTTTACAAATTGATTGAAGCTTGCTTGCATCCATTTTTTTCTCCCTTATCCTTCTGTGCCGCAAGCAGTTACCGTTTTGTAATTGAAGTTTTCAACGTCTTCAAGTCAACATTGTGTGGATAATTCATGAGAAAATCTCTTTAGGTGAGAGCAAATTACCCCGAGGTCAAAATTAGAAAATTTTGATTATCTTTTGATAAGGCCTCTGAAGTGTACAGTGCACTGATTACCTATTAGTGATTGAATGCTGCTTGTTGCATTGTTATGATTCCCCTCTTTTTTTCTTTTTGAATCCCTGGCTCCACCACCTCCCAGAACTCAGAGAGATTTACTGAACAACAGCTTGTTGAGTATCTGCTGAGGACTTGCAGAGAGCCACTACAGTCACTGTAAAAGCTAGTGAAATATGTGGAAGTACAACATTTGATAGTGAGATTTTGTGTTTTGTTAAGGGCAAAACATGACCTCAAGCCTTAGTTGTTCCATTTGAAGCTAAAAAAAAACCGAATCAAATTATTGTACAAACATGTAACAGTGTGCAATCTACCTACCTTGACTGGACTTTACTATTTAGGCCTTACGTTTTTTCTCCTTAACCATTGGGCTTGTGACTGAACCTCTGATATAATACTTAAATATTCCAAACATCATAGAGATTTACTCAGTTCTGGCCAAGAATGAGCTATTTTTCTCTCATCGTTGAAGTGAGTTTGGAGAGGTTTGGAGATCCAGGCTCCTCGGTCAGTATATTATTTTTATTCCGCTTTTCTCACACATGTGCACAATATTAATGTGTACATTTGATGACACATTACAGCCTGACCCTATTGAGAAGAAAGGGCACAATCAAAACTATTTACGCTGCCATGTTACATGTTAGCTACTGTTATGCTGATAGTGTCTACCAACCAATCAAACTGCATATTACTACACTGCTGACATGAAAATGTACAAGCACAGGCTGCAGAAATGTTGTATTAGTATAATGTACAGGTGTTGTGACACAGTCCAGCTCTCACTCAGTGATTGGAAATAACTTGGTTGGAAATTTCGCAGCTAGGATTCTATATGAGGTAGCCTTGCATTTGATTTGCCTTCTAGTCTTTACCTTTTCCAATGTCTGATCAGGCTGAATACTGCTCACTGAGTGGTTTTTGACCATTGTGTATATAAGATGCAGCGATGACTGTAAAACTGTGGAACATTTCTTTCATCCACTGCTACAGATTGTAAGCTTACTCTTTTCCAATGGTATTGATTTATGTCAAGACCAAGGCCTACAGCTCTTTCTAACAAAAAAAAAATCCTTGCAACTAGAATATTTTATACAAGAAATAAAGCTGATAAGAGGCGCAGACTTTCTATTCTAGAATCAGGTTACTGTTAAAAACACACACACAAGTGCAAGGCTGGTGAACAGTCTTGTTGAAAACCTACAGACCTCAGTAACTGAGCACCCCATGCTGCTGCGTACCCCTCTCCCTGAGCTGTGTGATCAACTTTGTCTTTTATCTAGCTCCCACTATTCTGTTCTGTGCTGTTTTTGACTGGTTACCATTTGAAACAACTGCATCTATTTTCTTCTTGATTCTCCTCTGCAGTTTGAAACACAAACTTTTCCATGCAACAAATTAACTTTGTTCTGCTACAATTTTCTCTTTTTTGAATCAAGTCAACCTGATCCATAGATCCTAAATCAAGCATGCAGTTTTCTAGGATTGATAATGGGCTGTCAGATTGGTGGATGAATGTATTACTAGTTTTCCTTTCATATATGTTTACTATTATTTGAAAGGGTCTTAAGTTTCATCCAGCATTATCTGGAGTGCTGCAGGAGGGGTGTGTGGGTCGGGTAAGACTATTTGGCTCATTCTTGTATGAGCACAACGAGCCACTGGGAAGTGAATTGGAAGGAAAACATTTTTCATACTCTCATGTTACTCTGCAAAGCTTTTTAAATGGAAGGAAGGCTTAATGTAGTGTCATTAGAAAATATCCCCCACTGCTAAAAGGTGTAAATGTGGTGAGGTTCTGATCATTTCACTTTTGTTGCAAACGACTGAACAGGCTTTGTTGCTTCGAGTTTGTGCCTGTATGCGTTTGTATTCACATGCATGTGTGTGTGTGTGTGTGTGTGTGTGTGTGTGTGTGCCTTACTTCCTCAGTGCAATATATGTTTGTGCTCTGATCGCAATAGAAGACTGTTAGCACTGCAAATGGAGGCTCTATTCTTTATCTCTGCTTGGTTCTGCCTTTTGTCTTCAAAGCAGACTCTTCACATTTCTCTCTCACTGCTGCAACTACCACTTAAAGCTACACACACACGCACACGCACACGCACACACACACACACACACACACACACACACACACACACACACACACACACGTGCCTGAACACACACATGCAAAACTAACAAAACAGGCCGTCTGTGATACCTTGAAAAGCTTCTCAAAATCAGCACAGGCAACTTTTATTCCACACACTCATACACGCACACATGTGCACACTCTTTCTGCTTCATGCAGAGTATATTCTGTCAGAGCAGATTTGCATACTTATTTTGATGTTGCGTGTTGTTTATGTCTCCCGATTGCGAGGTGTGACCCACTTGCCTTGTTCATTTTGTCACTATTAAAAGAAAACCTCATCCTGCTATTTCCTCAGCTGATGGTTACAGGTTTTCTAATTGCTATAAAGTCATGGAACTCTGAAAATGAACAGTGTACACCTCAGAAATTAGCATGTGCTGATAATTGTTCCTCAAGGATTTTATACTAGAAAAAGGTTGTGTATCTTAAAACATATTGCATTCCTTGTACTGACAAAGGATTCACATATGGACCAAGACAAGATCCTTGCATGGATGTAAATCTCAGCTTTAAGGTCTGCATTACAAAAAAGTCCACATCATGACCAAATTAAAACTAACAAAAAGCTGTTAATGCTGTTAATGGTTTCCATGAAATATTCCATATTGTAGCCCCAGGTTTTCATTGCCATTTAACTGCAAATTATTGTGGGTATCTGCACTTTGAAAACAGCAATAATTAAACATGCAGCAACATCACATCCTAAGGTTTTTATCTCTGATTATTATGCACTTTTAAACCACCACATTAGTGAAGGCTCATGGGTATGCATATTTAATAAGAAAACTATCTACTGTTTTGCACCTGGCAACAGGTGCATAGTTGCACAACATAACTCAGGGAACAGAAGGCGGGTGTGAAACACTAGAGCGCTGACTGCTGGTGTGGTGTCATTGACCATGTGTCTATTTTTCTTTCCCTCTCTGATTACATGTAATGAAAGAGGACACCACCTGAAAGCAGGCTGCTTGAGATTCAATATCTTCCAAAATGGAGGTAGAGCGAATTAAAAAAAAGAAAAAAGAAAGAAAAAAAGAAGAAGAGAGAAGAGCTGGGAAAAGACACTTAAAAACTTGAATATGGGTTTCAGTGTTGCTCCATGCTGTTTTTTTCCTTTTCCAGAACACAAGCCACCACTTAATTTACCAAGAAAAAGTGTTTTGGTTTTTAAATTGATTCATTTTTGTAATGCTCCTGTCTACCTCTCTTGTGGAATAATGTCAGCCGGCAGCAGCTGGCAGCAAGAAGGGATCTGCTGGCCATATTTGCAAAAAACCTGTGTGTGGTTCACTAACATCCATCATTTCTCTAGTGAAGGCTTCTACAGTGTTTCCTCCCTGAAACTGCCTCTTTTTTCTGCTATTTTCTAATATCTGCCCTTTTTTATAATGATCTTTTTTCTCCTTTGCTAACATCAGAGCTGTTCTTCAACCAACTGTTTCATGCTTTTCTTCTCTTTCATGCTTCTGCTCTGCTTCCCTCTGGCTCCACTAACCCCTGACACCTTCAGACTGGCAGTATGAGGGTAAGAGGTCAAACATCAGTTTGTCTATTTTTCTTTTATTTCATATTACTCCTATAATGTCTTTCACTATTTCCCCCTACCTCTACCCCCCCCTTCCCTGTTGAAAGACATATATTCCTGAAGTTTCCTCACATCAGCTGCAGAGCGCGTTGCCTTGCAGCGTCTATTCCTCAACACTAGACATCTCCCTTCCTCCTGTCTCCTCCTCTCCACCTCTCCTGCTGCCCCATCTGGTGCTGTCTGTCAAGCTGCCATTACCTGAGTCCTGTGTGCTTGTACCATCTAGCTGCTCTAACCTCCATCTGCGAAGCCACTCTCGTCAGTGCTCGGCTTATGGTGTTGCCTCATACTCTGACCATCTCGTTTGTCTGGTGTCAGTATCGTAGAGTCCATTCCTGTTGATGTTTGTGTGGTAGCAGTCGTTGATGTCACCTTCTATAAAAAGAAGTGTCAATGTGAAAACTTATGGCATGACAGAAAAACACTGAAACAACATTTTGAGCTTTATTTCCTCAGACCAATTAAGTATTTACAAGGCCAGTGATTGTATGTCAGTCATTTTTGCAATGTTCTAGCATTGCTGCTGGCTACAGTCAGTGAATACTGTATATCAATCCTTTACTCCAAATTCTATGTCAGGAAAAGTAAAGAAGTATTAGCAGCCAAATCTACTTTAAGTATCAAAAGCAAAGTTGCTCATTCTGCTGAAAATGGGTTCTTGTAACTGATTCATGATTTTATATTACTTCATCAATCTTTGCTTTTTCTGTGAAATATTGGATCATTTTAATTTTTTGGGGCTCAACGGACATTTGTCTCATAGACATCTGAAACGTGCCGAGGGGCCCCAAGTAGACACTGCTTTGTTTGTAGTCACAAGGCAAAAAGTTTGGGATCCACAAGTTTAATCTTTAACAATGCTTTGCATTTTTAAAAGCTTTTGATTTGCTTTGTTTGAAATGTAAAGTCTATAGCTGTCAAATAAATGCAGCAAAAAGTACATTTCCCTCTGAAGTGTAGCACAAAGTAGCATAAAATAAAACTCAAGAAAAGTACAAGTATCTCAGTGTTATACTTCAGTACAGTGCTTAAGTAAATGTACTGTTGATATGAATATGTTACTGTTGTATATCGCCACATTTTTGCTTCGATACTGAATCTATTTGTAATTCTTGTATTTTATTCAACCTAATATGCAGTCATTTTCATAAGCTGCCATGAAGGACAAAATTAAGTAAATTGAGAGTAAATTATTTAAATATAGCGAACAGCTTCTTTTAAGTTAATTTTCTTCTTCCCTTTGTGTATGCAGAATGTAAGCTGTCCCGACCAGGCCCCCCTGCAACCATAGTGACCATTGACGAGGAGAGCCCCAACGGTATGTAGCAAGCAGTCGCCCACGACACTCTTTACTTATCTCTACTTCCTCTTTATTCAGTATTCCAGTATGGCAAATGCCTCTGCACTCAAGTGGCATAGATTACACTGTTGGGATTGGTTCTGTACTACAGTGAGTGTTGCTTTGGTAATGCAATACATATTAATACTTCCCTGTTCAGTGTTGTGGTGTAAGAGAGTACAGTCGCTCCGCTGATGGCACTTGGGGCGGGTTGGTAACAGGAGATGTTTTGTCAGATGCATTGGATTGTCATTTTGATTGTATTTTAAATTATAGATAATAAATTCTAGTTGTTCTTGGTGTGTGTATTGCTCTGCTTTACCACAGTAAACTGAGGTGTGTCAGTGTGTGTGTGTGTGTGTGTGTGTGTGTGTGTGTGTGTGTTTGTGTGTGTGTGTGTGGGTCTGAGTGAGTGAATACAGATGGTGTTTGGCATACAGACGTGACATGGGGCTCCATTAATGAGTAGTCTGCTCCCTGCGCAGGTTGTCTTTACTGTGGTATTCCTGTGCTACAGCAGCACAAGAATCACTGATGCATAGAGCAAACACGCAGCACTTGAGTGGGTCAGGTGAAACTATTCTGCTCCTCCTTCTCTTCTCCTTCCTCATCCTCGTCTGCCTTCTCAATCACCTGCACCCACTTCTCAGCTCTCTGTAGTTTTCCTCTCTATTCCTCCCTCACCCCGTGACTCTTTGCTACGAGTTTTCAGCGTTTGCCATCTGCATTTTGTTGATGAGAGTGTGTGTACGTGCGAATGCGTGTGTGTGTATGTGACGGGGAGCGCTGAGTGCTGCTCAGGGAGGAGCTATATGTACATTGAGGGAATGAGGAATACAGTTCCCTAAATGGAACAGGTGTGTGTTTGTCTCACTCAGTTCTCCCTGCAGATATTAGTACTGCAGGTTAACAGAGTTTAATGAGCAGCTCTCACTGCAGATAGGATCCAGAGCTTGTTTATACAGTGTGAATAGTATGTCACAGATGCTTCACTTCCCTGCTACATGTGCTTTGGGCGCTGCTTTGTGGGTAGTTGCGTGTCTTAGAGAGGGAAATTGTCTGTGTGCATATATGCATACGCCTTATGTGCATATTTGAATCCCAAGAGTATGATTGGGTGGCTCTGTGTCAGATGAGGCCGCCATTCGTCAGTGCAATAGCTTCCAATCCAGCCTGTCATACTGTCTCACCTACTCCTTCCTCTCTGTGCGTGCAGCTGTGATTTGGGGCTTTGATCGATTGCCGGGGGAATGTGTGAGATGGAGGTAACCAAGCCTGCATCCCAAAGCTTCCCTCTGCCCACATGTGCTGGTGCTCTGTGTGTGAGGGATTTGCGCTAATCTTCCTCATAAAGCACTCATTTACCTGGGATATGGGCCTCTTCTGGCTCCACCATCCTTTTATTTATCTCTCCTCGATGAAGCGGCCTAGAGCCCGTCCTCCCCGTAATGGAATGTAAAACAGGCAACCCGCCGTTATTGACCAAAGCAATTATCCTTCTAAATGTGTTTCATCTCTTTTCTTCTGTCACACAGAAACCATACAAATGGCACATAATAAGATTCCATCTTCTCTGAGCATTTGCCTTTACGTTCGTTCATGACAGTGAATGGGAAAGCAAACAACATAATCACCCGTCTGTCTGACTTTGTTTGCCTGAGGTCAGATAAAATGGACAAACAAATAAATATATAATCCTGTTTCCCTTTGCTCCTCAGAACAGATTTCACGAGTCAGAGTCCTTGTTGAAGAGGTATGATAACATTTGCAACTGTCAAGGTACTGTTTTTTCAACAGCTGTTCAGTTATTGATTGTCTGGGCTGGACTTATATTTGACTCAGTTAAGACAATAAACCTTGGCAGAGACAATGTTAAATAAGCTCATGTTCTTGGTTCCAGCTTTTTTTTCATTTCAGCTTGCTGTGTTTTATTCTTGGAGGTTTTCACTTTAGAAAAACGGATACTCACAAGGGGATAGCAACCCAGTTGCTCAAATGAAGCGTAACATGTTTAATTTATCCAAGCTGCTGCATCTGCAGACCCACTGACAGGTGCCAGACACAACACATAAAGTCTCACTCACTTGCGGAGAAGATTTCTATTGGGAGGACAAAGCATGTTTTCCATAGGCTCCTTTGCTTATTCATCCTATGAGCTAAACCCAAAAGCAGTTAATCAGATTGAAGAGATTTCTATCTCACTGGATAGAAGCAGCTGGAAAGCAGCAGAGAGAGAGGGAGAGAAGAGAGAGTGTATTTTCTCACTGACAGAAAGCCTCCTACAACAGCAGTGGGAAATCAGTGTGTCCATAAATGAAGATGCAGTCTCATAGCTTTTATCTTGTCTCTGCAAATTCATGATTTGTATCAACTGTTGCCCGAAGCGTGTGAGGATCCTCTCAACCCTCTGCATATTGAGCAACAGCTTATAGGAAATCAGAAACGAGTGTTGCTGAAGGGCTTTATTAAAGAGAAGTCAATTTAGCATTCTTTTATGTGGTGCATCTGCCAAGGTAGATTCACTCTAGATGCTGATAAATCATGGCATCTTGAAGATGGCCGAATTCCACTTGAATGAGACAAAGTAAAAAATCTTCCACAGGATCATGATGCAAGTAACTATCAGACACTAAAATGCATGTTTGACCTTAAATATTACTCGCTGGAAACAGTGAATGTTCCAAACAAGTGGTTTGATGGGTAATTGAACCTAATCACCAGCAGCAGAAGAATGCAGGTTTCTTGCGTTATTGCACCTTTTCTTTCTCTCAGTATCTCTCAGGTGTTGCTATGATCCAGTGTTTCTCTTCAGATGAGCCAGAATATATATTTCCATCCATTTGGGATTTAGATTGATCCATAAAACTGTTAAATGTTGAATTTCTCGCCAAGGAATTGTGTCTCCATCACATGCACTGGTCTGGGCAGTGTTCCAGTTTCAACATATAGCTGCTGCGATATACCTACACTTAAGTGTTATGACAGGCTCTTTGATTGATTTATTATAGGTCTCTCATTAAGGCTACAGTCATCGTCTTAAGTCTTAAAGCTATGCAAAAGAAAAGTTGATGATAAAAACTTCATGCTCTCAGAGCAAGCTGTTAATATTATGACCTATTAAATAGCACAGTGCAAATTGAGGCCTAGTATGAGCCGGCATGACTCTCTAATTTAAAGGTATTTATTATTTGATGGTTATGAGTCCAGTCTCTTGCAATTTGCATGGGGTTCATATTTTCTATTGTTATATCTGTAGATGTTTAATAAAAAGTCTTTATTTGAATAAGTTATGAAAATTGAGACTTTATCTGAGAGCCGCTCTATCAATAGGCACTCCAACGCAAAGCACTCAGTACTCAGACTGATCATTCATGTGATGAGAAGTACACTCTTTTAGGAGAAAACTATGTCCTTGTCTCGCCTCTGCCTCTTCACGCTCGACTCTGAACTGCACCAAACTCAACCACACAAAACTGATCAGACAGAAAATAAGGTGACAACTTCTCAGCAGTCTGTGTGAAGACGAACAAAGTGAGCCACTTAAAACTTCTGCAGTGTTTCAGCTGTTTTCTCTGGTCTGTTGTCAACTTCTTGCTTTCACCATCTTGTTAGTATCCGAACCATCACAATGCCTGTGAACCCATCAGTTCCTTTTATCCATGCCGGCATCTTTTTCTGACAGTTGCATGATGAAAAACAATGACGTCA
Organism: Seriola aureovittata; assembly: GCF_021018895.1. Taxonomy (NCBI): domain Eukaryota; kingdom Metazoa; phylum Chordata; class Actinopteri; order Carangiformes; family Carangidae; genus Seriola; species Seriola aureovittata. Next base: position 15,301,937 of record NC_079377.1, read on the forward strand.
AACTCATGGGTTTACGCTGCTGGAAACTTGCAACAAGAAAGAGTCACAGTGCAGAGGTAGAAACGGTCCAAAGCGTGGCTTCATTCCATGAGGAAGGATGATGACAGAGCTAGTTGTATTATCTGACTGAATGGCAGTTTCAAGTAGGATTGAAGTGCTAGCAATATGCTGAAACATTATGCATTCTATAAATTCCAGGAATGTGTTGTATTTGACACTCTATGCATGAGTGCCACTGCTCCCCAACCAAGCAGCACGACTGTTACTTAAGGTAAATAGCCTATGTTATAATAACATTAGCAGGCAGGCTAAGCAGATTTTTTTCTTTGACTAAGCAAACCTACATCAGCATTTCCTATGCACGGTCTGTAGATTAAAACCTGTCCAGTTAACTCGGTTTCAATTTAAGTAAATATTACCATCGAACGCCTACTCCACGCTCCTCAAATTAACACTTTTTTGGACAGACGCCTGTCTGAGTTTCATTCCCTGCAGTAAGTGAGTGGCACGAGATCTTCTTATTTTTTAGACCCGAGACAACTGGTCACAGAGCAGGCTTGACACAGCATTAAAGGTTTAGACGGGACTAAAATGATTGTAAACAGAGAAAATATAGAGTGCCAGAGCTAAATACCATGCAGTCTGTTTAAAGGTCTCTCATCTCATCCAGGATGACTAGCTCTCATAGTGGTGCAGGCTTTTCTCCTGAGGAAAATATCAGGTCCTGTGTCTACTGGTTTGCTTCCTTCATTCAGAGGGCTGGGAGGCAGCCCTAGAAAGTGTTAAATGTGTTAGCAGGTCTAAACAATTAATGAGATGAGCCAGCCTCCGTGAGTGTTTTTCTCAGCCACCATGGACTCATTAGCTCTCTCCTTAAAGTTAATTCAATCCCTCACACTGTTTCTCTCTATCGAGCTTGTCATTAGTTTGACTATACTCTCTGTGGTTTCATTCTTTCACCTTAACATGTAGTTAGTCAGTTTAAAGGCTTCCCCTTTCTTAACATGTGCCTCTTTCATTCTTTTTTCTCTGTTTCCAGATGCTACATCTTCATTTTTGTCCACCTGTAGAGACCACTACCCTTTAAAATATGGATAGAGATTAATACCTTGAGAGATTGTTTTTATGAATTCATTCATATTGGACAGTGGGTTTTAAATCAGAAATTGAACTTCTTGAAGCTCATTTTGAGAATGAAAATTGCACTAAATGAAATGTATACTTCAAATTTAGGGCCAGTTTTCCTGATTTAAAACTAAACTTGGTCATATCCTCCTGAGAAGTCAGTTCAATTTGTTGAACTTTATTATCCAAGGTTATCACAACAGTAACACTAACACTCCAGTTAGACACCTCCCAGGCATGTAGCACTATGCCTTACTATGATGAATCTTCCAACACCAGTAATGCTCAACTCCACTGGTTTCAAACAATGGTAGTTGTCAGCAGGGGAGCAAATTGATGTATGGCGCTTTCAGTGCAGTCCTGTACAAATAGCAAGGGCATAATTTGTAACTCTTTTACCAAGTGGGGTGCAAAAAATCTTGATCCCTGGCTGAAGAGGAGAACGAGGCAGAGTGCTCCACCATTACCCACAAGTGAACAGAGTTAACTCTTTCGGCTCCCAACTTCCTTAGAGGTTTTTTTGCCAAGGAAATATATTTGGCTGGTGTGAAGCTATGCATTTCTGGCAAGAAACAGATTTAAGACAACCCACACATTCAAGGCCAATTAAACATTAAAACCCATACAGCTATGGACTGTCAGTACCATGGTTCAGGTAGAGCACAAACGTCTGGTTTGAGCTTCAACACAGAGATAGAAGATAGAAACTGAAAGAAACAACGAATGAATCTGTCTCTGTGGTGTCTGTTTGCTCACATTAACATGATAACTACAGGCAGGTTAGCTAGGGTTAGCTACCCGGCTACATGCAACAAAGTAGAATCAGCAACAGTTTAATCCCAGTGATAATATCTTATCAACAAAAACAACCCCAGATCTTAGATCAGTGCGACAAATCTTTTTTTCAGTCTGTCGCTTTCATACAGGATTTTCAGATTATGCAACATCCAGGGCCCTATAGCCACTGAGTCATCGGCCTTATAAACTGCAGTGAGATTACATGTAGCGAAACCATGTAGTGACTCAAGACAACTACTTTTTGACCTAGAATAATCTTTTTCATGGAAATAACACTGTCTATACAACTAACCCTTGATAGAGTTGAGAGATTGTATTGTGCTTCAGAGATAGGGAAGCCTTTTCCTAACCTTAAAATCAGTTAACATAAAAAAATCATCTTTTTTGACAGTATGTCTAAAATTCGATTCAGTGTAGTTTGTTTGGTGTGTAGGTTATTTTTTAAATGGTTTCATTTAAAAACATATTGAAAATGTATTTGATATTCTCAAAAGGCTGGCTTTAGTTTTGCTGATCAGGACTTTGGACATTTCTGACCTGCTTCATAATTGCAATTTAGCAGGAGAGGGAACATCTGGGCAAAGTGGGCTGCAGTTACACAGCTGTGAATCTGTTGCTCAAACGAGCACTGCTGTTTTGTCTGCTTTGTCTGTGTTTGTGGGAGACTGATTGCAGACTTTGTGTGTGTGTGTGTGTGTGTGAGAGATACATGAATGGGGACGCGTTGCATTTGTTTGAAAATTGCACTTTTTTTTCTAATTTTATGCAGATGTCTGATTTAGGATTTGAACACACTCTCTGTCCCGTCCCCCCCCCCCCAAACACACACACACACACACACACACACACACACACACACACACACACAGATCTCTATTCAATTCTGTGATCACATTTAGTTGAGATGATTGCTAGGTCATCAATATATAATTAGAGCCTATCTGAAAGGCTGGGATTAGTGCACAACACCTGCTCCTTGTGGATTAGAGAGCAAAAGAGGAGGGCGGGACATTCAGTGAGGCTCGCTTAAACACAACATACATTACACTGTGACTACCTCAGTACAAAATCTGTAATTTTGCACCTAAGAAACCATTATTTTTATGTAACCTGATTTATGGTAAACTGTCTGGTTTCCAGATGCTGAAGGTCTTTGTTTATCAAATTTAAAGTGGCCTCCAACAACCTCTACCTCCTCGTCTACATGACCTTAATTAGACTACTAGTCTTGTTAATGCTATTGTTTTTCTTTAGAAGTGGAGAACATATTTTAGTGTTTGATGTGCAAATAAAGACAGCAATTACGGTATATTGTGGAGATAAACGGTCCGCATAATTACTTCTGTTCCTGTTGTAAATCACTTTGTGCTTATCCTCATTACGCTATAGAAACAGGCCTTTCATGTGTTACGCTGCACCGTATAATTTTTGTATCACCGTACTTGGATCCTCTTGGGTTTTAAATATCAATAGAAAATGTCTCAGAGGTGCAAATAATCTCTGATTCAGATTGCTTAATCTAATTTAAAGTTTTTACCTATGCTTGATGAGAGAAAATCACAACATGTTAATGGTCTGCAGTATATCCACCCAAGCAACTTTGTTTTCTCTCAGCAGATTCCTTTTAAAGGTATTTCATGAGTGCTATCCTTGGTGTGAGCACACAAAGCTCACTGTGCTGGTTTTCCCCAGAATATGGTGGGGAGGTCGATTTAGATTAAAGAAAATTACTGCAAAACATTAACAGTAGCTCGTTGGCTTCTACATGCGAAACCACCATAAAACAGTAAAAGTTGCTTAAAGATTATGTAATGTAATGAGTGAAGCTTTTATACAGAAAAATCAACCTTTTTATATAACTCGCATGACATCCCTCAAAGTTGCAGAGCAAACACTATTGATGGCTTCATCAGTGGAGAGATCCCGGAGCTTTTCCACTAAAACTGTGCCAAGTTTGTGGACACCATAATAATAATGCTGCTTGGGGCAATTTTAATGATCCTGGTATTTTCTGGCTCATAACTGTTGTCTCTTCAATGAAATTGAGGTTACTCAAAACTCCTTGAGTCGTTGGAGTCGCACACAGCTGACTCTAAACAGAAATGTCCAAGGTACCAAGGTATCTGCTCTGTCATGGCCCCTCGTTTTGGATTATTGATTGTATATAGTACATTATACAATAATTTGTAAGACGTTTCCTGTGAGTGTGTGTATATATATATATATATATATATATATATATATATATATATATTTCCATCATGTTTCCAAGAGAAAGCTGCTGGTATTGTGGGATGTATTTATGTTCCTGTGTCCTCTGTAGATAAGATATGGAGCATTCATCAGTTAATTTCCAGCACATTGTAATGGGATCATGGATTAGTTTAATCCTCACATTAGGCTGAACCAACATTAAAGTGATTGGTCATTCATGGTTCATGTTTAGATCTAATTTTCAAGCAATATAAATTTGCAAGCAGAATACATTATATTTTGTTCCACAATAGAAAGGTTACTGTGGAGTTTGAAGCATCTGATCAGTTTTGGATATGATGCTCACACGACTACTTTTATTTCAAACTCACAGTCATGGTTGTAAAACTGTGATGGTATTTGGACTGCACTAAGAGCACATGATAATTTTCAACCTCTGTAGGACAAAGCGCTCAACAAGTCACACACACTAACACACCAGCATGGCTGTAATCTCTTAGTCCTGTTATTTTCCATCTTAATTCTTGGAAATCAAATTGGCAGAATTCTTGATGTATCTTCAAAACATAAGAAATGGCACAATTGTCTTTGGTTCTATATTGAGACAGCACAGTAGGTACAAGTGAGAAGATATTCTTCTGCGACATTTAAAAGGTGCTTATTTCTACCTACAACACAGCTGTGTGCCAAGGCTGAGCCACTCTTGTTTTCCTCCACTCTTTTTTGATCAGTCTGCTGTTAGTTGGGCATAGACAGTAATCACACAATCCCCTTGTTAGTCACAAATGGATGGAATGAAAAATCCCCAAAAAACAACAGTGACATTGACATTTAAGCGGGTGGATACAGTGATGCCTTCTGTTTGTGGGTGGCCATTTTCTTTATAACTGACTTCTTTTGTGCATGTACACATAGTCAGTTTGTTGGGAGAAATCAGGTTACAACAGTAAATTGGAATTTACATGCACTGCAATAACCTTGTTAGTATAAAAACCGTGGTTGGTCAGCAATGAGATTTCTCCCACATGGTACTCTCTGCCATATTTTTGAATGAAGACTGAAAAATACTCAAGTGTATTAGTGAAACTGTACATGACACCTCAGCTTGAAGAGATTTCGGACACATGCCACAGTGGGAAAACAGTGTGTGTTATATGAAAGCACAGCCAGTTATTTTCTTTCTTCAAACAAAATGCCGCTAATGGCCAAAAGAAAAAAAAAATCAGAAATCAAGCTGTACTAAGTTTCTCATATTGACTTCATCTAAATGCAGACAACTTGTTCCCCAGTCACATGTTTATGAACTGCAAATTATATATTTGTTTCTGCTGGATGAATGCAGTTTTATTTTTAATGAGCTTACATTATACGAGCCCTGAGTCGGTCTGACTAGCAGAGGCTGTAAGAGGCTTTGAACAGTTTACAGTATTTCCTTCACTCAAGTTTTCACACTAGAGACAGATGGTGAAAAAGTATTAATTATCAGAATTGCAATATGGCCAAGTGCAATATCCAAATTGCAGGAGCTGAATTTTCTTGATAAAAGGTAAAATGTGTCACAGCATAACAGAAATGAAGCATTGTGCTGCTACAGAGAATGTCTATCAAATCATATTCTCCAGACATAGGGGACATGTTTGTTTGATATAAGCTGCATTTCCATCGCAGGACATTTCCCCAGGAACCAGGAACTTTTGAGGAACTATGCGTGTTTTGACCACAGGAACCAGGGTCTAAATTAAGTTCCGGGGTAATTGATTGACCCCCAAAAAGTCCCGAGGGGTAGTACTTTCCAAAGGTTCAGGAACTTTGGGGGGGGTGTGGTCTGCAGTGCTGAACATTTCTGACTGGTCGAGTACTCGCTGCATTTTATTAACCAAAAGTTCCAGGTACTTTTTGGCGGCTATAGACCTCAACTGATTGGGACTATATGATGTGATTATTATTTTTCTTTTTTTTTTTTTGTACATCACTCAGCCCTCACTCCTGTTGTCATGTGAAGAAGCAAACCCCATTCTTAGTTTTGTGTGGTTATTGCATATTATATCTCACGCGCTTGTAAAATGTGTCACAGTATCTATTTTCGTCCACATGGGAGAAGTCGGATTCCAACAGAATCCTTTAGGTATTGTATTCGTCTAAGAAAGTGATATATTTTTTCATAAAGTATTTATCCAGTTTTAGATTTCAAACTGACTGAATTTCAAAAGGCACAGCTATTCCAGACACATAGGCTGTGCTTTTTATTGTTCGCCAACAGCAGCCTTGCTATTTATTTTAATGCTGTCACTTTAGAATCAGTGCTGATGGCTTAATGTACTTTTCAGCATCATCAGTTAGCTCTTCTTCCACAAAACAATCTCCTGCATCAAAGTAGCCAGGTTTATTTCTTGGACATCACTTGATTGATATACACTTTATTAGGTACACTTGTTCAACTGCTTGTTAATGCAAATACGTGGCATGGTTGTTGTTACCAGACGGGCTGGTCTGAGTATTTCAGACACTGCTGATCTACTGGGATTTTCACGCACAACCATCTCTATGGTTTACAGAGAATGGTCCGAAAAAGAGAAAATATCCAGTGAGCGGCAGTTCAGAGGTCAGAGGACAATGGCCAGACTGGTTTGAGCAGATAGAAAGGCAACAGTAACTCAAATAACCACTTGTTACAACCAAGGTATGCAGAAGAGCATCTCTGAAAGCACAACATGTCAAACCCTGAAGTAGATGGGCGACGGCAGCAGAAGACCACACCGGGTGCCACTCCTGTCAGCTAAGAACAGAAAACTGAGCTTACAGTTGGCACAGGCTCACCAAAATTGGACAATAGAAGATTGGAAAAGCGTTGCCTGGTCAGATGAGTCTCGATTTCTGCTGCGACACTCAGATGGTTGGATCAGAATTTGGCGTAAACAACGTGAAAGCATGGATCCATCCTGCCTTATATCAACGGTTCAGGCTGGTGTTGGTGGTGTAATGGTGTGGGGGATATTTTCTTGGCACCCTTTGGGCCCCTTAGTACCAACTGAGCATCGTTGGTATGCCACAGCCTACCTGAGTATTGTTGCCCACCATGTCCATCCCTTTATGACCACAGTGTGCCCATCTTCTGATGGGTAGTCCCAGCAGTATAACGCGCCATGTCACAAAGCTCAAATCATACATCCATACATACATTCATGGAATTACAGTATAGATCATTTAATCGCCATATAAGCCCCTGTAATGGTTGGGACATACTGTATGTGACCATCTACTGTACAGTGTATTTCATACATTTACTAATATGACTCGACTGGGCCTCTCCACACTGTAGTCTGGCCTACAAAACAAAACCCCTTCACATCATTTGTTGGACCAATTTGCTTCTTTGATTTATTATCAAAAGGAAAATGATTAAACCAAGAGTAATGAAATTATCCTTACTATGTGGCACATGTGGGTGAGACACTAAACTAAATAACAATGTCACATTTGATCAACATTTAATTCTATTACAGCTTGACATGTAACTTCCCATAAAAATATTTGTTTGAAACATCAAATTCGGTTTTGAAAATTATTTTTTGATTTATTTGCAAAGGTGTGAAACATTTTTAAATTATTGTCTTTCTTCAGAAGTTGTCAGTTAGTTTACCTACAGTAAAATATTTAAATTGATATTAAAGTTAAAAATAAAAATAAACAAATAAATAAGAAAGTGGGATTACTAGCAACAAACTTTGTTTTGTAGCAACAAAATTATTTGTTTCACTAAAACCAACCAGCCTTAAAAGAGAATGTGAAGTGTGGGAATAAGTAGCAGTAGCAATAAATGGCAACCATCTCAAGATGTTCTTTTTCAAACCTTTTGAGCATGGTCATCATTTGCAGCCTTGATCCTGCAGAGGCGTGAGGTGCAGCTTTGCAAACTGCACACAAATCATATTTAAGATTGTGCAACATTATGAGAGGAAATAAAGTTGCTGGTGCTGGATGTAGTCACAGAAATCTATGTTTGCTTTTGGATCATTGTGCACAAATAATGCTGTATTTTATTTTTAGTACCATGTGTACTTGAATAATAATTTATGTCCATGCTATGGAGGGCAAAATTAGTCTGTGTGTTGGTCGATAAGTTCACTTTGGTCAGACTGAAATAACTCACCAGCTTTTGAATTGAGTGCCATTCAATTTTGTACAACCATTCATAGAGCTTTTTCTATTGCACCACCATGAGATTGACATTTGTGGTTTTGAGTGTTGGATCATGTCCCCATCAGGATTATTTGTAATTACTTTGTTGATCCCCTGTGATTCTAGCACCATCATCAGGACAAAAGTTTAATTTGTCCCAATACTGAAGTTTATGACTAAATACCAGCAAAACTATGCAAATACATACTGTTGAAAAAGCAAATGTTAGCATGTTGATATGCTAAACAAAGATGTTGCACATGTAAACATTATACTTCCTTAACATCGGCACTTTGGTCCATCAGGGCCTTCTCTGCTAACCCTACCATTTAAGAGGTATAATGTTTTAGTAATTATAATAATCATAATAATTTTGATTGTTAAAATAATTTAGCTCATTTATTTAATTATTTATTTGGAATATCATTATGGTTTGATCATGAACCCATAACTGTAGGTTTCTGAATGCCACAGGTCATGGAGCTAGCCTGCTAGCCTGTGTCTGTTGGGATCTGAGAATGGTGGCGAACGATGAAATTGACATTTTAGTTGAAAAAAAGAAAACTGAACTAGGCTCAACTTTTGTAGTAATGCAATGGAGGGTCGTCAGCCAAGCTGCTGCCGTGACATATCAAATACTCCTTTGTGACATGAACGATGTGATGAAAGATAAAATGGTTTTCAGTGGAGTTGTAAAATCCTGTATCAGAGTATGAAAGATCTCTGTGCAGGCATCTGATAAGCTCTGGATCTGGTGAAGGTGCTTTCACTTACCGTGGCTTTGCTCTCTGGAACAAGCTGCCTGTTGCCTTGAGGTCCCTCACTACTATTTCCACATTGAACAGAAAACCCCAAACCAAACTTACCTGTTCTCTGAGGTGTGTGTGTGTGTGTGTGTGTGTGTGTGTGTGGCCCAGAAGACAGCACTTTATTATTGTTAATTTTGTTACATGTGCGGCAGTGGTTTCTATTTTGTTTTGTTGATGTTTTGGGGTTTTTTATTGCTGTGTATTCTCTATATTTTTATATTTTGTCTATCATTGTAAAGCACACAGAGTTTACTTGTGATATAAATGGGCTATATAAACAAAATTGCCATTGCCATCATATGTGAAATGTCTCCCTTGGTGGTAATGTGTCCTAAATATACTAAAATCTATATGATGCCTAGAGATATGATGTTAAAGAGAATGTGTGATTTAATATTGAGAACAGGGAGAGAGATGCAGCAACTTGTGAGTGGGTTTGACATCACCATGGTATTGTACCATAGTGATTTCAATTTGCAGTCAGGAAATGATGTTTGTATTTGGGCTATTTTAGGCAATCCACAGAGACAAATTAACTGCCTGCCAAAGTGATGGGAAAAGCTGATAGTTTCACCCAGGCTGAAATTAACCCAATTTGGGAGGATGATGGCAGGGCATTCATTTTATGCCCTGCATTGACAAAATTATGCACAGGCCCCCATATAAGCATAGCATGTGCATACTTATGACTAACACCTAATGCAGTATGATAAGGAAGTAAAAAAATAAATAAATAAAATTCACATTTCTCCAGAGGAAGCGATTTCTGCACCACTGTTTCTCAGAGCACATGGAATCTGTTTACTCAATGAAACAGCTGCTGCTTCTCTCCTTTGTCTCTTTGAATGTAGTTTAGACAGACAGATGTTTTTTCATGTCAAATTATATCAAAAGTAATCAGAGGTTATTAAGTATTTGGAGTGCTAAGATGGCAGTGATATTACATCCTTCCTCGTTTGGTGGTGGCTGTAATAGACATATTTTAATTTTGGCAATGTATGCAGCACAGCAAGTCCCTTGACAGCTGGTGCTCATGTTTGTACTGTATGTGTTTTGGAGACTATGCCTGAGTGAGAAGAGAAGCCTGTATGTGGGCACAGCAATCACAAATGACACATCTCAGAGAATATTTTGTGTTTAAGCATAACGTAAAGTTCACAAGAAAAGTAAACACATTCTGTCAGGGTCTAGTCTTAAAATTTGACTGCATTTTAAGTGTGCTCTCTCCACTATATTTTCCATAATCAATGCTTGACCACCACACACAGTGAGCACACAGAAATTTTTAGTTTTAAGATATTTCAGGTTTACATCATCCTCTTCTTCATCTTCGTAGTCATTTCAGGCACCATCGCTCAGACAGCAGTGATGCACTGCACAGGCTCCACAGTCATGACTGCACAAGACTTTGATGCACACATCTTTTTTCACATTGTCATTGTATATTTTAATTTATTTTTATTGCTGAATATGCCCTGTATGTTATAGTTTTTGCCTTTGGAGGGAGATGGATCCTTGCATCCGAAAAAACACGTTGACCAGCACCTATTTAATGAGTGCAAAGCAGAAAATATGAAAGGCAAAAATAAGATAATCCTTACGCTCCTTTCTGCTTCCATAATAACCTAAATTGCTGCATTTATTTTTCGTATAGATATCTTCTCCTTTGTTTAATCTAGTATGTCAATGGTAATGAACAAACTAATGTTTTACTAGCATGTATTATCTAAAATGCTATAAAAAGAAGAAAAAAAAGCTCTGAGAAATAATGTTTTGATTGTCTGCTTTATTTAATATATGTAATCCCAGTATTAGGACAGTCCTCTTCAGCACCATGGACAGCTGACGTTAAGCAGCTCTCACCAATCATGTACATGCACTTGCTTCAAAGTGTTATTTGAGCAAACACCTGTAAAAATTTAAGGTTGGAAATAGAAACGGTCTTAGACCCTAATATTGGTCATTATCCGGACACTGGGCCTTGATCATCTCAGTTATCTCATCTAGCCATCTTAATTGCAAAGGCTGATCTCCTTTGGTATTTAGACTCTGGAAACAGGAACTTCAGCAGGACATCAGCCAGCAAGCTGGCACATAAGGAGGCCCCTCCGTGCTTTAAAAGTAATCAGTAAGATCTTAAAACCATTTCTAAAATTAATAAGTAACCAGTGAAGTGATGCCAGGAAAGGGGTAATATGCTCTCGTTTTAGTGCCAGGAAGAAACTTTTTACCATTTCCAGAGGACGGGGAATGACAGTAATCCAGACGGGACATTACAAAGGCACAAATAACTCTCCAGTCTCCAGGTTTGTTTTGGAGAGGAATGCTTAATCTTTTCAGTTTTCCAGAGTTAAAGGAGGTAATAGCAGACAGCTGGTTGCCAGTTTATTCATACTGAGATTGTTTGTTTGAGGGCTGCAGGTTAGAAATCAGAGGGGTTGTTTGTCTTGGCTGGTCATGAGGATCTGAAAAAATTTTGGCATTGATCAGCAGCAGTAATTGATGTCCTAGAGACAGCTGTGGCCACAGCACATTTGTGCTTGGTCAAAGCCCAAGTAAATCTGTGTCATCCACATAAATGTGGGAATATATATAGACACCTGAAAGGCAGCTTGAAAATATGGAATAAAAATAGGGGGGGTCCCTGCAGAGACGTCCTGAAATGACCTATATAGTCACTCAGGCCCATACTAAAACTTTGCCAGTTAAGACTGTAACAGTAAAGCGCTGTGTCGGTAATGCCCATCCAGTGCTTGGCTCGCTAAGTCTGCTCAGCAGTATTGAAGCTGTATCAAACGCTGCACAAAGATGTATAGAAACTGGACAAGGATGTCTCACATTGCCTGATAAAAGAATATCCTTGATTCATTGCCTTCAGGAGGGAAGTTTCAGTATTGTGATAAACTTTGAAAGACAGGGTTCTTGTACATAAAAGCCAGCAGTTGATCTGCTACAGTTTCCTCCAGAACATTAGTCCACAAAGAAGAAATTGCAAATGTTTTCAGCAGACGTTCAAGTGATGCATTAATAAAAGATAGAGAACATTAAACACCTGTTAAGAAGAGCTTTCATACTTAATGAGTTATAATTGAAATTGTTGTGAATTTACATCCTGCAGCTTTCAGTAGAGAGCTGCCTGTGCATAATAATTGCAGCAATTTTTTACATAATGAATTGTAGCCTCCATCCTTTAACAATGTACCACCATTTCTACATCTACTCTCATTTGAAAAGAAAAAAAAAACGTCTTATAATTTTATTGGGTTTCTGTCAAATTAAGGAATTATGTTTCATTGACTCATTCCGTCCTTTAGCAACAACAGTTGTTTTGTTGCAGTTTGAATTCATAGTCATGAGCTAAGTGCTTGTTTTTAGCCTTCACTGGGCTGTGGCACCCTGAACCAATTATGAATTAATCTTGCGGATTAAGCTCAGTTTATTTCAAACAGGACCCCATGCTAATACTAATAAACCAACTTGAGTTTTTTTTTCAGACTCAACCTGGAGCCCTGTCAGAAACAAGCCTCCACACTTATCTGTTGCCATCAACTGCGGATGCCAACACTATTGATATTTGGGATAAAAGTGAGCCCTCTGTGTTGTCTCTGTGGAGTCAGTCTACTGTGAAGCGCAGATCAGAGCCTTCTCTGACCGGAGATGACCCTGACCGAGTCACAGGCTACTAAAGAGAGAGTGATTCTATTTATTTAGTAAACAAGGACATATACAGCATGGTAAAACTCTGGGTAGCACTTGTTTATAAAGGTCTGACAGAGTCTGGCAGACTCTTGACTGATGAGGACAACAACTTTTTTTGTGTGACTGAGATTGAGAGAGGGAAGTGCCCAGAAGAGAGGGAGTATTGGCTGTCACAGCAGAAAAGCTGAAGTTCAATTAACTTGAGAAAGAAGGAGGCTCTCTGAGCCCTCCCTTGTAATATTATCAGGGGTGTAATTTACGACCCGAGAGTTTCAAAAAGATGTAGCTCACCATTCAAGTTACTGAGGCAGATATATTTATGAAAAGCTGTGTTTTAGATTAATGAACCAGCAACAAGGGGGTTTGGGGGTGGGGGTCTTTTGACTTTTAAATTAAATTCTTAGAAGATCCATTTTTCAGATGGAGTTTAGCCCAAGTGAGACAGATAATTATAGGTCCTTGTGATCACAACACACAAATGCATCAAACCCTGACTGCTGCAAACATCATTAATAGTAGCATAAAAATGCAGGAGTGGTTGTTGTAATTATTATGCAAAGGCTTCCATCACACCTCCATCTGGGCTGCTCCTTCACTATCTAAGAGTCTGAGTGACTTTGCAAAATGTATAAACCTGCTTTATGAAAGGATAAATACAAGATGTTATGGGCAGTGATTAAAAAAGACCATTAAAATGCCACCACAGCTGGTAGATGGCGGGGCATAGGTGAGGCATGTCAAGTGCCCATTAAGTCTATATATATATATATATATATATATATATATTTGTGTGTGTTATCTGTGTGTGTCTGTATGTCTGTGTGTATATATATAGGCAAAGTGTTAATTACACATGAAACGCGTTGAATATAAGAAGGGTAAAGTAAGAGATACAGTGATGAAACACGAACCACTGAAGAACTCAGCACTAACCCTAACTACTTCTGATGGTGCTATAACTTTGAATGGCTGGAAGTTTTATGTACTCTCAACGACTGAGCCATTGCCTTGTTCTCTTTAACTGAAAGTTGTATTGACTCTAGTTGCTATGAAATGAGCTACCTCAAACTGCAAATTAATAACTTGTAACATATTTGTAAAGATGCAATAACTGCCATTTGAAGTACAAATATAAAAGTACAAACAAGCAAAAACAGTAAAATTCAAATTGGCAAATGAGTGTAATGACATTCTTCTCTCAGTATGTCTGCAAGGCATGGATTGCCTTTCTACAGCACATCAGAATCAATCATGTTTATCCAAACATAGGTAGCAGAGGCTCTGGGTTTCCTACAAAAGGTGGTACTGGCTCTATTACAGACAGTGGTATGTGTTTTTAAAGACTGTCTGATGGAAAACATTTGCCCTCCTCTGACATTGTCCTGATTGCTGCAGATTGGCTCATATTTCCTGCTCATGTTGTTTCCTGCAAAGTTGTTTGAGATAAACAGTGAAGGTGTTGTCTGTATTTATGGTGGTCAGAAGACAGTTATTATGTTACCCGTAGTGTTTATCTCTACCCCACAGCCAATTCATTACGTCTCTAGATACACAGTACACCATTTGATACAAAAGTTATACAAAATAATTTTCGTATGATACAGTACACTCTCATGGGTGCATGTGGCTCTAAATAAAACAGCACATGGCTTAAGTAACCGGGTGGAGGTGAAACCAGTTTGAAGTAGCAGTAGCTGCTAACATTAGTAGTTTATTTGCGGTGTGGTAACTTTATCGTCAGCACACGTCTTCGTCTTAAATGCGATGTAAAGATTTCAGGCATTGTTGTACATGTAGGTCCCGACATGTCTTTCACTGTGTGAATGCTGTGGATGGCTAGACGCAGGAATGTGGCAGGAGCAGGTTTACAAACCAAAGGGAGTTATTTCAAGCAACGGCATTTGACAGTTGTATAAACATTACCCAATCCCATGCATAAACCGTAATGGTTTCCACAACGGTTAATCTGTTAATATTTGTAATATGCATGCAGCTTACTAATTACTTTCACTGAAACTTTTGAAACAACAGTTTTGTAGTGGTGGATTTTAACTTTAACTGAGACTTTTCCAGCACGGTGCACTTTTATTTAAGCATGAGTTTTAATTCCTTTTTGAACCACTGATCTTAATCAAAATACCTCGCCACTGCCCGTCCTGGATTTTTCTTCTCTTTTAGTGAACCACCAGTTATTTCATAAATCCACTAATTTGGACACTTAGGAGTAAAGCAATCCTTAGATTTAACTTGCTTTGGGAGGGTTCTCCCACAGGGCTGCTGTGGCAGAGTTTAATCACTCACTGATTAAAAGATGTGGAATATAAACCAAGTTTTGACTCCCTCAAGGATGATAATTATAAATTTCAGAGATTTGCCTACATAAGATGTGGGATAGTCTAT
Source organism: Seriola aureovittata (assembly GCF_021018895.1). NCBI lineage: Eukaryota > Metazoa > Chordata > Actinopteri > Carangiformes > Carangidae > Seriola > Seriola aureovittata. The sequence continues at coordinate 15,317,161 of NC_079377.1, forward strand.
GGAAATCAGTAAGGTAGTCTTCCCAAAGTCTTCACAGGCTGTTGTTGAACGGTCAGTGTAGGTATGAATTTTAAAAATCATGTTTCATGTCAGTTTTTTTCCTAAAAGTTTCACCAAACAAAGAAAAAAGGTTCACTCAAATAAGTATATAAAGCTTCAGGGAGACTTTATTCAACAAAACTGAGCTTTTTCTTTTCTTTTCATCTCAGCTGATTTTTTTGAAGTAATGACCTTTCTCATCCTGTGCCTTTACGTTTCGGTATTCGTTTCAACAACAAAGTTAAATCAAGAGGTGGCAAAAACACCTTTTGAAAAATCTTTTAATTAAAGGTTGGTTTCTTTTTCAACGTGGTTTATTAACTATTAATACTGTACTGTAAGAATAAAACTGTGACAGTGACTGTCCTTGTACAACTGGGTCATTTGTTAAATGGTGACTGCTCTGCCTTCACAGGTACAGTTCTGGTGGAAAACATGCAGATAAATGGCCGAGCCCAGGACCCAGGCAGAACCATCTCGCTGATGTTGCTGGACAACTATGACTACTGGGTGATACTGGAACCAGCACGACAGAGGCTCTACCTCAACAGCACCGGGCGCGTTCTGGACAGAGATGTGAGTGCACTTGTGCTCTGTAGTGATAAACCAGGAAGTCACACTTATGCCCTGGTGTTTAAAGTAAATATTTTTTTCCATCATATATATGTGTAGCTTCTCGTGTATGAATTTCAGTGAAGTTGTATACATACACAGTGTCTGTTTATATGGTAATCATAGCTAAATTAGTTCTTTCACATTCATTTTTATCCGGGCCATTTAAATTTAGTGATTAGTCATCATTATTGTAATTTCTGTGACCAGTGGGAGGCCATTCAAATAATGAGGTTTTATGAGTCATAAAACCTATTCAAATGTTTTAATTGGCAATTTATGGTGTCATTGTTAGGGTTTTTTTTTTTTTTTTTCACAGTAGCAGTAACAAAATTTTCATTTTCAATTTCTTACTGTGCTCATGCTATGAAGAGAAAAATAGCCAGCTACTCACCACTATTATTTTAGCTTCAGAACATTTTATTTTTGCTTTATTGCGCTTACTATAAAAAAACATAGTGTTTTCAGTTGATTCTTTTTTTTGTGTCAGGTGTGTCAGAATATATATACATACAAACATATTAGTATACCAGAATTATTGCAGTAGCTCATTTCAGTGAGTATGTCTGTATGCACATACACAGTATCCTGTTTATGATTATATTTGGGATATGGTGTTTACGTGGAACATGAGAAACCCAGTTCTTCATCTCTCTGTATGCATCATCATATAACATTATCCAGGTATGAATACGTGGTTTCTGGCTTTCTGAACACTTTATTGACTACTACATAACGTGTTGATGAAGCAACTGCACACATGCAGAGAATGATTAGAAAACTGCCACAGAATCCTGGTTTCTGTCAAAGTCCTGCAGCTAGCATATGTAGGTTTCTCAAAACCAGGATAAGGACTTTCTGAATCCAAGGCATAGTGTTTACATGCGCAGCACATATAACCTGCATACTCCAGAATCCTGATCACAACCAGGATGCATGTCTGGATGAACACAGTAAGACACAGTAAACAGATGAGAGAAGGGATAAATCAAACTTGGCATGTGAAATGACATATTGCAAATTTGATAGCCTCCATAATAGCGATCATATCAAAATTATAAATGCAGTAAAGCAGTCTACCTTGATTCTTACTAGAGTTTAATCTTATAATAACAAGTTCATCTATGTCATTACCCTGTTTCTCCTATCAAATTTGAATACGTGATGTTTTTCCCTGTTTAGCTTCAAAGAAAAGACACTTGACGAGATCATTTGTGGTAATTTCTGTCAGTATGGTATGATAATTCACCTCTAATGCAGAATATAGTGAGTGAATAAATAAATACAGGCATTCGTGTCTACGTCAGTATGTAATATGTTCAGTTCAGTTCCCCAAAGTATCCAGTAAACCTGCAGTGAATACAGATCAGGCTAAATGGTACAGTATAAGATGTGAGCTGTGAGGTGCAGAGGGGTTAGCACTGGGTTTCAAGTGTTCTGACTGCAGTGGGAAAGAAGCTGTTTTTGAAGTGGGTGGTTAGATCTTATGGTCTAAAGGGAGGGAGCTGGACGAGAAGCTACTAATGGGAGTAGCGCAGAAATGTGGCCAATTAACAGAAGGAATGACAACAGTGGAGGAGCATTTGAGAGTCCAACCTTTGCAAGTGAAAGGGAGAGAGGGTGAGAGAGCCAGGCGGCATTACACTATCAGGAAAGATCATCCGTTTCTAAATTCAGATTATGTCAGACAAGTAGTGGTGGCATCGGGACAAACTACTGCTGTCCAATAAACATTTGAACAGAACATGGCACAAGGCTCACAGCTCTTTGTTTGATCAAACATTTTGATAATTTATTACATACAATATTCAAAAAGCTAAATCAGGCTGCACAGGGCAGCTTAAAATAATAAAAGCAAAGATTTGTTTACACCAGTAATGTGCAAGCATCATAATTGAGAGGAAGATTGAGTAGCAATTTTGGTCTTGCTGTTTTACAGATCCAGCCTGGATAAATTCAATGTCAGGGTATTGTTCACCAAGAAACAAGTTAATTAAAGTTAATTGTTAATGATTACAACCCTGGTGGATGCTGGTAAACAAACATTTATGCCAAAACCTCTTTTTGCTTTGATCATGATTTGTATGTATTGTTTGTTTGAATTGGCTTGTTTACTGAAAGTGTTTGAGGCAATGAAGGTTAGTGGGACTCTCATTTTATCCTCTCTGATGAAGTATACATTTCTTCTTTAAAAAATGAAAGATACTGTTGAACAAAAGATATGATTTGTATTATAACGTTATTATAACCCCAGTCAGCTGGGGGGAAAAAGGGAATTAGAAAATAACTTCCATTGTAATACTTCAATGACATGCCTTTCTTTTCTCACTCTTAGCCTCCCAATTACATCACCACCATTGTGGTTCAGGTCCAGTGCACCAATGAGCTGGTTGGCACTGTCATTTTGCACGAGGTGCGGATAGTTGTGAGGGACAGGAATGACAACACTCCTCGCTTTCAGCAGCCACGCTACTATGTCGCAGTAAACGAGGTAAGGGAGTGACTCAAAACAATATTTGCAGAATTTTAATTTGTTGTTGTAGTAGGTTATCTTTCTTTCATCCTCTGGTCACATCCACAAGGGAGGGCCTCGCGCAGAATCTTTTTTGATACGACCAGTGGGCTCACCAAAGTCTGAGATTTTCAAATCCCACACAGAGTTGTTGTGCATCTGAGCCAAATTGACTGTCAAAATTTTCTTGAAGAATCAAATTAAGTCGTCAACTCAGTTTTAACTTTCTTTTCCCCTGACACTGAGGTTTCCTAGAAATACATTTTTATTGCACTAAGTGCTACTTCCCTGTAAGTTATGAAGGTCAAAATATTTGTTATTTTTTTCTTCAATTTGTACATTTGTACATTTGACACATATGTATTCATTCAAGCTGGCAGGTCTGGAGAGCATGCAGCATGCATCATTCAGTTATATACATCCAGACACCAAACCTGCATCACCTGCAATCATTCATGACAATTCATCAAATCCTCCGACTTTACACTCGAGTGTTTTGAGATTAGAAGATAATTCCCTGCTGAGTTCTTGGCAGCTACGACTATCGTCTCCGTTGTTCACACTCTGTACATTGCCTGTGCGAAATTCCTGTCACACTGTGTTATCATAGCCATATGCAGCTGCCCCAACAGAGCTAGTTGGTCACTAGTGAGTCATTCTACATTGCTGTCAACCTCTCCCCTAAACAAGCACTCCTGCCCACTGCCTGGTCCTGTGGACTTTGCTGAGGGCTCTGGGGAACAGCAGTGGTTCTCATACTTACTTTTTGTTATTCTGTCAGCAGTGTGCGTGAGCCTACCAACTGCTGCTGACTACAACATTTTCCCTTTTTGATTTTTTTTTCTTTTTTTTATACTAATGGGGTGGAGTGGCAAGAGTAAGAGTTATATGCATGGGCTCTCTGCTGTAAGTAGATGTTGTACTCACAGGGGTTGTTTGAGCTGTTGACTTTTTCCCACTCTCATTTTTCTTGCAGCTCACACCAGTTGGAACAACCATTTTCACTGGCTTCTCAGGAAATAATGGCGCTACAGACATTGACGACGGACCCAATGGACATATAGAATACAGCATCCTTTACAACCACAATGACCCGGTATATGGACAAATCACACAATGATAAACAAACCTCTGCACCACTGTAAATTTCTTCAACAATCATGACTTACTGCTGATGTCCACCTCTCTTTCAGACTTATCATATCAACCTCTGTCTCTTTCAGGATTCTAACAGAACTGTGAGTGTCGCAAACACTCTTTCAGGACACATCATTCTGGCGGAGAGGCTAAACTATGAGGAGAGAACTCGCTACCTGGTTTTGGTCCAAGCCAATGTAAGTGAGCTTTGTACAGTTCTTTTGCAACTTGTTTTCAGGTTTCTACTTCAGCATTGACCTTGAGGGCAAAGAACTCTTAATGCCAATAAACACATATAGTACCAGCAGCTGTGTTCACAAACTTTCATTTGTTCATCATATTCTTCATTTTAAGTTTTACCAGTTATGAGAGAGATGTTGTTCCTTTTGACATATTAGCAAAACGTAATTTAAGATCTCTCAATTGGCAGTTAGTCGAAGGACATCTCACAAGCAAGTTGTTTAACTCCTATTTAACTAACACTTATTCAGGATCAGAATTATCCTCCCAGAATTAGAGGGTTGAATCCTCCAAGGTTTCATTACAACTTAATGTTTTATTTCCATAAAAATTGATTGAAGCTGTCTTTGAGATTTGAGTTCTAAGATAACTGTTTGTGGTCTGTATATACCAGAGCAGATTTGTATAACTATGTTGATTTAATTATGGGTTTTACTTGAGGGAGGGCATTTTCCTTCATGCCCTCATGGGGCAACATGGCCAAGAAAATATTGTAAAAGAAGTAATCCTTCAATGATACCATTAAAGCAGTATGAACTCAAATGAAGGCGTTTCTAAGCTTTTTCTGTGGTTCTTACCCATAGGCATGAGGCAGCAAATGTTTGTTGACCAAGAGCCACCGCAAATCCACTGGCCAAGAATTTGACTTCATTTAGAGACTGAGGCTGGGATCTAAGACTTTCCCATTCCTACAGTGTCCTGATGTTGCTGGATGTTTCAAAGTCTTGTGTTGTTTGAAAGCTGAGGGTCTCAATTTACACAAAAAACAGACAACAATTATCATGATATTATAATCATTTCCTGATCAGTGATTACTTAATCACTTACCTGAACAAGAAGTGATCAGATATTGCACGCTATAATATTAAATGGGAAAGTTAAAGTACTGCAGGACAGGTGATAATTTTGCAGTCAACTCATATCCTATTGTTTCCCTTTTTTGCACGAGAGAGCAAAAGACTCAGCCCTTTAGTCTGGCAAGAGGTCCTCCAGGAAGATTTCATTCTCTCTTGGAAGAGGACATGAGTGTAGAGAAAGAAGAAGACATGATATTTACTAGAACTCTGCGCTGCTTGTGTCAAGAGTTCAATTACACTGAAAACACAAATCTTTGAAGTGCTGTACTGCCCACTTCTCAGGCTACCACTCCGGTAAACAACAGTATCTTTTAGGATAACTGCTGAAAAGATATGTTTTATTACCAAGAATTATTTCCATAAGAAGCAAAGGTTTAGTAGAATGTAGAGAGTAGTACTGTTCCAACTGGTGGTCTGATGTTCGATATATCACATCTCTTTCATTCAGACACAAAAGCAAGTGGGAGCCTTTTGACCTGAGTACTAGTTGATAAACTGTCTGTCAAGAATGAAATTAAGTAGCTAAGTTCACTGAGCATCATGCATTTAAAAACCCTAACAAAAGATTTGTTTGGATGATTTATATCAAAACACTAAAATCTATTTTTAAATTGTGTAAGTTTTTCCTTATTGCATTAAGATTTTAAAATTGATTTATATTTAGCAGTGATTATGGTCTGTTGTGATAACACTATGTTCAAATTTTCTATAGCTGACCCTGTATTGATGCACTGTATCAATATGCACTGCAGAAACTATTTCAGTAATAATCTACTTGGCATAGAAAATGTGTTCCAGTACCCTTTCATGCTGCCAAACCAATGATGAATAAAAACTGAATCAATGCACGACTGTGAGCTTCCATAACAAGGACTAGTGTATGTGCTGAAGAACAGCTGCAGAGATCTTTTATGGTTTTAACATGTTATATTGATTTTAGCTCGAGTGGTGTGTGGCCTCAGTGCACATAGCAACAAACCTTTTGGGAGTTTAAAGATTGAAAGCATGTGTTCGTCTTCCAGGACCGTGCTCCATACCCCCCCAACAGACGATCGGCTACCACGACTCTGACTGTGGATGTTCTGGACGGAGACGACCTGGGCCCCATGTTCCTCCCTTGTGTTTTGGTGAACAACACCCGTGACTGCAATCCCCTCACCTACCGCGTTGCTATCCCTGAATTCACTGAACCGGTAAGAACCAGGCAGACAGGCAAGTGCAAACACAAGGTCATTTTAACAGAATTCCTCCTGTTAATAGTATGTGCATATTTGTATTTTTATACATGCGGGTTGTGTTCATCCAGCGAATGCATGTACATTATGCACATATCATTCAGATTTGTGCTACATTGGTACATTCCTGTAATAATGGTAAACTATGCCACACCTTTTTAAATAGCCTAATTGTCTGCTTACACCTTGTTTTTGCTCGCTTACCTGGAAGTAGAGTAAGCATTGCTGTTTTGTCTCAGCATGGCGATTCCAGGGGCATTTTCCGGTCTGTTGGACTGGCAATTAGAGCTGAGGGCTGAGTTGACCTGGGATGACAGCTACACACCACTGGAATTCATAGAAGCAAGAAAAAGAGAGAGGGAGATTGTGCAGTTGAGAATAAAAGATAAAGAGGCTGAGATGGCGAGAACAAGTGATGCACTGACAGAAACTCTAATAATCTATTCACAGTTAATCTATTTCTTTAAAAGTCTATACGAGATATACTGTGTATTTCTGTGCATGAAAAGATCAAGATTAGAATGAACTGAAGTGAACTGGGCTGAATTACAAATTTTGACTAGACTAGAATAGTAAACACCTGTTGCACAGCTTTTGATCATTTCACTTGATCTTCATCAGCAGGTGTAGTGCAGCCAGTTGCCATGGGACTGTAGATGTAAACTTCCCATGATTCAGAGCACTATTATGACTACTTCATGTTGACTCATCTTGAAAACAGCAGTCTCAACTCAACATGTACTTGGTTGGTGGTTCTGCAGTCAAGACTGCTGATGAGGGCTTGGGTTAGTCTAGTCTAAACTAGACTGGATTGGATTAACCTGTGTTGAAGTGGATTGAATTTGATTGGATTTTTGATTGGTTTGCACTGGAGTCAGCGCAGTTCACATCTGTGTTTGCATATTTTCCCCGTCGTCACTTGGGTCTCATGAGTGTTCCAGTTCCCTCCTGCAGTCCACCGACTCACAAGAGGTGTAAATAAGAAACTCTAAATTACCCAAAAGTATGAACGTGCTTGACTGCATTTTAGCTTTTGGAAGACTAAAAATTTTATATTTTGTGGAGTTACCAGTATAATTATTTTCATGCTCTCAATTTAAGGAGGCGAATGTGTTGAATTTGAAAGAATTACTGTGTTGTCAGAGCATTTGAGTTTTTCTGCTGATACATACCGAGATGGTTTTTGTTATTTGTTAAAGGTTTGCAAACCAACTTATAGTTTCATTACCGGCACCAACTTCAGCCTGATAAAATTATGGGATATGCCTAGCTGAGAATACTGCTTTGAAGTAGTATTGAAATAAGACTGCATTAAAGTATGGGTTAAGTGCACTGGGGTATTTGAACATGGGAGTAGAACTGAATTTAATTAAACTGCACACAGAGACTAAATAACACAATAGCCTCCTATAAAGACACATGGGGAGCTATATAGATTGGTTGAGAAAATCAAAAATTATAGACAGAGACCCATAGAGAAAGAGGGAGTAACAAAAAATGTATATCGATGTTCAGTACAGGTACTTGTAGGTGAGGTGAGGTGAGGTGAGGTGTGTGTGTGTGTGTGTGTGGGGGGGGGACTTTATATTCAGAATTTGCCCATGTGATGTATAATTTATGACTGATAAGTATTGAGGACTTGGCAGCAACGGCTAAAAAACCAATCCTTTTTCTACAGTGTGAGGAAATGTTGGCCTCTTTCTCTGTCTTGCTGCTTTTTCCCTGATGTTACAGTGAAGTTACATTTACCTTTTACTGTATCTGTACATGATTACATTACTCTCAACAGAATGTCTGCTTATTATACTTTTTAGTTTTTCCAAAATACTGCTACTGTTTAAGCATAAGTGAGTCTGTTTCATAACATTTACCTCCTATTCTGTTCCTTTTACTTTCCTTAAACAGTGCACATTATCATTTCTTAAGTGCTTTTTTTGGGACCGGCCTACATTAGCTTTCCAATTTTCAGTCAGTTTTTGTTGGTCTCTGATTTTTCTCCATTCTGCAGTGTAACCATTATGCTAACATCTGTCCACAGGGAGATTTGTCTTCTCATAATTGATGAGTGTATTGTAATTAATCACAATGGCGAGACAGGCATTATTAAGTTGATCTGTATTTATTTTTTTACCCTGGGGGGATATAATGTGGGCTCTGGAGTCCCCTGGATAATGACTGCTGGAGGAGGGTATTATAGCTAATCATCATTGTGCAGAGCTAGGGGGATTTGATTTAGCGCACCTCCAGACATTGTAAAAGCGAGAGGGCTGGTTGGGGAGGGGTGTAAGGATTACTCCAGAGCTGAGGGATATAAATATACCCCTTCAGGGAGGGATTCTTCCTGCCAGAGAGCTGTTAGCCATGTGCCTGTCTGTGCTAAGGAAGTTCGGCACAGGCCTCTTAGCATACTCACACATACTGTATCAACCATATGGAGGCATTTTGCATGAGGAGAAGTATCTTTAACTGTGATGTGCTAGACATATTCCCACTTAGCCATATGTTGGCGCAAAAGTGTAGAGGAAGAGCTGGCTGGGTAATTAGCGCTGATGATGCCTGAGTATGCATGAGCAAGTAAAGTAGCCTACAGTCACACAAACAAACCATCCTTGATCAATCTCATAGCTCTGGTATATTAATTTGATACCCTAATAAATGGCCAGTGGGCTGTGGACTATGATTGCTATGGCACTGGCCTACATCAGGAATTTTTGGCAATTGAAGGGAGGTCCGAAATGTATCTGTAGTTTTAGAAGTCTTCGTATTTAATGCTTGGCAGCCTTTTTTGAATATACCCCAATGGGTTAGATAGTACCTCTACTGAACGTAGTTAGCTGGGGAGGCAGTGAGAGAGATGACAGCTATACAGAACCACAGTGGGCCTGCTTCACTTGGCTGATCACCACACACAGTGCTAATGATCTTGCCCCCCCCCCCCCCCCCCCTCCCTATTATTATTATTATTATTTTGAATAAAAGTCATAAACATACCCACAGTAGTTGTCAGAGTTGATTTGAAAAACCTAACCCCACAGCCTACATGATCTATTCATAGAATAATTGTGTTCACTGACTGTCAACGGCGCTTGCAGCTCAGCAACCAGCCCGGCCCACCGGGAATCTTCCTGTGCCACTCTGTGCCTGGCGCGCACGCACACACACTCACACACACACAGGTCCATATGTTTAAGGTCACTTCTAATGGCAGGTGGTACTCACAAGACTCAATATTTCATAATTCTCTCTCTCTAACATCCCCTGCAGTCAAGACCTCACAGCTCGGAGGAACGTCAATTGGATGTTCCCTCACTCCTTTAATTAGCTGTCAATTAGTGCAAATGAATCAACTCTTCGCCTAATTAAACAAAGCCACAAGGCAGGACACATATATAGACCATTGTGTAAGCAGCATGAGAAAAACATAGCTAACAAACTCGTTTTGGATCACAAGTGCCACTTAATGATCACATTGACATATACTGTGTTCAGGGACCTGTGTGTGTGTGTGTGTGTGTGTGTGTGTGTGTGTGTGTGTATCCGTACGGAGTACAGGGGAAGCTGAAGTCGCACACTTTGTCGTGATGCTAAATTATTAGTCATATGTTGATATTCTATGCACAAGGATAACTTTTATGTGCTAAACAAGTACAAGCAGGACATAAGTCCCCTCACCCATTTCCTAGTTTTAGCCCACTGTCACATTACCAGAAACATTTATGCTTACAAACACACTGTGACGTGACATAAGCACTTAACTTAAAATGATTCTAACTGTCTAATATCTCTAAGATTCATGTTTGATTCAGATCTGCTGGTTTACCACAGAGCAGCTTCTTCTTTATTGAGAGCACTTAATTTCGTCAAGTAAACACGTGTCATGTTAGTTACTTTGCATACAAAACATATGAAAAGTCACTTTTTTCATATAAAAATGCCAAACCTTTCATGGTTACAGCTCAAATGTAGGGATTTGCTTTGCTGCCTTTCCTTTGAAATTAAAATAAGTAATTTTAATTATTTTTTAATCATTTTCAAGTTGAGACTAGTGGTTGGACAAAACAAACATCAAAGTGTCACTTTGGGCTCTGGGTAATTGGGATGGATGTTTCTCACTAGTTGATGAAATTTTGCAAACCAAACAATCAGTCAATCAAGAAAATAATCAGGAGTTGAATTCATAATGAAAATATTCCTTTGTTGCGGTTGTATGTGGTGACAAATTGGCTCCATCTTAATCAAATACAGCATTAAAATGATCTTTACACTTCATGCATGATGAAATTATTTAATGTATAATAGTATAACACTCACATTTTCTGCATTAAATACTTTTGTAAAATTCTTTAAATACAAATTCCCCTTTTTATACATACTTTTATTTAATCATTTTCAATGCATGACTTTTACTTGTAATGGGTATTTTTACAGTGTGGTATTACTACTTTTACTTAAGTAAAGGATCTAAATGCTTCCTCCACCACTGGCATTCATAGACCTGGACTTTTGTGAGCTATTCCAGCCAACTGGTTCAACAGATAAGACATTATCTTATGATTAAGTTTAGTTGGCCTTTTATTTACATACTTCACAGCAAAAGGAGGTAGATAAGATTTCCTGTTGTACATCATAACTCACTCTGCTGCTCTGCAGAATTACTGCTGCTGCTAGATGCACAACTATTTGAAGCATTTGTATTTTTCTGTATTTTTCCTTCTTTTCTTTGAGCTTTTCAGCCACACTTTTTTTTAAAACTGTTATTCATGTAAAACAAGTCAGCAACAGCCCACTGCTGGCTGCCTCAGTGTTTCAACAGTGATAAAGATGCCAACATAAGGGAGATGACGGCCACAGAGAATGAATAAAAATCCTAAATGTATTCCAAAATTGTCAGAGTTTATTTTAAAAAACCTAACCTACTACTTCTATCTATTTGTAGAATTATTGTGTTTACTGACCTGTCACTGGCCCTTGCAGCCCAACAACCAGCCTGGCCTCCGTGACCGGCAGATGATATCCTTCTCAAGATGAATTTTCAGTTTCATAAGAAACTGTCATTCTTGTTTCTGCATAATGATGCTCTCAAAGAGACAGTATCTGCACAACTATAGGCTACAGCTACACAGTCAACAGAAGAAAAAAAGGAGTCGCATCGGCTTGTCTTGCTGTGTTGTTGATTGACTCCCCCACCTCCTGTTGCAGAGCAAACTGAATCCACTGAATGTGACTCCTCCGATCCGGGCAGTGGACATGGACAGAAACATACAGCCCCCGTCAGACAGACCTGGCATTCTTTACTACATCCTGGTTGGTAGGTTCTTCACGTTATCTTCACTGATTTTACACATTTAATGTAATTTGGATCAGTTGGTATGTGATATTTTGACTGTGACTATTCTTATTCCTTACTGCAGGTCATCCAGTCACATATCCGGAGTATTTCTCCCTGAACAGAACCACTGCAGAGCTGCGCGTTCTTCAGCCTATCAGCAGGGACTTGTATCAAAGGTTCACACTCATCATCAAGGTAAACGAAAAAAAATCAGTTTGACTCACTTGCACCTTAATTGTTGAATCAGCGCTTGTTTTATAGTCGCATATATTGATGGCAAGATTTCCTGTGGGACATTTAATTGAACCTAGAGCCACTACAAAAAGCCATTCAGTTCAGTGTAATGCAAGGTCATAAGTCAGCCGAACAAAATAAGAGACTGCTGTAAAGAATTACAGCGAAATAAAATGAAAATCTGTCAGTGTTGTTAACTCACAGATGCGCATAGTCCTGCAAGACTGATGAAACAAAACATGCATAAATTACATCTCCTGAATGAGATGGAGACTGATTATCTTTACCAGAGTTCAGCCCAAGGTAGAATATTGATTGCTCTTCTGCCCCCACATTAAGCAAACAAGGCTGTTTCATTAAACACCTCAATTCAGTCCTCATATTTTTAATGTGCTTGTGCCACATCAAGTTTAACTCATATCTGGATAACTTTAGCATGCACCCTTACCTGCTTCACGTAGATAACCTCAGTCCTGAAGACCATTAACCTTATCTGTAGCTGCTTTGGAGATGGGGGTGAAAAAGATATTATGATTTATGGAGGATAGGCTGCTGCGCTGTCATGAATCCTAATTTAGGGCAGAGTCAGGTATTGCCTCGGTGCTGCTGGTGCAGAGCAGCAGTCCAGATGAACTTTCCATCCACCCGTCACTAACCTCTAGACACCTCTGAGCGCTGTGTAACCTGCTGTTTACCAGGATAGCTGGGGAGCAAAGAGATGAGAGGAAGAGCTGATTTCCACAAGAGGAAGGGGAGATTGATCATATGAGAGGCATTTTGCATGTCTTGGAGAGGATTGTGCATAGCTAGAGGAAGGGAGACAGTTCAAAGGGGGAGCAGGAAAAGACCAAGATAAATAGTGAGATGTGTGTGGAGGATGGCAGGAGCCTTATCTACCTGATTCATAGAGAGGCGGAGGACCCATTGCTCTGGGACTCAGAGGAAGAGGAAAGTGAGAATTAGACTTCGGTACCTTGAGAGTGCTCGGATGCAGCGCAGTATGTGGTCTACATAGCTAATGCTTTAGGAGATATGAAGCTAATCTCTACCATATTTTAGAAAACACATCGGTTGTTCTTCAAAAGCCATCACTGATCCTGATGGAGCCATAACCACAGAGATGACTAGGATGAAATGAAGACAAGTGACAAAGGCAGATGGAAGTGGAGAGAGTCGGGTTAAATAGAAAAAAGAGGGCGAAGAGATGCAGTATGACACTTTAAGGATGATGGAGTCACAACAGGAGAATCAAGACTGAGTGATAAACAGTGACTTTTGGTAGCAGTGAATCTCCTGCAGGCCTGTGTGTTGTGGCAGTGGGGTGCAGGTCATTTAGCACTGCCTCCCAGAAATAGGGAGACCGCTATAGAGCTAAATCACCAGGGAACACTGTAATCCCACCCCCCGTCTTTTCTCTCTCAGACAAATATTTTTGTGTGAATGTCGAGAAAAAGAGAGAACATCGAGGCACACTTTGTCTGTCAATGACAGCACTTTTCCCTCGGGTGTTTAAGTGAGCAGATTGCATGTGTGGGTCAGTGCAGTGTGGGTGTTCCTTATTATCACACAGATAAAGGAAAACGGTAGAAGATGTTTGGGAAAGATAGTGTGGCATAACATTGTGATGGCAATAAAAATAGGTACGAACCTCGACTGGAGTGAAACACAGCTGGATGTTCCAAAAGTGCATAGCAGGGGTCTGCAATTGTAGGGTATACACACAAGACAATAAACAAGAAATTACTGAGTTTCCTGCCCCCTGCACTTTAATATTCAGCAGTAGAACTATATTCCTCTGTTACAATCGGTATTCTGCAACACAAGCCCAGTGAAATCGAGCTAATGTGCAGAATTAGTTCCAGGTCATGGCTTAAAGTGATGTCACCTCACTCCCCCTCTCCATCTGTATTTTCAAAGCCTTAATGTTTCTGAAGCATCCCTGTGTGGGAGGCAATAGTGACATATATGCTTAGGAGGGGAAAGATTGCAGTGACAGCCTGACCACACCACATCCATCTGATTTGGTCTCACTGCGCTGTGGTAGTCAGACGTAACTTGGGTGAAAGTATAGCCTTCTTTTTTTTTTGTTCGTTTTTTTTTTTTTTTTTTCTTCTTCTTTTTTTCGTACTGTTCGAATAGCCGAGACAACACACATTTTGATTTGTGGTAATGCACTGTGTTACCTGAGCAGTCTTGTCACCCACCAACTGTGCTGGAAAATGAAGGGGAAGGAATGTTTACGTTCGGTACAGTTTGGTATGTGCTCCACTGTACGTGACACAAATATGAAGAGATTTTGGATGCAGGTGAGTCAATATTTCAGTCATGCATTTTTTCCGAGAGTGAAAAAATCCTGGGATTTATGTGCAAGCTGTGTTGTAACATTTATTATGTCCAGTTATACTGCATCTTCTAGTATTTTGTAATATTTTATAGATTAACAGTCTATTGATTCATGTAGCAGGGAGGGGATTTTTGGAGAATATTGCTGGTTTTCCCAAGACTTGACCATTACCTGATTCAACAGTTTTTACTTTACTGTTGATCCCATATTGTTGACTTTTGCCGTCTTGCGAGGTTACAGAGTCTTTTTTCCATGGCTTGCTGCTGCATGTCTGTTTTTGGAGAAGGATATTAACATGCAGAAGAGACGAAGAGGTGGCAGCGGGGGTTTTTATCACATAAGTTCCACACAAGCTTTTAGGCAAAATAGAGGCGCTGTACAGGAACACAACGAAATCAGTTCAGTTGAGTTTGCACAATCAACAGTGGAGACGGACCAAACTGGAAGGAAGTTCTAGTGCACTCCCTTACTGGTTAAGTGTTTAATTTTGGCATTGACTGTACTAGTAAAATTTCCGTTGAGCCTCCTTCAGTCATTGGTCAACCATTTGACGGAGTAGCAAAAGCCGCTAATTACTGTCCCTCTCCTACAAATGAGGGTATTTGCGTTAAGTGCCCTGGTAATTACTAAGGCCTAATCCTAAGTGGACCCCTGATTGAATTTAGTCAATGTAGCTTTTTTGTAATTGAAATGACACTCAGAGATATTACGCCTTTCTGTCCCTGTGCCTGCACAGGAGTTGGGGTGCCATAGCTCTGAGTGTATAGCTCTCATCATACAACTCATTATTAGCACTTCTTAATACATTTCCAACAGACTGGGTTTCAGTTTTACATGATAAATGTAGAAAGACTGACTATGACTTCCTCTCTCTTGCCCTCTTTTTCAGGCTGAACAGGACAATGGTCACCCCCTCCCATCCTATGCTGACCTCATTATCGAAATCCTGGATGAGAACAACCAGGCACCGTATTTCCAGTTTGAGACCTATCAGGGCTACGTGAGTGAGTCCTCCCCTGTGGGTACGACTATCTCAGCCAGTGCCAACCTCACTGCCCCCCTGGGAATCATAGCTCTGGACAATGACATTGAAGAGGTAAAGAGAGGAGAGCCATTGTCATCCTATGCTCACTGTTGCCTACACTTCAGGCATATGTGCATAAAAACACAAAACACTTGTAGTGCATTGATTAGATATTGATTAAAGATCCACATTTATTCATGTGTTGATGTTGTGTGCTCACAGAAACGAACGTGTTCATGAGTTGTTTTCCTGCTGTATCTTTTTCCTTGTTGTAGCTGGATCCTGGTGATACACCTGTAGGTAAAGGGGTTGTTTTCAGATGCAGTGACACACACACACACACACACACACAGTGTACTATAGGGATGTCCAGATCAAGTTCCTTGCTCTTATCTCAGAGAAATGTTTTGTTTTTTTATCTTGAATATCTGCTGATAACAGGTTTAATTTGACATTTATGTTTTTCTGCATAATACAGCTGCTCTGTGCACAGAGCTTAAAGTAGGCCTACATTTATATCAGTAAATGGTTCAATTTAGGGATTTGATGGCTTAATAGCTCTGCATTAAATCTGCGTTATAGCTTTAACTGGTTTCTTTCAATATTTGGTTTAGTGTCCTGAAGTGTTTTGTATAATATCTTTGAGAGAGAAGGGTCAATGTGGAGTTGAGGCATTTGTTTTATTTTGTTTGTTTGGTGTACTTGAAAAGCACTGGCTTTGCCCACTGTTGCAAGCTGTCAATGTGGATACCATTAATTAAGACTAATGTCCACTGTTCTTCCCACTGTGCTGCACATTAGAAAGTGGTATATTGTAATGTTGATGTGGCTTTGCTGCCATACATGTAGCATAATAAGTTAGATTAAACAAACAGTCAGAAGTGGATAGGTTTTATCAGCTTGATCCCTATTCTGCTAATTGACTCGGGACATCCCTACTCTGAATGCATGCATCACGCTGTGAAAAGTAAAAAGAAACTGAGCGCACTCATCACTGCTGGAGATATCCTCAATATAGAATTATCAGCTTTGTTACACTGTTTTGGAGAAGAAATGTGAGCACTCCAGTGTGTTCACAACTGCGGAAATTATATGTTATGTGTTTACATTTTTTTAAACAGTGAATTAAATACTAAGCAGTTCTCCGGTATTGACGGGTCTGTACATAGATTAATCTAACTGATGCGCTGATTTTGTATCCTAATGGGAGTGTGTGTTTGGAGTGTTTTGCTGTGCTGTGTTCTCCTTCTTTATATGCAGATGAATGTGTTTGCTGTGGTTTCCTCAGTTGCGTAAGACAAAACTTATGCAATTATTCTCTTTGAATGCCAACTTTACTCTTTCAAAAGGATTTGTTATTTTATGACTTGACTCTTGTGTGTATAGTTGAATGAGGGGGGGGGGGTTGACACATTTGTTTGACACAATTAACAAACTGTGATTGTTTGGGTTCATGTTTGTCAGTGTTCACCCACTGCAGAGTTTAAAACGTTTTATATTCCATAACCAAACAGCACTGACAGAGTCATATTTAAATTAGAGAAAAACACACAGTCATCCACGCAGGCCGAAACGAATGACCAATACCTTTAGTTTATCTTTCAAAATATCCCGTTACTCAGTCTTTGGAGAAGATTAACAAATCAAAGTGGAGTGGAAACAGAGATAACAAAATCAATAAGCCACTCAGTCCTGATGTTTACCAAACTCTCTTAAGAGGACTCATTGATGGACGTGAATCGAAGCAGACTTGCAGCAATGAACCACAGTGGCCTCCAGGTTTATTTGTTAACACAGTCTAACAGCAGTGATGATACATCTTTTGAAAATGTCTGAATGGCTATTTTTAAAAATGTTTTCAAGCTTGCTTAGCATCTGGGTACCATAATCAATAGCCGTAAAATCGATATTTTTTTGAACAACTGATAAATGCGCACACTATTTGTCGCTAAAAAGGAACGAGAATAATAATGAGTCTATGGCTGTTTCAGATGAAGCCATTTCCCTTCTATCTTTCTTTAATGATTTCTGGTTCCATCTTCAGCTCCTTCTCCATTGTTCTCTGAAGACAGAAGTGAGACCTGCCAACAGATTACTTTTTCAACTCTTTGGCAGATCAAAATGTACTGTTTGATAGGTTTTCTCAGCCCCACAGCTGCGGCCTTAGTTAGAAAATGATGAAACACTCATGTCGTCATGGTAACATGTTTCTTTTTTTTTTTTTCTTCTTTTTTTTTGTATATCTTTCTGTTGGAAGACGAAAGACCCAATGGTGAAGATTACCCTGAATGACTACACCACAATCTTCAGCTTGACCCCAACTGGGATAATCCGCTACCTGAGGCTCCTCAAACCTGTGGACCGGGAGAAGCAGATGGCCTATACATTGACGGTAGGCCTCAGACTAGGTGCAGCTATTTGCAAGACAGTATTAAAGCCCTGTGACCTACATCTCCCGTTTTGCGTATATTAATAGAAGTCACAGGTTAACTCTATACCAAGAGGCAATTGCAGACGAAAAGCTGACCTGACACTTCCAGAACAATATGACCTTTATCAGTGGTCAGACAGCAGTGAAGTACAACAGTCTGTTCACTTGGATTTACAAATCTGTTTCCAAAGGTGAATCAGAGGCACATCAGACCTCTATAGTTTTGTATGTTTAGTTGAAAAATATACAAGACTTTTGCCTTTATTTTAGTCTTAACATTCTGATTGTGTAATTCTGATATTAACCAAAGATACTGGCTTTATGTCTGGCATACGCCTGTTTTTAATCATTAGCAGTTTTTAATATGTGGAAACCTGCATCATGTTGTGGCTTAGTTCTGGTGTTGTGTAGCGTTTCTCTATTTGCTTATGTCCTCTGTATTTGCAGCATGTGTCTTTATAACCTCGACGAGGAGGTTATGTTTTCATGCATGTTTGTTTGTTGTCAGCAGGATTATGCAAAAAAGTACTGAAACGATTTGTACCAAACTTGGTGGAGGGATGGGGCACAGACCAGGGAAGAATTTCGGTGCCAGTCTGGTTAAAAGGGCAGATCCAGTAATTTTGTACTACTCTCCTTAACATTGTGAGAGAGGGGATTTTTTAGACATTTTTTCAATTTCTCAAGAAATAATGTTTGGATCTTGAGATCTATGAGTTTGTACAATTTGGTGCACACCTAGATAATGATCCAGATCTGGTGGAAGAAATGTTTAGCCTTGGCAGAGGTATGCACTCTGACATTCAAGAGTTGCTTATAATTTTCTTTTGTTATATCTATTTGCCTGTGGTTCTGAGGTTGTAGAGGCTTGAGCTTTCGTACATACACAATCATATCTCATATAAATAATCATTTACACTGAAACAATAGTACAAAGCTTTCAAAATGGCCAATCAAGACAAAATTATGAATGTGATTACTGTATATCTAATTGTTTGGCTTGGGATTTGACATTATAAGACAATAGCCTACTGTATATTTTAGCAATTTCAAAGGAATAGTTTTGCATTTTAAGGAAATGCCCTTACTTGCGTTCTTGCGTTAGATGAAAATATTGTTGCCACTCTCATATCTATCAATGAATATGAAGCTATAGCCAGCAGCCCCTTAGCTTATCTTAGTGTAGTGTAAATATAGGAAAACGGGGAACAGCTTGCCTGGCTCAGTCCAAAAGTAACAAAACCCACATACCAGCACCTTTGAAGCTACGGTAGCTCTCGGCAAGAAAGTGAATAAACGTATTTCCTAAAATGTTGAACCGTTCCTTTTAAAAGTAGTACATGTAGTATATAATCTGTACAGTCTCTCTGAACTCCTCAGCTACTTTCATGTCCCATTAGGATTCTGAAGTGGGTTACTCTTAATGTTTATGATTTTCAGTTTTATTAAACTTTCTACTGTATGTTTGGTGTTTTCAGTGTTCAGGTTTCTGTTTTACTGCTGTTACATTGACGTCAACAGCCTGGTTCACCAAAGTAACTTGTTTCCTTGTAACTTGCTCAGTGGGATGGCAGCTTCTGGGGAAATAAAGCATCTCTTTCGATCGAGGGGGATTCCTTTGGATTAGAGCGCATCAGCAAATCAACAGTGAGCTCTGTGGGAATGGTTCTCTGGAGAGCACAGCAGCTTCTGAACAGGAATAATTCGGTTCACTGTAGGTTCTGATTTAATGCTAGAGAGGTGCTTTGCTCATTAGCTTCATACATTTGTGAAGATTTGATGTGCTTATTGCATTTGTACAGAATTGACCCTTTTCATGCTGTGCATGCAAAGTTTATCTAGTGTAGTTTTCTCTGTGGATCGGGGCATGAGGAACTCGAACGCTGGTTCTATGGCTTCTGTGTAAGTGCTCAAGAAGCTTTCAAGCTCAGGATCCATTCTGACTACACACTATAGTGAAAGCTGACAAGGTGCCTCTGCTTTACAGTGGTGACTGTTCAATAAAGTGCATTTTTAGATTTCCATGGCTCCCTCAGCTCTTTAAACTGGTTGCTGCATTCACTTTCAGATATAAAGGAGAAGTTCCAATTCTGGATCATCAGCAGCATTGTCCTGTCTATCTCTCTGAAACATCCCCCACATCACTGTTTAAAGAGATGATGTTTATTGCCTGGTGAATATTTTAGCTGTGGAGACCTACTTTACATTAAATGCTTTAAAGATAGCCTCTGAGTCAGATGATTTATAATGACCAAACCTCTCCACACACATGCGTTTGACCTCACCTCTTACACTAGATTCATTAATCGTTTCTTTAGTACATGTTACACAAGCTATTAACATGAGCTATCAGGCTCTATATTAGCCACATTTTCAGTTTCATCTGACACTCATCTGACAGAAGTAACTTTTACTTTGATCATCACAGCTGCCCTCACAAAATGTGCAGCAGCTCCAGTTTTCTCTCATGCTTCATCTGAGTAATTTCAAATCTTTTTGCTTGTGTATTACATGTGTAACCAAAGTGATTTTCAGTTGTTTTCTGAGCACTGCCAAAATGCAACTAGTTCTGTGCCTGAACACATCCTGTGTACACACTGACCGAGGACCGAAGCTGCTGCTGCTCTGCTGACGTGCTGTTTTCACTACGCAGCCTGTTTAATTTAATATGAATGAACCTGATCAATAAAAGTCAAAGACACCAGTGACCCACTACCCACTTTGCATACAAAGTCTTGCAATGACATTTCAATGTCTGCAATTGTTTCCAAATCTCACATACGACTAGTTCAATACACGAGTCAATACAATCAGTTCAATACGTGAGTCAGATGTTTTCCCTCAACTCTAAAGCTGAAACAGGTCGAACTGATCTGCAAGACTAAACATGACATCTTAATTGACTATATTATCAGACGCTACAAGTGAATGCTTTGAATTTCATGCTTAAAAGCTTGTTAACATTATGTTTACTAGATAACTGCAAAGAGGCTTTGAAGGTTGTGCGTTTGCTTTCATGGAGATAATGTTATTTCAAAGATTGAGAGAAATCTTGTCTTTTGATAAACACTTGCATCAAATTAATTTTATAATTACTCTGCATACCCTGGACTGGAAGGAGAGAGAGCACCCGGATCCAATTTAGATAAATATCAGCCTTGAAAGATTATCGTGTGTATGTTTTTTTTCGGTTCCTACTGTTGGTGGGTGAGAGAGAGTAGGAAGAGAGGGGTGAGGAGGCAGGCATGACATTGTTTACATATGTCATTCAGACATATGTCAGTACCTGCACATGAGTATAAGTGTGGATTGCTTATGCCTACAGTAGTGATGACTCAGTAAATCCAAATCTGCTTTCACCCTTGGCTCCCAAAAATTGCTTGGTGTCTCTGTCCTAGGGCTGGATGGAGAACAGACACACTGTTTGATGGGAGAGAAAATAGGTGCTGTCGTATATGTTATCTTGTGTTTCTGGGTTCCTTTTGCTGTGAATGTTTGCCTGCTACTAAAGGCAACCTCCTGATACAGTACAACCAGAAAGATGTCATTTCCATTTCAGTGCTGAATGCAAATTTTTTTGGAAAAAGCAATTTCCCCCACAGAAACGTGTATTTCTTGCTGCTGCCACAGTAGTTGTTTAGATCTCCTCTCCGTACACTTCATTTGTTGTTTTGCTTAGTCCATTTTCTTTCTCCCTTGCCAAGTACTGGAGATCAGAGCTGCCAGTGACAAATAAACATGCAGTTTGCTCCGTTTGCAAACTGTCCTTTAGGCGAGCTTTATACAAGCTCTCTCTTCTTATCTCTTTAAAGGCTTTTGGGAATGAAAAATGAACATATGCAAGTGTTAGTGACTTTATTGTGGTGGGAGAAACATGTTGACGTTTGACATGTTCTCTTATCAAAACAAAACAAAAATCCTGAAAGCATAAGCTTGAATTTAAAAAAAAAAAATCAGTTCTCTGTGATTTATTTCAACAAACGGACTTTGTAAACTTGTCTGCAGTACGTATTTCACTTTTGTGTGTTTACAGATGGTGGCATCAGATGGCGTCCAGAAGAGCAGCCCAGTAACTGTCAACATACTGGTCCTTGATGCCAATGACAATACACCCACGTTTGCCGAGGTCTCCTACAGTGTGGAAGTCTTTACAGACATGCAGCCGGGGGAGACGGTGCTACAGGTAATCAATCCAGCAATCGTTCTCTCGACTTCCTTCTTCGCTTTTGGTCCCTTGCTTTGGCACACTGCTTTACGCCTCCGTGTTTGTCGCCATCACACAGAATCTTTCACACACACACGTTCTTTCATGCTGAAAGCAAATAACCACAACAATCCAGAGCATTGTGTTGACAGGCAAACCCCTGGAACAGTTCCCGTCATCTCATCTGCAGTCATGACAGACGAGTCAGTGAGAATGTTTTTATCTCTGTCTTCAGTGCACAGGCCTGAGGAACCTTTTACCCAGTAGATCCGCCGCTATCAGGACTGCAGCTAATTCATTGTGCTAGACATTAATGATGACCATTTATCAATCTTTCCCATTGCATTAAGAAGATTGGGATGTTTAAAAATAGTATTTTTTTCCTATTTCAGTCTGTTTTGGTTATTTTTATTGATTAGGAACATTGCTGGTTTTGATTTCATTAGTGTACTGGTTTAAAAGGTCGGGACTTCCTTTTCTTTTTTCTGTCATGCAAGCACACATGCTAATGCAAACTAAAGCAAGCACCAAAGCACAAATACAGGACATGTGTAAGGATATGCACATGTACATTTACACGCACACACAGTCTTCAAAATGTAAATCCATAATCCCATTCTGATGTATTTTTTAGTGCGTGGAGTTCCATCATTTCATTGTCTCTCATTTGATAGTCGAAATATGATCTTTTCATCTTTCAGTTGATCTGTCCTCTCAGCACAGCCTCTCCAAAAAATGTCAGACTCTAAAGGTCAAGTTTAATCTGTCTTAAAAACCAGCCGTTTCACCCTCCCTGAAATGAGGCCAGGGGTCACAGAGTGTCTGGTATGACCGCTTAACCGATTTTTCTAAGCCGTTTATGAGAGCTGCAGGCTCCCTAAGGATGCTGCTGCTTATTTGATGCTACAGCTTTTACTTCAACGTCAGGAGCATGAAAAAGGAGGTCTGGGTAGCTTGGATTAAAGTTTGAAGGCCTAAAGCATATTAAGCCAACTACACCACAAGGGCTCATAATTACAAGCAGCAGGATGCCCTAAATTAATTGGCTTGAAGGAAACAGTGGTTGGTTAATTCATTTTTGTAACAGAGCAACCAAGAAAAGATAAATTTATATATTATGCCTTTTTTTTTATCTTCAAAAAAAAAAAACTGTCACACAGCTGTCTTTCCACAACATCGTAATCCATCTAATATGAAAGGTAGCATGGAATTAATTCCATCCAGTCCAAACTTTATTGATCATTAAGGTCACCAAACTGCAATCACTAGGAGGGAAAAAATTGCAGCCAGCAGAAAAAGTCAGACAGGTTACAGCCTCAGTAGTATATATACTTTCAGCTAAATGCCAACCATTTCATCCTGACCATACATGAAACAAAGGTCACGTATCCATTAGATGATAATAGGACACCAAAATGGATTCAAGGTTGGCAAGTTGACTGAAGTCAGTCACAACCTCCTACTAAGATATATTTACTGCTTGACTGGTTTAGTGATCATGTTGCTGGAAGCTGTGTATTTTGTATAAATGCTTTTGTAAAAAGCTTTGTATAAAATGGATCTGTTTCTTTCTCCCAGTTAACAGCAGTAGATGCTGATGAGGGACTGAATGGTCTGGTGACCTATGAGATACTGGCTGGTGCCCAGGGAGATTTCATCATTAGTAATCGGACTGGACGCATCACTGTGGCACCTGGTGTCACTTTAACTGTGGGGCGATCGTACGCCCTGACTGTCAAGGCCTCTGACAACGCACCAGAGACCCAGAGAAGGTATAGTAGCCACCTGCGCTGCTCTCTCTCTTTTTATTTGTGATTTTTTTTTTATATATATATTTTATTTTGGACATTAAAAGATTTCTACATTAGTAGAATGAAGAGTTTATTATTTTAATGTGATTAATGTGTGATTAATGTGATATGCACTGCATTACTTTTTTATAAGGAGCCAATTTGTTTCTAAGATGTTTCAGAATTAGATTCATTTCGTATTTCTCCACTTGGTTGTAGGGGGCTGGAGAACACAGCATGTGTTGTTTTACAAGTCTTATTTAATTCAATATTTGCTCATAGTGATTCACAATTTAGCTTCAGAATGACACAGAAAGTCTTCTCTGTGCTGAATTATGGAGAAATAACATTTCTAACAAGCTGTTGTGAGTCAAAAAACAGATGGTCTTTTTCCATCTAATACTCAAATTCTGTTATGAGATGTTTCATACATTGTCTCCTCTTTATCTCGTGATTGAAAAGAAAAAAATTCATTCTGTGTAAGAGCTAAGTATTTCAGATTTCAGACCAGAGTATTATACATTGTAGTTGGGGGTGGAAACAGGTGACCACTTTGGTTTCAACAAGCAAAACAAAGACTGGCATAGACACATTCAATGACCCAGACTTAGCTAGACAAACTACAGCTCGGCATAATGACACAGGGTACTACACAAAATGGTTATTTTGCTTCACATGTCAGATCAGATCATCTTCAAGAACATTGGTAGATGTACCTTTTTTTGTAGTACTTGAACAACAGATGCCTCACACGGTGAATGAATAAATAACGCAGTCAGTTCCATTTCCATGTGTTCTGCTGTGAAGAAATGTGAACAAGCAGGCTGATTTTAAGCAAGCTGATTTTACACTCATGAACAAATTGTAAATGAGAGGTTTGTACTATGGCTTGACAGAAAAACATCCATGATACCATTGTGAACCAGATAAAGATCCTACTTATAAAAAAATATGTCTAAAACCTGTTTTTTCTTTTTCTTTTCTGCAATCAAAACTCCAAACAAGAGGGCTTTGATATGGGATGATACATCGTGAACATTTTTCAGTATGCTGTGGGCAAGGTTCTTCAGTACGGCACAAGAGGTTGTCAAGGAGAAACTGATGCTGTCAGTGGGCTGATCTGTGCTTTTCTTTCTGCCAGGAGCTCCATCACAACAGTGTACATTGAGGTTTTACCACCCAACAACCAGAGCCCCCCACGCTTCCCCCTCTTCACGTACAGCTTGGAAGTCAGTGAGGCCATGAGGATAGGAGCTATTCTGCTCAATCTGCAAGTGAGTCATTAACCCACGAACGCACACTCTCACACAAGGCATGTGCAAGTTAATGAGGCATTTGGTATGATGCTGCATTTCTTAACATGATGAAATTTTTAGCACATCATTAAATTATGTTGCAGTTTCAGGAAATACAATCAACACATTTTTACCTCACCTGTGTCTGTTTATTTGTCAGCAGGATTATGCAAAAAGTGCTGAACTGATTTGAACCAAACTTGGTGAAGGGATGGGGTATTGCCCAGAGAGGAACCCATTAAATTTAGGGGCAGATCTGAAATATTTACTAAAAGTTTTTGTCTGGTTTATGTTGTTTGACATTGGCTTTGGCGGAGGTCTGTGCTCTCTGAGTCCCCTTTTGTCTTTCTTTGGCTCTCACAGTTCCCTCTCCAGCATATAGTCTGCTCACTGTCACTCCAGTAAAGCATCCATGTTGTTTAGTTATCATATCTCATAGCCTTCAGCTTTCATGGTACTATATGACCTTTAAGCTCCTGCTTTTTTTTTCTTTTTTTCTTCCCCAGGCCACAGACAGAGAAAACGATCCCATCACATACCGAATTCTTAGTGGGGATTCCCAGAACGTCTTCAACCTCTCTGAAACGTAAGTTCAGACATTGTTCAAATACAGGTGCTCATAGTTTATTGGTGTGAATGTGTCTGTCTATATGTGGTGTGCCACACGTCTCACTCAGTGCAAGACGAGCAGGATAAGCAGGTATGGAAAATGAACCGATGCAAACTACTTTGCTAGATTGCAGTCCAACTAACATAACAAGCCCCTGGCAAACTATTCTGCAAGGACAATAGTCAACCATTGAGATTAGTTTGAGAGTTTGTGTATGGCTCAGGTTTGTGACACATCTTATTGAGTGTATGATCTGAGAGACACAAACAACTCAGCTATGAAATCCTTTGATGAGCTTTTGTGGTCCATGTCGTTCTTTGAAGTGCAAAGGCTGCATAGACCAAAAGTAGTAATATGTGCAGATGGTTTTTCCTTCATAATGATAGTCACAGAAGAGTCAGACAGACCAGGGCAGGGTCTGAGTATCATCATTAGCCTCCCTCTGATGATATAGAGTTGCCAGAGTGAGTGATGATGATGGGGAAAAAGGAATGAGAAGATTGGGGATGTGCAGTTGTGATGGTAGCGAGTAGTAGTAGTAGTAGTAGTAGTAGTAGTAGTAGTAGTAGTAGTAGTAATATTGCTGACTTGCCAGTTATTGGTTTTGGGAGATTTATTAGCCATTATATGATTTTGTTTATGAGCAGTGGTGCTGGCTGTTGGCACGTATTTACACTCAGTAGCTGCCTCAGCTGTTTGTGACCATGATACCAATGTTCTACTCAAGTACATTTTATGTTTGTATAGCCCAAAATCACAAATTTGCCTGAAAGTGATTCACAATCGGTAATAGAATGCAACCCTCCATTTGAATAAGAAAAATCTCAACCACAAAAAATCCTCTAGTGGGACAAAAGGGGAAGAAACCTCAGGAAGAGGACATGGATGACATCCCTCCTCCATGAAAGGTAAACATGCATTGCATGTCATAGACTCCAATGCATGTTTACAGCAGTAAAACAACATAATGGACTAGACAAATAACAATATTAGGTAAATAGAGTGCAAACATATGAAGGCTATGGATCCAGAAAAATTTAAAGCATCTTCTATGTACAGCCAAAGATGAGCTGGTGCAGCTTAGTCAAATATATGTAACAAGTCCAGTGTTTTTTAATGCATTAACTAACTGTTATTATATAAGCAAATTTATCTTAGAATAGTGGTTTATTGGTTTGTGATTGGTTAGTTTGCACACTAATATATTGCTTGGTGCTATGATGAAGTGAAAACGACGAGCTCTGTTCATAAAGCAACAGAATACCATTAGTTTTCTACTGTGTATGCTAAAATAAAACAGTAAGAGACATGATTTTTTACCAATCCAGGGCAATTAGGTCAGAGCTACTAGAAGCTGGTAGGCAGCTCAATGGAAATAATTACATTGAATTTAATTTTATTTAATGGCACGAGTTTGGTGCTGCTCTCGCCCTCTCTCCTCTTTCTCTCCAGCTCTGGCCTCATCTCAGCTTTTCTGCCATCTGAGAGAAGCCAGGACATATTACAGCAAATATTTCTGGAGAGGAAAAGGCATGCAAATATGTTGTCCCACCTCTTATAATCAACATCGGCATTTAAAAAGCCCACCTCACTCAATTACTACTTGGGAGCAAAGAAAAGGCATAAAATATTAAAGCAGTCTGTGGTTTTTACCTTCCCTTAAATAAACAAACAAATATGAAGAGAAGAGGCATTGGGAGAATGAAAATGCAGGACCATGCCAGACACGTTTCTCACTAATTGATTAAAGCTTCTTTTGTCTACATCCTCAGGCTCCCAGCTATGCAAGGACAAGCTGTGTTGCAGCACTATATCCCTTCCTTTTGTTTACGCTTAATCTGCTCCACAGTGTTAAAATTGTTTGTTTTATAGAGGGATATTTACTTTATGGTTTCATAGTGGCGCTGTAATGGTGAGCAAAAACATGGTGACACGATCAAACTAACGGAGGGAGTGCTATTATTGGCATTGCCACAGTAATCTCTGAAACCAGATATGACAGAAAACTTGCTGAAATAGATACACACATTCTCCTTCGGTTCATTGTCTGTGTGGCAGAAATATTACAATCACATCACAAGCTCTCAGCAACCTAGCAATATAATAACTTCAAGCAGATGCTGATATAGCACACTATGAATCAAAGAATGGTTAGCTGCTATGTTTGATGAGTGTGCAATATACAGAGCCCTACTTCACGCTCTCATTTTTCAACCCTTCAGAAATCCAGTGTGATTCAGTGAAGAGATTTTTTGCATTGCTGCATGTTCAGATGCAAGCTACATATGGGGCTTGTTCAATCCAGCTATTATGAATAATGAGCTCTCGGGTCCATAACTCCCTATAAATGGGGCAGGTTCCCCTGAGGGAGGTATGCTTCTGCTTCAAATTGACTCACCATTATGGTTGTGAGCAGAGCGCACCATTGAATCAGTGGCTGATACCGTCAGGCACCAGGCGCTATACACAGAGCATTCAGTAATGACATACAAACCTGCAGTAGCAGGATCAAAATGTAACACATCATAAATGAGTCTCAAGTAATTCAGGTCTTGAGGGACTGATGATCTGTTAAGATATGCCAAGTGTTATTACAGTTACTTTGAATATCATCAGTGTGGGTTTGTATCAAAATTAATAAAACAAAATAAATCCAGAATATAAGTACTGGAAATTGACTGCATGCCCCTCCTGACGAGCCACTAAATATATGTTAGCTGGGCCAATATGTCAGCTGATTAGTTCATTTTCTCAGATATATTGGTATTGGTGTATCTGTCATCTGATAAGTAGGAAATGTCAGCACAGAAATATCTAAGATATGTTTGAAATAGTGTGTCTCCATTACATAATTTGTCCACCAGAGAGACATTTGTGTGTCTGTGTGAATTCTTTATAATACCAATTTAAGGAATCCATATAAAAAACAGCCAATATATCACTCTCAAATACAGATATATGAACTAGATCAGCCTCAAATCAGACATCTGAAAGTCTGAAATCTTCAAATTACTGATGCAAGTCTTCTTTGTTCATCTAGTTTACCTCATGTAAAACATTCATGCCACCTGGAACTTAAGTCCTGGTCATCAAGTCCAAGTTCCCATATAGAGACACAGCTTCAGCAGAATAGGAGATCCACTGTTGGTGTGACCGGCATGGATAGCCTGTAACCTGCAGCATTGTCACTCTAGACGATACTGTGACAGCATCAGTCTGTCTGACAGCATCTTTTCATTTGTGGTGGCTGGGGAGAGTGGGCAGGACGCTATCACACATGATCAGTGAACCTCTCAGACCTAACCGCTCAAGTGTAGTTCAGCACTCGAGCTGTAGTCGGGGGTAAACTCCCCGGGCCAGTGTTAAGTGGCATTAATCATTCTAATCTTTGTCATTATCACCCTCAAGATCATCATCATTAACACTGCAATTATGACAATTATCACTGTATATCTTCATTATCATATCTACATCAAAGTTTCCTCTACCTTTAGCTTCATTGAGCACCAAGAGCACTATGTATAAATAAGTGTGAGCACAGCAGTCAGTGAAGGATGGTGCACTGCATTTTTATGGTGTTTTTAAAAAGCTGTGTTAGCCCTCTTGAACCATCAGCCATCAGGTGTATTGGATCCAAAGCAATATGTTCACCATATCTTGGAGCAAGTGGTTCAGTGAAATAGACAATGTTAATCGAGGTCTCGGTAATTTGCCTTTCAGATCTTAAGATGGGGCTCTACAGTTTGACAGTTATTGGCGGGAGAGGCAGGAAGAAAGTAGCGGTCAGGTTCTGCTTGGACTGTTTGGCCACAGAAGCTTTAAATTAGAAATGTGAAGGAGCAGGGGGGACACCAGGGAAATGGGACGGGCATTAATCTAACGGTGCGCTCAGATTCATTCGTCTTTCCTTCCGTTTTGCGGTTTTGGCAGAGCTCGAGTGTGAGGAGGGACTCAGTCTACTGTTTTGTGCAAGCTGTGTGTGTGTGTGTGTGTGTGTGTGTGTGTGTGTTCGTGTGTGTTCGTGTGTGTGGGTGTGCTTGCTCTCACGTGTCTTGTGCACCTGTGTGCGCAAACAAAGATAATTCAGCGTTCTGCTTGGGAATGCATCCACGCTTTGTGTTTGGAATACCAGAGTGCCAAATTATACCATGTGAACGAGCAAGGGGGGGTTACTGTGTCTGCTGCAGTCACTGGAAAGACAACATGAATCTCTCTGTAGTCCATGTGCTTTGGGAGCAGGAGTCAGGCTACAGAGAGAAAAAGACAGAGTGGGAGCATTTAAACCCCACCTGCTCTTTGCCCAGAACTCATCCTCCTCTATCAGCGACAGTGTTTTATAGATCTGTCTAATCCTGAATTTAATAAACTCTGAGGTGCAGCATTCTCAATCACCCTCTATTGCATCAGCAATAAAGTATTCAAAAGTATTGAACCAACCTCTCTCTAAATGAATGCTCTTGCTTCATATGACGCAAACGAGAAATACATGAATGATTCTAAACAAAGTTGTGTATTCTCTGACCCCTCTCTCTACAGGATTGGCCTTCTACTTCTGGGCAAGCCTCTGGACCAAGAGACCACTGATCAGTACCGTCTGGTTGTCACAGCCTCTGACGGCAACCCTGGAGGGGTGAGGCACAACCCACTTTATTAAACTACTGGCCTGATTCCTCAGGGTCGTCGATCCTCAAACATTTTGAACACGTTAAGCACAAATAAGATCTTCTCATATAAGCTTATTAGCTCGGAAATTTGGCTCACTGAACTCAAGTGGTTCATTAGCCTGGAAAATCCAATAGTGCGTTCAAGCTCACAGAGTTTAATACCCTATTTTTCACAGATTCATAAGATTTGTGGTAGCACTAGGAGTCAGCAGTGCCACTTTAGTGTGCCAAACCAATGCGACACCAGAATAATAAGGGCTGCCCATATAAGTCCATGTACTGGTATATACAGAGGGTCCAATGGAAAAGTGGTCTCAGATTTTGGACCCACTGTATGTGGAAATTTTATGATTTTGATTACCTGTTGATAACCATAGTGGGAGTTCTTTATGGTTGATAAAGGCAGTTGAAAAAAATGGCTGCTGTGAATACAATAGTGCAAGTGTTAGTTATTTTTATCCACAGCGCAGATTTGTTCATCTGGAGTGACGTTAGGGTTTGTAAGTCTATTAGTCATTTCCCTTTATTCAAAGTGTTATTGCAATTACTAAGGCAATGGGCAATTACTACTCAGCGATAATATTAATGTCTTTCTTTCTGGCAAGTGGTAAATGCTCAATTACAACTATATGAGATTTTAAATTTATTTAAAATCCACCAAGTTTGCCTGTTTCCTGTTTTACATCTCACAGGAGCTACTGTAGTTTGCTATCAAAGCACTGTTGCCTCACAGATTTTGAACAGTGATGTCGTTTTAAAGGTCTTGCCCAAGAATAAGAGCAAGCTCAAATCACAATTGAAACTATTGGAAAGAAGCACTAGTGTTGTATTGCACTTTTTAGATTTAGATCAATGTTTAATTCTTAAACTGCACTTAAATAAAATTTGATGACTCTTTAAAAAAAATAATTGAAGCAGCAGAGGCCAAGATATCCAAACATTCAGTTTGTAATACATTTCCTACATTTCCCACAATGCAACAAATGGCTTTCTCAGACTTAACAAACCTTCTCTTGTGCCACAGAAGACCTAACAACCATTTTCACAAGCTGAGTTTTAATAACTATGCAAAATCCTTTAAAGGGCTGCTATCCATACAATGTCGGCTCTTTGAGTTTGTACATTTACAGAGCTGTCTTTGTAACTTAGCCTAGAGAAACAGCAGACACTATAACCGAAAGTGAATGCTGGCTGCTCCGTCTCCCACCGAGAGCTGATAATCATATAAACCGTCTTAATTTAATTAGACTTCACCTCAGTTGGCTCCGTCTTTACAGCTGTCTCTGTTCCAGGCAGAAGTGAAATGTGGTTTCCTTTTTAAGATGCTGTGTCTGATAGGTAATGAACATTAGCTGATGAGCCGTCACAGGAGTGATGTTGATTGCCTCCTTCTCACCTTCACACGCATAAACACTTGGAGCTACAGCTCTGTGTCATCTGTTGACAGATTGTGCGTGTTGGTTGAGTGGATCTGTATAAGAAGCATGTGTGGGGAAGCAAAAATTTGTATGAATCATTAGTTATCATTCATTCTTTGTTTTATCCTTTATTTGTGTGAAGAAACATGCGTAGATGCTTTCCAGATGTTCTCAGGAGGCCCCCTCTCCTTAGGATGGGTATGATCTTTATAGAGTGCACAGCTCATGCATTGCTCTTTTTTCAGTTGGTTAATATTATGTTGTTTCTGGGCAAGTGGCCAATCATGTACTTTGGCTTTGTCTTGAAGAAAACAATGAATTACACTTGGTGCTTTGTTCAAAGAGGTTCTCCCCCAAGTTTCAAGGTCTTAAGGTACCTGTATGCAGTATACTTACTTTTTCTCAA
Organism: Seriola aureovittata; assembly: GCF_021018895.1. NCBI lineage: Eukaryota > Metazoa > Chordata > Actinopteri > Carangiformes > Carangidae > Seriola > Seriola aureovittata. The sequence goes on from NC_079377.1 coordinate 15,349,542, forward strand.
CCACCAGCGTGTTGTGAGTTTATCCTCTCCAGAATTTTTTTTAAGCATGGCAACTTTCCCCAGCGTACATGCTGCCGGTGTTTTCCTGTATGTGTGCCACAGAAGAAGACCAGTGTTACAGGAAAGAGCAAATAAATAAAGAGAGTGTAAGACGGGGCTTCACCTCACAGAAGGAGGCAGCCACATGCTGGTGCCCCTTTGTCCTAATATTGATGGACAGATTGTAAAAACTGACACCCTTTACCTGTAGAGTAGAGTGTGTGTGTGTGTGTGTGTGTGTGTGTGTGTGTGTGTGTGTGCGTGCGCCAAACATCTTGTCCACAGAGTAAATTACTGGCTGACTCGTGCAGGCTAAATGTCACAGCTTGGACGAAATGCTGTCACAACAGGAAGTCGAATGAGGGAGAGGGGCAAAGGGTTGTAGGCGGGTGGAGGTGAGGTGGAGTGCTGACAGGAAGGTTGGAAACGTGGGAAGGATCAAAATAAGCACAAGAGGAAAGAACAGAAGAATAGAGACACCGGGGGATGCAAATGTGTAATTAGCACAGAACTTTGGTAACCATGGAAACATGACAAAAGGCGCAAAGCAAAAGGCGCAAGCCAATCTGCAGCTACACGTGCACACACCAACATTTCCTCACGATACTAGTTGAATTTCAACTTTTCATCAACTCAAGCATGGAATAAATTAATCTGTGTGACCAATTCAAAATTTATATTCTCAACAGTACAAGCTGTGATCATAACTGCCAAGCAGACTAAGATTTCAAAAACTCAACCAGAGATATCGGATGAAGCTTTTCCTCTTGTCCTCAGAGGAGAGAGTGCATGACTTGTAACAGCCTGATCATATCAGTCCCTGCAACATGGCTTCTGGTCAGGATTGTCACTTGAAAGGCGCAGCACCATCAGCCACCTCTGGATCTTTCAGACAGTGAAGACAGAAGACGAGACATCACAGAGCTCCATCTATTTTGTGTTAAATAAATAATAGCAGCTCATTAATCACACTCGTGGCCATAGAGGTAGAGGTTTTGGCTTTGATAAGAACACCCACGCCATGATGGAGACGCTAATTGGCTTCAGGTCTTCTCTGAAATGAAAAATAAGCAGATCCCATCACCACACTGATGGTGCGCTGCCTCCTTTGGTGTCCTCAAGTTTTAGTAGCGAAAGAGCAAAAGAGAGAGACATGGAGTGTGATGGTTTACAGCATGGGTTGCCGTGTTAATTTGTGCATGAGAAGACTGATTATGTACATCTCAGAGGCTCGAACAAAGAAAATGATGGTGAAGGGTTTCCCTACAGACAGTGAGATGAAGGTTGCATTAACAAGGTCATTCACTTCATGATATGTGCCGCCATAGTGTTATCTGCCAGGGAAACTTCAAACAGCTGTCTTCTTGGGAAGTATTATTTCTTGCAAGGGCCAACTCCTCCCATAACCCACCCATCCCTTTTCCCCCAAAGGAGACCATCTCCACCATTATTTGCATACAGCCTTGTCCCAGTGCACAGAGATTACAGATTGTGCATATTCAGCCATTTTTTTTTTTTTTTTATCTTGATTTATAGTAGTGCTATAGGTGTGTGTACTGTGTCATTGTTTGAAGGTTAGCGGTACAATGCGACATAGTGGCCCTGCAAATGAATGAACACCTCAGATGGTGCTGGAGGGGATTTGCCTTGCCCTGGGAGCTTTGAGACCAAACAAACCCACATAAAACACTTCTCTTTACAAAATAGAGATACAAGCATAATTTAGTTTACTGTGAACATGAGTACAGTACAGTGTACAACTATGACATCCTCTAGTGCCATAAAAAAGGCCATCATTGATATGTGTTTGTTGAGTAATTGAATTCCACATTCTTGGCGTGTTGAACCTTTGCTCTAAAAGTAAAACTAGACTCAGAAGAAGGAAGATGCGATGGATCTGATTTTGTGCTTTCATGCCCCAGATACTCGGTCACACAATATTACAACCTTGTGCAATTTGCTCTTCATGACCTGTACCATCAATGCATTTGTACCAAGAAGAATACAGTTCAGCACGCTTCACATTCTAAATAGATATGTATTATATGCAAAAAAAAAAGTATATCTCTGTCAATGTTAAAAGTTCAGAGCTTCCTTTTAGAACAGAGTTGTTCTCGTGCCTTTGCAAGTAAAGCAGTCGCGTTGGCATTCAGATTCCACATAATATCAGTATGATAGTATGTAAGTGCTTGAAATTTTATACGTCCGCATATTTAATAATGATATCATTCACTTTCGCAGGGGTTGGTGCACTGTTGTTTTCTATGTTTTAACAAGACTAAGAGTATATATATACAGCCACATGTCTAGTGACTCATGAGGGCGACAGGCATCTTTCAATTTTGATCTGATGATGGTGCTAAATATAAGTCAGGAGATCACCAAGAGTTATTACACTTCATCCTGACGATTCTTGGCAATCCCTCTGACAGTTTCAAGACATTTCAATCTTAGCCATGAGTGTCAACCTCAGGGTGTCACCAGAGTGTCAGGGGATCAACAAAAGTGTATGGGGTTCATCATCTGAGCACCCTGGTTATCTGCTCCAAATTCCATGGGATTGTGTGAAATGCAAGATAAAGACAAAATAATTGTCAAGATATTTCACAAAAAAAAAACAAAAAGTCAACCTTATATTGGTGCTAGACAAAATGTCAGAGGATCACTAAAGTCAGTAGGATTCATCTTCTTGGGATCTGTAGATTTGATCAGTGTACCATTATAAAGTTGGCAGACATAATCATAGACAGAAATATCAGGAGTGACTATGTCCCTCTTATCACAGCATATTTTCCCAGTGTCTGCAGTGTTAGTATAGCATAATTTTAAGGAGAGTATATTTATTGCACTTGCTTTGCTTGTGACAGTGACATCTGACAGGAATCTGAGTAAAATACACATTAGCCAGTGCCAACTAGAATAACTGAATAAGTCTACCTATACCTCTATACAGTAATAAATGTTGATGAGAACTTGACCAACAGTACATATGCAATGAAAGGGTGTTTAGCTGTTTATTAATATGATTTAAAGGTTCTACCATATCTTCCAGGCTCACTTTTCTCTCTGACAACTAAAAAGTTTTACAGTAGATTGACCTACAATTTGAAATTTCAAATGACTTTTTAACATTTAGGGTACAGGTATAGTTCTAAATTTGCTATTTTTATTCATATAAAATAGGACATTTTCCATAAAACAAGAATTATTTGTAAGTCTAACAGTGCACCTTGCAGGGTTTGCTGCAGCGAAAACCCGTACCCTTCTTACCTAAACTCATTGCTTAATTAGTAATTAATCTACAGTGTTTGCATTCAGTTTTTCTGGATGGTTGATCTTATCACTGCAAACCAGTGCTAAAATCTTTGTTGTTTGTTATGAAATTGGTTTTAAATGCCACTTTCCTGGCATTTTTGGAAATGCCCAGTTAAAAATGTCTACTCATGCAGAACTACAGTAGATTTTTTATTAACCAGTAATAAAAGAACGGCCACCTTTGTTTTTATGCATCCCGAAAACTAATGGTCACACTCATAAAGACATATCACATACTAATCTGAGCCATTTCTCTGCACCCCAGTTATCATTTTTGTCTTTAAATACTATTTGTTAATCTTAGTTCTGACAAAGTCAAAAGTACTTTTTAAAATCATTTTTTTATTGGCGAGTTTTTAGCATACAACCTTGTTTAAACCTAATGCTTTTCAAATTGCTACTTAAGCATGAGAGAATCTCATTTTCCAAAGTCATCACAAAGTCGGATGATATTGGCCAAAGTTAGTATTGTGTTTCTGCTGTGTTTATGATCTCTGTATTTGAATACTCCATGTAAAGGAACACTGAACAACACTGGTCTTTATTGTGGTTTTTTTTTTTTTTCTTTAGACATCCACCACCACTGTGAACATCGTCGTCACTGATGTCAATGATAACGATCCTGTGTTTAACCTCACCACACCGACTAATTTTACTGTGCAAGAAGAACAGGCCAATTTGTTCGTAGGACAAGTCAGGGTAAGTGTAATGTTTTATAAGAATTGTTTCTTTTTTTGTTGTTCTTTTGAAATAACTAAAATGCTGTTTCCCAAACCTCTACATATCCCTCCCTTCTTCAGGCATTTAGATAATTTGTTCTTACCACTGTTGTATATCCAGATGTTTTGCCTAGCACACAGAGCCACGACTGCACCTTCAAAAATAACCATTTGCCATTTTGATCAATCTTGTTGGACAGATTTTTCACCTAAAGCTGTTGACTGGCTTAGTTCAGCTCCACTGAGCTGCCAGATTTTTCTAATTACTGTTGTAGATTAATTGGCCTGATGTTTGTCAGTGGATTAATCATGGAATAATGACAAGACACATTCTCTGTCAGTATGCACATAAAGTGCATACCTACAAAGTGCTGGATGGAGCAGTAACATCCATTGGCCTTGGTTTTTTTATTGCCCCTATTTCATTTTCACTACCTGAAACTAACTTTGAAGTTAAGTTTCAAAACAGAGAACTAGGAGACATTTGGGAGATCTGCAGGTGGTTTATGGCACTGCTACAAAATCAGAGATTCTATCGTCAAATAATGGAATGAGTTTTGCCTGGGTTTGGATGTTGTCTTCACCACTATGCTTTGATGCATAATAAAATAGAATAATTATATGGGAGATGATTAAAACATTATTTAGATATTAAATGAATGTAAGCAATATGATATGACTTACCCCATCTTATGTGCATGTGCAATTGATTGCGTTGTTCTTGAGTCACTGAATTGCACTGTTTGACATACTAATGTACCTGTGATATACCTCACAACACTGTATCTCTCCAAAATATCTTCATCTTCATTTCAAGTAGATACAAAAGTGTGTGGTAATAGCCTTTTAGCAATTAAACACTTTAAATAGTTTTGTGATGACATCAGAAACTCATCAAGTACATGTTGATTAAATGTGCCATTTCAGTTCCTTGTCAGGTCCTTGTAATTGCTTATGGAAACAAAAAAATTGCCAAGTGTAAATAGGCACTTTGATATCAGTCACTTCGGTCAGCTTCCAGGATATATACTCTCAGCATTAGGCATGCCATTACATTTTTCAGGGGGTAATAAAATGGACTACCAGTAAAAGTTACGAGTTTATGAACTGTGAAATAAGACAAAAGGACATATGAAGGAAGCTTGGTGTTTGCATGAGGTAAAGCTACCTCCAGTCTCAGTCCCGAGTGTTTCCACAGTAATGCAGCCAGCAGCTAGATTGGGGCTTAGCTCCCACTACCATCTTTCTTTCTCTCCCCATCCTGCCTCGCAAGGTTTTCTCAGCTGGCGCCTCGCCAACTTGAGCTGAGGTTGTGCCTTTCTGACTGAAAAGAAAAGTACATTAAAGTACTTAGCTCAACACAATCCTGCTCTCCATGCACATGCACATAGAAAGGCTACAGCTTAGCCTGCTGTAGCTGATCAAGAGTGGATGGGGCCCTTTTTCTTTTTTCTTTTTTTTCCAATGCAGCACGGTTCCCTAAAATCTCTGTACTGTAGACAGAAAATAAATGGTCCAGTGATTACATTATGTAACAATATCATGAATTGGACATGTCATTTTCACATTTTCATCACATCAGAAAATTTGCTGATGGTAGACTATAGATACCCTTCAAATGTCTGTTTTGCTCCCTTTGAGCAAATTCTACCAGAAAGTAGTGCTCAGCATATCTATGCAGATGACACCCAGATATTCTTTGCTCTTTCACCAAATGACTATTCTTTTATAGGCTTACTGTGTCAATGCGCAGTTAATAACTAATAATAATTAATAGATTAGAGTCCAGCTACATAAAGACAAAATAGAGATGCTGTAATTGTGCTAGTCAACAAGGAGGAAAGATGTTAGTCCTTGGCTTGATTCTTTCAGCGATAAAGACTAAACACCATGTTGAAAATCTTTCAGCAGCATATCAGTGCAACAACCCAAACAATCTTTTATCATCTCAAACAAATGGCAAGAATTAGAGGTTCTATGTCTTTATTTATCCCTTCATCTCATGCTTGATGCACTGTTGAGCTAGTCTGTCTTTCCAAAAGCCACTAAATTGCAGTCCGCTCAAAATGCTAGCAAGGACCACAAGAACTGAGTACATTATGCAACTTTATGGCTTATGGCATAAATATGCCAAAAATGGCTGATGGCATAAAAACATTTCTGATATGCTTGAAGAATAAAAACCCAGTAGCTCCCTCAGATCTTTAGGAAGGAGTTATCTAGTAGTGCCTAGAGTCAGAATCAAATGCAGTGAAGCAGTATTTAGCTTCAGTGCTAGATGAAAACTTCCTTATATTCTTCAATTCTCCTCAACTTTATCCACTTTCAAATCTAAGCTAAACCTATATCTGCCCTTATATGATCAATTTACTACACTGAAATGGTTCGATAACAATACACAATATATAATCCTTTTGTCAAATGTTCCTTTTATTTTTATTTGATTAATTGTATTTAGATTTTCATTTCCATTGTCATTTTGAATTTCCTCTGTTTAAAGGGTGCAATAGAAAAGGGTGTCTTAATTAAGCAAGAAATACTTTAGCTTCAAAATGAAAATAAATTTGTTGACACGCCAGCAGCTGGACACAGTTATTACAGTTGAAGACCAGTGTATAGAAGCACACACCAAACCAGCCATAATGCCATGAATCACAGCCTGTTTCTAGTACCCCCTTTATAGCTTCTTTCTGGTTTGTGTCCGCTTAATCCTTTCATGGTGGAGACACATGTTCCTTATTTCTCATGCAAGGAGCACATATTGAATTGCATTCAAAGAGATGATGTTCATTGCAAAGTATATGAAGAGACCATACCCTGCAGAGTGGGCTGTAACACAATTGTTAAGTGTCTTTCTCTAACATTTTATTTATAGTTGCAGACAGGGTGCAAGAGAGACAGTCATACTACATAATAGCTCTTGGCTCTTAGTTGAATAAATGTACCTCATTTCAGCAACAAAGATGTGGCATTTAGATTCTAATTGCCAATATAAGTGTATATTATGTATGTATGAAAATGCCCCTTTGTCACATTTTCTTACCTCACACTTGCCTTCATTAATTCAACCACAAGGTGCACAGGTAGTCAAGAGGGAGAAACATTAGGTAGATCAAATGTTGCTTTGTTAACTAATAATAAAGTTTATCTAAGGTGAAAACTAAATTATTGTATAGGGAAGGAGATGCTGCTGCTGAGATCTGTCGAGTTCACATACCGGGGGTCACACGTGACATTGACGACTTTCCAAACTTCACGTGCTGACGGTGAAAGAGAAAATGGGAAAAGCAAAAAGTTGTGGAGCCAGAGCATCATCACTTAACGTACGCCATTTAAATGTTTCTCTGTGTTTCATCACCCGTCCTGATAGGCTGACAAATGCTCTCTAACTGCTAGCTCTCTTTCCGCGGGCTTGAATAACGTGTTGTGATGTGGAGATTTTTTTTGAAGAGCTTTGTGTACAACTGCATGTCTGTTACAAGTTCTTCTTTCTTAGCGGTTGTTGTCCCTATCAAAACTGTAGCCTACAGGTCACTGTCACATGACATGCTAAGTAAAAGTCAAATGGCAGATGAAAGAATGAATAAGATAAAGATCTGAAGATACTGTACTGTCTCCTCAATAATTTCACATTTAAATGTGATGTGTTCTGTAATATCAGCTCTTCTTTTTTCCTGTAGCATCTTGAATTTACCTGGAGGGAGTAACAATGCTTCAGGCAATTGCCAAAGGTGAAGATGGCTGCAGTGCAAATGCATTATGCCATTAAGTGTCTTAATGCTAGCCCTGAAGCATTTTGGATTATCGTAATTGGAACTGGTTCCCACCTGTTCTTATTTTACACACACTCACATAGAGTGGAGACGATTTACTTGGTTATCACAATTGACAGCACTGCTGGTTGCGCTAACAGAGTCATTTGTTCTGTGACTGACAAATCCTACACCACACAAGCCCGTTCTGTTTGCTCATAACAGGGAGCTATAATCTGAGCATGCAGATGACCGGAGGACAAATGGATTAGCATTCATGTCAGACACGTCACAGAAGCATCATGTAGATTTTTTGCTAACTGGAGAGGCTGTTGAACTTAACGGCATTTATTTTTTTACCAAGCAGATACCTTGATAAATTTTGATGGTTTTATCCTGCTACCAACTGAGCATTTCACTTGGTTAATGCACATACCTTTCGATTGGACTTGAGAGGAAGACATCATCATTTAATTTTATGTTTGAAAATACTGTGCCCAGAGTAAAATGACACGTCACTCTGCCTGCAGTATAAGTGGGCAATTCAGACAAAATTTTAGGTTTTTTGCATTCATCCAAAGCAAGATGAATATACCCTTTTTGCGAATGCAAAAAGACCAAAAAACCCACTGGACCCAAGCTGGCAGCGCACAAAGGAGACAAATTTCTACTACTATATATCAGAGGTCTGCGTGGGCCTGTTTCTAAAGACTGCTCCCACCTGCTCAAGCTGCTTTTTGTGCTGCAGCCACTCACCTGCAGGATGTTCTGCCGCTCACAATCAGATGTCTATGCCACTTAACATCACCAAATACCCAAACTTCTGGGTCCTGACTGAAAAACTCCCATAACTCAAATGAACATAAAATATTTACGATAATTTGGTGGTAATAATTTGGATGAGCTATAAACCAAAGGCTATACAGTGTGCACTAAGGCCAAGCTTTTCAACGTGACCTCCGTGTTTGTCATGCCAGAACCTGTGGGCTGCCCTGTGTAGACCTCCATAGTACATACAGAACTTTGTCTATTGATGACTATAGAAATAAACAAATTTGTTATTTCATTTTATTGACTGTGAATTCATTGGATTACACCCTTTACAAGGCAAGGAGTGAGAATTTTTGTTATGTTAGCACTGCAGGGAAGTGGTGATCCATATGCACATATTGACATGATGTGCTTTAGTGATGTTTTGTGAAGGATAAATGTTGGGGTCCAATTTTTAGCCCTGGCTTTGAATATTTGACAGGCACTCCATGTACAACAAATTGGGGGCAGCTTTTAGCAGCCATATGTGGACTTCTTGCCCCCCTTTGTGCTGCTTTGTCCTTACTTGCACTGAGGTTGAGCAATTATTTCCAAACAGACAGATGAAATGAGACTTGATCTCCCTCTGTCTTTTTTTTCTCTCCCCCTTCCCCTCTCTGTCTCTCTCTCAATTGCAACAAAGAATTACCACCAAGCTGGTGACAGTTGGCGTGTGAACACACAAATGTATATGCACAGGCATAATAATGACCTGTCGTATCCTCACAGGAATTAAACTTTGTAATTTGCCCCACAAAAATCATATCACAGAGTAGCAGCATGTGCCTCTCTTCAGCTTTTCATTTCTCTAACCATTTCTTTTTTCTGTTTTTATTTTACTCTTTGTATTTTATGAATGCCATACATGCTATTAAATTGTGATTGAGCCTGGGATTTTCTTTTGCATGATAGAGGGCTCTGGCCTTTCAAACATGATTACTCATCAGTTTCTGTCAGACACTCATCTCAATATGAGGAACAGGATATGAGCCTCAAATGTGAGAGAGTTGTTTTGGTTTGGCTGCAGCACTATAACTTACATGGCTTTCTACTTGGAGCCTCTGTAAATACAGTATGTAAGACGTTTGGATAAAGTCGAGCTCTAATGGATCATGTAATGGATCACATCAACCTCATAGTTTGCCTAAAGGGAAATACCTCTGCATTTCAGTTTTCAGTAAATCTGTTATTCATATGCTGTGTATTGGTGAATATTTATCTCTCTCTGCTATTATTGATGAATGTAAATGGATTCTCAGTGTTTCCCACAGGTTGTCAGTTTAGCTCAGCAGCACCAGGAGGGAAAGGGGCTTTATTGATGACTTCAGCAATGTTTCATTCAGCGAGCCCACTAACTCATTTTTTTTGTCCCACTCCACAGTAAGATAATGGCTATTGCAACATTGGCCGACTATTACGCTTCCATCTGATCATCCATGCTATATTTCAGTGTCCCTGTAATTTAGTTTGTGTTGGCTCAAACTACTGTTTCAACAAGTGCACATAGGCTGGTGCAATGAATTATCTTTGTAGTTGTACTTGCTTTGGGAGCATTAAATGGTGATTGTTTGAAATGAGACATCACCCAAACTGAAGGTGTTGTCACTGTCTGATGGAACGTGGTCAGAGATGATGTGGTCATTGTCTGATGTGTCTATTGGCTGGTCACACTCCTGAGCCAGAATTTCTGCATATGGCTTTTTCCTGCTGCTATTGTGGGAGTGCAGTTATGCTCACTGTCCCTATGCTGCCTTTAGTCGCCCCCCTAGTTGAGGCAGTAGGTCTGTGTGACACCTCCATGTTTGAGCTGGCAGGCTCACTTGTGTTCCCCCTTGCCTTGGAAATGACCATGGTTTCACAAGCCATCTGTGTCATCCTCCTTATCACATGCATTGAGCGTTTACCTTGATAAGTCATCAGTACAACGTGGGTGCGTAGCTTTTTATATACATTCTATGGCGTGTACACATGGATGAAAGTTCTGTAAGAACAAGGACTTGAAGATGGAGTTTTCATCTAAGCCTTGTGCATTCCTGTCTTGAAAGAACGCATGCCTCAAACGTTTTTAATAATCTCTGAGATGCTCACGACAAGAATGTTTAATTTGGGAGGCTTCAACCATTGATGCGATCTCATCAGCAGTAAAAGAGAATCCTTCTATTAGTGCTTGATGGAGCTCTTTGTAGTCATTTCTGACACTGGGAGGTAGTGAATGTATAAATGTATGGACAGCTTTAGAGCTTGTCTTCCACACAAATTTAATTTTCTCCCTTTGGATTCCATGTGGCAAGTCAATTAGGTTGTTGTCTAGTTCCCTAAGGTAATCATTGATGCAGTGATCACAGTTTTCTTTGTCAAACTGTTCCATGTCCATAGCTATAAACTCAAGCACTTCAAGGGAGGAGCACTGTGAGGTTCTTTCTGAAGTCCCCCCCATTGGAGGGATGAGCACAGATGAATGTGGTGTGCATCAGTGGCTGAGAAGAACATGAATATCCTCTAAAGGATAAACTACCTATCTTTTCAGTGTCTGGGTCAAAAAGATGGGAAGTCAGGTAGCTGTTACCTCTTTCTCTCGATGGAGGTTGAGGGGCTGACTTCAATACCAAGGACTTAGAGCCAGTTTACATCTTCTGAGTGGAGAGGGAGTTAACGTTACATTAAGCAAGGAGTGTGAATTGGAGTAACCGAACTCACATTCACTGAACGACTGTGGTGGGGCAAGATGTTCTGATCTAAGCCTTAACAATTCCTCCTTGTGTGAGCAGAGATCTAACTAAGTGCAGGTCTTCTGAATAGCACGTGGCTTTCTTATTGGCTGTCTGAACTTTGCTGAGGAGACAAGCATTTTGCTCTCTGAGGATTTTACCCTCTGAGGATTTTACCTCGCCTTTAAGGGCTGCTTTGCTCTGAAAAAGCAAGGCTGGTTTGCCTGTTCAGAAGCAGGCATTTGAATGGACTGAGGGCAAACACAATAACAGAGCTCTCTGATTATTTTCTATCTCTCCAGGCCACAGATCCAGATGCAGGGGCTAATGGCCAAGTGCGCTACCGGATTGTGAATCATCCTGACTTGTTTATAATCAGTGAAAATGGCAGCATCTATACAAGAGTGCCTCTGGATCGGGAGCTTAGGAGCCAATATGACGTGGTGGTAGAGGCCTCAGATGGGGCAGTGGATCCACGTCGGACGACCTTGACCCTCTCAGTCCAGATCACAGATATTGACGACAACAGCCCAGTCTTTTCCCAGCAAACGTATGTGGTGAACGTACCTGAGAACAGCCCTGTGGGAACTGTGGTTCTCCAGCTAAGCGTAAGTACTTCTGTTTGTGTTTATCCATCCCTATATGTCTCCTGTCTCCGTTTATATAATACAGCACAGGTGCTTCAAACAACTGTTGTATTAACAGGCTTTTAGCATATTTTAAATTCAAGTGCAGGCAATTTAGTGTTTAAAATGTCAAATGCTTCTAAATGGAAACATTTACACAGACAGAAACATGCACAGCCTTATAAACGCAGCAGAGAGATACATTTTTTCTCCCATCATGACAGCTCTCTAGGCATTTTTAGACAGAATAAGACTTAAAGCTGGATTTTTGAAGTCATAAACAGTCTTTAGCAGAGGATAATTTTTCATCTTCCCTAACAAACATTAATAAATGCACAAATGCAGAAGAAACTTTTTAATGTGATGGCATCTGTCTTTAGGTAGAGTCACCACTGTCAAATGTCAGTGCACATGTTTGCACTGAAGGGAAGTATAGAGAAACCCTTTGCATGCAGAGAAAACGCAGAGCAGAGGGGCGAGTAATTGCTGGCATATTGTGAGTGACAGTTCTCAGTGAGGGATAAAGTTGGAAGGGAGAGTGAGAAACAGCAGGGTTGAGGGTGAGGGGTGTGAGTGACAGTGTCACTGTGACACCATTAATCTCCTAGACAACGACACCTGAACTCTAAAAGGATGGGGTGGCTGACAAGACACCTAAAGAAAAAAAGTGAGACAGTGAGAGAGACTTTGAGAGGAGGAAGAGGTTGAGTTGGAACCTACCTGATGTATGTATGTATTAGCTCACTCAGCTGGTCCACCTCTTGGTTCCCAAAGGATGGATCCTACTACCTTTGATGATCCTCTAAATTTCCCTGTACTGCCACTGTGAAGGAGACATTTTTGACTCAGTTTAATATCTTCACCATATGATGGACTGCCATGACATTTACTACAGATTTTTAAGTTTCTCAGGGGTGTTACTACGACTTTGGTGATTATGTTTTTTCATTTAGTGCCACCAGCAGGTCAAAGGTTTCACTTATGAAATGTCTTAATGTCTGCTCCGCCAAAGTTTGTACAGATATTCATGTGTTCTAACAACTTGAGTGATCCCCAACTTTTCCTCTGCCGCCACCACAATGTTGAAATCTTTGGTTTTTACTGAAATATCTTGACAGCTTTTCAAATGGAATGTAAAAAAAATCATCACCTAATCTTTTATGTTGGGCCGTCATCAGGTGAAAGTTTCTGTATGACCAAATACCAGTAAAATTAATGAAATTCCCATCACCCTCAGCTGTACTTTCTCTTTTAATGCTAATTATCAAATGTTCTCATGCTAGCACACTAAACTAAGATGGTTATTATGGTTATTATGGTTAATATTAGGCCTGCTAGCATTCTGATGTGAGCACCTAGCTCAAAGCACATCTATGCTTAAGTACAACCTAAGAGACTCTTATTCTTGTATGTGTGTTTGAGTGTGAGGGGTGCATCCACACAACAATATGCATTCCTCTGTCCATATACTGTAACTAATAATCTCCTATCACAGAAGCTTATGCAAATTATATCTACTTTGGGAGTTGTGATTTAATGCAATAAGGACCATCTTAAGCTATCCTTAGTGGTTTAATTTAATCAGAGCCCATTAATGATTGATGTTAGTAACCCCTGCGGCATTAAAAAGAAAATTAAAATAGAAACATTAATATTTATTTCCACAGCCTTTACCCACCAGCTTATATGTCTATATATAAAGGTCCCAGTTTTGAAAATATATGGCTCTTCCTCTCTTTCTTTCCATCACCCCACTTTTATTCCACACATGTCCTGTGTTGTCTTTAATGCACTCTAATTGTTTTTCCCACTTGCCCCTCTCCTCTTCTTCCTCGTGCTCACAGGCAGTGGACTCAGACCTCTTTTCCAATGTCACGTATCGGGTCAAGACCGAGTCGGCCAGGCAGCTTTTCTCTCTGAACCCTGTCACAGGGGAGTTAGCTGTGCTGCAGACCCTGGACTTCGAGGACCTGGCAGCTATGGGCATGGGGGCTTCTTACACTTTCCAGGTGGAAGCTGTCGACCAAGGAGGGGTCATGCCTCCAGGGCAAGCTACAGTCACGGTCCGCATCACGGTAAGAGCCCCCCGGATAGTCAGTCCACTGCAACCTCTCAGTTGTCTATTCTCCTTCCATCTATCCTCATTGTCCCTCAGGATCTGCAGCACTGGCAGTGAATATGTGGTGAGTCATTAGCAGAGTTTTACTGTAATAATAGCTGGCCTAAGCCATAGTCCAAAAGGGGATTGGATACATATTATACAATGAGGCACCTGTGCTCCTATTGTGATATGAAATCCAGTGTTATGCCATTCAGTGCAAAAACTGAATGAATTTCCTTTGTAACATGTTTCGGCCTCCAAGCCTGCTTGTCCTCTCAGCATCATTAGGACAAAGAGAAGTGATGGATAGGTGATTCTGCCTTGCACAAAGTGCTATTCCAGATCTGAATGACTCATTAGCTTTGTGACAGCAATTATGTCAGGTTTTTCAGGAGCTTGTGTTCCCTTTCCAACCTTTCAAGAGATTAACAGCTGAATCCTAACGAAAGGATTAGACGCCTTGTGTTGTGATACTATTCATCTGTGTATGCGTGAGTGTTTGTGTGTGTTAATGGGTGTGTGCTTTTGCTCTCTGAGTAATTCTGTGCTCCAGAATGCGTGCGTGCACATTTATCTGTCTATGAATTCAGTCCACCCCTTAAGCTCTCTATATTAGATTGAATGGTAGGAAACGCTTAAGCTTATTCAAGCCAGCTCGCCACATGACCTGCAAACCTGGAGAGTGAGTTTGTCCTCTGATAAGGACAAGCTTTGTTGCAGTGTTCGTGCTGTCACCCAGGAACAGTGTTTGATAGGATAAGGCACTGCAAAACCACTGATATCAAACCAGTGTGCACTATTTGAAATGGCAGACATGAATTAGAATGAGCCTAATAGATCCACACAGCCTTTTCAGGGACTAGAGATAGAACTGATTCCACTTATTTGAAGTCACTTGTATTTGATTTCCCCTTGTACTGTTTTATTGTTGTCTCTTTCGTCGGATGCCTTGCAGTGATGGATTCCTGTGTCCTGCGTGTCTTGCTGTTCTGAATGTATCTCCCAAACTTTTTCTTCTTTTCTTGCACTCGAGAAATGTACTACAGACTCCATGTGTGTGAATGTGTGTGTGCATGGATGAAGATGCAAAGACAACACATGTACATGCATGTTTTAAGTGTGTCTGTGAATGCATCTCATTCACAGCCTCCTTGCGAACACTTGCAGCACAAGGATCAGGCTTTGTTGTTCAAAGCAAGAGCTGGATCATAGATTTTCTGCTAGGAAACACTAAACCTGTGTATAGATCAAAGGGAGGCTGGCCTCCACCACAGAGTTTATAGAACACATGCTGTTGTCCATTGCTCAGTCAAAACAGTGGAAAGTAAAGGGAAAAGTCAAGAGAAAGGAAGCACTTATACTATAGAGCTAAGCTATTCCTGAGAGATATATGAATGGCTTACTGGAGTTTTCATTCTCACACACTAAAGCAAGGGTTGCACAGTTAAGAAGATTTCATTTCGTCGCAGGACCACAATATGGCAGAGCTCTGCCGTGCATTATTTACAGGGAGAGGGTGATTAAAAGCAGTGGTGATTTTAAGTTCTTCACATGTTCTCAGGAGCCATAATCACTGAATCCCAGCAAAACCCCCGGACGGGGTCTTATGTAGAGAAAGTATGTGATAAGTAGGCTGCGTTCACAGAGTGTCTTGTTACTGTGGTTGTTAGGGCCAGCATTAGAATTTATTTTTCATATACTATAGATTTTTATGATACCCTGTCAGCCCTCTCATTCAGTTTGATGTCCCCTTGATGTTTGTGTGTTCTCTTGTCCGTGTGGTTGAAGGAATGAGACATACTTAGAATTAACCACCAGTTTTCCAAAGGTCCTGTCAGCAAAAACACGTTGAAATCTTACTTGTCTATCCTGTATCATCTTACCTGGCAGTGACAATACGTTGATCTACCGTACCTACCTGTCATCAGTACTATAGATATATGTGCTCATCAGTAACTATGACACATAGAAAAATGTGACACTATGAAACATTTAATATCACAGCTGGCAGTATTATAATTTTTTCATAATTTCATTAAATGTTAATGTTCTGTATGTGTAAACATGATTAATAGTGAATACATTGAGTCAAGTCAAGGCACCGTGACAGTAGAATAGGGATTGATTATTTTCATCTGTAATGCTGTGGTACATAGTGTGTGTGTGTGTGTGTGTGTGTGTGTGTGTGTGTGTGTGTGTGTGTGTGTGTGTGTGTGCGTGTGTGTGTGTGTGTGTGTGTGTAAGTAAATGTGATAATATTCAGCTCAGATGCACAGTTCTTGAACTACAGGGACAAAGCCCAGAGGACGGTGAATTACCGCAGTGGGAACATTTGTCTGAATGTTGCTCCAACTTGCTGGAAGTGTTAACTGAAATCAAACAAAGAAGCAGCTGCAAAATCTGCACTGCTACAATATTACTGTTTTCGCATGCAGACAGCATCAGCAAAAGTTGTACTATGATACACTGATAAATTAATTTGGCCCTTTTAATGACAAATCTTTCTGTCACCAAAGAGATATGTGTCGTGTCTCTTCTTTATTACCTGTCAAAGGAGGGTAACTGAGCATTTTGTTCTGTGCCGACCCAATAATGTTTCAAACTATCAAATAACTGCAATGTTGAGCCAAATATCACCAATACGTTTATTGCATCTCTTTTTGTTTTTAGGACATGAATGACTTCTCTCCCATCTTTAGCCAAGACCTGTATAAGGGCATGGTTGCACCGAATGCAGAAAAAGGAACTGTCATCACAACCGTGTTTGCTGACGACCAAGACCCACCTGTGAGTATAATCAAACGCATCTATCATAGTTCAAATTTATATTTAAAATATGCAGTGTATACAACACTGGTGGTTAAATTTCAAAGCACATGAAGCGTGTTGACTCCATCTCTGTCTCTAATAAAGTTAGCAAAGATGAAAGCCTAGCTGGCTGATTTTTACCTTCTCACTACACGTTTCTTGCAGAACGTCAGCCAATTTAGCCGTAGCATTTCACATGATGCATTTTAAAGATGTTTTCAAGACTACGATGCTCTCATTAGAGCTACGGTGCTGTCTATATTTTCATTCCGCACCAGTAGCTCTAATTGTGAGGGGGTCTTGTTTAACATCTTCACTTGTATGAGTCAACTACCAGTTGCCTCAGACAGTGTCATGTTTCCTCAGACTTCTTTACCTGACAATATCTGAGCAGGATCTCCTGGGACTGGAGCTATGAAGATTTCTTTTCTTTTTTTTTTCCTTTTGGAGTCTGCAAACCAAGGAACAAAATTACACAATGCAGAAGAGAAATTGTGCCACCCTGTTGCGACTAGAAATTGTTTGACTAAGAGGAGGCAATGCAGGAGCAATGAACATTTATTGGGGGGTTGGTTCCTTGGTTTGTCAATGGTTTAACATGTATATTTAGGAAACTGCCAACCTTGGGAATGTTTGCTTCCATGTCATTCACCTCATCTGAACCTCTTTTATTGGCAGCGCCGCACTCCTTGAAATTTTATTGCACTTGGTGACTCAGCAGTCTTCTTGCTTACATCCTCTCTTTCATTTTGGCTGTGACACAGAATGTTTTTTTCCTTTTATAGAAACTTCACCAAATCAGCTTTATATCTTATAACACAGTCTCTTTTTTGAATTTATTTTTAAATTTTAACTATGAAAAAAGGAAGTAGAAATTCCCAAGTGTCCTTTCTGCCTTTCCCTAAAAGCTTCCAACTCTCAACAAGTTCTTCAGAGAAGTCATGTGTGGCTGGACTCGTGTCAATACTTGTTATTAGTGGCCCTCCTGCTCTTGGGGTTTTACCAGAGCTTGGTGAGCTTGTGTACTCTCTGCGGCACAAAAACTCTCAGGGATATGGATGCCTGTGAGTCCCAGCTGTGGGTGGTAGAACATCTTCAGAGTGCTATAGTGACTGCAACACGTCTCACTATCCCTCCCAGAGGGAGACTGCCCCCCACTCCCCCCAGCCTCACAGTGGTTTGACAGACAGATAGATTAGGTTTCCTAACAGGAGCCGACTAACCCAGTCTCTTATTGACCTGGATTTGAGAGTTCAAAGCATTTTATTGACAAGATGCCTGTCATAGACACCTCTGTTTGGTGGAATAGGGTTTAGTGTAGTTCTTGTTAAGTACACACATTCTCCCTCTATTACAAAGGCTCATAAAACCTGCACACACAAAAGAAGGAAGTGAGGAGACTCACTCTGGCTTGTATTCTTGATGCGATATATATACATATTTATATCTGAAGGTTATAATGATGTAGACTATTCCTGCTCATTTTTTTTGTTTGTTTTTGTACATTTTGGAGAGAAGGCATAATATCTACCCACCTGTACCTTGGGAGAAGTGATACCAATGATTTTTGAAACTTGGCTGTATTTTCGGCAGTGTCACTCAACGTCAATGTTAATAAAAGAGAGGAGACAAATGTTTTTGAGCACAAGATTTGAAGAGTATGTTTTTTGTAACTGAAAATGAAAGTGTCTTTTTCCTCTGGTTGTTTGTCACAGCAGAGAAAGTTTACTGTTGCCCTTTCACAGATTTCTTCACTGATCTTCTAGTCAAATGCAAATCAGATCAATCAATAATCATCTCACAAACAAGTTGTATTAATGTGTATCAGCTAACTATCAGCTCAAGCTTGGCTGTTGTCTCTCTGAAGCATCATTCCCTGTTTCTCAGTGCTTCTGAGGTTGTTCTTTAATTCATGACCTGGCTATTTTATACTAAAGGAGAACTGTATCTAAAAAAACAGGCAAAACAAAAATACATTCAAAATAATCTGTCTTAAAACTTTGCTCAAGGTTGCTATTACAAAAAAATACTTTGATGCTGAACCACTAAATGCTGTATGTCCACATTTTTTTGTTGCTCATCTGCAATGTTAATGACACAGTGAGTTCACTCCAGCAGAGGACATAAAACATTCATAGTCTGTGAGATGAATGCCAGACAAGAAAAGGTGTAAAGCTGAGAAAGTCTGTCGACAGAGACTGAGTACAATGCCGCTGTAACTACAGTACATTAACTATGTGACCCATGTTTAAACATAATTTCTAAGCTGCTGTGAGTTGCTGCAAGAAAATTTACCAATTACCAATACCAAAGATTGTTCTAAAGCTGGAAACACTGATTACTTTGAAACTGTGCACTCTGCTCAGGAAAATAAAAGATTTGTAGTTTTGAAAGGTAGTGTGTAGTGTTTGGCATATTGTCTTATTATTTCCTGGTGAACATTTTCTTTATTTGTTTGCTTTGTTCTGTTCCTGTGATTCTAGGGCTAAGTTAGACGTATAAGTTTAGAAAGGCAAACTAATTACACAAGTGGGAAGAACTTGAAGAAGTTGATAACAGTATACGTTTAGCCTCGAGCAAATCACTTTTTTCCATCTCTGCTGCCGTCACTGTAGAGGTCTCACTCCTAAAGTCACTATACTAGATAGTTCTGTGGGAGGTGTGTTTTTTTTATTAATGATCCTGTCCTGACTTCTTTTCCATTACATGTTAGAAAACAATTTGAAGAGCTTTTAGAGATGAGACCCTTTTTCTGAGGATCCACTTAGTGAATTCGCTCAGATAGTTTTGTAACCTTTTAGAGACACATTTGTGTGAGTAAGCCTCCCGAGGGATCCACTGCTACTACAGGATTTACCTCTCTCTAGCCCCGGGTTTTACCCCGTCCCTGGGGAGCAAAAGTAGTTCAGGCAAGGGAGCCGAGCTTCAAAAAGCTTATTAAAAATCAGACTGAATTTGAGGTCCAAAGGGATAAAACTGGAATGTAATAAGATATAGAGATGATTAGTAATCAGGAACAATGATTAATCATAATCAAAGGGTCATATTGAAGCCCAGGCTCTCGCTAATGAATGTAAGTCTGGAGACTAGAGGGGTTGGTTTAATGGAGAAGTTTCATATTCCAAATGAAAGGGAAGAGGTCTGAATCAATGAATAACAGTGAGTTTATATTATATTATATTACTGATGAGGACCGGCTAATGAAGGCTATGATAAGCTAAGAGTTGTTAAAATGGATAGGAGTATGAAGTGAGACATTATGGTAATTTTTCAGGTTACACAGAAAAGCAACCTTTTCTTACATAAACCACTCCAGCGCTGTCGCATTAATAAACAATAAAATGCAAAAATAATAGAGTTATATTCCTAAGCATTCAATATTGCTATACCCTTATGGGTTGAATACATTTTACAGTGCTTCATTACTTTGACACCTCTCTCCATCTTCACAGCTTCATCTGAAAATGTGAAAGGTGGTATCCAGACAAGTGGGTTGTTATTGGAGTGATGTGCTTCATGTTCTTCTGTCTCCTTCCTCCAGGGTACTCCGGCCAGTTTTGTCCGCTACAGAGTGGACCAGGACAGGTCACCATACAGTGGGAGCATCTTTGATGTGGAAGAGAAAACTGGAAGAGTCATCACCAGGGTCAACCTCAATGAAGAGCCCAGTGTCACCTTTAAGGTGAGTGGCGGTGATTATGGTGACAGTAGCCGTGACAAGCTGCTGCTTGTAATTTCAGTGCGCCGTTTCCAAGATATTAATGTTATACTGTCAGAGACACTTGGCGTATGTCCAGGAATTGTCTATTTGTACTGAATGGTTATACGGGTAGAACAATTACAGTTTGCAGAAAGGGATCTGCTCTCTGAGGATGCTTTCAGGGAATCTGAGCTAATCCCCCCTCTTAAAAGCACATACATTAATATGAAATCTTATCTTAATTAAATCATCAATAGCAAAAAATGAAGCACATGAGGGGGATGGGTGGAGGTGGAGGGAGCTGTGGCAGCAAACAGTGTTGGCTTGAGCGATTAAGATGTCAGATCAGCCTCTGAACAAAATACATATTTTTGCTTAAAAAGACAACAATGATTTGATGTGGCTAATAGTTAATGATGATGAATTATGATAATGGTAGCATTTGCAAGTATAATTGATGGTAATGGTACATTCATGAAAGTCAAATCCTATATCACAAATACAAGAATCACAGAGTGCTCTTACTGTTACTGTTATTGCTACTATTTCTTACTGTAGACGTTTGCTGCTCTGCCTTGTTTGTTTTAATGTTACATAATTTGCAGCTCAGATTAGTGTTTCAGACGTGTGCATATTGACTCTTTAAATTCAAATTATCATTGTGTTTCCTGATTTGTCTCAGTCATGTCATTGCTTGTTTTGTATTTGTGACCAGTGATATTCAGTTTTCTTATAGATTAAACAAATGCTCCTAGGTGCTCACATAAAGATATTTTACCAATTTAAGGTGACCTTGCATAGCAACATCTGTGGTTAGCAGGATATTGGTTCCTAATGATGATGCGTCACTTATACTCCTATGTTGTCTGTCTACCTCTAGCCTCTTTTTTCTCCTCCTGTCTCGGTTTCTTTAAATATTCATCTGTGTTTATTCTCTTTCTGCCTATTACTCCCTCTCTGCCGCCCCACTCCCCCTGCTTCCCCCAGGCCTCATTCTCCACAGTCTATGAATGTAGATCAATACATTCATGCTCATTCTCTGGGAGCTTTGCAGGCTCCTTGCCAGATCCTATTTTGCCATTCTATCTTTATTAGGATGCTGAACATGTCTGCAAAAAAAAAAGCCTGGCAACCTCAGAAAAGGAATTATTTGTGTAGTGAGTAGTAGTATGGTGAAAAAAAGTAATAGGTGTGTGCTTGTATTTGTATATTGTTTATGTGTGTTCTGTCCCTTTGCAGTTGTTTGTGATAGCCTATGATGATGGGGAGCCGGTGAAGTCGAACAGTACTTTGGTGGAGATCACCGTCCTTCAGCCTTCTCGCATCCCAATCTTCACCCAGGAAGAGTATAAGTAAGGCTCCTTGACACACTGTTGACACTGCTGCCTCTGCCTGTAAATTCATACACCAGAGAGCAGCTTAAGCTGTAGCGCCAGACAGGGACAGACAGTGAAAAAGGCAGGAAGAAGTTGACGCGATATCTTAAATACACCTTGACACCCATTTACATCTATGGTTGCATCTTTCTTTGAAGTCTTCTAATACTTTAATTAATATTTAATCACTTGGTAAATTATATATTCTACGCTGAACTTCCTCGAAAGGCTGTGAAGTCACTATTCCTCATGATTTTATAATTTGGTAATAACGGTAGCTATCTGCACACTACCGTGCTCTCATTGTCAACACTCAGAAAAGTGGCCTCAGTTCTGATTCTTTGTCTCCGTCTTGCTCTCTTTTCTGCACATGACTGATTAATGAGTGTTGAGAATAAATATGCATTAGAGCTTCAGGGTAGATGCTGTAGATCATCACTGCTGTAAACCACATTTGTTTCTCTCTGAGGGCAAAGCAGAAGGGCTTCCCTCTGAGTTCATTAAGAGTCTCTTTTGACAAGATTAAGTGTTTAGAGTGTTAAACTGAGGGGATATAATCTATACTACTCTGGGATGACTGGCTGCTACACATGTGATATGTGGCGGCACTGGGTCAGGGCTGGGTGGAGCTTGTCTGTACTGATGTTAGTGTGACTCAGGAGGAGACCAAGAAGTCATTTATAATTAAAAATAAACATGGATTATTAACACCCCAGCTGAAGCTGCTTTGAAAAATGTTCCACGATGAGTGAGTGCGCACATGAACAGTTGCTATCTATTATGTTATGCTGCAGTAGGTACCTGTCTGCAGTGTTAGGGAGATTTTCGCCAGAATCAAAGGTCTGATGGCAAAGTTGCCTGGCACCATGCAGTTTCTAGGAGCTAAAGTAAACCTTGTTTTAAGTGGATTGATTTATAGCTTGTATGTCAATCAAAGTAGGGAGTCTTGGCAGACTGTCTTCTGTAACAAAATTTGATATGCCTTTATGCATAAGACAGGGAATGTAAGGCCTTCCCAACCTGTCAGCACATCAGTTGAGGTGTGTTTGTCTTTGTTTGTGCACAGGTATGGTTTTCTGCCCATCTCACTGCCTTTTGTGAATGTTTGCTTGGTTTAGTAAGTGTCTGTATGTGTGTATTTTCTCATACGGATGAGTGTGTGTGCACTGAGTACATCCTGTCCTGATAGTTTGTAATGCGGTACTTTGTGTGTGTGCTCACGTTTCCCTGTTGCTCAGCTGTATTCTGTGATTGATACACAGGCACAGCAGCATCGCCGTTGAAAGGCCATTGATTAACACTTTGAATGAGTGCTCTCTCTGACACACACACACACACGGAAGGTTTCGACCATAGGCACAGGCCTCTGTAGGGTGTCACATTGACAATGCTAACCACACACAGTGGCAGGCCTTGTGTAAATTATGAGCCATGAAAGCATTAGCCAGGTGCTGGAGCCTCTCCTGCTGGACAAGGTTCTCTCCAGCGGAGAGCGTCCAATCTGCTCATTCTGCAATGAACTGTCTCTTCGTTTCTCGCCTCTCTGTCTCTCCCCATCGTCCTCTCCCAGAGGAGCCTTCTGAACACAAATCTCTCTCTAAACGTCTACAGAAGATCTCGTCTGTCTCTGTGAAAGCAGTTAGTTATTGCAGCCATCAGGTAAGCTATGCCTACAGCTCCACCGCACACAATTAAAACAACTCTGGAGGGCTTTGGCTGACTTAATGATTTCTGCTCCTGCTTTATGGTTGGTCCCCTCCATCTGTCAGAGGGAAATGAGGGGCTCCCAGTCATTGTTGGCTAAAATAAATGGCTTATACCATAGTTTTTACTGTAGCAGCATGTTGCCACTTAGTTTTCAGAGAGTTTGAGCAAAACACCTTGTGTTGTCTATGTATAAATACATTTGTTGTTCATAAAGTTCACAACTGTTGGATGAAAATATGTTTAAACATGCATTAAGCAGTATTGTTGGTATTGTTGGATAATACCCAAGCCAAGGACTGTGTGTGTGTGAAAAGATTGCTTGAAGTGCTGGAATTATTAGCTGACTCAGCAGCTTTGCGAAGCTTTAAGCCTCTTTGCTCACCACTTTAGTTCTCCAGACCACAAGAATAGTGTGTGATTGAGTCTAACAGCCCTCATCATCTCCCCATATAATACTGTAGACGCCGAGTTCACACTACCTGCCCAGTATGAAGTGAACACTGGTTGGTGAATAAAGTCAAGCATCTAGCACTTTGAAAATCCATATATTTTTCTCAGAAGTTGGTGGACCAGAATGGTACTAAAAGAAGAGTGAATATTGAACTTATTTCAGGTAGACAGAAATAACTGGTTGAATGGTCATGTTTCTCTGTGTCTGCTGGACGTGTATGAACAAACACATGAGCTATAAGAACCTCCCATCAGTGCAGTTCCAATCAACTGTGTTGATCTGAGCTATATCTTTGGCCAGGTGATGAGTGATTTACTCTGTAATCCTCTTGTTCAGAGCTTAATGGGAGGGATTTACTAGTAGTTTCCATGGCCTTTATAAGTTCATCTTGATAGCTGCATCATCTGCTGCAACTATGGCAAAACTTTTGCAAAGTACTTGCGTGGTTTTAACTGTCATTTTTGTCAAATTTCTTGAATCTGATTTGTTTTTGTTGTTTTTTTTCTCCAAAGCTTTTTCTTCCATCCTAATACTTTTCTATCTCTTCAACACAGTAGATGGGCTTTTGTTATTGTCCTCTCATTCCTCTTTCCTTGCAGTGCAGTGCAGATGTCATTTGTTGATATAGCCTAGGGAAAAATCAGGAGCATTTGATTTGGTAGACAGATCTGCCTGATATATAAATATATATATACATAATGCATAAAAAAGACTGCATAGAGGTGTACTGTATATGATTAATCATGGTTCATTTAAGTGCTGAATATGTCATATTAAATATGTTAATTATAGCCTATGTACATTAACAAAGATATTACATTTTGGATAGAAAAAAAAATGTTTTTGGAGCCTTATCATTAAACCACTGTGAATGGCTGTTTTACATGGAAACTCACAGCCATAACCCTTTGGGGAAGTCTTTAGTACTGGGCACACGGGAAGGGAATGAATATTTATTTTCCCCTGGGTATGTGACTGGAGCCGAGGAGGGGTAAGCCGCTATCTAATATGTTCCCACTATGTGAATCCCCCCTCTTGTACTGAGGCTACTTCTCTGGCCCGATGTTGGAAACCTGTGGTCTGAGCAGTTTTCCGTGCTGCTTATCTCCCCACAGCACTTCCCCTTCTAAATCTACTCTAAATCACATGAGACTTTCGCCTCACCGCTTCAGAGTATGTCATTTTGCTCTCCTCCTCCTCATCCTCTTCTTTTCAGCCCCCCAAGCCCCCGCATCCCCTGAGTTTTTCCTCTCAGCTTATATCGCTCGCTGTCAGTTTCTCTCTCACTTTGTCTTCCCTGTGCTTCTCTCCTCACTGTACAGCCAGTAGGCCTTCATTTTCTCCTCAGCGAGGGGGTGTATTTCTTACTGTGTGGCTAACTCTGATAATATGTGCATGCGCCCACACAGATTTGTGTATTTCTCCACATAAAGTCCTCACTTGATTGGTGTAAACTTTTTTCTCACATTAATTAGATATTAATTATTAATTAATTTCATCAGTTGTGTATTTACTGTATATTAACCACTTTTTGGTTCTTTATTTTGAGTCACATAAAAACATACCACTGGATGCAGGAGTGGTTGTATAAGATATGCTACAGTATCAAAGTAAACTTGATAGACTTTTATAACGCTTGTTTCCTCTGCAACATCTTTCCATACTTAGTGTTTTTACTACTTGAAGAGAATATCACTTGGGAGTGAAATGTCACACTATTATTTATTTCCTTTACAGCATTACACTAGTCCCAGACAGCAGATGTTGTGCCATACATAGCTGTTGCATAAATAAGCAGTCGTGCAAGGTTGAGAAAAGCACTGGAGCCCATTATTGAGCAATACTGTCAGCATAGTAAACAGTGTCAACAATGAGTATTACTACCATCAACATGTTGTCAGTACTTATGCTTGCCGCTCCACTAATTACATAACTAGTGTACACAGTCTAAGTGTTTGCTGATCCATGCATACATGTATATACATACTTTAAAAAAAAACATGGTTTCAGCGTACACTCTACCACTTCTTAAAGGTGTCATTCATATGGTATAGAGATTCAATTCTCCTCAGCCTTGAACCTGACTTTCTCCCATTTCTCCATTAGACATTGTTACTTTGACCATTAATGTGAATGTCAGGGGTAATAGCTCAAACTGTGTGCTATTGTACAGGACATCTATTTTCTGCAGTTTCTTGACGTTTATGGACCATAAAGCCTTCTTGTGTAAATTTCCTATAGATATCCGACCAGGGTGAACCACTGATTTAATGTTCTCAGTGGCCTGACTCACAAATGGCTGCACAACACCTGATGTAGATAGATATCCTGTAGCCTGAAATACCAGCCACCCTGGACTCCACAAGCATTAGCCACTAATCAAAAAGCAATAAATTACTTAATAGATTAAAGAAAAAAATGGATTCCATTTTAACAATTGCTGCTCATTTTAGAGGAATTAAAGGGAGACAACAGCTCAGCTCTGGTCCCTCCATCAACTGTTCCTGTCATCTAGAGGAAAATAGCATTTATCGTTTTTTAGAGAAAACAAATTCACCCATGTCACATATCCAATTCAGACAAGGTTTTAATTCTGACATAATTAGGCAGATGACATGCTTTCATAGCATATAGCTCTTTTATTGGCAGCCTTCTTGCAACTGTTGTTTTCCCAGACGTGTATACAAGTGATAGAGGTCCTCACAACCTAGTCATCCATGCTCATTGCCAGGCATTTAAAAGGTTAGCTGTAAACCCTACAGTGTGCTCTCCCACACACCGTCGTCATTCCTTACTGAAAATCTACACTTAAAAGAAGCAATCCTCAACCCTAGCAATTTTCAATGCATCTATCTGTCTTTCTATCCTGCTATTCCCTCCTCTAAACAGCTTTACGGAGTGGAGGTCTTTCATACCTCTGAAGGGCGTAATTGATTTTCAGCCGCAGGTTTGAATATGGTGCCCTGAGCCTTGAACCTCTAAGTACCAGGAGCGCACTGACCTTTCACGTGTCTCTGCTAAACAGGCAGGCATCACTTCGCTGTCTAACAGATGCCAAGTCACACTCAATGCACATGTCCCAAATATCAGCCAAAGGTCGATGCTGAAAGCCAGGGAAGAAAAGCATTATTAAAGGCTTGCACTAGCTTTTCAGATAAGTATCATTAATCAGAAAAAAAGTATATACTGTATGGATGCAAACTTTCAACACCACTGTGCTGTGCTGAATAATCAGGTTGTTTTTATTTAGATTTCTGAGGTGTTTGCTCAGCTATTTCTATCTAGAATGGCCAGCTGTCACATTATCCTTTTATTACTGAGAATGATAGTGAAGCAGGACATTATTGCATGAGATATTGTGTAAGCTTTGGTAGAGATGAGAGCACTCGTCTTTCATCTGACATTCCAGCTCTCCCTGTTGCTTAATTTTTGTGACAGGCAAGTTGTTTTTCCTCTATAATATCCTAATTTTAACAGAACAAGGGATGGTAAGAAACACGACACGGGAAATGTGAGAGACGAGTGCAATTTAATTTTTTTTTTTTTTTTTTAACCCAAATTTCAATATTTATGACTAACGCAGAACTTCAATCGAATATGAGCATATTTAACAGTTAACAGGGAAGATAATGTAGTCTTCTATGAACTGTGGTCCAATTCAGAAATTGAACTGCAGTGCATGTATGAGTAATGAACACAATGAGATGTCTGTCTGACAGACAAAAAGGGAACATTTATACCTGTCTGTCCAGATAATAGGAACAAAAAGGGTGACAAAGAAGCATACTAAATTAAAGGAATATTATTAACATTAACTGTAAATAGTTTCTCAATTTAATACACACTGTTACTTTGCTCTGTATGATTCAAGAGCAAAATTGATATTTGATAATACATGCACCTAATTAACTTGGAAACTGATATATCTGATTTGGCAGCTGATAATATAGGAGTACCTGAAAACAAAGCACACATCAGCCAAAGTCCTCCATTCAGTTTAATTAAACCAAAATGTAATTGATATAGATATGGTGACAATGTTTTAAGCCTCACATGTCCATCTCTGTATTCATACAACAGTCAACAGAGAATGTGAACGCCTGCAAGTTGTTGAAATTGGAATCTCTCCCATGTCGACGTGAACATGGCGATAAGAAAACGTGACTGTGGTGTTCACTTGAAACATTTGAAAACAGTTTATGCAATTTGTGATATCTCGTCCAACACACAATTTCACTTACTAATATTTCCCAGGGTATTCTGCCAGAGAGAGGTATTGATGTCTTTCTGTATATGAGGCCTCAAGGTGCTGGTGTGGTAGAATAGATCATTTGGGCAGGAACAATAATTTGACAATAAAACATTCAGTATGGCATCAGTACCTACATGGCATTGGGTGATATCACATTGCAAGCCTCAATGACCAGCCCAGTTTGGACAACAACCTCATGCACCAGTGTCAAAACACTCACTGGCCAGGTCTCCACTTGTGTTCTAAATGACCCTGTGGATGATATGTGAATTGATATCCTTTGGGTTGAGATGGCTGAGATGGCTAAGCTGGCATGCCATGTCTGGCTACACAGTAAATGTTGTTTTCCAGCTTTGCTAATGTTTTCCATCTTACCGTCCTGAAGATATTTTTGATTGAAGCCCCTGTCTTTCTTGTAGAATCCAGAAAAATGGCTCATTGTGAATACAAAAGACATCTGGGTCTGGCGTGGCAAGATAAGTGATCAGAGGAATAGCTCGAGGAACATGATCAGACCAGGGTTTTTTTTTTCTTTATAGAACATGATAGTTTAATGTGAATACATGCTTAAGCTTTACTTTATGTCAAAGGTGTTGGATTTCTGAGATGTTTGTTAGCACCAGAGCAGTTTTTTGTTAAATCCTCTCAGTAAGTGTAGGTCAGCAGCTCATAAAAAATGTGCTAATATCTCCTAGTGTTAAATTTGGTTTACACAAATTTAGGAATCAGAGGGAGCCTCAGTTGGTATAAATATAATGTATCGTAATAGTTTTGAATTAAAACAGCATGGGCATAATGTTGTGTTTGCCAGCTGCAGGGGTTTCATATTTAGAATAAGATGTGCATTGCTCGGGTGATGGAAGGACATATTTACACCTAATGCACAAAACTGACAAATTCTATGTTTAGATGAGAATTTGATGCAGAATGATTTGTAACTTCCCACATCTCCTTTATTAACAGTGACATTACTTGGTCTTATAAATACATTGCCAAATGAAAGTGATATATAAAAGAAGAAATTGAAAGTGTTTATTAGTGTAGAGTGTTTGCCAACAATTATAACTTTTGAAGACATATTTACATTTACAATCATTAGAGGAGTTATAGTTGTTAACAAATACATCAAGAAACACATATATATACTATATTTTAAGTAATATGTGTACTTAAAAACAAAGTTTTGTCATTAATTCTCTCTCCAAAGAGAAGAGTTAGCCTTCTTTTTAACATGACATAGTTTACCTTATCAGAGGCTGACAATGTAGGTATTTACTGTTACAATTGTGCTGTTAACTGCCATTCGATAAAGATGGAATAACTACTAAGAGGCAATTAACGTGTTCTTACGAGTTATTTTCTTTCAAATCTAATATAAAACGGTAAACCTACACTGATGTCAGGAATTGCCAATGATGGTGAGAGCAATATTTTTGACTGGGTTGCTGTTTTGGTTTCCACACTGTATGTTTGATTTCTTTCAACTCTCACTGACCCCAACACCCCCACCCCCATAGCCATCGAGACATGTTAATTAGGAGTTGGAGGGCCAAACCTTTCTTCTGGGTTCAGCATTCTGCCCTTTAGCAGTCAGAAAATTGCTTCTTGTTGCTTTAATTGAGTGTTTTATTTTAATGTCTCAATCAGTCCACACTTTAGCGAAGGTCACCACAATAAATTGTAAGGTGCACAGAGACCAAAGATAAAAAATTGTTTATGCAAAGATTCAGAGATTAACCTTTGTTGTGCCAGTGTCAAGGATTTGATCCAAGGAATGTAAAATATCCTTAATATTTATTCATGAACGCATACGTATAATATATTCTATCTTCACCAGCTGACATGTTTTTGCTCCTGAATGTTTATAGTTAAATGCCGAGGCTGCCTGAGGCACAAAAAAAAATATTTTCACTTATCATTGATGGTGTCTGGCCATGCAGTTAGCTCTGGTTTAATGTTTCCAGGTTTTGAGTTGAGATACCACCACTTTACATTTTTGTTCATCCAGAACCAACATTTGAAGAACTCGGCAGCAGCATGTCTTTCCAGAAA
This sequence comes from Seriola aureovittata, assembly GCF_021018895.1. Classification (NCBI taxonomy): domain Eukaryota; kingdom Metazoa; phylum Chordata; class Actinopteri; order Carangiformes; family Carangidae; genus Seriola; species Seriola aureovittata. The sequence goes on from NC_079377.1 coordinate 15,379,958, forward strand.
CAATATCCCTGTTTCTTTGGATAATCCATAGGCCTCACTCTGGGCGGATTTCTTTTTTTGGTTGAAAATAGTTTTTTGTTTGAAAGACTCGCCCTGCTCTCTTATAGTATGCATTCTCAAAACAAATACATGTGCAACATATAAGGAATGCAGAATGCAATAAGCCTCGATTTTATTTCTTGCCTACCATCACACTTAACACTGTGTTATACTGTAGATGGAGTATTTGAATTTATATAGTGTTTTTTTATTTTAGTGGGTAGCACAGAGCTCTTGCGTGCTCCTGCATCCTTTATGATGTTTTAATGCAATTTATTCTGTACTTTCTGACCGGCAACATTAATGCAGTAACCTTTATGAGACTGTGGGATTGTGTGTGCCTAGTTGCACATTCACAGTTGTGCACAATGGCTGTAGTATATTGCACATTCTAGGTATAGAATTGACTCCTGCCAAATGAAATAGCTTAGTAATACCCTGGCTGTCAGACCCTGCACTATTTTCCAAAACCTTTTGAATATCTATGGGTTTTTTCAGGATCTCGTAATAGCTCTTTTTTTATCTGTGTTTCGTTTACCTTTCTCCCCTCCACTTCTCCATCTCTCCTCGGCCCTGCCAAACATAACCCATAATCTTTAAAGTTCACCCTTCAGTCAATAACACACTACAGCTCAAACTCAAACTAAAATAATATTACATTAAATGAGCAGCGCTGGACTCTTTATCTCAGCATGGACTTTGATTTCAGTGGGCCACGATGTTTCAAAAAGCAAGATGCATGCGCACAGAGTGACATTTAGTGCATACATATTTTTTACAGCCTCAGTTGCATGGTATGAAAACAATCCTTGTAAAAAATATTTTGAAAGAGACATGATGCAGTACATGCTTAGATTATTGAAATAAGTCTCCATCATCTAGAACAGGGATTTAGTGATTAAATAGCTACAATATTCAGGTATTCAACCAATCATTTTGAATGTTAAATACTGTAATGAAATTTGAGGTGAATCTCCTGTGTAAATTGTGTCCTGTCACCGAGCAGACTTTGCTTTGGTTGTCAGAATTACTTAGAACTGTGTTCTTAATGGAGAGCGTGAGCTCTGTATTCACAGCAATGTTCTTTCTTCTTGTCTGCTTGTTTATGAGGAGGAGCTGAAATGCACTCTGTATGTGTAATTTCATTGGAGTCAGAAGAGTCCCTGTTTATCGCTGACTGAATTTGCTTCCAGGCAGGAACAAACAAGTTAACACCAGGGTGACATAACAGCTAACTAACAAACTCTCAAGCACATATCCACCTCAACAGTCATCAAATTAGGCTGATTCATAATTGCTGAACAAAATGAGTAGCGTAACACTACCATCAACAGTCAAGCAGAAATGTGCTGTAACACATTTGCAAGTCTGTATTTATGGGCACTCACACACTGTTTTTGCTGATTTTTGTGACTAAGCACATTACAGTTAAATGACTCATGTCTGCCTTTGTTGCTGTTCAAGATCTTTATGCAGCACTGCATCAATATATCCACCAGAGACTTACACTGAGGGGAGGTCACTCCTTGCGTTGCCCGGGATGTCCGTCGCTGCTTGTTCAGTCGGTGATGCAGTGCTTGAATAGAGAGGAAAGGCGAGGTAGAAAGATAGTCAGTGTGGCCCCTGTGGCGCACGACAAGGTTTATACAGCTCTGCCTTGTCTCGTAAGCATCACTCCACCATTGGCCCTGGGGCACAGCGCTCGCTGACACCTGTGTGCCGCCTGCACTTCTCAGTGGCGTGTCATTCACCGTCTCTCATGTTGACACCAGGACTCTCTGCTGCTGCCTGTAGACATGTCGGCATCTTCCGCTTCTCTTTATCTCTCCGTGTCTCTCTCGCTCTCTCTGTCTGGATGGGATTTTTCCTCATCTGAATATGAAAGGAATTAAAAGTGGCTTTGGCCCTGCTCAGTAGTACATGGTATTGCATTATGCATAATTGACTCTTTGAATTCACCTACTACTTGACTCTTGAATACACAACTTATTTACCTTCTCTATATTCAAGTAGTGTCTCAGTGTATGAGCCAGCTCATACATGCCCCACTTATTTATCAGATATTATTAGAGTGCTTGTGCTCAACTAGCTCTTTAGATCATCATTCAACTCTTACTCTTATCTGCCCACAGCACGTATTGCTATTTATTTGCCATTCAATCTGCCCAATCTACTGTATCTCACCTTTCTGTCATCCTTTCTGTCTACACGTGGATACACCTTTATACTAATCTGCACACTTCATACACCTTCACACCCCCTTGGCATTTCTCAGCAGCTTACAACCCTCAGGCAGAGCCACTTTGTAGCGAAGTGATAACATGTCAGCTCTGCCTCTTCCTGGCAGTCACACCATGCAGCCCCATACTAGGTCCGCACAGCCTTTCGTACCCCACTCACAGTCGAAGAACAACCCGAGAAAAACCTATGAATGGGGTCAGCGCCGGTTATCCAGCCCTGCTCCAGACCAGAGTTTTACCAGAGCTGCAGCATCCAAAGCTGAATGCTGAAAATAGTCAGTAAATTTGGGCTCCAAGAACACTGAGTGTTTTGGAATCTTTGGAAAAACCCTCAAAAGCTCCCAAGAGAGTCAGAGAGCCTCATGCGAGAACCGCTCATATGAAAAGACTTGTTCTCAAGGGACAAGATCAGTATAAGTGATTTAAGAGAATTTGTGTCACTTGTTTAGAATTTCATCTTAGTTTTATTGGCATATTTTGGCACAGCGTCTTGTGCAGTTCAGTTGCTCACTTCTCAGTGATATTATGCAGATCTCTGTCCAATATCCTCCTCTTTTGTACCTGACAGTAGCATGATCTATCGTTGGCTCTTGTCTAATGTATCTGTGACTCTCACATGACCTCTCATATCAGTCATTAGAAAGACATTTTTTAGCTTCTTACTTCATGTCAGACCATTCACTCTTCAATTCTGAAACAGAATAGTACAGAGGTCTTCTGTGCTGTACTATTAATAGTTTCCAATTGCTTCGTGTACCTTAATATAACTAGACTCTAGGTGTGTTTTCTTTTTGTCTCCCAGAATGTGAGAGTTTTGTTTTTTGCTATTATGTAACAGTTTTTTGTCCAGTTAAGAGAATCCGGCTTGTTACCGGAGCAAACCTCACAGAAAAAAGTAAGAGAGGTTTCAGATATAAATACGAAAATGTTTTTGCATGAGGTCCATTGCCTTTGACGAGATGAATTTGGAGTTTCAGTGGCTTATGTTACAATGTCTCCATGGTCTGGTGGCTCAAAAATAAGTATTTGGGAGGCATTCTGCCTTGATTAGAGGGCCCATAAAACTTTAAAGATTGGGTTTTGGTGCTTGCTTCAACATCAGCTTCAATCAGATTCCACAATAAGGCCCGTTTTTAATTTTTCTAGCTTTAGTAACTCTCGAGAGTGGAGTGAGCAGAAAAACTAAACACATGCTACACGTGAGGCTGATACTACCTGGCTTTCACATGAAATGGGACATCAGGCAATGGTGACAATAGCATTGACAGATGCGATTTCTTTCACAACTCTTACTGACTAAATAAAGAAACAGTTCTGTAAAATATTATCAGACACATCATCCACCCTGATAAGTATTTTTTGTATCAAAAAAACATTGCAGCAACCACTTAAACCCAACCCTGTTAAGCAGAGGTCTACACAGCAGGTACTTCACCTTTTGACATATTCTGCTTTGAATAGCCAGACACCAGTTGAATAGGTGCTTAGAAGCCTGTATCATAAACAGGGATGGTGTGTGAAACTTGTCAAGACAGCAAGAGAGTTGTTAATGTGTGTTGAAAACAGTGTCATCTGGCCAGTAACACCGCCACCTCTGGGCTGTTGATCTCCGGAACAGACAATAGACTGCTGAAAAGGGTATTAAAAGTGAAGGCACATACATTTAGTGACGACCACTGTGTCACCCTTGTTTCCAGTGAATGGCACATTTTTGTGACTGATTAAGAGTCACATGTTGTGCTCTGCTGCACCTCACTGTGCTCACATTGTTGGAGGGTTTGCCTCTGTGTGTCTGAGCCAAACAGGTAATCTTCTTATGTGAAGGCCACATTAATAAATTGGTTCTCATCGCTGTGGAGCATGGTGCAGCTTCTTGCTCCTGGATGTCACGGACACAGCAATTATTCAGTGACAGCCCAACAGTACACCGAGAGGGAAATTGAACAGAAGTAATTTAGTATTATTCAAACAGCCTATTATTCTCATGTCAATAACGGCACAGTATTTTTCGTGAAAGGCTTTGGTGAGTGCTTGCAGTTCAGTCATTACACTGCAGCATGCACTCACCAATATTATCTCTCAGAACAATATGCTATATCGTCCTCTGTCCAGGAGAAAGGCTTGCATTTTGCAGAATTATTCTCAACTCGAGATGTCCTTGGGGATTGTTTTTCTCCTGAGACAGTAACTGTTGCCTCCAGGATGGATAGATGGGTCTTTTTCACTCAGTGTCCTTCAACAGTGTACTGTTTATACCTTTGTTTGCCTCTGAAACTTTGCAAGAGGTAAACACATATTCTATAGTGACTGTTATACCTGCCAACTGTCTAAAAAGTTAGTGAGTGTTTGTTTTACTCCAGTGAGCAGCGAAGACAGTGTCATTTATTGTCTCAACAGCGGTGTATCCTTTCAGCAAAGACAATACACTTCTTTGTTTCTGTGTGAATGAAGTTCTTTCCTCTCTTTATCTTCACCCTGGAAAATTGGTTCAGTTTCCCTTGTGCAATCTTTTAAGGGGGAGTTACTCTATAAAATAACAATCAGCCCTGAAGGGAAACTTAGGATGACCGCGTTTTCGCTCATTGGATAATTTTATTATTCATGTAGTAAAATTTGTTGGAACTGAGGGGTCAGCAAAAACATGGACTGGAGGCGTCTAATCACCTCCGGTCTATGTGTATAACTTGGACCGCCAAAAATAGCGTCTACTCCCAAATATACCCTGAAACACTGACATTGAGTTTATAATAGACTCTGACTGTCACAGATTATGGTGTGAGTATTACTCCCACAACGTTGTCACAAACTTCTTACCACTGCTGTGAATAAAGTTAAACTTTAAATGAAAACTGCAGAAGACGGTATACCACCATGCATGCACAAACACGTACATACACAAACACACACACACACACACACACACACACACACACACACACACACACACACACACCCCTACCTTGTATGCAGAGATGAGAGAGTAAGCAAGAAAGCAGTCACACTATCACAAGAAGGTGTCACAGTGAGATGACACTATCAACTTAAATAATCCCTCACCGGCAAACTGCCAAGACAGGGTTCCCTGCTATTTATGGCAACTGTAATTTCTGTGGAGAGTGGTGACAATCATATCTGCTGGATATGATTACACACTTCTACGTCTGATAGTCAAGTATAGTCATTAGCTGTTACACAGTCATGCTTATCAGGACAAAAACACTCAAATCTCTTCACAGAACAATTCGTGTTGCATTTCTTGTCATAGCTTTTGTTTGGATTTTTTATTTCTTTATCTGAAAATAAAAGTCTGCATGGCACTTACATTTGGTAAAAAGGTTTTTGGTCAAACTTGCTCATTGAATAACTCAGCAAGTATACAATCATTTGTGGATTTAAACTCTCACTACCTTAACAATAAAAAATAAATCAGCAATTTAAAGTGTTGATCTATTTTTCCTTTCTACTCTAGTTTTCAGGAGCTCTTCCTGGTCAGGGTTTCAGTACTCCCAGTACTCGCAGGAAGCCGAAATATCAAATTCGTCCATAATGTGTCTGCCCCGGGGGTCTCCTCCCAGTCGATTGTTTCCGAAACACCTCCCCAGAAGGAAGCAGTCAGGAAGCATCTTCACTAAGAGCCCAAACAACCTCAGCCGGTTCCCCTCAATATAAAGGAGCAACAGCTCGATACAGAGGTTCTCTTGAATCACTGAGCTCCTTGCTTTATCACACAGAGAGAGTTCATCTGCCCTGCAGAGAAACCTCATCTCAGCTGCTTGAATTTTCAGTCTCATTCTTGCAGTCACTGCCCAAAGCTTGTGACCATAGTCGAGAGTCAAATCAAAGACCAAGTAGAAAAATGAGAGCTTTGCTTCCTCACCAACACTCGGATACAAAGACAAAAACTTCTGCTGATACATCTAAACCATAACCAGGCTTGTGAGTGTTCCTGTCCTAACCATTGAGTTACTGGCATCAGTCCAAATCGTTGTGGATTATTTATTTATAAGTTACATTTTTTCCCAAAATACATTGGGCTCCCGTAGAGAAAAATCACTTATTCATTTACCAGGGAGGGAAAAGTAATGCGCCTAATCATTATCTGGAGACTTGAGTGAAATTGAAGTCAATGGTAAAACTACTTAAAGAAATGACTAAAGAAATCAAAGCAAAACAAAATAAGTGGAACAATAAATTGCTTTTGTTTCACAGTTTCATATTGGATAAATTATTAATATTGTTAAACATATTTCTGATTCAAAGCTGATTTGTGAAGTACACACTCAATAAGACTTACTCAAACAGTGAATTCCTAAAAGGAAAAAGGCAGGAAAAATGAATACTGTTCCTAATAAAATAAGATAAAAACATGCATATATATACAGAACTGACAGCACTTAACCTTACTGCTGGTCAAAACCTACGCCTCTGGCAGATAGTTCTTTCCAAGATGTTAAAGGTTATTAATGGTTATATAACTTGCAAAATGTTTACACAGTCACACTGAGTAATACTCACTCTGTAGTGATACTATTATGTGCGCTAAGTGAGAATTCAATGACTGAAATCAATCCTGACTTAATCAGTTGGAACTAATTAAGTTCTAACTTAATGATATTTTTTACTTAAATTGTATGTAGAGAAACTGTAGCTTTTATGAAAACCTTTTTTTCATCTTAACCCTTTTTATACTGTGGTGTTGGTCTGTCACTAGGTCAGGCAGGTTCATTGATCCCTCTAGCCCTAATGCCGTTTGTTTTATAATTTGTGTTCTGTCTTTCCAGGTTTCCTCCAGTTAGTGAGCTGGCTCCATTTGGCACACCAGTGGGGACTATTCTGGCTGCTGCTATCAATCAAACTATCTTTTACTCCATTGTGGAAGGAAATGAACTAGGTATGTGGTACAGATCATATCGGTGAAGCCTACAATTCACACACTCCAAGTGAATATTTTCTATACACAACGCAATATATATATTATGTTTCCCAACACTCTCTGCCAAACACACTTGCTCAAATTATGACATAGACTTTGTATTTGAAGTATAAGATTTTCATCACACTAAAGAAAACTGTTTTTACCCAAATCAAAATATGCAGAATCTGAACTCCTGAAGAAGCTGCAAGAGTATTTAGAAAATGTTGTGATCATATGTCACATCGTAACCCCTGGTAATGTTTGTCCTAGCTGTCTAGAACTAAAGAGCACACTTTGGGCAAACTGCTTTTAACAGTTGTTGGAAAAGTCTGAAGAGCATAATTATACCATGGGAGAGAGAGATCACCTGACAGGTTTGAGGTTAGCTCCGGTCTTAAAGCGAAAAAGTAGGAGACGTAGCTCTGAGCTGGAGAGTGTGTAGAAGGAAGGTGTAGCCCCTTCCCCATATGTACCTCAAGTACTAAGTGCCTTAGATGCTCCTGGAAATTGCAGGCAGACCTAATAAGAGTTTTATAAATCTGCCTCCAAGCCGCTAGCTGTAATATTCTCAGGGAAAGCAAAGGCGTTCTATAGCATGACCTTTTTGCACAACCAGAGTTAGGATCTGTCCATGCTAATGAAAGGCGGGAAAAACAGACAAGTATTTTTGGGATGTTTTTTTTATATTTATTTTGTATAGCATGTGTGAAGATTTACAACTTCACATAAAGAAAATGTCTTCTAATATATAAAACAAATGCCTTCATTTGCTATAGCTCACCACAGAGATACTGTGTGTGGTGTGTGTGTTTTTTTTTGTTTTTTTTTTCAGTTTGTCATGTGCTGTGATGTGTTTGATTCCAGGTCATTTTCAGGTGAACAACAGGACAGGTGTCATCTCCACAGCTAAACCTCTGGATTATGAGAATGTGACCAGCTACGTCCTCAGGGTGCAGGCAGACTCCATGATGGTTGTCATGTCCAACCTGCGTGTGCCTTCTAAAAGTAAGAAATAAACGAGTGAATGTGTAGGTTGAATTGCAGGAAATTGGGGATGAAATCATGTTTCATGTGATTCCAGGTGTTGCATTTATGTTTTATCATAATCCCTCACTGTGACAGATTATGATTCCCGCACAGCATATTTTTATCTTTCATATTTATTTTCACATTTACCGCAGTTACATAGAGCTATTTTGCATTATATGTTTGTACTTACAGTATGTGGGGATTATTACATGCTTAAATCTGCCATACAGTGGCCATGCTGAAGAAAAATATCAAAGAACAGAAATATTACATGCTATCTCGCTGGAACCTCACAGGCATGCTTTTCCAAAATGCTGTTAAACTGACATCAAAAGTACAGTCTACCACTTTTACATATTAAACCTGTTTGTGCCATCTGCACTGTTAGGCTGCCGATCTGGATCAAAACAAAGAAAACAGTGTGTCACAGTGTGTACAGTTTAGCTCTACTTTTATGCTTTATGCACCGTTACCTCTCTACGCTGCACTGATCCATTTGTATTCTTGGGGGCAGGTTTGCTGCAGCCTGTGATTGGTTGTTCAGTTTTACACTCCATTCGGTATCAGGCCGATTTTCAGTTGACTAGGGATATGTTGTATTTGGGTGGTATTCGTGTTCAGCTCAGCAGCTGCTTTTCTAAAGCATGTTGGGAAAGAAGCTTGTCTGACCGCTATGGCATTTAGAATTACACAATGCTTTTAAAATGTATGAACCACCCTCTGTTCCCACCTGCAGTGTAAAACTTTCACTGCTATACTGCGGTTGAATATGAACATGTCATATATGTATAGAGATCTGACTCAGCTTTCAGTCATGGTGATTACTAAAAAGTAACCTTAGAAATATGATTCATCTCCTCCGTCAAAGCAGCATGTCAGTCCAACGATATCATAAATCTTAAAATCGTTGTGTCCAAATTTGTCACAAGGGCCTAATAATCAGAAATAGCCCATTTGTTTTAATTTAGGCAGACCACCCCCAAAAACGAGCGTGGGTGACAAAACATTAATCATAGCGAATTCTCAGTTAATGAAGCTTCTGTGTGTTCCCACTCTCAAGGCCTCAGTGTGCAGGAAACTAGATCGTACAACATGCTGGCCAGCGACAGCCAAACTGGAAGACGGGGCTGAAAGCCTGACGTCACAGCCTCCTCCTGGCTCCGTCCCACAGCCTCCCTGATCTCGCTCCAAGAATTCAGTGTCTTTGTCTTTGTAGTCTGGATGCAATGAGTTGCACAAATGGGGATAATGGTGCATCCTTTCAGATACTCTCTCCTCGAAGGCATTCATGATGTTGCACTCTGTTGTGCTCACAAAAAGTGATGGAAGTATTGAAACTTGTTTTCCTCATACCTGTCACTGCTGCGTGAAGCAGGCATGATTGTCAGACAGTCTGGTCCAGAAAGCATCCGCTGTCAGAAATGAGCTTTCAAACACTGTTCGACCATCCGAGAAGCACTTTGTTTGAAGCATGGAGAGACCTTCGGGCTGCATTCTTTGATGGTCATGCCTCAGCTGGAATATCATCAGGCTGGTTCATATCCAGTTTACTGACAAAAGTTTTGTATAATGATGGATGAAGAACTAACATCAAATGGGGCTCATACCTCACTCTCAATCAATTTGAGCTACCAATGAATAATCAGTGACCTACTCTACCTTCCTCTTTCCCTCCCGCAGTGTCTGTCACTCATTGACAGCAATTACAAGTACACAATACACACACACACACACACACACACACACACACACACTACTGCTCTGATGGATGTAAAGTAGAGAGCTTTCTCTCACACACACAAGGAAGAGAGCTTAACTGGCATCTTCAGGCTGACAGCCTCTTTTGGCAGAGTGTGGAGAAACCGTTTCTTTTCTCACTTGTCTCTCTTGTAGTATTGTAATGCAGATCAGGGCTCCATGACAGGGAACATCTCTCCTCTCGTTAATGAGTCTTTATTGAGTTTAAATTATCAGAGCATTACTGGACTGACTTGTCAGATTATTTTAGCCCCGTTAACATTCATGCACTGTCCATGTAATACACATTGCCCAGTATGTACATACTTAGATATTCACATGCAAACATATAATAAGATTTAATTAAACTTATTTTGGAAATGATAATACTCGCTTAGGCACACTCACGCTTACTCTGCCCTAGCAGCAATCCCTCTTCTTAATGGACCAGTGTCTCTCATGCATCTTTATGTGTGTATGTGAGAGATGAAGGAGGGGAGGGGGAGGCGGAGGCTGTGTTTGTCTTTTTTTTTTTTTTTTTTTCGTCCTGAGACTTGGAGGATGGAATACAGCCACTTTCTAGAGAGAGAGGGAAGAGAGAGGAACTCTGCAGACCCCTTCCCCATCCTCTGGAGTCCTCCTTCTGTGCCTAACACTACAGCTTTTGTGTCCGTAATTTGATGTGCTGTGTTTTTGTTTGTTCAATTCCCCTGATGCATCCTTAGCTCCAGTGCCACGACTATGCGTTTTTGAATGCCGCCAGAAGAAAAATTGTCCTTGACACTGCACATATTCTTTTACCTAAACTGCAGTGTTGGAATGATTTTGTGCTGTACATATTTATGCTGTACATTGCATAGGTGTATCTGTGACAAATTAGCTTGTACTCAGTGTGTGTTTATCTTTTTAAAGGGACAGGATGAATATTTCAAAATTTGCACAAAAAGACCAGTTAACCGGCAAATTTACTATTAAAACAGCCAATTCTCTTCCTCTTTTCCCCTGTTTCTTTCTCATAGTGTTTCTGCATGAAACATGTAACTTCATGAAAACTCTTGCTGCTTGATTATTACCTGCCCTTCAAAATATTATTCCCAATAATGGTCAGAATGGTTGTTTTGTTAAACTTTCAGAGCCATTTATTGGTGGTATTGTCATGCAATGAGTTGTGAAGAAAACAAACTCAATAACAAATGATGCAAGGTAGATCTAACCTAAAATAATGGCTTAGAAGGCAATTTTTTTATTATTTCACAAAGCCATATTTCACTCAGTGTTATTACTAATTGGTTGGTAAACAGAATGCAAAATAGCTCAGTTGTTATATTGGGGGCAGTGAGAAGTTATCAGCATACTTCAAACTCAGTGTTTCTTGAATTGAATCAGAATATTTTCTGTAACAAAAACCAAATTAACCTCCTGATCATTGACTCAAAGTTCTCAACTTCATCAAAATGGCTTCTCATATAGTTTTATTAGAAAGTGTTGAGTTAGGACTAAAGGAATATGTTCCTGTTTACAGCATGTAATTTCAAATATTCTTAAGTAGTTATTGCAGTGCTGAAAATTATTGCTGAATAAAGAGAGGGTCCAAATTGGTCAAAACAACCGTACTCAGATGAAAAAAAAAATGTATTTATGATAAAATTGGTCATAGCTAGCCACAGTATCTTGTTTGAAAAAGCTTTGTTGACAAACTGTGATACTTTCAGTGATGACTAACTCAAGATGTTCTGGGTAATGATTTCAAGCTCTCTTTTGAAGTTGTGGACCAGCTGATGGCCATGAAAAAATTATATTGACATGACAATTTGGAGGCTAAACTGTGGAACATTTGATCAATGCCAATTCGGATGACTTCAGAGATGTGTTTATTCGACAGTTAGTGGCGTGATGATATAAACTTTATGGACTTGTGTGTCCCAATTCTTATTTTGAAGGTGCAGCCATCCTGGTTTTATCACATTCTTGAATATGTGTGTTTGTTTTACATGAAATGACAAAGGTGGTGTAGGTTTCATACTATTGTAGGTACATGCTAAATTTGTATTTATGGCTAAAGAATGACTTCCTTACTTAAATGCATTCAAATCTTGTGCCATTTGCTTTTTGCAGCAAACACAGCCAAGGTGTTTATTGAGGTGCACGATGAGAATGACCACCCTCCCGTCTTCTCCAGGAAGCTCTACATAGGCGGCGTGACAGAGGACACCAAGATCTTCAGCTCTGTGCTCAAGATAGTGGTAAGAAAACATCAGCTCTGCTCTTTTTTCTTTTCTTTTTTTTTTTTGTTGGTTTTTGTATCGGCATACATGGAGACATGCTGAAACTAAAGTGCCTGATTCTGCTCCCACTTCTTCAACACCCTGCAGCCGTGGTGGGAGAATTCATCCGATATGCTCTCTGCGGCACAGTTTCATCTCCTCCCCTATCGCTCGCTACATCTTTTCCTCAATTTCGCTCTGCCCACTGTCTGCTTTGTCCACGAGCAGGTGGGATCAGAGTGAGCTGATCGGTGTAATCCCAGTATGTTCACAGAAGCATGGCTGGACATCCTGTCTGATTATCAGCCTGCTCTGCCAACAAGGTTTCACTCGTCATAATGTGTACTACACCTTATGTCTATTTTCTGTGTGCGTGGGTGGGTGTTAGTGTATACTTAGGCTTGTGTTTGTGTACAGAGCCCTTGCGAACCATTGCCTGCAAATGATAGCTTTCACAATTTCGTTGTCTTGGGTTCATGTTTCTAGTTTTCTGTCACGGTGTCTCATTTGTAATTGAAGTATACAAATATGTCAGGCTATGTCAGGGTGTCATTTCCACTGGGAATGGATGAATTATCTCATGCCTACTCTTCAAAATACCGTTTTTATCTCTCATTTTTTTCAGGTTGATTTTGGTACTGAGTTCTCCCTGAATGTTGTTCTCCTATATTCCAGCCTCCATCCAAAGTCCAGATGAGAGATCTAAACTGATAGATCATTATTATGATCCTGGCCAGAAATTCACTTTAACAATTGTCATGAGTTTCCATTTTTGCTAAATTATGTATTTCATCTGGTTACAATTCATCATTCAATAGTGATAGATTGCAAGGTCCATGATTTATAATCATAAGCTAACGAGCTAATAGTAGTTGGGTTTAAGTGCTTCACATCAAAGCTATATGTTTTTCCCCAACCAAAGCCTGTGTCATGAACAATTTGAGACTAGTGCTTTAAGGCTGAATAACTTCAATGCGTACCATGGTCAACACACACAAGTGAAAATTCAGTTGGATTTTTCCACCTCAGTGACGGCAGCAGTGTCAGAGAACACAACATATACTCCACATCAGCCTCCACCATGACTTACTGACTTAGGATAACCAAGACTAAGCTGTATCTTTGACATGATGCTATCAGTGCCAATAATCACAACTCCTATTTTGTTGCAAATTATCTGAAAGAAATTCTAATCCTTATTAGGAGATAATCAGCCTTGTAGGACAGCTACCCTGTACCCTGAACCTGATTTTCAGCTCAGTATCATCTACTGTACTTAACAACAAAAAGAAAGAATCTGTCCAAGAAAAAACATAAATGCCTGTGGTTGTTCCTCTTGTTGCCTGTAAACTGTGTTGTGATCACTACACAGAACAGACCAGCAACATAGTTATAGTCTATTTATAGTTTTATCGACGCCCAACAATATTTTGAAGGTGAAAGGAAATATCATTGGGAGGAACAGTAGCCAGTTTAGATTAAACTGGGACCTGACCAGAAACAAGGGAGCTGTTTACAATATAATGCACACTGGACACACTCTGTCTGGAACATGTTGAGGAAAAGAAGTAGGTGTAATATCTGGTGGGCAAGTTAAGGAGTACAAAGGTCACGGAGGAAGATTCATAAAAGATATTTCAGACTGTCCGGCAGGAAAATCAGCCAAAGAATTATCAAATGATTTGAAGGAGGAAGCTGATCGTATATCCCTCTCCTTATTAACAAAATAGGCCAGAAATGTGTTGCTGTCTAAAAGTAAAAAGATGGGAATATCAGGGGAAACCGAGGATTGAATTCATTTTATTGATGGTTTCAAATAAAACTCTGGGGTTGCTTTTATTGCCGGAAATGAGCTTATCCTTAATCTTTATATTATAACTCATAAAAGCTCTTTTAGGACACAGACAACTTCTCCTCAAGGACTTGGTAATGCTGTGTGAATCATTCTTTATTGCTTTTGACAACTTTAAACCTCGGCTTAGCGCATATATATATATATATATATATATATGCATCAGATGACTACGTGAAGAGATGCAGACAGTAAAATAATCTATAACGGCAATAATATTCTCTGCAGAAAATGTCGAACAGGTCAGTGTAAGCGTTATTTGAACACTAACTCAACAACATCATTACATGTCAAATAAATGTAGATATAAGACATTAAATTATTGTTACAAATGCACTTCAGATCATAGGAGGCCATTCTGGGCACAGACTGAAAGAAATCATCAGCCTATTTGAAATGTGTATGTCTACTATAAAACAAAGGTATATAAGTGTACATGTGACATGCAGGGTTATGCTATATTATACCTTATATCCAGCCCCTGTGGTTTCTTTAGAGCTGCGTCATTCATTAAATCCCTTCGTTAAAATTAAAGCTCAGTTGAAAATCAGCTTTAATAACCTAAGCCTTATTTTCACAATTAGTTAGAGCCTCAATGTATAATTCAAACGGGAAGCTCCATCCCTAAAATTTAAATTTGCTCCCATTGATAGGCAGGTCTTTTGACACAAACACTAACATTTGAGAACTAATAAAGAGGTGTCATTAATATTTCCTAGTATTTATTTTCATTAGTAAATTTCTATGAAACTCCAGCCAATGTTTAGTGTTTAAAGCTGTTGTGTTAGAGGGTGCTGCGATGACACTGGAAATTACAGGCTGGAAATTCACCACTCAAAATTAATTAAACAGTAATTTGCTTAATTTTGTATGCTTGAGGCATACAAAAACTCACCTCTGCATAACAAGGTAATATTGGAGTGTGAGGGACAACAAATAAAATTTAAAAAAAGCATGAATATATTAGCAAATTAAAAATTAATTTAAGCAGAAATGATTCCAGAGTGAATGAAACAGGATTAGTTTATTCGCCCAAGTTGTTACAATTTTTATACCTGAAAATAATGGCTGAATAACCATGTCCATTGCCTAAGTCCTCTAAATATATAAAAACCATTTTGTGTAGGCTCAGATGTCAAACTGAAATAACATGAATCGATTCAACACTGCAGGGGCTTAAACCACCCAACCAATTTGGAATCCCCTTTCTGTCTTTCCTTTAACTTGGAATAGACACCAAAGTGCTGAATTATGGGTCAAGTGCTATCTATAATTTCCCCAAGGCCAAGGCTTCTTTGGAGTGTGGCTAGTGTGAAGCGTTTGTACTTGTCTTAATTACTAATGAAGCTGAGTGCCCCTGTTCTCTGGAGATAATCATTAGAGATATCTTTTACATTTGGCACATTCTGACATTTTGGGCACTGTGCTATTTCCCCTTAGTCAGAAATAAGAAAAGTCACTTAATATAGTCACAAGCAGTAGCATTTGTGTAGAAGTGTGTAGCGTTAACGCTATATTTAATGATTTACTCTCGTTGAAATGGGGCACCAGTCCTCTAGGAGGACAACAATGAATTACTTCATTGCCAAATTTATCAATCTCATATCGGAAGCCATGACTTCTCGATTCAATGGATCTCCAGTCTCTACGTCAAAAGAATACAACAGGACAACAACTGGGTGTAAATAAATGAGTTTATTTAACTAAACTACTATGTACAGAGTAAATGCAAGGTGTAATAATCATAAAGATGAAAATAATAATGAATGAGCAGTGTGATGAGTTGGCAATGGTGGGAGAGAATATGTTATGGCTATACACTATGGCTATACAGCTAATGATGCTACATCTAAGAATTAGGTTTGATGATTAAATATTGCTATATTTCGACATCAACCCAGTCATGAGCAGAGTGTTAAGACCGGCCTACTGTGAGTTGCGCTGTAGCTGGAGACCCTCGGCTGGAACCCAGGTGGCTGTGGTTGCCGTGGTAACCCTGGAGACGCGGGGTCTAGGTGGATTCTCCTGGAGGCCGTGTCCCGTTATCACGATGACGGATTCTGCCGGTGTCTCAGCGGTTTAGCTCTCGTAGAGTTTGCCAGGAGACTTTCTGTCTTGGGAACTCTTGATTTCTGCTCGGCTTCTCTGCAGGCGGTCGTGCAGATGTCATCTGCTGGCGTCTCTTGCGGGTTGATGCGAAATAAACTCTAATGCTCTTCACTTTGGTTGGATAACTTTAGAGGAGACTGGCGTTGACCAGATGACTCTAAAGTTGTCAAAATCTTCAAAAAGGAAAACTTGATGATGATTAAAAGTTACAAAATTACTCTGAGGCACTTCTGTTGCTTTGGTTCAGTTGGTCTTGACTTGGCTTATAAAAATAAAAGATCGCGCATGTAGACAAAAATCATGTTACTTGTAGCTTGTGGCAAAGAAAAATAAAAGACGCGAAAAGTGCAAAATGACTAAGAGCCATGAGTTTGTGGCGAGCAGCTTAGAGCTAAGAGTTTACATGGCTACAGAGCCGGGCTTTGAGCCGGGACTCTGAGCTTTGAGCAAAGTTCTCAGCTTCTAGTTTCTGCATCGTTTCTCGCTTCTCGCATCTTCTTGTCGTCCTGATTTAGGCTTAGGCCTGGTTTTGGCTTCTGAACAGGCTTAGAAAATAGGCTTAGAAAAAAGGGGCTTGTGTGAATTGTTCACGACTGTTTTATCCCCTGGGGCTGGCGCATGTTTCAGGGGCGTCACCCATCTTCTCCTGTGTTTCAACTTGGAGAAGAGAGTAATTTTCCACTGAACTTTAGAATAGTTTAAATCTACAGTTTACTTATAAACTTGCACATCCTTCTTCCACCATGACCAAAGAAAACATTAAATGAAATAACATAAAACTACTTGCACTAATAATAGCAGAGAGGAGTAATAGGAGTGTTGATTTCATATTAATTATGATACAAGTGGTTAATTGATCAAACAACAATATAAACATTTCCCAAAGCTAATAATCTATACATATGGATTACACAGCAGTTCTTTGACTGTAATAATAATAATATGCACATTCTGGATGTCATGTAGTGTGTTACCTTGTGTGAAGGATGCTGACAGTATGGTCACATGAAGGACCTTGTCTTAAAATCTACATGTTACATTTCAAACATTCTATGGGATAGAAGTTCGGGATTAAACTATTACATAGGAACATCTCATGAGTTAGAGAATAGTTAGATATTTAATTTTACATGCATCCTTTGATCTGTGTCTGTGAAGAGTGTTCTGCTTGTCACTACCCAGGATTGGAATGTGGGTTGTAGTTTATGACTCTTATCTAGAGAGGGACAGAGGAAGGGAGGTTGGTGTGTGTGTGTGTGTGTGTGTGTGTGTGTGTGTGCGTGTGTGTGTGTGTTCATGCATGGCACAGACAGGCCAGGATTCACACCTTAGTGTTAATCAGTCCTTTTTGTTGTTACTTGTCCTATACAAGAAACAATCAAATATCACTTCTCCAGTTATCTGGTGTCCATTGGTTGATCCTCTGGAGCTGACCCTTTGATCTTTGGTCTGGTTCTGTGTCGTTCGGCCATGCTAACAGCATGGTCTGTTTGTGGAAGAGGGGTCCTTTGTCTCTGTTTCCTATCAATCTGATAGTTTGATGGTGGAAAGAGTCGCAAAGTGTCGTTTGTGAGTCCGCAACTCTGCATGTCCTTATAATGAACTTCCTTAATGGCTTGTGACTGATGCCAGGCCAGTATGTACGCTACAAGTGTCAGTGACAGGTTTGGTTTATTTCCTTCTAAAGTCTAATTTCAGTGGTGTGGAAAGGTTTAATGAAAAAAATATTTCATTAACAATGTTTAAGTGTGCTGTTCAGAAGAACAGTCTGATTACATGATTACACCCTGCACCACGTGGCACTCACTCCACCCTGTTTTTTCATCAGTAAGTAATAGGATTCATTGGTAGCCAAATAACTGCCACTCTTTCTCGACTCCCTCCTTCACTGCTTCTGCCTCTTATCTTAAACATTGTGAAAAGCTTTTTGACCATTTAGGAGATGCCTTAAGCTTTCAAAGCTCTTTCATAAAGTCATTCTTTGGTGTTATGAAGTGTTTTTAATGTAAACCATCAGGATCCATACATGTCCGCTTGTTGCCTTGTGGCAGGTTGCAAACCAACCTCACTCAGTGACACTTTTTCCCCCAGTTTCCATAGCTGCTTTCAAAACATTTGCCCTACATTCAGTATATGATCCTCTTATATGTATTTAGGAAAACTGTCTTTACCCGATGAGGATATCTCACTCTGGTGATTTATACAGCCCTTTCATTGAGAATTTGCAGCGCCCCCCCACTGCCAATAGTTGGAGAAAAAAAAATAGATTGCTCCTATTAATCAGTGTCACTCGCCACAGACAAGCACTCTGAAACTGATGCCTGAGAGTGAGATCAGTGGCCATTCGCAACTTGTGCCTCAGAGGTCAATGGGAGAAAAAAAGGTTTTGCCTAAAGTGTTCTGACAAGCTTCATGCGGTTTATGATCCTCATAAATTATGTTGTTTTTGAAGATGAAATCATTTTTATTTATTTGTCCCAAAATCAACAATAAATTGAAGCCATTGCTAAAATTTTCAATTCAAAGCACCTAAAATCAATATTGATATAAGCACAATGTATCAGATGATGATGTCTAATATTGAAGACGTCACTCATAGTGGCGAACTGACAGAGAGTTATCACACTGCAGCTCCCCTTGGCTTTGTAGAAATTTAAATTGACTTTCACCCCTTTTTTTTAGTTGTCTGGCCGACAACTTTGGTTTTAGTTACTAGTTCAGCACCAGTTGGCAGACAGACACTGTTAGCATCGAGCTGGTGAACATAGTGGAGCAAGATCCAGTTATCCAGCTAAAAGAGAGTTAATAAAACATGACTCCAAATGAATGATAATATTGCTCCATATCTAATGGAGGAGCAAATAGGCAAAAATTGCTAACAAGTATTCTATATCGGCTTAATATTGGCTCACAACTTGGTTCTATCCTATTCTATATTCTATCCCCAAGTTGTCAAACAAAAATAGTTACTGCAGGTTTAAAGACACAAAGCAATTTAAATATAAAGTTGGGAAATCTTGCCTCCTCTTTAGCCTTTTACAGTTGGTAACAATGGGTAAAGCTGCAGCAGCAAGAAAGATCATTTATGAGCCTCCAGCTGGTGCTCTCTTCCCTCTTGTCAGCTACTTTAACAGAACACCTGCATGTGAAAAAAAATTATAAGCAAATATCTCCACCAGCAGGAAGGACAAAATGTTAAAGCTCCACTCTTTCACCTCTTGTATTGGTTTGCTGTGATGAGTGAATAATAAATAGAAATATGCTCAATCAGTGTTTCCCCCTCCAGGCAGCTGTAGTTATTGTAATGGTTATGGTTATATGGTTAATGGTTATAACATTATAATGGTTGTAAATCAGTTGCTCTGACATAACATAACTTAACACTATGGGAACAAATCATGGATGCATGAAAGGAAATGCTTCCCCCAAGAAAAAAGAAGTGCTCTGATGGTCTGTTATGAGAGAATTGAATCATTTTGATTCGTCATATGTCTGCAGAATAATTGTGTGATGAGTAACACCAAGGTTGATGCACCATAGGAGCAAATCGACACTAAATCACACAAGAAAGATAACCCCACCGCTGTGATTTCTTTTTAGTCTTTCAAGCATATTGCTCTGCCAGGCCAATTGACTGATGTCACAGCAGGTGTTTCCCATCCACTGTCAAAGGCAAATTATGTACTGTCGTATTGCCGATTGGGAACTGGCCAAAAGTGCAATATGCTTGGAACCAAACAGCCACCATCGTGATGAAGAGCAGAAGCAGTGGTTGGTGCATGCTGGCTCTGAAATGTCTCAGGAAGTCCACTTTTTTTCCATTATGGTCTGAATAACTAGTTTCACTTTTTCTTATTGCTTTCAGCACACAACACTGATGTTTTCCTGGTGTTTTATGTGTGTGTGGTACATGTGTGTTATAGGCCACTGACAAGGACACCGGAAATTACAGTGCCATGGCATACCGTCTAATTATCCCTCCCACACCAGAGGGCCAGGACAGCTTCGTCATCGAGACCTACACAGGTATCATCAAATCGGCCATGATGTTTCGAAACATGCGCAGGTCCTACTTCAAGTTTGAAGTTATTGCCACGGACGACTACGGAAAAGGTCTCAGCAGCAGTGCCGAAGTGGTGGTGAGTATCCAGTAAGGTGCCTTTTACGGTGCACATGCATGTTTGAAAAGTTCAATAAAATATATACATTACATATAGTGTACATGTACTGGATGTGTGGGGTGAACAATCTGTTCGTCCTTGACTTACATGTCACACAAGTGGCATATTGATTGCGTGTTGTGTGTGGCTTCCACAGCAGGGTCTCTCTGGGGTACACATTGTTTGAAGTGTAGGATTAGTTGGTGATATGCCAGTAATAATACCTCGATACAGAGGAGCCTTATTAAGGAAAATTTTACATATAAAAATCAGTGTAGTAGTCACTGGGGAGTGCTGCACAGGCTGTGAAAACTGCTGTATAATATCATCTGTGGCTCTAGAGGAGCTTTGTCAAGTCTGAGAAAATTACTGAAATTACATCACTTTAGTCATCTCATTCGACATTTTGGGAAACGCACTTATTCGATTCCTGGCAGAGTTAGATGAAAAGATTGATGCTACTCTCATGTCTTTGTGATAAAGGATGACGCTGCAGCCAGCAGCCAGTAAGCTTTACATGGCAAAGAGGCTGGAAACAGCAGGAAACTGTTTGCATGACGTTGTCGGAAGGTAACAAAATCCACCTGGCAGCCCCTCTAAAACACAGTAATTACATTTCATTTCATTTGTTTCATCTATACAAAAAACAAGGCAGAAAAATGATAATCAGGCTTGGAGATAGGCTAGCTGTTTACCTCTGTTTGCACGCTTTATACTAAGCTAAGGTAACCAACTGCTAGCTGTAGCCTTATATTTAACAGACATCAGAGTGGTATTGATCTTCTTCCTCTTCCTCTCTGCCAGAAAGCGAATATTGTCTTTCCCAAAATGTTGAATTATTCTTCTATTTAAGTCTGCGTTTCAAGGCACTTTCAGATTATATTATATTATATCCAGTGTTGTGAAGTTAGATCCATCCTAGAGAGTGAGTACAAATATGAATAACTTGGCCTTTGTTGCACAGATTTTGACCATTTTGATTTCTCTCTCAAGCCCTGCTATTTCATGGAGGTGTATGCATACGAAATCACTGGAGTACCCCTCTAACATGTTATTTGTTTTAATGTTTTATGAGGTAGAATTATGTACATGAATGACTGTTTTAACAATATTTCTGTCAATATATCAACCAGATGCCAGCTATGAAGCACAACCATATATTGTAAACGTGAGAGACAGTGAAAGTCTGTGTCAGTTTTTCTTCATATGAATTTCTTTATGAGGCTGGTTGATGATTTTCTTTACTTAGTACTACATTTTGTGGTTGCAGTCAACATGTGGCCTCTGCCACTGGCTGATGACTCTTTTTCAGGCATATATATTAACTATCTCACTATATTAACTCTATAAACATACCTGTCTCTGTGTGTCTGTATATTTGTCTAAATGTGGATCTCTCGTCTCAGTGTGCATTTCTTTTTCCCAATAATTTTCGCCACGTCACCGCTGCGATTGGACTCAGCTTTGCCCCCAGTACAGTCCTCATCTGTCTTGACTGTGGGCAGGCTTATTTTTCGTTTCATTGAAATATGTCTGGCTAACAAGCCCCTAACGAGACAGAAGGAGGGTCTGGGACATTGCCTGGATATGAAAGAGCAGCGAGTGCTTAACCGTGGTGCTCGTTAATTTTCAAGGGGAAACCTAATTTCACTGGAGCTGCATGGGAGATTTGGCTACAGAGCACAGAGACTGTTGCCTATGCACTTAACTGTGGCATCAGAATTAGGTACTGTTAAGTTTGCCACATGGCACCAATACAAGCAGGCAATTAGGAGGTCTCATTTGGTTCACAGATAGAAGCTTTTGAGTATGTTGACCAAGCTCACCGTAGGACCTGTGAATAACTGGCCTAATCATTATTTATCTCTATTTTCTGCTATATTCTCCTTTACTTCCTGGTCCTTTTTTCTCTCCTTCCTGCTATTCTGCTTTCTCAGGTTTCCGTCGTCAATGCATTGGACATGCAAGTTGTTGTATCCACTGTTCCCCCGACTTTAGTGGAAGAGAATAAGGAGCAGCTCATTAGGTAAGACAACATTTAACATGGTTGACATATGGAAGTAAAACCAAATTACCCTTTTGTTAAATGACACGAAACCAATATCGGTGTTGCTAGGAGTTCATTTTTGTGCTAATTTTAGATAAAGCAAGCTACTGTGTAATGAGAAGGTAAAATTGACAGTATTTCTTCCAACAGTTCCCTGTCACCACATCTCCTCTCCCACCCTCATCCATTCAATATATTATTTTACAGTGCATTTTGTTGCCCTCTAATATTCCTTTTTAATTGATTGATAGGTAGAATTAACACTGAAAATGAATTGCCTGTTTTTGTGCATTGTTTTGCCCAATATGATATGAGGTGAACTTGGTTCAAGGTGGCACCTTCATTTGTAAATAAAATTGTTTTTGAGGACTGGAGTGCCGTGTGTGTTTCGGCTGTGCCAAACAACTATTAAAAGTGAACATGGACTAATAAAAATCGATGTGCCACAAACTCATCTTTTGTTGTTCATTAAGCAATGATCAAACAGTTAAGATCGTGGATTAACCAATGAGACAGGTGAGTCTATCCTCTAGAGTCTGTTTTTCTAATCCAAATTAATTAATGATAAAGATTCATGAAACATCTTTCTGCAGCTCTTGGGGCACAGTGTTTAGCCTAATTAGTTCATCTGAAAGGCAAATGGGTGTTAATAGTTGTTTTTCAAGAGCTTGCTGTGTCTCTCCCACACAAGTGACACTGCTGTTTAGGCTGAAAAAACACACACATTAGTCATGTTAAGCTCTTTGCATTGATGTCATTTGAAGGGTCTGCGGTTTTGCTCAGAGCTGGTGATGAGCCAGAGCCATTTTACCTGAGTGCTCAAACTGTTTATCCTGTTTGGCAAAGGTAGAGAGCAAGGCTTTCCTTTATTGGCTGTAATTTGAGGTGTGGATTTCTCCCTGCCTGAAAAGGATTATCAGAGTCTTGTTTTGCCAAGAGCCCAGTGTGGAGAGGCAAACTGCTGCCCAATGGGACAATCATTGCCAGAGTGCAGTACTTAAGATTGGTAGCTCTCATATTGCTTTGGGCACAGAGGTGCCAGAAATTATTTGAACTAATTTGAACTGGATTTTGGCTTATATAAGTCTAGCCATTAACTGCTTTTTAGTATTTACATCTTTATTGCTTTCTTTATGAGTTTGAGTAGTGGTTTTGTGTTCATTTCAGTATTCTGGAGCGCCACGTCCAGGACCAGATTCCAGGTGCCAAGGTGATTGTAGAGTCAATTGGGCCGCGTCGTCATGGCGATGGCTTTGAACTAGAGGACTACAGTAAGTCGGACCTGATGGTGTACGCCATTGACCCGCTCACCAACAGGGCTATTTCACGCCAGGAGCTCTTCAAGTGAGTGGGAGAATTTTATTACACAAAGTCCAAGCCAGCATTTGGTTTAAATTGATATCCCAATGCCTCCGATGTGCTGCATGTTTTCCCGGCAGTCTTTCTTTGCCCTCTGTCCGTACAGTGAGTCAGCAAATATCTCTTTCTCAGGCTCTGCTTGGCTTCCTCTTCTACAGTGTCTCCACTTTTCACTGCCTTTACGTTCTTTATAAGACTTTGATTATCCTGCAGGTGCACCAAATCTGTCACATGTCAAAGTTAAGGGGCAGATTTAAGGGACAAACAGGAGGGGGCGAAGTTAGGGATGGGCAAAGTCTGAGTAAAGCATGGTGTATTTCAATCAGCCCATCAATCCATAATGTCAGCGCATTTGAGATTGTTCCATGCGCATGGTAATATGCCAGTAATACATTTTGTTATTATTCTTATTATTTCTGGACTTACTCCTTTTATTTGGGGACAGAGATAGAGTCGATTCCTGTGTCACCATGGTCTGCCTGAAACAGTTTGATAAAATACTGTTTGGACACAGAGAGGCCATGTTCTCATAATATTAAAACACCACAGAAAAAAGTGCTTAACAGACACTTCATCAGAAGAAAAAAAAATTTGACCCAAGCGAGCACAACAGGACAATCTTTTACTCACCTTTTTTATGTTTCTCAGCGTTCTGTAAAAGCCAATCTGACACCAATCTTAAAAAAACAGCTCCACCAGAGCATGAGAGTTGCCAGTCAATATGAAGCAGTTGTCCCCTTCACTCTACAAATATGCTCTCCTGCTTACCTTCCATTGAGATGTCTGACACCATCTTCTGTCTTTATTTTTCCTTATACATATATATGTTTGCTGCCCTTTCTTTTTTGTGTGTGGCTCCCAAGGAACCTCCCTTCTCTCTTTGGAATGAGAGTGGGACAATTTCAGTTCATGTGGAAATTCCCCACTCAAATGACATTTAGAGGTGATTTGTGGGTGAACTGAATTAATCTATAAACATTACACCAGTGTCTTTGACCGTCAGATGAATGTCACAGCCTTTTTTAAGTTGGGGATTGAGTGGAGGGTGTCTTTTTTTTTTTTTTAACCAAAACTAGTGACCATCGCCTTGATCACAAGTGGCAGCTTCAGAGAGAGTCAAGCTAATTTTAAAAGAGGCTTGCTACATCCCCCTTTAATAAGAATCTTCTTCTTTAGATAGAGAGACTGTCAGGAAAACCATTTAGAATAGAGGAGAAAGGCTTCTTTATGCATGCAGTGCATGTCTGTCAATGTTGTGGGGTAATTGCATGTTATATATCTGCGACTTTGCTGTCAGATCACAGAGGGGAAAGAGAAAGACAACAATGTTGAGTGGGTTCTTGCATTATTGAGTGTCCTTATGCCACCTTGAACATAGGACTCGCCACCATTTGAGAACTCTAGAGGATATATTGCCAGAGAGGCCAGATAATAACCTTCATCTCCACTCATTTATTCACCTATAGAAAAACAAAAATGATAGTAATTGAATGTGGCGGTCTGCTCTCTCCTTTGTAATTCTGAATGTTTGAAAGCCACTTTGCAGCACCTGGTTATTGTTCCAAAATAACACTGGAACAACAATGGGTGGATTGCTCATATGTATGTCCATTTTACTACAACACAGATGCAAATTCTGCCACAGGTCTGTAATTGAAAGTGTGAATCAACACATGTTGGTAGAAAGGTCACACTGAGTTTAGCTGATTTATTTTTAGTTGTCATCAGTAGTTATCATTTGCACTTAAAGATAGAATAAATGTGTGTGAACTATGTGTCGATCCCCAGTCGCTTTTGCGCCACTCAAAATGTGATGATCTAAATTACCAGATGTCACTGACCTTGAAATAATTGTCTCTCAGCAAATGAGGTATTTAAGCAAATGCTCCGCTGTGTTCACCAGTTGGTCGGTAATTGTGTCTGTCTGCCATTTGTTGCTGAGCAGGTAGCGCACGGTGAGTTTTTAGAGCTCTTTCACAGGAAACAGCTGCCTGCTACCTAAAAGGATGTGGTGAGAGTGAACAAGTTATAGGGCAAGACAGCTAAACACTGAGCTACAACTTGCTATAAAGCTGTTTTCATTTCATCATGTGATATATTGTAACTATATTCATGATAGAAGCTTCAACATAAAAATGATATTCAAGAGTTTACAGGATTTTTCCTCCTGTTCTTTTATTTATTACAGATTTCTGGATGGGAATGTGCTGGAAATCAACAAGGAGTTCCAGCCGTACCTTGGCGAGGGAGGCCGCATCCTTGAAATCCGCTCTCCAGACATTGTGGCCAGTGTGAAGAAGGCGGCTCAGGCTGTGGGCTACACAGAAGGAGCTCTCCTGGCTCTGGCCATCATCATCATCCTCTGCTGCATCCCCGCCATCCTCATCGTCATGGTCACCTACAAACAGTGAGTACTCTCGCCTCAGTGGTAATCAGTGGCTTCTGTAATCGATTAATCATCTTTAACTGGTTGTCATGATATTAAGAGGGGAATATATTTTAATTAAGCAGACCATTATCTTGGGAGATAATGTGCTGTGCTCGGTTTTGGTTAAAGTTTTGCTCCTCACAGACAAATCAGATATTTATTGTTTGAATTTTGTTTACATCCTCCACCCTGTGGCCTGTTAGAATAGAGCCAGCAAAACCACTAACAGCTTTTTTGAAAAGTGTATTTGTTGTCACGTATTTAAGATAAAGTGACAGCGCTTGTTTGCTGCCTTTGTGTGTGTGTGTGTCTCTCTATCTCTCACTTCCTCTCTCTCTCATCAGACATGCTGACTGCGCACTCTGCTGGGCTAATCTCCCTGCTCAGGCTCTGTGAAAGCAGATTAATTAACACTCATTTGTGACAAATATCTACAGCCAATTGTGACCGTCACAGTGCGTCTTCACACTACTTAATCATCTCTGCCCGACACACATGCAATAAACAGTGCTCCCTCTGTCTCTCCAGCTTTATCGCTCTCATTCACACATCACACACTGTGCAGTTTACAAAAAATATGAACATAAAAAGCATCGTTCACATTGGTGAGGGAACTGAACTCTTAGTTGGCAGGAGTTGGGTTCTTATCCGCTGTAATCATTGGTATGCTGCAAGTGTTCCATAAACGGTGATGTTTGGGAAATGTTTATTCACGGCAGATGGGCGGAGTGGTTGTCCTTATGCAAATGCATAGACTAAACACACAGCAGAAAGCTGTTGATGGTGACATTAGACCTAACACACAAACTGTCATAGCAGATGGCGCTTTGTTGGTGGCGACATTACTTTGGTAAAATCGAATGATTCAGGAAATCATTTTCTCATTTCTGTGTGTCAACATAATTCACCGTTGCCTAAATTTGGGAATGAATGTTATATTTAAAACATGAATCTGTTTATTCATGTGGAATAATTGAATTTTTGTTGTGAATAAGTAATGGCGATATGAAGTGAAGAAGATTCACTTAAAAGCAATGGCTACTTTTGCCTGTAGCCCTGCAGTCACTGCTTGAGGCTTGAGTGCTTCCTGCTTTGCATAGAAATTGGAGAACATACAGAAAGTTTTTCTCCTGTTTCTCCAGTTTAGTGTTTGAATACGTTAACATACTATGTTATACAAAGATCTTATGTTGTCTGAGTAAGGATTGCATGAATAGGCTAATGCTCACTATTCCCCTAACATGTCTTAAAAAGACCTGCCAACATTAAATACTTTCTGGCATTAAAATTGCATTAAAGTTACACTTTTGCCAAATAATGTAAATGTGCAGCTTTTTTGTCTCCATCTCACTCTCTTCTTGTCTCCTCTCCTTTCTGCTGCATCCAAACCCATCACCAGGTTCAAAGAGTAAGTAATAATTCCTTTTCTTCGTGTGTGTGTGTGTGTGTGTGTGTGTGTGTGTGTGTGTGTGTGTGTGTGTGTGTGTGTGTGTGTGTGTGTGTGTGTGTGTGTGTGTGTGTGTGTGTGTGTGTGTGTGTGAGAGGGTGAGTGAGTGAGAGAGAGAGAATGTGTGTTCATTCAGTTATTTAAAGATTGGTTGCATGTGTGATGATGACGCTATCTAATGCCAGGCTTTTGAAATGGCTCTAGCATAATGACAGGAAGCAGCACTGATTCATCTTGTATTTCTAGAATGAAAGTTCAATTTGGCAGAACAGTTTCTCTTCAAAATCTGATGAAAAATCAACTCAAAGCCAACCAGACTCATAGCTGTGTACTAAACATCCTTTTACTCAATTCTAACGTTACACTCATTACTCTGCTGTAAACCTTCTGATTTGTTCCCCATCAGTTCACTGGTGTCTTATGTATAATTTAAATCTGCAAGCAGCGTTGACCGGGCCCTCACACCCTTATGCATGTCAGGGGTGCTGGTGGGATGCTGGTTCACGCAGCTGTACATTTTTGCGGACACTGCACTAACGAGTAAGACGGTATTTCCTGCGTGGAAACTATAGCTGTAACTATAACTATAACTTCATATTAGCACGTAAATGTCTTCAGGTCTGGAATCTTATCCAACATGTAAAGTTTGGGGCAGTGGACAATGTATATTTGAGTTACAAGAACTTCCTCTTTCATGGCAAAACATCGAAATCTGCCATGCCACCACAAACACAGAGTTCACAGCAATTTAGCATTGCAAACATATACAATAACTTTTTAGATGTTAGATATCAAAAGAGACTTCATGATATGAGTTACTGATCTATATCATCATAACTTCACTGCCCCCTTGCAATCTAAAACCTTCTTGGACCAGGACTAAAATGGCAGAGAATATTGGATTTTCATGCTGTAGACACATGGAGACTGAGATGGCTGCAGTGTGACAACCATGCAGCCAACAATTGCTAGCTAGCATGTCAGCCATAAGAAATTGGATGAATTGAAATGGTTCATAGTTAAGTGAATTAGGTTAAAATAATGTATCATGGCTCATTTCTGTAAGTTTGCTTTAAAAAAATTTTTTCAGCTTTTAACTGTCCAAACCTTTTATATATATACATATTTATATATATCAAGAATAGATGCTGCCTAGATACAAGCTACCACTATACCAAGTTTTTTTTCCCTATCCCCAACATCTCTTTAGACATGACAGAACATAACACCATCTTTAGTTTTACCATCAGTTACTGCATGTGCCTTTTTTACAATAAAATGCCGTGTGAAAACACATGGTTAATTCATGGTAGAGATTTCATGCATAACTGATGTGTTTGGCCGCTGCTCACTTTTTAACCACACTCTAGAGAGAGGGAGTAAATTCTTAACTACATTAAATGTGAAAGCAACAAAGGCTGGTATTTTGGGTTGATTTTTCTTTGTATGTTTGTTGTGGGGTTTTTTTCTTCATGTATTTTTCCATGTGGACTACAATCACATGTCTTTGTGACTGTAAATGTTAACACTTTGCACAGGCGACAGGCAGAGTGTGCCAAAACTGCTAGGATTCAGATGGCTCTACCACCGGGAGGGAAAGCACCTCCTGCCGTTGCTCCCAGCACTAACCTCTATGAAGAGCTGGGCGACAGCAGCATGTGAGTCAACCCTGACCATTTATTATACATTTCCTATCCCACCCATCCCACCTCTTCCCATGACAAGCAGGTGCTGTATAGTGCTCGGCAGGTTCCTTTCTTTGAATTTCATCCAATCTACCTGCTGCTTTAGACATATTAGTAACTGCGTCAATGGATCTCTCCGCTCTTTGGCTTTCAAACCATGATCCACTTTAGATGTCTGCAAACCACTCTGTATGCCGCAGCACAGCTGGTGATTAGACTTTAGCTTATGGATGTGTTTCTAATTTGACTGTGTATGCATTTTTGCAAAGCCCTTTCTCAAGGTAAGAGTGTGTTTAAGTTCATAAAATGCCACATAGTTTACTGGAAATACACAAATACACATTGTGGTCTGAGCTTAATAATTGATGTTGTTTTAAATTATTTTAAACCTTTGATTAGTACCCACACTGAATACTTCCAGAGTTTGCCTATGTCTAGAGTATTTTGCCATCAGCACGATCGGATTTCAGCTTTCACGTTAAATACTACTCAGGTAATGAAATGCTGTTGCTT
The DNA here is from genome assembly GCF_021018895.1 of Seriola aureovittata. Lineage (NCBI taxonomy): Eukaryota > Metazoa > Chordata > Actinopteri > Carangiformes > Carangidae > Seriola > Seriola aureovittata. Next base: position 15,409,782 of record NC_079377.1, read on the forward strand.
GTGGAGTAAATGAGGCTGAATTGAAACTGGTGACCCTGCTGGGTTTCGTAATTTTGATTTACAGCCTGTTAAAGCAATACTGCTACTAACATCACAATTGCTGTTTTAAAAAAGAAAAGAAAGAAGAAAGAAAGAAAATGAAAATTTAATAGCAAGCTGTAAAGAACTTGAGACAAGAGACAAATGTTGACCAACACTCAACAACAAGCAGAAGCTTTTGATTCTGTAGCAGGAGAAAAGCTCTCATGGGGATTGTATTGTAGCTGAGCATCGTTTATTTAGGGGTTGTTTTCCAGCCTGCACTAGGAGTAAGTGGAGCTGGTCCTATAAACAACCCTATTAAAACACTTTGAAACTCGTGTGTGAAACACAAGGAAGGATAGTGTGTTTGCATGAGTGATTGTGCACGTGTTGTGTTTGTGCATACTCTCAGAGGCACACAGCGAATAAATCAGTACAGTATTTCCCCTCAGTATGCAGAAACTCGATGTACCCTTGGGCTTACACTTCCTCCCTGTCTTCATTTTTCGTTAACACCTCTGACATTTCTGCTTTAGTCTTCTTACCATCTGTCTGTGTTTCTATCTTCTCCATCATCTCTATTCCCCTGTCTCTCTGGATTCAGACTGCAGTAAGTAATCCCAAAACATATGAGGTCCATGCATATGATCAATATCATTTGTAAATATAGCACGGGAGTGGCATCTTTGTTTTCCCTCTTGCTTATAGCTTTTGCTGAGCATATGAACAGACTATATGTAGATATGATTATGGTATGTACCTAACCTTTATGAAAATGGTAGGATTTCATTAATCGTTAATACCCTCGTAATGCCTGTTTTGTTAATTGACCTTGGTGATGTGGTAGCAGTTGGGAAGGTTTTCTAGTTTTTTTTTTTTACTTTAGTTAAATCCATTTACTTCCATGTAGTCAGGAAAAGTGAAGCTTCCTTAGGGACTTCACTTTAGTAGCTTTCACTATAACAGCTGTCCTCTCTCTACCTTTCCATTAGACAGTCATCTCCTATTGTGTTCTGTCCTATGCGCCACATCTCTTCACATCTCTTAGTGCTGTGACTGATTGCACCAATGCATCCAGTATGGTTGGATGTTGTGAATTTGTATTATACTGTATCTTTGGACCAAAGCTTGGTGTATCTCTGGACATACTATTGTTACTATTTCAGTATTTGATCACGTAACATTGTAAATGTTGTTATGCTGCAACTGATCCTTATGTTGAGCAATTTAAATCAATAAACCAATTGCTTTGTTGAATTAAACATAATAAGTCACAGTACTAAGAGTCCTGATAGCACTGTTGCTTTCGCCTCACCCTTTTTTCATTGCTTCGCTCGCCCTTAAACCATCAATCTTCACCTGTTTCAAGTTTTTTCTTTCCTTTTCACCTCCACCTTTCACTGGGGCAGGGCTAAAAAGTCTGTCATTGAGGAGGCCGACCACCAAAGGATTTTTAGCACCTTTGCCCGTCGCGCCATTGCAGCCCGTGGAAATGGAGCATTGCATGTCAACTTACCCAAGTCAGAGAGCAACGTGACCTTCCTCTCTGACTGCAACCCACTCACGACCCACAACCCTGTCTACGATGACAACAGTCCCCTCAGCAGTCCTGATGTCTATAGACGGGGGGAGAGTCCGTCTGGAAAACGGTTCTCCTTCTCTCCTTCCCACTTGGCAGAGTCAGGATATGTCTGGTCAATGCCCGCTCGCATTCATGGTGGACTGCACGGTTACGAGGAGCCAAGGAGACAAGCTCTCATGGACCCGGACGATTGGGAGTTGCAGATACTCCAAGCAGCCATGAGAGGCGAGCGAAGGCCACAGAGTTCAGACACGCCTCAAATGAGTGGCAGCAAAGAGACCAAGTTGTCGGTCCGCGAGCAAGCCAGGCAGTTTGAGCAACAGGCCCTCCAGGAACGAACCCTCAAGCAAAACAGAGACTCCCAAGGCTCATTCTCTACCATCCTTGTCAGAGATAGAGACAGCGATGACATGCTAGAGCTGACTTCAGAAACCCTGTTCTCCATCATGGATTACCCCTACAGCCCCACATCTGTAGGTAGAGACGTGCCCCCCAGTATTCTAATTTCTCAGGGAGAGGAGTCATGGCCTCTGGCTAGCCAGAGGCCAACTCCACCTGTCCTCCGTAAATTCAGTTCCAGCATCTCCAGCTACATGACAGTGCAGCCTTGTCAAATCATGGTGGAGATCATACCAGACCCACCAGAAAATCCTCCGCCTCCCCCTCCACAGCGGCCACAACCACCGCCCCCACCCACATCTCCTCCCTCTAGTCCACCTTTCTCTCCACTTTCAACCCCCCACCCTCGTGAACCTTACTATACCCCTCCATCTTCTCCTCCACCTGACAGATTATCTGACGGATTACCTCCTCCCCCACCTCCACCACCTCTTCCTCCCCCTCCCTCACCTGCTAGCGATCAGTCGCGCCCAATCGTCCAGTTCGTTCCAACGTCTTTGCCTCCCCTGTCCTCGCTTCGCCCTGTTTCAGAACGAAAACACCGCCCTCCTCTCGCCTCATCACAAACTGATGTCGGGAGGAAGGAGCTTAAAGGGATCCTGAAAAACATCCAGAATCTAGCCGACATAGAGAGGTCTGTTGCCAACCTGTACAGCCAAGTAGACAAAAATTGCAAGGTGCCCAAGTTTAACAAGAAACCGCAAGTGACTGAGGAATCAGAGGGTGCTAACAAACTGCAAAGCTCTGATCCCTATGATGAGCAGAGCACGCCAAAAACAACCAACTCCAGCTCTGCAGTCCAAATCAACTCGACAGCAAGTATGAACTGTTCTGAAAATGGAACGAGTCAACTGAACATGGCAGCAGAGGTTCAGCAGACAAGCCAATTGAACTCAAACAGCCCAAACACTGCTGAACACAGCGAACACTTTTCCTCTCAGTCCACAGTTTTCTGACTTTTTCTCTTTGTCTCCAAACTCTCATTATTTCCATTTTTACATTTCCATGCCTGTTTGTTACTTCTAAATACTTCTCTTTTTTTTGCACAGTTGGTAGTATTTTATATAAGCTGTAACAGAATGCTTTTTTACTCAATACTTTGTGTGAAAATCAAATTGTAGTGCCACCTGCCAAGAAATGTGCTCAGTGCTGCCATACTGACTGTACAATATGCTTATGGGCTTGAATTAGAACAGAAAAGAGGCTTGCATATACAGAATACCTTTGGCTTATTTTATTTGTATGGTTTAATGATCTGAACTATGAGATCAATTCTAGTGTAAAATATACCCCAGAGTTCACAGATTAGTCAGTTCATCACGTGATAAGTATGTTGTTTAAGTTCATAATCGTAACATTAACATTTCATAACCAAAACTGTTTTTATTTAAATTTTACTAATCACCAAAATTTTTAAATCCCACATCCCTGAGGTCTGTTTCCCAAACTGTTTCCTGGCTGCATACTGCTGAATTTGAATTTGCTCTTTTCCGTCTTCACCGGGATAAGTGCATGAAAATTTAGGATGCTGTTACTTCCTGCAGAATCCAAATTACGCAGAAGAAAAAATTATGTTAGATGTTTTTTCAAATGAGGGAAAATTACCATAAGAATTTCCCAAAGGTATGCAAATTCTGTGAAATAAGCTTCACAGTATTCAGAAAGGATGATCACACATTTGTTGATGAGACGTATTCATAAACCTGTTGCAGTGATTTAAGCTGATATATTGCATTTTTGGGTGTACTTAACAGGAACTATGTGCAGTGATGAATAAATGTGAGACAGAACTTCACAGATGTTCGACAATATACAAAAAGAAATCTAGAAATGCATACACTGAAACAAACATTACATGAAATAAAAAATATTAGATATTATACAAAGACAGACTACAGAAAATCCTTTAATTTAAATGTAATAAAATTCATTGCAGATATGATGCGGCCAGACACTTCTAAGTGAAAACATCTTTTTATGCTGGACAAAGCATCACCTATAAAAATACATTGACTTTGGTTCCCCAACAGACTCGTGTTGATTAAAGAGAGCCAACCTCTGGGGGACCTGTCTGTTCACATGTGTGCAGAGATCCTCTCAGCATGATAAAGTAGTCACTATGATGTTTGGCTGCACACTGGAAAAGGCTAATTAGAGAACCAATCAATCGTTAACTAGGGCCGCTGCCTGTGGGACTGTCAACTACCGTTACCCTCTCCTTTCCTTTTCCATTCCTCTGACCTTCTGCTTGTCCCATTTGTCTGTGCTTCTCTCGCTCACTTCTTCTCCCCCTGTAGTTATTTCTAATACTTTCCAATCCGTGGCCTCCTCTTGTTAATCTTTCCTCGTGGATCTCAGGAGATTCTATTACCTTCTTTACACTCATTGCAATGCAGCCTCTGTCCCCTCTCTTCCATTTTTTCTGTGCTCAGGTTTTTCGCTTCCTCTCTTCTCTCTCTTTCTCCCACATACCCTTCATTCGTTTGTTTCACCCTCCATGCCCTAAGGAAAATGGTCTTAGCATACCTCCCTTCCAGAGAAATGTAATGTTTGATTCATCACACATTGCCTTGATGGGCAGATCGAAGGCTTGCTAATTCTGTATTCTGTGTTCACTACATGGGGTAATCTCTTTTGTAAAGAGGCTAGCAGCTCACATGCTGTTTTTTTCAACTCAAAAAGCATTAAGCTTGAATGGATGGTATTCTTTATATTCCATTTTTTACAATTGGTTTTATCAAACTCTTTTGTGTCCCGGCTGATAATTCAGTGCAACAGAATGGAAAAAAAAAAAAATACAAGAGAAAAAGAATTGTAACATTTTCCCAATTTTGATGATTAAAGTGTTTCTAAACTTTATTTCCAGAGCACTTTTCTAAGGGAAAATCACAAAACCCAGGATTTAAAAATAGCTTAAGAATAAAATTATGGAGAAATTTTAAAGATGACTCACCAAACCAGATCTCAGCACAGTGGGTTCAAGAAAATACAAACCAAAGACTATATGGTGTACAAAAATGTAAGATATAGCTAATATCCAAGTACAAACAAAATGCTGATCAGAGAGATCCTTTGTTGCATGAAACATCGACCTTCACTAACACCACATACTACATATACTACACATTATGTTTTTGTTAAAGGAATAGTTCTTATTTGGTAATTTTGGGAAATACATTCATTTGGTTTTTTACTGAGAGTTTGCTGAGAAGATCACTGCCATATCCGTACGGTAAATGTGTAGCTACAGCTGGTTAGCTTAGCTTAGCACAAAGAAACAGGGAAACAGCTAGCCAGGCTCCATTCGAAGGAAAGAAAATCTGCCTACCAGCACCTGTAATAACTCACTAAATAACATGTTATATCTTTATTTATTTATTTTAGTTATTTATTCTGTACAAAAATCAAACTAAAATTTAAACAAACTTTTTTTTTTTTTTCACAGGGGATTGTACTTGATTAAGAAATAGTTCAGCAAATAACCCTCTGTAAATCCACAGCTTTCTGCTTCTGGTTTTGTACAGATTAAAGAAACAAGATATAAAGTGTATTGTTGAGCTTTCGAGGTGCTAGTATGCATTTGTTGTTTCCTTTGGACAGAATAAGGCTTGCCCCTGTTTCCATTATGTAGCCTATGTCAAGCTAAACTAACTGCTAGTTGCTGGATGAAGCCTCAGATTTTTTTTACAGACATGAGAGTGGTATTCAACTTCTCATCTAACACTTGAAGATTTTGCTTCAGAATGTTGCTTCATTATACCTTTAGCTGATTCCTGCCCTAATGAGTTGTCTTTGTTTTGTTGGTGAATGTATTTGTTGGCAGCAGAATAATAACACCTGGTTAAAGTGCATAAAAATCTGCAGTGACAAACTCAAGAGCTACTTATATAAAGAGCCCAGATCCACCCTATTATAGATATGATACACAGATTTCTTCAATATTCAAGTCTTGTTGTAATTCTGACCTCACCTCTCCCACCTCTTTTTCTACAACATTACCTTATCACACATCTTCCCCCAAGTCCTCTCTTGTGCAAACTTCCTATGGCTGCTGTCAACTGAGCCATTTTTCTTGATGTTGTATGAAGCAGCAGTAGCCGGCAGCCAAGCCAATAGGTCATCCATCAGATCCCACTCCCATCATCCACTCTGCCTGGGAGGTGTGGCCATATGGCTCTGCCCTGTCCCCTGGTCCCTGCCCATAATAACAGATTACAGCTCTCCAGAGGAAGCTCACATCATTGCTTGGCCATATATCTGAGTGTGAAAGTCGTCATTATTTATGGGCCCAGACAGGTTACAGTTGTACGCTTGTGAACCTGGAGGTTTCAGTCGGGCTGCTCCATTACTCCCCGTTTCTCATTGACTTGTACTGAATTCACTGCAGATGCACTACCGTTGCCTTCAAGAGCAGCTCTGAGTTGTTGTTTTTTTATCTGTTTGATAGAGTGGAATTCCTAAGATTTACTTAACTTCAATTTAGAAAAAAAAACATTGCCGTCTGTGGAGAGAAAATTGCACATTATGACGTGATAACCAAAGACAATTTTATTAACTTTCTTTGAGTTAGTAATTCCTCCATGAATCACAATGTCCGTTTCATATCTACTAGGAGATGCTCTAGATATGTCTGTGTAAACACTGACTTTTTTCAAACTCCAATCTTCGCAGCCTCTTTGATATTTGCGTTTATTGTATCTTTTTTTTTCTCCCTGTTTGGATGAGATAACGGGAGAAAAAACAGCCCACACCAGCGTGATAACATTGTGGCCTTAGGCACCCTCTTTAAAACTGAAGAATATCTGCAACTCTTTAATTTAACACATGAAAATGCACAGTAAGTAAAGCTGCAATTTCCTCACTGGTCAGCAGAATGTAGACGCGCCAGCCTTAAGTATACTTAACATTTAATTCATCTAAAAGCACTTGATATTTTGCTGTCAGTCCATATTTATTATTTGTCTTATTTTCTCCTTTCTGCGGCACACAGCAGGCGAGGCTACGGCAGACAGGTAAGCATTCCTGTTGTGATGTGTTTTTATCTTATTGTTGTGCCAAGACTTTTTGTCACTCTCAAGGCAGCTTGAGGCAGCTTATATCCTATTATTCTTATCTATAACTCGCTTGATGGAAAACACTGAATGAGATTAAGATGAGATCCTGGTGATAGGACTTCTGACACTGACATTACAGTTTAGGTTTGGTTCAAAAGTCTGTTGTATTTTCCAATGTTCCTGTCAAACGGCAGATAAGCATTTGGATGAGTTTTTCTCCTCTGTTGGGAAAAAAAACATAATCAGAGACCAAACAAAGTGACTCTGTTGTGACTCTGACAATTTTGACATTAAACTCTCTTTTTGTCACCTTCAAATGTTAACATCCAACAGACGCAGGACGTTTTATGTTTTTGTTGCAATTTCTTACCTTCTTACTCCACTGCTTGGTTAACTCCTTCCCTCTTTTTCCTTTATTTCCATCAATATTTCATCATATTTTCACCTTGCTCCTCCATGGTGTATAACAGATTTAGCAGTAAACTTGAGAGAGACCTGCATTTTCTGGCTTTAAATCTGAAATGTGTAGAGTGAACTCTTCCTATGTTTGTGTCTCTCTTGAGCATCCCTTCCTTCCATTACCTTATCCTTCTTCTGTACTAATATTTGGCAGCAACAGCAACTGCTGAGACCGTCTCTTCTGAGACCTGAGGTAGAAACTGCTTTTCTTAATTCGCAGGGATTGTAGTCAATCTGCTGTATATTTACCCTGTCTGATCCTGCTGCTCTTCTTCCGCTGTCTTTCTGTAAAGAGTGCTGAGTAATTTTTTTTTTTCTGCCTCACTGAAATGCAGGAACTGTCCATGGAGTCAGGTATTGACCCGGGCCAAGACTACTACACACAGGACTACTATAATTATGACCAAGGGTGAGCATGCAGCCCAATAATAGTCTCATCTCTCTGCAGTCTTACTCTAATCCATGGAACTGATCTCCATCGATTCATTTAAAGGGAAAAAAAAAAAAATTCCATCATTACAACCTATTTATCGTGACCTTGCCTTCCAGCTCCCAGTGCTGAGGTCCTTGGGGGATGAAGAGCATTTCAAAGATGTTCAGACTAAAATGATGTGGATAACTTATGCTGCCCCTTCAGCATTACATACATCAGAATTTTTATCCTCTCTTCTCCCACCAAATGAGATCATTTATGCTGCCTTAAATCAGGTACCTGAGGGCCTGAAAGTGTTTTCCCATGGTTTAGCGGAGAGAGGATGTTTTGGCTTGCCTGTTACGTTGCCCATACGGTCTAAAGAGGAAAAACATGAACTCAAAGCTGGAACAGCTGCACAGTAATTGTTATTCATTAAATGCTCCCACTCTCTTGCAGGTGACTTGCACCACTCTGGGGAATTACCCTACAAGTTTATCAAAACAGCGAGAAGCTTTTACACCTGATATTGCTGAAAGAAAATCTGACTAATGTTAATGTGTTGTAATTGTCTCTGCATCCACTCACCGACCTACCTTTCCTGTCATCTTTAATAACTTTAATTACTGTGTCTGAATCACACCAGCCTTCATTTGCAACAGGCTGTAATTATATTTTAATGGTATGTCACAAAGTTCATAGCAAAAGCTGCAGTTGCCAGTGAGTGTGCCATCACTGTGATCGGATACCTTTGATCCGTGTCTCTTTGCATTGAGGGGCACATTTTAACAACAGTTAAGCTTTTAATCCAGCTATCACCAGGCCCTCACGTGTTAACAGAGTGACCGTGACGTCGACCTCTTTCCCTCCCCCTTGTACAATCTGAAGAGTAATTCACATGTTCAATATCAATGATCTAAGCCAATTAAGGCCATCCACCTCACTAATGGAGAATACCCAATGGTCGACAGTATTTTAATATACGATTTATATTTTCAAAATTTTTCTTCTGCACAGTTTTCAGGTCACGTTTTGTACATTTGGCCATCAACCTTGAAAGAACAAAATAATAGAATGAATGATTGAATCTCTCTTTTTCCTTGTCTTTCAATTCAATGAAAGTTGAAAAAAATCTGTGCATTCTTCCACTGATGAAAGTCATGTAGCCAGACAAAGCAGCATACTGGTAGAGTTATACAACTTGATTTTATTCAGTTGTTTTAACTGGCCTTTGGACATTACATGTTTGCATTCTTGTAATTTATTAGACTCCCTTGACAAACAAGGACAAATATGTACTCCACTGTTTTTACCCACAGTGGAGAATATTTTGTGAAGCCTCATGATTTTTTTTTCTCCATTATATCCTTCGAAATACGCAAAGTGATTTCTAGGACGTGCAGCAAAGCACTACAACAATTACTGCCTATTTTAACAAAGACTGCAAAATCTACAAAAAAAAAGGCGTAATGAACGGTGCCAGCCAAATATAACAGAGGAAGGTATAGGAGATGCAGTTAAATAACCCTTTAGTTTACCAACCAAGTCACGCGCGTATTTAATCTCCTATCATTCTCATTCCCATAGCAGGTATTTGATTTCTCCATGCTGATTTTTTTAGCTACACTCTGTTAAACAGGTTTAAGAATCATTAAAACTATTGGTAAATGCTCAAGTAAGTCCACTGTAATTCTAAAAGGCATATTAACCATCATTTTTTCCTCAGGTATGACCTTCCTCAGTACGGCAGTCGGAGGAGGCTGATATCTCCCATGTATGATGAGTATGGAGAGGTGATCATGGAAGATGATGGGTATTACTACAGTCCACATGGCCCTGAGGTATTACCTTTCCTTAGAGTGACAATATTGCCTTAATGGGTTGTGTGTCATGTGTATTATTGAAACAGTGGGATCAACCCTATGTGACATTTCAACAGTGTGGCTTTATCATCACAAACATTTGCTGAATTAAATATGACTGTCTTAGGGCCGGGGCAGAGGCAGGGGCCGTGGCGGCATGCGGGGTAGAGGTTCATCCAAGAAGGTTGCATTTAGAGACGTGCCACCAGAGGATGAAATCGAACAAGCTGAGCCAGCAGAGGGGGGCGAGCCTTCTAAGGCTGCCAAGAAACTGAAGTCTGTCATGAAACTCAGCAAACTCCTGGCAGCCAGCAAGGGAGGAGAACAGCCATCTGATGCTGGTCCCTCTGGCCCGTCTCCATGGAAGAAAGCCAAAATGTTCAAGATGTTTGGCGCCGGGAAGAAGGACAAGGATTACGCCAAACTGATGTCAGCCCGGCGTATTGACAGCCAGGAGAGCCTGACTGACGGACCAGCACTTATGGGACCAATCGACAGCAAGTCTGATACCCGCAGCCGGCTTGGCAAAGTTTTGAAGAAAATCAACTTGGGCAACAAGTTGCAGCGCCGGAGGAAGTCGCAGAGTAGTGTGAGTCGTGGCTCGGCCACAGGCAGTGAGAGAGACGAGGAGGCCTCACAAGTCACCAGTGAGGATGAAAGGAAATCCAAAGTGTCTATTAGTGTGACAGAAAGTGAGCCAGAGGCAGGTGCAAGTGGAAGCAGTAAGGAGAAAGGCTCTGATGAGGAATCCTCAGAGAAAAGCAGTGTTGACAGAGATTACCTGAAAGTAGATTTAGACCGGGATGATGCCAACGAAAGCACTGTGGACTCAGAAGAAGAGCCTGAGGAAGAGCCGGGGGATTCTGATGAGGAAAGCAAGTCCAAATCTGAAGGAGAAGAAACTGAGAAGGAATCTGTCAGTGAGAAAGAATCTGGAACTGAAAAAGAATCAGGGTCAGATAAAGAGTCCGAGTCAGAAGAGAAGTCATCGGCCACAGAGAAAGAATCAGAAACGGAGAAAGAGTCAGAGTCTGAGAAAGATTCTGAATCTGAGAAAGAAACAGAATCAGGAACAGGTACGGCAACAGAGAAGGAAACAAGCACAGAAAAGGGTTCAGGAACAGAGAGAGACTCTGATGAAGAGTCTGAAGAGGAAGAGGCTTCGGGAAGCACTGGAGAAAGTGGGTCTTCTGCCCGCTCTTCCATGAGATCATCCGCTACTGAGGCCAGCAAGGGGAGCAGCGCTTCAGGCGTAAGTGGCAGTGGGAGTGGCAGTGGGAGTGGGAGTGGCACTGGGAGTGGGAGTGGCACTGGGAGTGGAAGCAGAGGAAGTGAAAGCGCAAGTGAGAGTGGCAGTGGTAGCGCTAGCAGTGGCGAATCTGTCTCAAGCGCTAAGTCATCACAGAGAACCAGATCATCAAGAAGTGCAGTCACGTCAGAGAAGTCCAGTGAGGAACTCAGTGAGGTCGAGTCAGGGACAGGGACAGCCAGCGACGCAGAGTCTGGGAGTGAAGGGTCTTCCTCTCGTGGGTCCAGCCAGAGGAAAACAGCTGGGTCTGAGTCCAGTAGAGGGTCTTCTTCTGGCAGTCAGATGACCGATCAGAGCTCCCTGGGTAGCGTGGAGAGTTCAGCGGGTTCCCGGTCCACCAGTGGCAGCCGGCGTTCCCAAAAGTCCATCCTGAGCCGCGGATCTGAGGACACAATCACAGAGAAGAGTGAAGAAGAGGATGAGGAAGAATCTGAGACTGCTGATGAGAGCAGAGAGTCGGCCAGTGAGCTCAGCGACGAAGCATCGTCTAGGCGGTCCAGTGTGGCGTCTGGAGACCCAGGGCCCTCTGCCCCCTACACTGGTCCCACGTACAGCTCTGAGGTCAGAAGCATTGGTGACACCTCTTTAGAGACATACGGAGGACTGTCCCCTATCACCGAGGTGGATGAGGACGCCATCTCCTCTGACAGATCCTCAGCCAGTGGCTCCGGATCAGAGGCCAGCAGTGCGTCAAAGGACTCAGGAGAAACCAAGGCGACGTCAGATGCTGATTCAGAGTCTGAAGGAAACTCAACTGCCTTCTAGAGAGATATATTGTTCGCTGTGAAGTAAGAGTGAATAAAATCAATTACCCTTGCATGGGAGTGAAGAAATATTACTTGCCACTACAGAGTGTTTCAAACATCCACTATTTCCTCATTTCTCCTTAGCAAGGAAAAACTTTGATGCTTTCCTGCTGCAAAATATGAGAATTTTGCTCTCTTTCTTACATCTTTGACTTACTCTTCTCTTTGATCTTTCCTGAGTGACTTTTTATGCCTTTACTTTACTTCATGCTCTTGTTTCTGCTGTGAGATTTTGCATGTTGCAGTAGTGTCTGCTTTGACTGAATGTTTCCATCTGATTTTGAAAGTTTTACTTTTCAGGAATATACAGTATCACTGCTTTCTGTGGAAAAAATCAGCTCTTACACAGAACTGCAGATATTTGGGATTTGTTCTCATTTTCTGAACCTTCACATTAGAGTATGAATATTTTTAGCAAAACAATAATTTGTAGTTGTTTTACAGTAATAACAGCATTTCGTGATCCATTGACAGTATTTTCTTGCTTTCACTAATGAGGTTTGAGGACACATTTTTATTTCAGTAAACTATAGTCCTCAGTCCTCAAATACATCAGCATAATTTCTGCAAAAGAAAAAGATTATCTTCCCTGTGAATACTGGGTTCTCAGTAGCTGGTGTACAACCCATCTATCTGCAGTGGTTGTGTTGAGAAACTGGCATGCACTGCACCTTCTGGAAAAACTATAAATTTATCTTGACCTTGTCTCCTCCTCAGCCTGGGAGAAAGAAGCTACTTAAGCTGGTGCTAGATCGGGAGAATGAGACCACCTCCACAGGAGAGGAGAGCACCACAGACACCCAGCGAAACCGACTCCCCAACAGCCACAGCAACATCAACGGGAATATCTACCTCGCACAAAATGGCACTATCGTCCGAACTAGGAGGCTGTTACACCCAAACAACCTGAAGTTGGGCTCTCCGTGCCGTCTGAGTAAGCATTTTAAAAAACTAGACAAGTTAGGTGTGACTCACGAAGAACCCCCGCCTGTTATTAGCATTGAGGGTTCAGGAAACGACACAGAAAATGGAACAGGTACATGTGTTCCCTCTAACGTGGACGTCAACCTCAACACCCGGTCCTCCTGTGGCTCCCTGGGATCCACCATCACTGATCTTAAAAGTTTTGGGTCTAAAACCGGTATTGCCAAGGCCTTGATTGACAGAAACAGCATTGGCCCGTGTGTGACTGAGGAGCAAGAGACTTCTGTTGACAACCACAAGAACAGTAGGGAGACACTGGAGTCCCACAGTGACCACACATTATCAGACGACGAGGAGTTATGGATGGGACCCTGGAACAGCCTGCACATACCAATGACAAAACTCTGACTGGCCATGCAGAAAATTACTTATCTTTTTGTTATTTTCCTATCTTTATCATGTTTTTTTTGTTTAGAAAAGGATTATTAAAAAAAATGATTGTGTGCCTCAACTGGATAAGCTCCGATCACTGTCCACCACCAGCCATTGCACTTACAGTCAGTTTTTGTTTAACCACAATATGTTGAAGCTTATTTCTACTGAGCATTTATCACTGACAGGGCTATTACAGACAGGAACATAGAGCTGCAAGGCAATGAGTGCCTCAAAGAAAAATTTGATTTTATGTGAACCGTGACCCTAATTTAAATTTTTTTTAAACTCAGAAGATGGGCCTCTTTTGTTGAGTGATTCAATGTTTAACTTTCTTTTCTCAGCCTCAATTTTTTTTTTTCATCCCGAAACAGATCACAAAGAGATTGTCATTAATTTCACTACAATGTTCAAGATATTTACAGAGAAATCATGGTGAACATATGAAGAAATTGTGATTATATAGTCTATGATAAAGTAAAAGAAACTTATTTTGCTAATAGAATTTTACTTGCAAATAATCAAGATTGTCATTGATTATTTTATGTTGTGATCACTTGACAATGTTTTTGAAAATTTCTGGATAAATATATGAAATTATTTTTGTCTATTTTGTATCTAACAGAGATGAAGAATTTAACATATGACATTAAAAACATAATACCCACACGACTCATTGTTGTGTTTTGACAGTGAATTATGACAGAGTGATCACAGTGTTTTTATATGGACATTTGTAACCAGAGAATGTGATATTTTCAACACCTTTACATGATTCAGATTCACTCTGTTCATGATAATTTATTAACGGACACATCAGGACCCAGTAAGTGGGGAAAATGGCGACCAAGAAATGTATTACATTCAAAAATAAAGCTCTAACCTATTTTAATGTGTATTGTGAAGCATAATTGCAAGCCTTGACTATTTGTGCGACTTCCTCCATCAAGGTGCTCTAGCAGCATGGATAATGTTAATTGCAGCTCACAGTTTTGAAAGTACTGAAGTGCATCATTGTTTGTCTTTATGAAAATGTGAAGAACGTCTGGGGTTATGAAGATACGGTCCTTAAATTGCATAACGGGCATGAAAGTTGAATATAAGGTAACACACGGCAGTAGAACTCGACAGTAAGCTCATAAAAATACAATGTCTGCAGAGAGAGGTCTGTCAGAATGAGGCCTCCTCTGTGCAGTGGGCTTTCACTTTAAAGAAGAACAATGACAGGTCACCAAACATGGGGATATGGATAGCTACTGTATCACTGAAAAGCAGTGGGAAGTATGCCGGGAAGTCTGAGAAACTGACATTCTTGCACTTTCTCACCTGTCAACACAAACTGCAAAAAAGAAGGAAAAAAAAGAGAAACGTGTTTAAAGATGGCAGTGATTGTAGCCAAAAAGACAGAAGGCACTGAAAATCTCTGGCACATTCTCTTCATTTGTTTTCTTGGTTTATCAGAGATTGACATATCTGACACATCCAGAATGACATTTACAAAAAGTGTCCTGCAGTCAATCAAACCGTGAGAATGCCAATCAAGTTCACAGACTTCTTTGTAGGCTGACGTTCACAAAGGAGCAGGAGCTGAATGCCAAAGTGAAGTAGCTTGAAAAGCTGCTCAGAAAATAGGTCAGGAGGGAACCTTGTTCCCACAACAACAAGCCTGGTGTCCTAAAGGATCAAAACAAACCTCTGCACTACGCTGATGGAAAAATAAAAAAATAAATGGCAGCAAGGCCTGCAAAAAAAAGCATAAATATCAGCCTGTTTTAATTGTTAGCAGTGTCTTTTTCAACTGTTAAACATGTGGATTCGTTTTTTCGATCTGCACAGACAAGACGGGTCTCTCATGTTCACTGTCTGTCAAGCGCCACCAGCTACATGCTGCATTAGCACTCACAGGAACTACCACTGCTGACAGAACAGCGTTGTATAAAAACCTGTTCAGTGCAGATGGTGCTTGATGTCATGGGTTGTTTTTGCAATTTTCTCATAAAGCTTTGTCTGTACTATTTAACAAAGCCTTAAAATGAGAACGTATTCTAAAATATCAGCAGTCTTAACCAGAGAGAAAAACAATTAGCAGTAGATGCATCTGTGCCCTCAAGGACATACCCCACCAATCTCTTTTTGGAATACCCTCCTGATGAATTGGATTTAAGCTGGCCGAACAAATAATGGAAGCATTTCTACTGAGCATTTCCATCTGTCAAAGGATTATGTCCCAAGCCTTTTTTTACTCTTCACTTTGATCATTTCATTCAGTAGATTAAATTACAGCTTTAAGAATGGACATATATCCCTGTGGTAATGAAAGGTTTGAGAGAAGCCACAATCCAATGTCTCCTCAAATGGGATTTACTTGTCATTTGCATTTAATATTTATAGAACAATACTGTGTATAGATGATGAAATGTTGCACACCTTCAGAAAATGTCTAAGCAGATCATTACTGTTCACTATCAGTGTTGTCTGTCATAAACAAGGCTTGTATAGGCAAGAGACAAGCCGGAAAAAACTAAGTGATAATTTGCAACAACGCAATGACCTAATTTGCTGTGATCTACAAAGAACCACAGGCACCACAAAGTCTAGAACAGGTACATTAAAGTGGAATGAGATCAAATTGAATAATACATCTGAACCTAATAAAAGACAGAATATAATGTGAAGGCATAAGGTTTATAGAAACAAAAATCCAGTCTTTTAAAACTCCAGCCAGCACAAATCTGTAGCAAGACAAGATTTCAATTTCAGAATCTGGTTCGCTATGTTAAAAACATTTTCACAATGCCAAGAGCTCCTGCCTTTGAAGGAAGATGGCAAAAATGTGAGTGGGATGAAGGACATTGAGGCTGACTGCAACTATTCGGTTCTGAAGACATCCTTATACATCCTAGAAAAGCTTGAGTTTCATTAGATTTCACTTTAAATTTTGGCAAGATTATTTACTCATTGGTAACAATAACTGCACTTCATTGTAATGGTCTGACATTTTAACCCCCAAATACTTCACGTCACTTTCCTTTCAAATGTTCCACCGTGTAAAGATGAAATATTACTGCAGATAAGCACGTACATTTGTAGTTATTCCAAGCATGAATAGTCGGTTTGCACAGATGGTTGACATCTGTAGTGGTTGCACATTTCTCAAAATCTGTTGTAATATTGATGGTGAATAAAGTAAACATACCCACTGAACACAGCATTTTTAAGCTAAGTGTGCATGTTAGCGTGCTAACGTTAGCTTAGCTCAAGGCACTGCTGTCATCAAACACAGCAGTGGTTTAAGAACAGCAGTGGTTAGACTATTTGAAAAAGAGTTCTTGTGACCTTCCTCAAAAAAAAAGATTTTAGATGTAACCTGAATTCAAATGTCCAGGTGCATTTCGAGTTTTTCCAAAAATGAATCGTTGAGGTCACGATAGTTTGATAAAAAAGTGTCTGTAAATTGTCATAGTCACAGTGATCTAGGCTTCGTAGTAAACCAGATATGTAAAATTCAGCTTTATGAGCAGATCACAAACAGCATTTGTGTACCCCTTATATAATCTTCACATTAGGGTTCATTTAAATGTATTTATACATTCTCCAAAACAAGTTCTGCCACAGTTTGTGTTTATGTGAAGTCATTTTCTGCAACAGTTATTCTGTAATAGACCTTTGGGTGTAAATCATGCCACAGAAATACTGCTGCGCTTCACAGAGATTCATAAATCTAAAGGTTTTATGGAGTGTGATTATTCATACACCGGGGAGTCTGCAAAGTTAGTACCATGTTTGCACCAAACAAAGGTACAGGGTCATGCTCTTTCTCTATGCTAGCTTGTGACAGCTTGCTTATTCTAATTGGCCTTTTGAGGCCTTGTTTTTATCCCTTAGTTTAATCAGTGCAACAAGCTCTTGCATTCATTCAGATACGCCTGACGCCTCTTTAAAAAGTGAACAAATTAATTTGCTTGCTGAGGATGTAGTATCTCTGCAGCAGATAGAGCCACATACCTCCTGATATGCTAACATTCTATTTGACAGGAAGAAGAAGTGGGAGCAACTTCACAGAAATGCATCAATATTAAATCACCTTTTAATCAAATATTCATAGTGCATGTAAAGTAGGACCATAAGCTCAATAGGAATTGGAATTCAGATTTTACTTTTCTCAAATATACAAGTGTCAGTATTCTGATGCGTAATAACCCTGTGGAGTAATGACTCCCTGCTGGCATTGTAAGAACACATTTCTCATGCCATCTTATTGCATTTGATATCAGAAGGCTTAAACTCTGGATAGCATAAGGGTAAAAAAAAAAAAAAAACTTTTATGTAATCGTGATACTATTGCAAAGAGTATAACTCGTTATTATCACTATTATCACTGTTGCATTGATAATTGTCCAGAATGAAACAAGCGTCTTCATAAGGAATCCAAAGTCTTTGCATTATCACTCACAGATTAGACACAGTATTAAGATTACTATTTGATTTGTACACTCATGTTTGCTGGTCTTTACTACGAGTGTGTGTGAAAGAGCAAATACAGCAGCCACACTTTTATCATATGTAAATACTGCATGTCAAATGTGTGTGAGATGTTTGATAGCTGAAGCCATAACATAAGCATGAAGATTTGATTTTCTGTGTGCACAGGGGGAGTGGCTAATACATTAATTCCATTTCCACTTGCTCAGGAATGTGCTTGCCAGGTACAGGTAAGAACTGTTCTCATTCCAAGTTCACCAGCGAGCCTCCTGAGTTTCACCTATTAGCATAGCCTATATAGGATATCCTGGCCTACAGCAGGCAATATGGTAATCTACCCATGACTCATTCTAAAGGAGATTATCACAAATCCCCAACGGAGGCAGGAGGAAACTCCTCATAATACCTATCCGTCACCACTGCTTAGTGCATGCTCAGACCTGAAGGGCAGGACTCTTCGTTTCCTCCAAAATCTATCTCCAAAATAAAATTAGAGGTCACTTATTTATTTACTCTTGCAAAATCAGCTGAGGATATAAATACAACTGGAAACAAAGACGCATGAAAAAAAAAGTCATATTACCATACATTTTATAATCCTGACCCCCAAAATACTGAGGTAATGTGTTATGTGAGCACACACCACAGCTAGTGGGGAAATTACAGCTCGTACCGTGCATCCGGTGTGTTATTATTTTTGTTATTCAGTGAACTCTGGCTTTTTACTCATTAAACTAGATCAGGTCTGCCCTGCAGCCAGCACAGGGACAGATGGGAATAGTTCAATGCTGCAGGAGACTGGGGCTGGTCACAGGTTGGTTATTACAGTGGAGCCACATTAGAGGGAGCTGTACATTACTGTTTATATCAAACATACACCATCTGGTGTAAGGGTCATTTCTTTGATAAACAGCAAAACGGTCGGGTGAAGGTTTCTTATTAACAAGCTGAAGCTTTGATTATTTTCTTTGTAGGTAAACAAGGTGCGTGTTATTATGTTTCCTGATTCCGGGCTGTTGTTACACACGCAGGTACAATACAGGATGCTGTGATTACTGAGTAACTTTTAAATGCTAAGCTGCTCTCAGTAGTACAATGCTCTGTTATAGATAGATAGATAGATAGATAGATAGATAGATAGATAGATATAGATAGATAGATAGATAGATAGATAGATAGATAGATAGATAGATAGATAGATAGATAGATAATTGGTCTCTTTTTCTCTTAGCCCTGTTTTCAGTAGAGAAGGCATGAGGTTTCCTCTGCAGTGCATCTTTCACTGATGTTGTCAACCAGAAATATTTTGACTTTCAGTCCAAATCTTTTCTTTTCTTTAAAAGTGACTTGCAAGTTAAATGAGATACAGATTTCAATGCACCTTTAATAGAACTGTAGCAGACAACAATGAGTAAGACTGGGAAATCAGGGGAGATAGAGCGCAGATTTTGTGTTACTTTGTAAAAAATATTATCAGTGTTGTTTAGATCTTTGGTGATTAATACAAAAGATTTTGTTGATTGATTGATTGATTGATGTTAATTTTGTTTGAATATATTTTTGTTAAATACAGAGGACGCCACCTGACATGAAGTCAAAACCACTGAAGAAACAAATCCTGGTGGTCTACCCTCCATTTTAAAAGTTACCAAGATACAGACAACATTAAGAGTCATCAGTCAGTCTCATACTCAAGATGAGGAGCAGCGACACAGGTATGTATTGTCCTTGCTTCGTCAGTGCCAGTTGAGCTTACATACTGTATTGTTCTTGTGCCCTTTTCTTTGGTGCTTACACAGCAGAGGCGCTTATCAAGTTCTGATGTTTCTGCTCTCGATAGTTCATTACTCCGGCAGACAAGTGATGCTACTGAGCTTTGCCCTTTCCTGATCGATGCTAAATTCATCAAAGCTACCCCATCGGCCATAACTTGATTAACTACACTTAAGTCCAATTCATAAACATTCTGTGAATTCTCTCGGGGGCACTAATTTCACTGGTGATCAATTTGGCTCTCACCTTTTCAGTTTTGCCCTGCAGCTCAGCCACCTGTTAAGATTACACTTAACCCAGCTTCTTCACATTTCAGCACATCACTGCTTACTAATTAGATTTCCTTGGGAGTGCGGTGGAGTTGAAACTCTGATCGGAGAGATAGCAGGAGAAGCCAGCTGAGAATAACTTTAGGAATCCTTGCATGACCCCGTGGAAGCATCCAAAACTGTTAATCCCACAGAGAGAGACCCTGAGAAATGATAAATGGCCAGCAAGAACATCATGAAGGATACTTTCTCTTTTTTTTAAAGGAACAAAGTATTTGCAGCAAAAATGCATTAAATCACTCCTCACAAGTTATTCCCATGCAGGCCTTGCATCATATTATGTACTTTTTTGTCCCGCCAGCATTGGCAGCAGCAACAGTCCCAAAGATTCACTAGTATTTTCTTTGCCTTTGCTCCTCTTGATGTGTGACTCTATATTTATTAAATGTCAGTTATGACGTGTTGGTTATCTCTCAGTCACTTGGTATTCCTTCTGTCAGTCATACAGAAACTTTTTGCACAACATTTGATTTTCCCATCATTAAGAAGAGAAGCGGCAGAGAGGTGATAATGAATATTTCGATGACATAGAAATGCTGTGCCATTTACTTTCAGACACATTAGTCATTGTTACATAAAACCATTGCCTCGCCTTCACTTTACCAGCTTTTTACTCTGTGATGCATTTGAGAGAAGAACATTAAATAATGTAGAGATTTACATATATTAACTGCCCATTTATTTTGAAATTTTTTATCAGAGTGAAATGATAAAAAAGAAAAGAAAAGAAAAGGAAACCATGGCCTTGAACGTGCCCTGAATGCTCTGAAAGCATGTAATTAATTCATGATGCATTTGTAGCCTCATGTGAACACAGATGTTGTACACACACGCCCACAAGATGGCGCCTGTAACTCACAGCTGTGGCTTGACAGCTGCCTGCGAAATGAGGCAAATGAAGTGATGAAAATTACTAACAAAGAGGTGGTACTGACCGAGTGGAAATTAAAGATAATATATTAGACTTTTATTCTTTTCAGACAATAGAAGCCCTGCACTATGGCTGGTTATTCATCTTGTGAGGGTTTATTACTTTAATAAATGACAACATGCTGTAAACGATGCTGATGATTCTCTTGACCAAAATAGCAAATATGAAAATACCTGTAATTAAATAGTTGCTGGATTGAAATAAGTCATATGTCATGACAACTTTTTTTTTCTTGTTGCTTATGTTGATCTTTTTATCATTTTTTAAATTTCTTCTTCTTCTTCAGCCCATTAAATATTACTCAAATATTCATTAAATTAATTGATTTTTATGCTTTTGCTCTACATAATTATGGTCATGACGATATTGTTTTACATTAGAGACTTGTTGCTGCTCCTGCCTGCCTAATTTGTTTACATTTATTTCATTCTGATTATTTTTTTCCTCTCTTTCTGGCATGTGGAGAACAACAGATCACTCCTATTTTAAGAGAGCAGCGCTGAGGCAGAGGGTAGATTCAAGTCCATCATCATCTCCTCATTTCCTGCAGCTATTTAAGACTGTGCCTCTCCAAAATAGGCACCCGATGACCGCAGCCAGAGCTATCTGGGGACCTGCTTTCAAACTAATTCAAGGATATTAGGATGTATCCGAATTTTTTGTTTTGACATTTCTATACCTTCATCGGCCGTCGTGTGTGCAAAACGTGTGCCATCTGACTTAATGCCATTTTAGAAGTCATCTCAGAGGTTTTTAGGTTTCCATAACTATATATTGTACATCTTGAGTGCTTTATAATTTCTATGCTGCACATTGTTATTTTGGAAATGTACTCAAAACCCAAAGTAAGGTTTAGCTGACAGACAGGTCATACACACACACACACACACACACACACACACACACACACACACACACACACACACACACTCAGTGTAGCTCAGTGTCCTACGACATCCCGCCCAAAGGTTATATTCTATCCGAAATGTTGGGTGTGTAGTAAAATACATGCTCCACACTGTCTGGCTCTCCTAATGAAGGGGTTTATGACTGGTAGTCCTGTGTTTGTACCATGTATCATGCACCGCTCTATCACTGGCTACAAGGTCAGATCATATCTCAGCCTATATCTGCCGGCAGTGCAAGTCAGCAATGAGAGCTCAGTCTATTAGACACAGTAGAGACATTATTCTAGCACACGAAGCCAGTATTTTTTTTTTTAAAAGGTGATTTTGATGTGATGAGGTGTGGGTGTATAAAATAGAATTTAACACCTTTTGGAGATTTTTTTCTGCCCATTGTTGTTGATTTTATAAACAGCACATGATGGAGTTTTTCATCAAAAACCTCTCCTGTGTTATTCTGAGTCAGACGCTGCTGTACGAGGCCAGACTTGTCAGACTGCGAGCTTTCAGCACCCACAGTGTTAATGTATAATGTCAACACAGTAGGGAGCCTTGTTAAAAAGCAATTAAGCCAAAATGATTTAAACATTGTGCGGTTTGGCCATTGGCGAGCCTCGAGGTACACACTGTGTTGTTGTCTTAAAATGAGAATTTCACTGTCTGCTCACACTGAAAACCGCTATTTGTGTGAGTATAGCTCTAACCACACTTTCCCACACCCGCCAAACCATACCAAACCACAGACTGCAGATGAGTATGCACGCCACACACACACACATACACACACTCTCACAGAGAGACACACACACACACACACAGTATTCACATGAGGAGTAATTGAGGGGTTTGACTAGTTTTTGGTGCATTAAAACAGTAGCTGTTTTAAATGACAGGGGCTGAGACATACTTGCATTGATGTCTGTGAGGCTGGTAAAGATGGCTGATTACTCAAAGAGGACGTGGCATTCAGTAACTCTTATTATATTCCTCTTTATTCAGTGGAGTTTGACTGAATCACACCATTTAAGCTGTTCCTGACTGTAATACATTCTTAATCCACGGCTTTCTCGCTCAGTATATTCATTTCTTGAGTGATTTCAGGCACAAGCCTTTCTGCAAACATTGTTATACTTGGTCTTATTTTTGATGATCAAAACATTACTGCTGACAGTTGAGAGTCTTCAACAGGCAACCCAGAGCTATTAAGTTGTTCGCCCTGTTTCCAAAGCAACAGCTCATCCCATATTCCATGTGATAATTTGCCGTTATGTGTGTGTCTCCCAGTAAGTCTACCAGAGTTACGTAAGCAGCTTCAGTTTTAGTTCCAGTGGCCGTTGTCTTAGACAAAGATTAGTTCTAGGCCATAGTTAGACACATTTTAGCTGTTGGCAGATTGTTAGCTTACACTCTGTGTGCAAATGTGCTCATCACAGCCAGACTGCTTGGATGTGGTTTGGAACATCTGTGTGGTCCCCACTCCAGAAGAAGACAGACAGGGGAGAGACAGGAGAAGGGAGGGGTGATGAGACCCCAGGGCTGCTCAGAAAGAAGCCCTCAGTTTTTCCATCACTGCTGTTACGTCTGAGCAGAGCCAGCGGACGGTGTGAGACAGATGCAAAGTGTCTATGTGGGGGGAGAGGAGGAGACAGAAAGATGGAGGAGCGAAAGCAAGACAGGGACAGAGTGACTGTGTGGGGAGCCGTCAGTCTAGTCGATGACTTATGAAGTTGAAGGTTAGGTCTGGCAATCTTGGAGCTGCTGGCGGGGGTGGGGAGAGGGGCGTTGAAAGGAGCCTCGGTCCAAACCTGTGGTCGACTCCCCCACCACCAGCAGCAGCAGCACCACAGCCCAGCTCCCTGCTTGTATGCGTGTGGTGTTTATTTACGAGCCTGTTTAACCACGGCGCGGTCCCTGTGGTGGACTGACAGAAGATGACAGCAGCCTAAATGTCTTGCCCTTTAAATCCAGCCTAATGGTCGCTTAGTGCTGTGGAGACAGGCACTGGGATAGGCGCCTGGGGTCTTTTCATAGGGGCCCTCTGAGTAACACATCAGCTAACACATCTATGGGCCACCATCCAGAGCCTTATTACTACCTGCTTCTGCGGCTGTGGCGCCACTGATTTAGCCATGGCTGTGTGTGGAGGGACAATGCGAGCATGGGAATAGACACTATCCACCTATTACAGCTGCTCTAACAATGATTTTGGATGTGAATGTCTTTTTAATATCTGTGTCTGTGGTGTCTGGGACAGTTTGAATAGCCACTGGCTGGCTGGTTATATGTAGTGTTCAAAAAACAGCAATTTAATATGATGTTTGGGATGTCTGTGCTCCACGAGAGCTGAATTCTTAATTCTAAACCTACAATTTAATTTCTAGAGCAGAAAAATTGCAGTCTTCTTTGTTGTTTTTTTTTTAAGATTTGATTGCTGTCCAGACTAGATCATAAAGAGTTAAAATGTTGTATTTTTGCCTGAGGTAACTCTGTGGTTAGTTAATAGCAGATGTGAGTGTTATTGGGCAAATTCTATGCAATATGAAAGCAAACATACACTTCACATAAAAACGACCTGCGTTCACACACCATTCATAACTGCATACCATTCTGTGTGGGCTTGCCAGCCAATGCAATTAGACGCTTTCTGAGAGGAAGAAAAGATTATCATCCAAAACCTTGTGCCTTGCTCAACTCATGTGAAAAAAGAGATGTTTATTGTGAGTCAGATTCTGCCTGTCAATAATCCACAACAGATCTTAGTTAAAGTCATTCTGATCACACCTCTGGGATCTATGAGAGGAAACAGGCAAAGGGAAAAAAGTTGGCCACAAATCCCATGGGAATCCATCCCTGCAGGAGAGTCTTCTCCTGAATCACCTGTTGGCCTCGCTCGCTGTTGTTACTCCAACCTCAACTTGTTGCTCAATGCAGCGCACACACTCGCGCACAAAGGCTTTGAGCTTCAATCTGCATGCTTCGGTCCTGTGCAAACACAGATCAGACCATACTCATTGGGCCGTGTCTCTGGCACTCATCAGGCTGTTTGTACTGCAATTTCCTCCCCGCTCTTATCCATGTTTTGTCCACTGTCATTCCAGCGGGATTATGGGATGCTTTCATCATGCAGGAACATCAACTGAGGCAGTGGGGGAAATGCAAAGGAGACATGTTGTTTTGCTCCTCTCATCACACATAGTGTTATCATCACATGCCATAATGAATGCCACAGTCTGGAGTTATCCTAAGAACTAATTATTATTTTGTAGCTGCTCTCCTGTCCATCTAAACAAACAGTGTTTATTCATTCCACCTCTTCCAGCCACTGGGAATGCCTCATATTTTGTAAATGCCACTTGGCTCATAGGCCAGTATGTGTCCTTAAAAGCAACAGGTAATAATGTAGCTATAGAATGAGTAAGATTGTAGTAATATTGTCATTCTTGCCAGTCAATGTTTGATATTACCTCATTTACATGTACTGAACATGTTTTAGTAGCGTTCACGTGAACATGTCGAGCCTCATTTTGGAAAAGTTTGTACGCAGAGATTATGAACTGAAAAACTTTGCAGGTGCCTTTGAACTTTGAAAGTATTCTGTTAAAGTTTGTGGCAGGTCCTGAGCTACAAAATAGTGAATCAATATTAAGTAGTGTTTTTGTTTTTTTGTTTGTTCATTTTAATCAGATGAAGAATTTTCTTACTTTTTTTTTTTTCAGCCAGTTTAAGACAAAAAATTTAAAATCATTTGTGTATGAGGCTGATCATCCACTAACTTACCGTAACAGTTTGGCCAACAATGAATTATGTCATCCATTAAACCTAACAATTCTCATGCTGCCTTATACATCCATGTAACTAAAGAAAAACAAAAGTAAAAATACAACCAGTTCCACTAAATTAATGATCCAGCCAGAAGTAGATAATTGCTCCAATTTGACACCAGTTGACTTTTATAGTGAGTCACCTCAGGGTCAGCTCAGTTTATAATTGATTTTTTTTTTTTCTCAAGACTTCTTCTGAAACTAATCTATATCACAGAGCTTTGGGGTCCCGAGGCACATCTTTAATAGGCACTCTAAAGTCTGGATTAAAAACAAGACGCAATCTCTTTTTGCTACAAGTGTTTGAAATTAACTGCTTGAGGAGCTCAGAACTGTCTTATGTGTGTCACTGTTTACCTCATGTCATCTTAAAACTGATTGTAGTAGTTGCTGACATGCTTTTGTGCAACAAACCTTTATTTTATATTAGTTGTCTGTTTATTTCTGTGCCTGTCGTATTCTGACACAAAAGTGCCATAGACATAAATCATTTGTCATAAAGGTTTTGTGTGCATTTTGCTAGGGGTGCCTGTGTGCCTCTATGTGTAATCGTCTTCCTAAACTAGACCAGTAACGTCACTATGTTCATCTGCAAGTTCTTAGAATAAGTCATCAGAGTAGATTAAGGCTCCGTCTAGACACAATCTGTGGTTAGTTTTGTGTTTTCTCTTCATATTAGTTAAGGCTTTGGTGAGGTTGAGATTATCCCAAGTCATTGCTTCGAGGCTTCGGCCACTCATGGCTCTAATCTGTGGGGGGACAGTTTAGTTGATTTAGTCTTTGATGAGGTGCCGTCCGTCTCCAATACTGATGAGCTGTTAGTCGTCACCACTGCCCAGCCTTACTGCTGTGGTCTAGGCCTGCCGCCTCCCTTCTATCCAAGAGCCTCATTCATCCCAAGACAAACAGACACAGTCATTACAATTAAGCAGTGCTATTAAAGGGACAGGCTACTGGCAGATTAAGAGAGGAGAAATGAAGTGGTTCTTTGTGTTATTGTGACCAGTCAACTCATTAAAGGTTGAGTTAGTGAAGTTTTGTTTGTTGTCCATGAGTATAAATATACTTATTATCTTGCATGTGGGGATTTGTGCACAAAGTCACGCTGCTGGAAAAACAGCTTTGTGACTGAAGAAGTTTTTATAAGTTAAAACTGTGCCGCTTTTGCTGCTTAGTTTTTCAAGAGCAAATGAAAACAGGCCAGAGGAGACACTGAGGGCTCAGACTCTGCTCTCAAGGGGCCTTGAGACATGAAGGATTAAGATTATGGGGGAGGTTCTTTTCAAATGACTGATAGAACAAAGTGAGAGAGGGAGCAAGGCAGGGCAGGAGTCTGTGTGGCGGACCAGCAGCAGCTTTAGTCTTCAATCAGTGAGATGAAAATTGCCACTCCTGTCAAAGTAGAGGTGTTTACTGAAAGGAGGACAAGGGAGAAAAAGAAATAGAGAGAGACCTCTTGAGAGGGAGAGTTATGCAACCTGTATGGTCCAGGTTCCCATGGAGCACGGCTGTTAAGTTTGGCCAATCAGGGCTATGGTTTGTTCCTCTCAAAATCTGCAAGACGTGTTAAGAGGTAGGGTTGGATATGATCCTGCAATAACGTATATTGACACAACCAAATTGCACATCTTCGAATGTGGCAAAATGTGGCAAACTAAATTACAGTTTTCTGGGAATAAAAGTTGCACATCAGACTGTTGGACAGCTGTAGGATCAACTCTGGATCTCTTAGCAAAAGACATTTCTCAAGATATCAGTGAAAGTGATGCAGAAAAGCAGCATCTGAAAACTGTTTAAGGGTAAGAGACGCTGTCGACATGTAAAATGTCACTCATGACCTCAGCTCTTAATCATTTACAGGGGTTTGAGCATAAGTGATTCCCATTAAAAGTAGCCTAAAGCAAAGCCTGGTGTGGTTTGGTAGCATGGTGGTCTCAGTTGTGATTTATGATACAGTAGGGCCTTGTGGCAATACTGCCCGCAGTGTATTTTGTGTCTGTCTAGATCTCATCGATCGGCGATGTGATGGAGAGCTGCAGTCAGGCCTTTTGTCAAGGCAGGGTGTCATTGTCAGGGCACTTCAGCAGTTTGAGAAGGATTCCCAAAGTTTTATGACCTTTGTGGCCATAGTGATGTGCTGATTGTAAAATGTCTTCTTAGATGAGAGTTTCTTTCAAATTTAAGCTTTCTTTCAAACTCTGCCGTCACTTTAAAGAACACCGTGGCCTCCATAATGCAGAGCAATTTGCAATTTGATGTCACCAAGAAAGGCCGATAGATTAAATCCTCATCCATTTCACTTTTTAGGGAAAGTGGATCATATTTTTGTGGAGTGCATTCTGACATCTTCATAAATCAGCCTAATCATAGGGTTGTGGTACACCCCTGCCTTGTTTGTGTCTTTGTTAATGCCATGCACATGTGACCAATGACATGCTTGCATAGATGAGTGAGCGCCAGCGCTGTCTCTCAGCTGTGGAGGCGGTTAGATGTCTGCTCACATTCAGGAACGTATTGTGGGGGGAACATGCCAGACGTTGTTTGGATGTTTGGCTGTGGGCTTTGGCATGAAGCAGTACCCCCAGAGAAGTGAATACCATTTCATAATTTTTTGATTTCAGCCAAAATTTTAGCTTCAACTAAACTAATCTTGATGATCTATTGTATGTAATTAGAGGAATATATGAGTTTGTCCTCACTGATGCTCTAGGAATACCTCTATTGCAGCAATATACTGCATCTTGCCAGGAAGTACTTGACTTGCCTCAGGCTAAACGCAGCTGGGCACCACATGCCTCATATCCTTGGTGTGTTCCATGAACCGTTCAGAGACAAGATACTGCTCCTGTCTTTGTCCCACTTCACCGACTTCTCATCTATTTGTGTCTCTTTCTCTTATCCAAAGATGTATATCACTCACTGTATCTACAGGCTGCACCCATCATCAGACACTGCGTTTAAGTTCAAATTCCCTTTAAACAGATCCATGCTGCCTAAAGTGGAGGCAGGCCTCGTTCAGATAGCGGCTGATGAACGCTGGAATTCTTTTGGTCTTATCATGTTGTTGTCACGATCCAGCCGCAGCACGGCAAAGCCTGGGACACACGAGCGAGACGCAGTGTCGTCTCGAACTCAAAGGTTTGCACTGCGCTGTGAGTCACACTATAAATCAACACTTCCTTCTGCTGTTTTTTCAGCTTGAAGTCACACACAGGTAACTCCTGTGAGAGCAAGGGTGTTATTTTTCATATTTAGATGTAGGTTCCTGCTGGAGCATTTAATTCATGTGTTTTTGTGTTGAATATGGGTTGCTTTTACGGTTCACAATTCAGTATAAATAGCCCTTTGAAATGTTAATGTGTCATTTAAGTTCTGAGTATGTGCAAGGCCTACTGTATTTAATCAAGGGGAGGCAGCATTTTTCCTGCGAGATCTGTTGAGAATATTTTAGTTATCTTGTCAGGGTTATTGGAGACTCTTTGTTGTACAAAGCGCTCTTCAGTATCTTCTTCCTCATTAGTTTGAATGTTCCAGTGTGTTTCTTGCATACCTAAGTGTTTTCCAATAGTCTTGTTTCTGAAGCTGAAGTATCCATTTTCTTATTTTATGGCTATTTCTGTTCTATATTTTATAAGGAATGTTACTATAATCACTCGTTCTCGTTGACCACATGAAGAAAACAAAATATTGAATCCACTGGGTGGATACATTTGGCTGGTGCTTTTTTTTTCATACCCAGAGCCCTGGTGACACAGGCGACAACAGTACGACTGGCTGTCTGTCAAAGTTTCCAGCAGTTGTAGTCTACGGTGAGCGCAGATCTGGTTGTGATTACTATAACGGAGACAGTAAATCATGACGCAGCATGAGACTAATTTGTGGTGGGAAAAAAAAGACCTGGCCCTTTCTTTATGGAGTCGCAGTTAACCTCAAAAGACACATTAACATGCGTGAAAGAACGTTTCAATGGCGGAGAATCCACATGGTAAATAGAAAGAGAACTATCTACCATTGTTTAGTTCTCATGCAATAATATACAGATGGGTGACAAATTAAGGCAAACACCAACATAAGGTGTCTTAGTAAGGAGCTGGGCCACCAGGAGACGTAAGAATGCGTCCTAGACGTCTCTGAACTCTACTTAAGTGATGGACACTGTTCTTCCAAAAGATATTCTCTCATTTGATGTTCTAATGATGCACGAGCTGCACATCCTCAAGAACAGAGCTACCCGTCACGGCTGTGGTGACTATGTGGGGACAGCATGAATTGCTGTTGGCCTGCACGGTGTGTTTATGTTTTCACCCACAGTTTTCTGATGCTGGATGAGATTGTTGGGAGGGAGGACGACATGAGAAAGTTGGAAAAAGGCTCAAGAACACACACCAAACAAAGGGCCTTTGTGCCCTGTATGGAAGCATTTGCATTTGTTATGTTCCTTCACTTCATTTTTGCAGGTTTTTCCTTTAATTTTGTGTGTGTGTGTGTTTGTGTGTGTGTGTACGTGCATGTGTGTGCGTGCGTGTGCATATGTCATTGCAAAAAGCCCTGACTCATCACTCTATTTAATCTCCTTAATTGTATTACAACCAACAGGAAAAACTGGAAAAACGCAGAATGAGTCATGTTTGTTTGTTAGCTCACCTCACCTGTGCATTTAAACAAGAGTCCCTCTGTCTCAGGAGCAGATCTAACAGCATTCAAGTCAGAATTTTCCACCCTGGTTGGAGGCCTAGTGAGTCAGCATCAATAAAAATTTTTAGGACCATCATGCCCTCTGTGAGCCAAAATCCTTCACAACAAACAGCAGGCAGATAAAGTGGGATTGCCTCACATATCATCTTTCTAGGACAGCTTGAATGGTTTATTAGGACACTTAATCCTGGTCTGTTTGTTTTGGAACAAAAATGTTGTTTTGTTTTTTTTTTGTTTTGTTTTTTTTATGGTAAAACCACAAAATGTTTCACATGGCCCAAAAGAGCATCCTTCCAGTGAGGCTACAGGGGTGTGGGATAACTAATAGGCATTGTAAAGACTCCTTAATTTTTCAAGTCTCCCATACAACACAAACAATGTTTAGAGAAGTGCTCAGTCTGCCCCTTAATCTTTGGCTGTTGAGATGTTTTTGTCTCTGCTGCTCTGCTTTTCAGTTTTAACTCCTTTGAATCTACCTCTCTGGGTCAAATGATTCCCTGGCTTCACAGCAGTTCTGTGGTGGCTCCACTAATGGCGCTGTAATTTTGCATCTCTTTGAAGTTCTCCCCGACCGTTGTGTTACCTGAAGTCTGCGCTTCTCTGAGGTTTTGGGATGGGGCAGGCTAGCTACCCTCTGCAGCCTAATTAAATGTAATTGCTCCATTTTGTAGTGGTGCCCGTGTGGAGAGGGGAAGCCTTGTAATAAGGGAGATTGCGTGAAGGGTCCGAGGATCACAGACGCCAAAGAGGAGCCACGAGGAGACGATCGGAGACGCTTCCCCCTCTGTCGCCTCCTCTGTCCTGAGCAGACCTAGTCATTACCCCCTCCACTCTTCTCGCTCTGGCTCTGTCTCTCCTTTCCAATGTTGCTCTCTCTCTGCCTCCCTTGCCCCTTCATCCTCTCTGTCATCATCACTCTTTCTTCCATTCACAGTCATCCATGCGCACAGCAAGAGTGTTTTGCACAATATTCCACTCAGAGACATGTTTCATGTGCAGTTCATTTGTTTTTCACCCTGATTCATGTTGCTGCTTGAAGATGAATCCAGTGTGTGTACAGGAAGTGTCTGGTATGATCTCTATGGCATTCCCTCAGGTGGCGTCACAGTTGTGGGTGCGAAAGCTGGAATTCTTGGAATCCTTCAGGCACCTCTGGGACTCCGTAACTGAGTCAGACACCAAATGGGCTGTTTAGCCCCCTGACACTGACTGGTGGAGCGACAGGAGACACATTCTTTCCGGGAAAGACGAGAGGAAAAAAAGGAAATTACAGAGCAGGAGAGAGACAACATGACACAGAGAAAGAGGGAGCGCCAGCTTGACCGTGACCCTGTGGGATGATGGGCTGACAAGGGATGTGTGATGATGTGTGTGCTGTGGGTACAAAGGTGACTTAGATCGAGGGATAAGCGACATTCTCCCTCTCTGTTGTGTCTTTTTTTTTTTGTGGGGAGGTGCCAGAAAACTTTCCAATAGGGATGATGACATTCCTTCCCGCTGCTTTAGCTCCACATACTTTTCCTGCATACGGGTGTCCAGCAATTTGCCTCCCTCGTCTTCCTCCTTGTCCTCCTCCTCCACCCGTCTTCTCCGCTCTGTGGTGCCAGTGCGTCTGCCACACAGCCCGTTAAGACTAATGCGACACAGGCTCCGGCTCACATTTCAGCCTCACATGAGCACCCCCCCCCACTTCATCTCCTCCACCCCATCGTCATCCTCAACCCCCCACACCCCCATTTCCTCTCTTCCAAGCTGACCATGCCTGGCCCAGGAAGTATACATTTGATCGGAGAGCACAGATCAATAAAAGCGCAGGATCCCAAAGCCATCATTTGGAGTTTTATGATCCAGGAAAGTGTCCGCTAAATGATTTCTCTGCTTGTTAAAATACTTTTGTGAAGCTGGAAATGGGTGGCAGTAGCCAAGCTTCTGCTCAGATGGAGAAGGAAGAAAGGAGTGTGTGTTTGTGTGTGTGTGTGTGTGTGTGTGTGTGTGTGTGTGTGTGTGTGTGTGTGTGTGTGTGTGTGTGTGTGTGTGTGTGTGTGTGTGTGTGTGTGTGTGTGTGTGTGTGTGCGTGCGTGCGTGTGCGCGTCTGCTTTCCTGACAGTGAGAGTAGGGGTCTCTGGAGGACCAATGATAAAAGTTGAGGAGGGAAACATCAAAAGTGCGGTGGGGAACGAGTGTGGTGAGATCGCACACAGCGCCGGGCCTGCTGTCTCTCTCATGACCTCCCTGTCATGTGGCTTCCATGAGAACCAAACATCCAGCCACAGTTGTTTCCATACAAAACCAAGCTGCTTTGGTGATCCCAATGCTTTTTTCTCTCTCTCTCTCTCTCTCTCTCTCTTTTACTACCACAAAGCTAATCGTTTGGCTGTTTCTGCACGGCTGCTTTTTTCATCTTATCATGTGTGAAAGTCTCAGTATCACACACAGTGGCAGATTATATCATTCTCATTTGTTGTAAAACAAAAAAAAAAGGGGAAAAGTGCAAAATTTCACAACTATCTGTGTCACTTCAGTCACTGCGAGCCAGATTCCCTGTGCTACGTAGGCAAGCCCTCACACTCACAGTCACGTTTCTCTCATACCTTTTCAGGGAAACATAGTTGAAAGATACCCAAAAAACAACATGCTTCTTCAAAACCTCAGTGTTTTGTACGTGTGCTACTGCGCCATAAATCTGCCAACCTGATCACGCTCCCATTCTAAACAGGGGGCATAACCAATTAACGAGGCCCACACAGTAATTAGCTGTCTGCGTGTTGAATAACTCCTCACTCCCAGTTCTCATTAGTGGCTTATAGCTGCAGAGGTTCATAATTATACCATGAATTGTATATGCGCTTGATTCGTAATTATACCATCTATGTAATTATAGATTCATGCTTCCTCTGAAACCTGTTTTGACACATATTTCATGAACTCTTGTGATCAGAGTTATTGGTGTGTAAATGTTATTGAGTCAGAGATTGCAGTAGATCTTTTGGCAAATATAATTGTTGTCTCCAAACATTGGGTAAAAACTGTTTTTGGTATTAAAAAGTGGAAACGCTTCAATCTCTTCTCTGTGAGGATGAGACTACCCAGCCCTGAGACAAATCAGAATGGTTCTCGCTTATCAAGGAGCTAATTTCCTTCACTGATTTTCTATTCTTAGCAAACATGTTACGTTTTTTATTCTTTTTCCAACTTGATACAAATGGAGCTATGAAGAATTTCCAACATGAAACTACATATTTTCTAATCACGTGTCTAGTGCCTTTTCACTCCACAGTCAAAGTATAGTAGGTGCCCTGGAGTTAATGTAATTGTTTGAAGTGTAAAGTGTAAAATCAGCATCAGATGGCATTCATTTATGGGCTTATCAAATCCAGATGGAGCCATATTTTACTCAGCATGATTCAAATATCCATCTCTTTGAGTCTGCTTGCAATTAAACCATTCAGTGAATGTTCAACAGCCTGAGAAAAATCTGGTCTTTTGGAATCAGTGGAACACAAAGGAGGGTGAGCTGTTAACAACAGGAAAGACCACCCCTGATTTTGACTGTAAATGATATTATACGTCCGTCAGGGCTCAACGTCCTACATCAAAGCAAAGGAGACAATACAACTGCGACTGTTTTTTTTCCCCAGTGTGAGAAAATCAGAAGTGTTTTGAGTGCTGTAGAGTTAATCTCTCCTTTGGATACACAACAGTGATGGCATTCCTCTGGAGGTACACTGTAAGAAACACAGCCAATCAGGTGAAAAATGGAGGGAGAGTCAGAGGACCAATAAAAAGTGCATTATGGTAAACTCCAGATGTTTGGTGCGATCGAGAAAAACAAGAAGAGTCCCTGTCAGAAATTGTCCTCGGGCAACATGGGGTTGTAATTTCAACCCCATTAAGATGCATTAGTGTTAATTTGTTTAAAGACAAGGAGCTGTTGTGTTGTGAGAAGAAGGCCTATTGTGTTGAGAGCGGGGTGTGGACAGTGCCAATTAGATTTATCTGCAAATGTTGGCGAATGAAAACTTCAATTCTTAATGGATGGAAAATGTTTATGTGCAATTGATTAAAAAAGAAAACTCAGAGTAAACCTACAGATACAATTAATGAAATATGTTGGGTGTTTTGTGGCTACAGAGAAGAAAGGCGAAGAAATGTGTAAACATTTTGATATAGGAGTGTAAGTAAATGACAGAATGGGGACTGCTTGTGATACAAATCATGTTTGAACCACATAATGAGATGGTATCAACACGTTTCTCTGAGATGACATGGCTAATCCTAAAGACAGCAAATCTGTTGTGTATCTTTCTCATGAAGTTCAAAAGGTAAAGCCAAGGGTTTGAAATCAGCCTTAGAGTCTCTCTTTTAGTTCCTTTCACTTTCAAATATTTACTGTTCCAAAAGTGGACATAATATAAGATTAAACAGAAGAGCAGAAATGTGTGAAAATAGGGTAGAGAACTTGCAGTGCAGTTTATGGGCGTTTCTTTAATTTCATCGAAGGGAAAAAGGTAAAAAAAAAAAAAAAGATGAAAAAGGGGTCATCTGAGACACAGAAAGTTTCTCACAGGGCCCGAGGTGGACCACTGAGCACTGGATAAGCTACACAGGGGTCAAAAGGGCAACATCTAAATGAAAAAAAATAAAATACGCACTGGCCTCTCTCATTAGAGTGCAGTGCACCGTGGGGACTTCCTGGGTTAATAACTGGGATGGGGTTTGCATTACTTTGTGTCTCAGCAGCAGGAGAGGAACACAACCCTTTAATACAGCAGCTTCAATTACACCACATCAGGAAAACGATGTCCCCTTAGATCCCATTAACAAAAATAATACTCAGAAACCATGTTTGTGTGTGTGTGCGTGTGTGTGCGTGTGTGTGCGTGTGTGTGCGTGTGTGTGCGTGTGTGTGTGTTTGTGCATGTAGGAAAAACATTAGTGAATTAAAGTTGGTTTTTTAACCATTAACAATTTGGCTCCTTTGCTCATAGTGCAGCTCCAGAATTCAGAAATTTGTCAGAACTGTCCTTTAGCCAGCACTGGAAAGACTGATGTGTTTAAAAGCTCTAACAGTGCACCAACATCTGTTAAATTGCTGCCATTGATAATCATCACAACTACCGGCAAATTGCTGCATCTTATCATGGGCAATTAACAAAATACGGAACTTCTAAAACAGCCTCCGGCTGTCTTTTCTCTTCCTGAAATTCTCTCTCTCTCTCTGTCTCTCTCTCTCTCCCTCTCTCTC
Source organism: Seriola aureovittata (assembly GCF_021018895.1). NCBI lineage: Eukaryota > Metazoa > Chordata > Actinopteri > Carangiformes > Carangidae > Seriola > Seriola aureovittata. Next base: position 15,445,223 of record NC_079377.1, read on the forward strand.
TCTCTCTCTCAGCTGCTCAGACATATGTGGCCTCATGTCAGGGGATGCCTCTTGTAGTGAATGCCCATTGAAGGAAACTATTTTGCCAAATGCCAAAGCCATTGAGTTGCTTCATATCCTGTCAGATAAGCGGCCACAAAGAGCTCTCTTTTTTTTCCCTCCTGCTCCCAAAACGTTCTTAACATCTCAACATCCTCCTCTCTTCCTCCCCGCTCCCCTCCTACTCCTCTTGTTAGTTGATAAAGAGCGTTGTAATGTCAGGAAGGACACACATTCCTCACGATGTACTCACAGATCTCTGAGGAACAGGGGTTAGTTTCCTCAAAATGTGTGTGACAGATCAGAGGGAAGGAGAAGAGGAAGAAGGGAAGACGAAGAGAGACAGAGATGAGAGGAACAGCGAAGAGAGGGACTGAACATGTGGTGAAATGACGGGAGGGAAACTTGAAGCACAAGGCAAACATGAGAAATGTCATAACTGAACTGGATTTATGACAAAAATAATAACTCGAAACTTAATAGCACCTGTCATAACTGCAGCTTGAAGTGCTTCAAATTATAAAGAAAACAAATTCACCTTAGCTCTATCATACATGAGCCACTAATTAGCTTTTTACAAATGAATCAGCTCTTCTCCTCTGTGGAAAAACTGCAGCTCTGAGGGCCCAAACTCTTGGCACCCAGCTGAATGTCTCACAGCTCCTGCACAACATCCAAAGTGCACCAAGTTGAAAAATGTCAGTTTATGTGATTGCACCACGGGAGTCAACAGTAGCAAGTTTGATTGTAAATTACATGCACAGCACAACAAAAAAGCCTCTGTGTCTCCAGTGAGCCAACGTTTCAAAACCTCCCTTGTGGCAATATTTGGACGTCTTGCAAGTAGAACGCTCAATAAAAAGCAGAGTTGGTACTCAGCCCCAAACCATTAGTAGTGAGCTGAGGCACTCGACGTGGTACACAGGCGTTAATTGCCTTGTTGCCTGTAACTTTTTTTTTTCAATCCTTTTTTCACGCTGTTGTTTTTGTAAACAAGGTTGTTTGGACAGGACTGTAAACACCTGTGTGCTGGGAAATATCGTGTGTGATCAGGACACTTGCTGAAGTCTATCTCAAGCTTCAGGTTTGCTTGTTTACAGACTGTTGATCTGTGTTATCTCACAGAAGCTTGTGGTTTTTTTGTCCATTCAAAGATCTTTTATCAGTTTATTCTCTTTAATCTTTAAACCACGCTTTGGTTTTTTACTCATCTTACATTCCAAAGCCGGAACTGATCTGGAAACTGTCTCCAGATGCTCCAGTTGTTGTCACTGACTCTGTTTGTCAAGCAAGAAAACAAGGAAACTGCCCAATAACAATGCCAAATGGCAACATTATGTCATAGTGCGGCATTAGCGTCACCATTGCTGAGGTCCTTAAAATAACAAGTTAAATAGATTTCACTCCATGTGGATTAAAAATGAGCTTTTAAAAAAAATGTCTTTCCATTCCTGCACAAGTAAACCTCAGCTCTTGCTCATTAGATTTACAATCCGTAACCTTTTACAGTCCATAACTGCCTCCAGTTTATTTTCATTTTATTTGCACATTTTCAATTTGTCAACATGTACTATTTCAATTTAGTCGCCCCGCTGACTCTGCAGAAAAGGCTGCTATATGTAGGACTAGCAAAAACAGTGTTACATATGAAGCCTTCCCAGTTTGGCTCCTATCAAAATGGCTGAGATTCTTGTGGCTTTGTGATTAAGCTGCTGCAAACCACACAGCCCAGGGAGAGTAAACCCAACATTTAAACCAAAACCCAGATACAGGCAGCCTGGGCAACAACAGTGGCATATTAGTAATTACCCCAAGACAAAATGTCCGTCATTTGTGTGTAACCCACATTCAGGCAGTTCGGCTTCTCAGCACATGGGATTAAGTCTGGGAGGCTTGAGGGGGTTTGAGGTAGTATTATGCAGCCATTTGACAGCCCTGAATTGTCTGGAGGAATTAAGATGACTTGTCGTAAAACTGGCGCGGGCGATTAATGTTCAGATTTTCAGCTTCACTGTAGTGTTGTCACAACTTTTTTCACAGTTTCACTCAGAGTTGTTCATTTTTTTTCTTTCTCATTTTCCATTGCTCTCGCTCTCTTATTAATAATCAAATACAGATCACCTGGTAGTTGGACTTCAAAGCCAGCAGCAATTGGATATCAACAGCACCATCACTTACCAAGTCCCTGTGAATCCCTTTCTGACCAATGGGACCTTGTCTGGAGGGGAAAACAACCCATCTGTCCGGCAAATGCTTCCATATGGACACAAAGAGTGGGGCACATTCTTGTGGAAATGAAAGCAGGTCCTTTAATCTAAGAGACATAATCAATAAATGATAAGGCCTGTAGCCGCAGGGCAAAGCGGTAGTTTGAAGATAACTTAAGACAAGATTAGTGATGGGACAAAATGAGGTGGTGGGGGGTGAGGTTGAATTAAAACATTATGCATGGAGGACTGGAGTTAGTTCCTTGGTAATCATGGGTTCCTATCAGCTCTTTAGATCACTTCCTGCAAGCTTAGCTCAGTCGTATTCAAGTGATCATTGTTTTATCTGGAAGGAATGCTAATTAGGGTTGTAGAGAAGCCAACTCTTGCCGACATCACCAAAATACACTATGTGGTCAGTTTAAATGAGACAATAGATGCCTTCACAACAACTATTATGCAAAGGAGACACTGGAGTACCAATTTGGAATGCAATCCCCATCTAGCAAATATTTACCAGCAGCCAAAGACAGGGAAAAGAGCCTGAAAGACAGCTAGCATGGTTAATGACTGAGTATAGAGAAGGGCTGAAATGTACATTTCAGTAACAGGGGGTTAGACTGAGGCTTCTGAGTGCGATTCAAGCCCCTTGGGAATGTGCTGCGTTGGACATTTGATGCGCAAGATAACCAAAGAAGTGGGCATTTTCAATCAACGTGTCAACCCAAATTTCAGTAGAGATACAAAAATAAGACCAAGGATGGAGAGAGGTTTTAGGCTTGGCTTTGATTTCATGGTAGTATAGGCTTAAAGACCAGAATTATATTTGAGTGCCAGGAGAATTTGTTCATCTCTGGAGCTGTTTCTAATGATATGGAATGACCCAGACGGGTGCTACTGGTCTTAAAGTCCCTAAAAATAGAGATGCTTATTTGCAATCCCACATTTGGGCCATGCACACAGAGAATGGCAAACTGTGACACCAGGCAAGGAGTCTAATTTTCCCTCTTTTATGGTTATTGCTGAGAATTTGCTCTAACAAGCCTGGCAGCCTCTGAAATAATAAATATGGAAATATATCCTTTGACTCCTGTATTCTTTTGGTGAAGAACAGCATTGACACTGAATATTGAGAGCTTATGGCATTCAAATTATGATTAGATATAGAGTACCACAACTGTAAAGAAACTTTTGAATTGTTCCTTTTTTTTCCTTTCCTACAATTTAAAAAAATACCCACTTATTCTTCTGTGTGAAGCCTATGGCTTCAGGGTGATGTTTAATGCAACAGTGGAATCTCTTCAACAGATGCATGTGTAGTTTGCAGTTTGTACCAGCAGGGGTATTTGTGAATGGATCCTTTCAATGTCACAGTTTATCAAATTAGGGAAAAAGATGTCATGCACGATAAACTTAGTTCTTTGTTTCTGGCTGTGGCTGACATTGGGTGCTGGAGTGTGTTTGTGTGATTTATACCTTTCTCTTAATGTCAGCTGTGAGAGTGACAGTAATATGATGTTTCCCACCCACAAAGTAGGAACACACACACAGTCAGCAACCTCAACATGGCTGTTTGCTGCAGCTATAGGGTGTTCCCAATCATTTCCTTTCCCACAACATAGACAATGAGCATACTACGCCACTAAGGTTTGGTCCTGTGAGTGGAAGAACCAGGCAGTACATAACGAAATAAATAAGGTTTGAGTCAGGCTGTAATTTGCGGAAATCTTGCTGTTTGGAATTAATCTATAGACTTTTTATCTTGTCCGCTTGGGACAGGCTTAATAGTAAAAATTAACAGTGAGGAGGTGAAGAGCTGTGCACACATCTGTAGAGAGAAGTGAACTTGACCACTTTGCTCATTTGCATTCACTGGGTGTTTCCTTTTGTCAGCTCATTTAGGGCTCCTCAGATGTTGGTGTGAACAAATCAACATTTAGATAGTGTACTAATGTGCCACTGAGAAGACCCTCTGAAGATAACTACCTTTGATATGACCCCCTGCGACTCACACTGTCCCCAGCTTAGCCCCACCAGCAGGGGCAAGACAATCCAATCCATTTGCCCCCAAGGGAGATCAAAGCCCCAGCCTCCTCCTTTTCATTCTATTACCACGGACTCCACCTTTGCAAAGTCACAAATGAGATTTTGCATCAGCCATTTTCTTTGGTGGGGTTAAAGACAGTGTTTTTGAAAGGAGGAAAAACAAGCAGGGACATTAAAGAGTTTGATGATGAAGGAGAAGAAATGGACTGCAGGGGAGAGGGGGGGGGCATGAAAGGAGGTTGCAAGTGCCAAAAAAAAAGCTCTGAATAAGGCCTGATGACTGTTAATGGGACAATGGTTTAAGCGCTGGGACCATTACTGTGTCATTGTCTGATAGGATGTTTCCCTGTTGAGTAAAGGTATGCCATTACGCGACATTCGGCACTTTTGATGCTTGTGCTTAAGCAGAGATATTTGTCCATGTCTCAGGCAGACAGACTCATCTCCTGTTGTGGATGTTTTATGAAATGAACTGAGGGCTCAGAGACACCTATTTCCTGCTCCTCATAAAAAGTAGTCTGTCTGCTGTGAGCATACTGGATTAGGCATGGTCACCACCAATGCCTACTCATGCCGTGCACTCATACTGGGGTTTGCCAATCATTGGTTAAACTGTCTCTCCTCAGTACTATAAGTTATTTTTCAAAGTATAAGGTTTCTGCGGTCACCTCTATTCAATCAGCTGTGCTAATTGACTGTGACTCCATAAGCCTGCCATCTTTCAATGTTATATAACTGGATATAACTTTATTTTTTACTGAATAGCGACTCAGTCCATGTTAGTTTTCCACCAACTCTCTCACTCTGCAATATATTTTTTTGACTTGTTCGAAACTTCGTGAATAATGAGTAAATTATATGTGTGAAGCAGCTTTGCGCAATGTGGTTGTGGCTGAGGCAGACTTTACATAGCAGCCAGGAGCTCAGCCAGCTCTGGCCTTGGCCCTTGTCCTAGCCCAAGACCCAGGCCGCCAGCAGCGAGCTTCTGGACCAACCATAATGAAGAGTAGGCATTTTTATCCCCAGCTGTAACTCTGCCCCCCCTCCTGGTGCATCTGTTCGCTCCCTGCTTGTCTGGCTGAGTGGGCAGACATCGCATATTGGGATATTATTTGTATAAACAATGGGCAGATTGTTTGTTTGCACTGAATTGGTCACAGCTGTGTAAGCACTGGGATATGTTACACATGGTGGGACTGGAGAGAGTGAGAGAATCCACCTGAAGGATACAGGTGGTGGGGGATGAAGTGAAGTGCCTACATGGTCCTTGTGCCCCGCCACCACTGGCTTTGCACATAGAAGCAAGCAGCAAAGGGAAAATAAACATGAGTGCATGAGTTCAGAAGGCAGCAGAGCATAACAAAACACAGGGTATTGTGGTCAGGTATCTCTTTCATTCAGTGTTACTGTAACAGGCAGCTTGCTCAACATAATACAACCACTTATTTCTGTTTTAGCCCAACAAACTTACAAACCTTGGGCCTTAACAGCTGAAGTCAGAGCAGCGGCGTTTCCTTCATGTGGTAAATGGGGACTCAAACATGGTATGACATCATCAGAGAGAGACCTGAAACCACAGAGGAGGTGTCAGCTGCAGATGGAAGGAACATGAGGATGGATCAAACCAGTCATCCATGAGCCTCCCCTGGCGAGTGAACCCAGTGTCACAGCACTGTCCCTGGGATAACAGCGAGAGACAGGCTGGGCCTCAAGGTCCCCACTGGGAGAGACCCACACACGGATTAAGTGGAAATGTTTCACAAGGATGATGCTGATATTTAAAAAGAACAGTTCAACATTTTGGGAAGAACACTCTCACTCCCTGAAAGAAGCGTATTTCCCAAATTATGCTTCTTTCGGGGGAGTCATATGCAAGAAGAAATAGTCTGGCACAGTCTGTCTCAAGTCTGTCTCTAGTCTGCCTGAAATTAAAAGCCCTCTAGCATTTCAGTGGGCAGAAACCCTTTATTTCTTAATATTTCTTCTGCTGACGTTTCTGTTGTTTATATGCTCTTCAGATCTGCTAGTTTCTTTAGCAGTTAGTGATCACTCTCCTGCTCTCTCTGCTCGGTGTGTCAGATGTTTAGTTATTCCTCTGCCTCCTTTAGTAATGATTATACGTGTAATGTAAGTAGTGTATTTGCCATAATGGAGGCGAGGCTCAGTGTATTGGAAGTGCTCCTCCACTTCCCTGCAGTTCCCGAGCAGCCAGGAAACCAGAGCAGCTTGGTAGACTGCCCATAACAAGAGGCATAGCCCTAAGCCCCTGGTTGGCATCCGTACATGGTCCAGCCATGTCCCAGTGTTATACCCAGTCTTGTTCGAAAAAAGTCTCTAAATCTAGCGACAATATGCTAAGTTGGCAACACTGCAGGCTGTAAACACCCCCTAATAGAACCTGTTTGCACTAGAAACTTCAACTTAGTGATTAGGCACTCGGCTGACCAATGGTGGAAATATGATCACTCAGTCAGTCAGTCAGAGACATTCTAGATTATAGGGCTGGCCCCGCTGTTGTGGTATAGCCAAAAATATGCCAACAACACTTCTAAAGATGAATCAACACATTGTTTCTTGTTTGTTCAACGATTTGTGGTTTTAGACCTTGATGAACACCTGCCAGGTGAGGTCACTGGGTGTAGCATCTCGTCTTGTCTTCTTGTTGTTGCCATTGTGCTTTGTACAAAGACCAAAACAAAACCTGTGCTAACTAGCCGTATATGGGAAAACTACACCGTAGCTGGAGACACTGCACAGAAGTGCTCAACAAATGGATAAATTATTCTTTGTCATGAAATGCCTCCAACACACAATCAAATGTTCCAGTGTGTGTGTCAGGTGCCAGAGCCACGCTTGCTGTTCCTCCTTGCATCCAGCCTTTATGCTAAGCTAAAGACATCCTGACTCCAGCTTAGCAACACTCAGACATTAGTGATGTTGATCTTCTTATCTCACCCCTGGAATGAAAGCTTATGCCTTTAAATTGGGCTCAAATCTGTGCAAATACAGAGGCAAAGAGAGGGGAAATACAATATACACATACACAGGAGGTGAGTGAAAACAATTGTCACCGGTGAATTACCTGGAACGTAACTTGAGACCCAATTAAAGTGCAATACGTCATCACCTCACTCTGTGAAAACCCTTGTTTCCCCTGTTGTGTTTACATCACCGAGAAGTTAGATCAGTGGAGTAAACCTGTTCTCCACCTGCATTCACACACTCAACGCATTGTGTTCTATGAGTTGTCCTTTGTTTAATTATTATTTCCCAAGGACAGATAGATTTCCCCTTATTGCTCAATCAGGCAGATTGTCATCCCACAAAGATGAATAGTGAGCATTGTGCTTCTTTTCTATGAAGTGATTGTTGCCAGCACCCAGAAGTCTGACACCTCCCTGTGAAATTTTGTTTACATAAGAGCTTGGTTTTGATCCGAATGCTCATTCAAGAAGTATGCCATCTCTTTCATCTGACAAAATAACATGCATTGCCTCTGTGTACACTGCCTCATTTCTTTACCCTTTCATCTCTGATGGTTCACTCATGGGTTTGTTAACTCAGGGATGTCTGTCAAGGGTGTTTGGCAGCGTTGTTAGAATAACAATAGCAGATATGCCAGGTACTCAAGCAGAGAAAAGCTTTATTGTAACTCTTAGATTGTGAGGGGAGATAGCAGATTTTAGAACAGCAGTATAAACAAATACGTTGTGGGTTTTATTGCTCGTTAAGTGTTATCAAAATACACTTGATAAATGTCAGATCACAGTCTGATTCATTTGAAGTTTGGATTATGCAAACAAAATAAACATAAAATGCATAGAATGGAAACAGACTTTACAAGCGTAATTCAGCATTGTCATGAATCATAGCATGCATACTTGATGCTGATATAAATGTTTGTTGTAGTTAAAATTTTCCAGTTTTTGAAAGTCTACAGTAGCATGAAAATGCACGTTGAGTGGAAATGCTGATTCATTCTTGTGGTATGACAACACAAAATGTTGCTGGTTAGGATGCCATTGTGTGGGCGAGTGTGGTGTCACTCCAAACCTCTCACACCCCAAGCTTCACCCATATAAGGGTGTGTGGGTGTGAGTGTGGACATGTGTGGACATGTGTAAATGTGTTTGTATATGTGTAATGGCTGTTCGGTGGCATGCGGGGGCATGTGTGTGTGTGTGTTTGTGTGTGTGTGTGTGTGTGTGTGTGTGTGGTGTGTGTGTGTGTGTGTGTGTGTGTGTGTGTGTTGTCGTGGATGCTGTTGTTGTTGCTATTGTTTCTCTGGATTCCACTAAATGTACTGTAGCTATGTTTGTGTATCACACACACACACACACTCACCCTGGCCTTCCTTGAGTTTGGGCACATGCCTGTGGCCAGTGTTAGTCTGTGGTTGGCGTAATGATGACAGGCTCACACATACGCACACACACAAAGATTCCAGGACCCCCACAAACATGACTTGGCTGAGCCTGCATGGTATACTGTACTGCTGACAATTCTCCCATTACTCTTGATTACTCTGAAGAATGGACACTAAATTGTTTAAATGGAGTGTGTCTCTCTGTATGTCTGCCTGCCTCCTTGTCAATGCATCTATTCTCAACAGTGGCGCAACAACTATTCAAAAGTAACAATACCACAATGTAAAAACACTATTACAAGCTAAAGTCCTGCATTCAAAATCCAAGTAACCTCAGTGATTGTTTAAAGTATAATCAGCAAAACTGTAAAGTATTATAATGCTATTATAAGTATTGTTCCCATTTTGCAAGCAGAATGGCTCCTGGCAGTGTTACATGTTCATATATTATATGATTATGTTATTATTCCTGATGCAAATGTAAACAGAAAATTTTAACTATTGTTTGTACTTTTTTGGTAGTCTTATGTGCTGTTAAACATTGAATTGTATTTTATAGGGTCATTACGGCTGATCCTCAATGACACTCAAAACCTAACCTTGTCTTCCACAGACAAGCTTCAATTTAATGTCTATGGATGTAAAAACGGATAAAGAGGTTATCTGGCCAGGTCAGATATCAAGAGAGTCTCATGCTCCTTTTGATCTGACACGAGAATCGAGCAGAAAGTACAGTAATTTCTTTGCCATCTTCTAATCTAAACAGGTCTAATTACAGACACCAAGGTGTATTTGGGTGGATTCATAACCTACACATTACAGCACATCCATTGCACAACAGCCGGGAAATGGGATGTGCTGCGCAACAGGAAAGACTGAGAACCAAGATCCCTTTTTTTTCTCGAGTTGCATCACAGAAACCCAAAAGTCCTGCGGTGCACCTCATTTCATGAATTCTAGTGTAGATTGAGTAAGATGAAGTAATTAGAGGCTTTAGCTTGGATAGCTAGCTATCTGCTCTGCTGCACATGAAGGCCGGGAAGTTATAATTAGAAAGTAGCCAGCAACACCAAAGGGTTAGGTGGCAAACACTCACCAGGACATACATACTTATTACCCCTCTTGCAGTTATCATTTGATATAGCAGCATCCTGTCCTGTTTTTAATGTTCAACTGACATCGCCCTGATGGACCATCCTCTGCCTCCGTAGCAGGATGTGGCCTGTTGAGGCTCCAGTAATGACTCATTAAAGTAGTATGTTTGTTGTAAGTATGTTTTCTGTGAGTGTGTGTCTGCACATATCTCAGCAATTGTGTATAATGGGTTTGAGAAGCATATCTGGGCCAAACATTTAAACCATCTACTCAGCCTCAACCACTGATTGGGCTCTGAGTTAAACACCACTGAGTGATTGTTCAAATAACTCTTGCTTTCCAGAGGGGGATGGTTGTTTTTTTGCCAGAAAACTTTTCCCACCCGTACCGTACCAACCTTTAAGTGAATATTTGGACTAAATTGTTCGGACTCTAACTACTGCAGGAGAAATTACATTCAACACATCCTCACTGAAACAGTTTCCCCCGTTTTTTTTCTTTTGTAACACAGTGGAGCAGGGGAAAAAATACTGTCAAAAATGAGTGGCAGAAAGAAGGAGTAAGGTTATCACATGATGTTTAATAAAAACAAATATATTCAAATTTTCTATATATAACATTTTCTTATAAAACAATATATATAACACATTTACAATGCATGCAGCACCATGTCTTTATAATACTGGTGTTGACAGAATTCAATAGCTCAATTAAGTGCCACCTCCAGGATAATATTTACAATACAGTAATTTACTGCAATAACTGAGGCTCGAAGTTCCATAAAAAGAGAAACAAAACAGCTCTGCCATTACCGACGAAAATGAATCAATGTTCCAAAGACTTCTGAGATGTCACTTCCTAACTTCCGACTCCTCATCTGTTGATGGGGAATTGGATCAGTCCGCCTTGCACTGTTGCATCCCTCTGGGTGTATCACTTTTCCAGGGATCATGTCTATCCTTCCGGGTGCTGTGTTTGAGTCAGCAACTTTGGCAGGAAAGAATGTCTTAGGTGTTGGGTGTCTATGTCTGTATGTCAGCATCTCTGGTGTATGCAAGGTTGAGAAGTGTTGGTCAGTGTCTCACTGATATGTGGGTTTGCTGGTTGTGTGTCAGTGTCTGTGTGAGAGTGTATTTCTGTCTGTGTGTCCGCGCGTTTATGTCAGCGTCTCTGACAGGTGTGTAGGTTCCGGGCTGCAGTCCTGCTGACACTTTGGTCTCGCTCTCCTTTCTCTGGTCGGCAAGCCAGACCGTCACCACAGTCGCAGCGCTGGAACAGCTCCAAGCCGTGGGTGCCTTTCCTGCGGTGGCGTGTACACACCTGGCCCTCCGTCAGCACAGGCTTGCAGATGCGAGACCAGAAGTGTCTGGCGCAGCACAGACCCTCTGAGCAGTCTGCAGATCTCAGGCAAGTATCCCCCTCCTGGCCTGGAGACAGAAGGAAGAGAGCGATGAAAACATGTTGCATGAAACAGACCTCTATGAAAGTCTCTTGGGTTGTTACTTGAACCAAGAAAAGCCTGCTGATTCTTTGCAGGACACTCACCTTTCACAGCATGTGGCCTCTTGGGCTGATGCTCCATGGTGTTGTTGTGTTTGGGCAAGCCGGTGATGATGGATGCATCGGTACCATCTATATCATTTGCTTGGCAAACACCTAGGTCAAAGGGCAAAAGAAAAACTGCATTTAGGGTATGTATTTACCACAGTAGATGTCAAGTTATCCGGCACATGGGCATATTAGAATGAATGGATATCAGTAAATATGCATGCAAGATACTGACTACAAGCAAACTTTCCCGAGCTATGAGAATACCAACAGGAACTTCTCACTGTTAGTGTTTATTTTGGATGGGATGCCTCTGCTTACCGTTGCTGCAGCGGTTTCCTGCACAACACATAGAGTCCCGTGCGCAACGCTTCCGGCTCTTACGGCAGGGCAGGCAGGCGCCTCGGACGTCGTTGCAGAATTCATCACCTCCGCAGTCTTCATCATCCGTGCAAACACCCGACTGCTATAGTATGACAAGAACAAAGGCAGCGTGTCATAGAAATGTTGATATATTACCTATAAAACTTACTTAAAACCTAGCTTTTTTTTCGGGGCGCACAGGCTTGACTTTTACGCACGGGAAAGTTAATTACCTGCAAGGTGTCTACGGGTAATTTGTGCCCCACGCTACCGGAGGGTGAGGTGCGCGGACTCGGACTGACAGTGTTTGTGCCTTTGCCACCCGAAGCTCCGGGCAAGTTTTTGATGGCGTTGGAGTTCATCAGGACTGTCCCCGCGTAAACGTCCCCAAGGTATCCAAACAGCGTGAGATACACAGCCAAGAAGCGATGCGCTGGTAACTTCATGATTCTCCCTGTAAACACTGTTGCGCTGCAAACACACGGACAGAAAATCCCTTCTGTTTTGCTGAAAAAAAACGACCGAGTGACAAAGTCCAAAGTGGCCTTGAATCCTGAATCCCAAAGTTTCCACAGCGTTTCGACACGATGCTTGGAAAGTCTCCTGCCTCTCAGCCCTGGGATGATCTCTTTATACATGTGGACCTGTTTGTCTTCCCGCCCCTCGCTGTGCACAACAAAGGCGGAGGGTGGAATTTCAAAGAGAGCCCCACTGTACGGAAATGGCCTTCTATTCTCCCTGCACAGGACTGCGTTTCACAATGTTTGTGTAATGATAATGACCTGCAAAGTCTGTCTGAATGCCCATCACCTAGTGACGCAAACTGGAAATAAAGTATATCCACAGTAAGATTTAGCCACTCAATCTGCTTGGTAGGGTATAAAATAACATTTTTGATACAAAAATTTAAAAAAGTGAATAAATTAACTATGCACCCAATTTTTTTTCTCAAAACAAATGTAGTTTTGTCAAGGTCTACCAGTTGTGTGACTTTGTCTCAACACCTTGTGAAAAAAACAAATGTGATAGTTTACTCCTTGACAGAGCTAGCAGTATTATGATATGATTTTAATTATCTTGTTTTCAAACAAAAAACATGATTATGAGACCAAACTTGTTAAAAAGTCATTTTCTTGTTTTATAGACCACTTAGTCGACTATTCTATTATTCTTTGTTTTTCCAAAAAAAATATTGATGCCAACAGTTCACCGTTTATTAATAGTCTATATTTCATTTTAATGACTTTCAAACTATTATACGTGTAATTATAAGAACAATTGTATATGCTACAAAATATTTATTTGTGAAGTGAGTTTGCTTTATAGCTGTAGTAAAAGCTCACCAGTATGCCTCACAATGTGGGATTTAGTGCGTTTCTTTCTTCATAAACTCCGTTACCCCTCTCTATAAAAGCGGTTTGGTTATTCCAGTTTCTTTGACATTCAAGTAGCCTAACTGCCCTTTGGCTGTGTGATGACAGTGATTGAAGTTACTTGTGTCGATTAACCACTTCATTTGATCCTTCTGATTGCAAAGGGGGCAATTATCCTCCAAAGTGTGCTTGATTACACCAGTGGCGGACATCAATGTGTAGGATATGCAGACCATTAAGGGGTGTGAAAAGTTTACCGAATTAATGGACTTCCGTGGCGAGACCTTTCAGGGTTGACTGGCACTTTGAGATTAAAGTCAACTGTGAACCGTCCTGCTCCCTGACCCTATGGGATCGTCCACTGCAAGAAATGGCCCCATTAAGGAGAGATTTATCTTGAAGTGTTCAAATTTAAACCTGAAAAGTGGGATTGTGACCTAAATCTGCCAACCAAGCCAGATCATGTCACCTCTTCCTCCACAGACTTATTTCAACGTTTTTTTCCCCTGTGATCTAATCTATCTCTTAGCAAGACGTTCCCTTAGAATCATTAAAATAAGTGAAACAGTATTTTGCGGGAAAGATCACTCTTTTTTTTCGGGTCAGGACACTGAGGCTTAATTACTTTACTTGTCCAATTTTGCAGCATTTGACAAAGTCCAGTCAGTGTGCTGAGTAAAAGCTCACAGGTGCTGATGTGCACGATGGAAACGAGCCCTTTAGTTTCGCTGTTAAAATATCCTGGCACTTGGACGTCATCTGCTGGTCATCTATAGCCCATGTTTGAGTGTGAGGATGGATGTGTGCTTATGAGAGAGAGATGCGCCGTAGACACCTGACAAACACACTGTAGCACTTTGCGTGTTTGAATTGCTGTATATCTTTTGAAGTAGCGCTTTTATCTCCACTTTACTAAATGTCAGTGCTGGCAAGGTGAGCTCCTTTGATGCACTTTGATCCCCTTTGATCTCCCAGAAGTGTCACCCTGTTGTTATGGCTGAAGCCATTTCCCTGTCCCCCAAACAGATTTGTTGTGTGAATAACACTGAGACCAGAGAAGCTGAATCATCTGCACTTACGACTAAGTGGAGGACATTAACTGTGGGACTGATTATTAGATCTCAGGCGACCTGAGCCAGTTCACATCAGGCTGAGACAGTTTTGTTGAGCGAGATCTGTTTTACCTGGAGCTCCCTCGTGTGGCAGTTGCAGCAAACTGTACAAAATCTCCATTACACAAGCTTTCAATCAATCATGCTGAGTTGTTTAAAATAACTAAGACAAACACCACTCAAAAGTATTGTTTTTACTCTATAATTTTAAAAATCTTACACGTGGCACTCTGCAAAACTAATGTACAGCAGAATAAACAACATAACACAAGGCAGATATCAGGTAACATTGCAGAAGGCGGTCAATAAGAGACTCAAAACCAGTGGTTTGTAAAGTCATGATGTACATAAGGCTTTGTGATAAACATAACCTGTCCTTAATACAGTAAAATACTTATGGTATGCCTACAGAGCTAAGATTTCTTCTCATTTGTAGCTCTCCATCAACATCATTGATTTATACCATTTAAATGTAAAGATGTCTGTTTGGCTTTCTGGGATGAAATATGAGTTGTGCTGTTCGGCTTTATTTAACCCAAACCATAAAATGAAAATCTGGATGATGATGCATTATGATCGAGGTTATCATACAGTAAAGATTGTCAACAGTGGCAAACAAGAGTATTGTTTTCAAATTAATGAAAAACTGCAAATCATTCTTGCCATCTCTAAATACTCAGATCACATGGACTTTTGTCGGCTGAAACAGAAGGTCCCTCTGAGCTTTCATTTACTGTTCACTTCATATCAGACCAGCTGTGGTTGATTTCATAAGATCACGTTAGATATGTAGAGAAAAGCATGTCATTGCAGCCATGATAGGTATGATAGATTTTTATAATCTTACTGTTAATAAATGTTTCTGTGAGAGAAATCAAAGGGGTGAAGCAGGACATTTATTTCATACACACTTTTGTCCGCCATCAAAAGACTAGAAATTCTCTTTCCAAGGTGATTAATGTATTTATTAGATATAACAAAGGATGAGAAGCAGCCATCTAAGAGGACACATACGTTTTTGAGGTGTATATGTGTTCATGCAGCATCGAAAAGGTCTTGCGATGTTAATTTTGTATGCCATTGATTTAAGGCACTTATATTTCTTCTGATTTTATGTTGTTATGCTTTTTAGGTGATCAGCTGGGTGAGAGATCATGGAGTTAGTGGTCAAAGCTGTGAGCTTCACAAAATATAATCTGCCTTTTTTTTTTTTTAATTTTGCCGTCTGTCTGAAGGAGACACTTTTAAATTTCTATAAGACGATGTTTACGTGTTGGAAGTCTTAAGATAATGTGGACGTGGTAAATTTTGCCTCCAAAGATGAGGATGGTTAATTTATATGAATGAACTTAACATGGTTAAACCTATTAAAACACCTTGAAAATACCACTTAGCACAATGTAACATGGTGTCAAGTGATATCAAACAAAACTTCACTCAAGTTTACAAATTGACACAAGTCTCCAATTTTTGAAAAAGAAGTCAAGTACGTTACAAGAAACCAAGCACAAAAAAAATTACTATACAAAAACAATAACCAGTACTGTCATCTCACCATCGCTTATCATAATTTATCAGCAATTTAACAGCACCAAAGACATTAAAACCATGTTCACAGTTATATCAGAACTATACAGGAGCAAACAGAGGATGTCCCGTTTGGTTGAATGGGGAAGAGGCATTTGGGTGATTTAAAAAACAAATTTAAGAAGTATGTAGGTAGAGAAGCGTTCATATGCGTGTTTAAAAGCGTATTAAAGAACAAACAAAGAGTGTGACTTCATCTACTGAAGCTTAAAATTACCTAGAACTGCTGATTTTCTCAGTTAATGGTCTTAAGTGCATAATGACAGATTGCTTCATGGAAACTCTAGCTGACATTTCATGTGTGTCGGTGTGTGTGATTCATTAAAATTTAAGTAGGGCACTTGAAGAGTCACGTCTCTTTTGACTCGATGCACAGTGTTTGTGCTTTTCAAGGTAGGTTTATTTTATGTAAAGTGTACTAAGTATTTGATTTCAGCCCGGTTGTGTTCATTTGTGAGAATGTAACTTGTAAATTCAAATACTATGTACCGTACAAACTGTATGCCGTATGGATGTTAAACGAGAAGAAAACCAGTGACATTCAGGTTAGTCTTGAGCACTTGATGCCAGGTTTACTTGCAGACTGTAGTGTTTAGATCTCTGAAAAGGATCCAAACTCGCAGCAAGCAGCTGCATGTCAAAAACCAGGGAACAACTGCAGTATCATGTTGTAACCTCCCGAAGTCCACCAAGTATTTCACCAAATATTGCGGAGAAACAAACGGAGAAAAAAAAAATCATCAGCTTCTTCTCTTTTTGAGCAGTCAATCATCACACTTTTCGTACTTTTATTTATCCTATAACCAAAACTTGACTATCGATCATTCATTCACCCACGAAACATCTTTCTCTGTTAACCTGGGAAAAACCTGGCTCCATTATCAGCCTCTGTTGGATTGTGTTTATGTGTATGTGTGTGTGTGTGTGTATCCCTGCACTTTCTTTGCCTGCGCCTTTAGAGCTGAGTGTAAGACAACACTGAAGAAGTGCTACAGCAGTCCCATTATAAATGCTTGATCCAGAGCCACAGTGAAATAAAGGCATATCGGTGACCCAGAGGGTTTGCCATCCATGTGTTTATCTTCTTCTCCATATCTTCTCTTTCATTTTTAATGCAGTTTTTTTTTTTTTTTTTTTTTACAACACAGCCATGTCGTCAAGATGGCCTCCAAGCCAACAAAAGATGAGTTCCTTTTGGTTTTAAGGGGAGAGGAGGACTTCAAAAATCAACATCCCAGCCGGAGTTGTCATCAGGAGGTGGGTCCTCGTTGTCTTCTGGGAAGCTGTCGAAGTTACTCGTGTCGACTGCTGATGTGACCTGGTAGAAAGACAGAAAAATAATTCACATAAAGACTAAACAATTAGACAACAAGTGAGTTTTGAGTAAGAGATTCACTGCAACAGAGCAATTAGAAAGAAAATGAATAACGTGTGAGGCTATCAGCAGTGCGCACTTACATTAGGGATAATAGGAGGCGTCAGTGTCCCCTTCTTCAAGCCCTCCCAGTTAAAGCCCTCAAACCATCTAAAGGGAAAAGCAGCATTAATACTTCGGTTGATAATTATGTTTTACTGCACAATTATATTATAAAAAGAAATGAATTAATGAGAAGATCATATTCATTTAAAAGCATTCTTACTTGTGCTTTTGGATGTCTTTGACACCATTTTTCAAGTTTCCCAGTCTTTCAGAAGGATTATCCCTGTAGTCGAATAACAACAAGATTACTCAGCATATGGACCACTTAAATGAATTACACTGAGTGAAACTGCTGGAGGCAACACTCACCTGCATAGCTTTTTGATTAGGTTGGCAGCATTTTTGGTAATTTTCTTTGGAAATTCGATCATGTCAATGCCTCTCAGGATGATGTTGTAGGTTTTCATAGGATCGGGGCCAGAGAATGGAGGGCTACATAACCGAGGCAAACATAGTAGTTTTGTGTAAAAAATGCATTGATGATTTTCTTCTAACAAGAATTTACTCAATTGTCGTTAAACTGTTTGATTTGCTGTGCATCGGGACATACAGTATATGCCAGTGACAGGAAATATTTTATAAATGAGTTTTCATGTACATGCCCAGGCTTGTGTGTACCTGCCAGTTAAGAGCTCAAACATAAGGATTCCTAGAGACCAGTAGTCAGCTGAGATGTCGTGGCCCTTGTTCAGAATGATCTCTGGTGCTACATACTCCGGCGTCCCACAGAAGGTCCACGTCTTCTTCCCGAACCCGATCTTCTTGGCAAAACCAAAGTCCACCTGAAGTAAAGAAAGATTTTGTTCTGTCAGTTCTGTCAAGTTGAATAAGAATTAGAATTAATTACATATCAAATTGGTCCTTATTTTTATCAGATCGTATAAATTTTTATGTAGAATGATTGTGACGCTGGAGATAGAGTATAATTGTCTCAATATGTCACTTTTTCATTTGATGTTTTGGCAGGATGGATAGATGGAATCGAGCAGCTGGTTGCTGCTCGGCCAAAAGCTACAAACAGGTTCTCCATAAGGACCGTAACCTCAATTATAACTTTTTTTATACTATAATTATACTTTCTTCACCATCAAGATGAGGAAAGTGTTCAAATTTAATTTCATCCTTCACCATCATTGCATCATAGAAAGATGAGGTTTCTCTTTATGTGTGTAGTACTGTATGTTTGCACCATACTCTTCTCAAAAAGTACAGACAATGAGATTCAGAGGTTTTGTGAGTGATGGTTCCATGTTGATCTCTTACCAGTTTGGCATAGCCCCTGTGGTCCAATATAAGGTTCTCTGGTTTGAGGTCTCTGTAGATGATTCCTTTGGAATGCAGGTAGGCGAAGGCCTCTACCACACAAGCTGTGTAAAATCTGGTGGTTGAGTCTTCAAATGAACCCCTGGAAACACAGAGAGGCAACAGAGCTGAACTGTGAATAAAGTAAGTGACGATGCAGACAGGTCCTGGCTGCTTCCTGACAGATAGTCTGCAGTAGTCCAATAATGAAGTTGTTTCTTAGACCAACTAGAAGGTTCAGTCGCTTCATGGTTCCCACAACTGATTTCCAATGAAGATTTTGTCTTGGGTGTTAAAAACAAATTAAGATCTGCCAGGAAAACAATCGAATCACCACATGTTTTAACACATTTGAACCACACATGTCTAAACTTGTAATTCATGTTGAGCAAAATGTGGAATGTATGAATAAAGCTGAAGGGAAAAGCACTGGCAATCTTGCGAATGAGCAGGACTGAAATACTTGAGGTTTTGGCTCTATTACTGAAATTTCAACACTCTACTCATTGTAATACTCACTCTTGGTGTCAGTAGCAGAAATAGAAATATGACACAGTTCAATTGTATCTGGCCTGGAGAAACACAGCTTACCGGTCTCGAAGAATGGTCCACAGCTCTCCTCCTAAACACGCTTCCATCAACATGTAGAGATACTTGCTGTCCTTGAAGGTTCTATAAAGTCTGAAAACACAAAGTGGATGTTATCTTAAACAGCTGTCAAATGCAAAAATATCTGTTGAATGTCTCGCTGGACAAGTGCAACGAATCAATGTGGAGAGTCCAAAATGAATATTCCAAAATTAAAAGAAGATGCCTAATCTTGCAAAATGACTGTTGACACCAATTTAGGAGTCGATGTAAATTAAAACCATATATTTATGCAAGCTTTGGAGTGTAATTATTTAATTAATACAAATGCTACCACTAGTTGTATAGGAGGCAATTTTAGATCAAAATGACTAATTTATCTATTTAACACTGTGTATGGTCAGAAACATGACCATCTTTTGTTTACTTGATTTTTGTTACTATAGCCAAATGATTGTAAGAAAAGTTAGATATATTTCAAGCTTGAGGCAGCAACAACTAGTGGATTTGAAAGGGCAGCTGAACTTTTAAATAGTGTTCTATATAGTGTCGCATAATGGTTTATATAGTATTGAATGAATGCAAAAAAAAATGTAATTCTTTGTGGCTCCTTTTTCTCTTTCAGGGTCACAAGATGCTGGAGCATTTTCCAGCACAATGGAGAAAAGAAAGCAGAAAAAACAGGTTCACACAAAGCACTCCTACTCACATTCATTCTGCATTTATAGTACTAAGCAATATACTTGACGTACATGTGGGAGGAAACCTTTATTAACATGACAGAGAACCTGCAAGCTCCACAAAGAAAATCAAGCCCAGCTACTTCTGGCTGTACTGATCCTTATGAAATGTAAAGTATATACACTAGATTATTTATATTTC
This sequence comes from Seriola aureovittata, assembly GCF_021018895.1. Taxonomy (NCBI): domain Eukaryota; kingdom Metazoa; phylum Chordata; class Actinopteri; order Carangiformes; family Carangidae; genus Seriola; species Seriola aureovittata. The sequence goes on from NC_079377.1 coordinate 15,465,211, forward strand.
CCTTCAGTGTAGCTGTTCAGGGGGTGTACCTAACAATGAAGTCAGAGTGGGCCTCCTGCATGATGAGCTTCTCTGAACGAATGTGCTCCTGTTGTCTTGTGTCCACAATGTGCCGTTTCTTCAGGATCTTCATGGCGAAGGTTTTGTTCTCATCGCTCTTGAGCTGAACCTGCAGTGAGATGGAAAGGAAGGAATTCAAACACAAAGATCAGCCTGCACATTCACCTGAACAGCCTGTTGAGCAATTACACAGATGTGGAAAAAGAAAAAAGAAAAAAGAAATCATTCATGTTACTGTCACAGTGCAGTGCCTCCTACCAACTCAACACGTCCAAAGCCACCAACTCCCAGAGTGTCGATGATATTGAAGTCAGCTAGGTTGAGATTGAAGAAAAAGGCATTCTCTGCTTCATACCTGTTGTACCGAGAAAAGCAGGGAAAAGACAGAATGGGGACAGGATTAGAGATGAGAGGAAGGGTGAAAGAAGAGATAATCCACTTTCAACAACCTGAGACAAAGTATCCGTCTCTCCTAGAGCTCATTTGTTTGCAAATCTTAGAGGATTTAACTCATAGTAATCTATCAAGGATGTTGCAGAGGATGTGGAGTGTATAAATATGAACACGTGAACAGGATGTGTTTGTATTTCATACTCTGGCAAACCACTTTGACCTCCGTTTGAACACAGACTAACTGTCCCCAGCCTGTCCCCATTCTTGATAGGAAAGAACAAAGACGGGGTGTCCGGTGCATGAACTGCTCAGTGCTCAGCTGGCTCTGAAGACATGCCTTGGCTCTGCCACTGACCACCCCAGCATGCCATTGCTGACCTGCACACGCTGGCAGGGGAGACTGTTTCCACGTGTCCGTCCCTTATCCTCAGATGCCCCATGTCTTCTCTGGTTATTGTTTGATCCAGACAGAGTTTCATCAGCTCAGTCTCTGGATCAGTGGGCTTAGGACAGATCTGAGCCCGGACAGGTTTTTCTGGGTCACTCGGAACTCACTATCATCGTCAGGCCTTTCCTCTTTCTCTCTCTCTCTCTCTCTCTCACAAAAACAGGCACGGCTGCCAATAACAGACATTTATCAAAAATACCTCTAGTTTCTTCCTTCATGGAGCAGCAGAGGTTAAGCTTATTTACATGAAAGTAAGTTAAACATTGACTCATTTTATGAGGAATGTTCTGGATTTGAATTTGATAAATAAAATGGCAAATGAGACGTAATACTTCATGCTAAGCTCATGCTAAGAAAGGGACTTTCACTCTATAAGATCCACCAGGTACAACAATTACACTGCAAGCCAGAACAATAAAGCCTTTTCCCCAAGCTGAATGTCAGTGGGCATTGCAGTTGCACGTGGTGGCAGGTTACTGAGCTTGTGTTTCTCAGAAACACATGAGGTTACCAGGACAGTCACTGTTTATTTGTCTGTGTATATAGGCATGTGAGACTCCCAGGTGATCCTTTCATCTTTTTCTCCCCTCCCATCATCTGGAAGCCAGCCCAGAAAACACTCTCTGCTTAAGAAAAGGACGAAGAGAAGTAATTGAGAGGACGTGATTTACTGTGTTTAAGACAGGATTATTAATAAGGTCAAGGTGACCGCCACATCCACATTACATGGATTTATGAGTGCACATACGCAGAGAAAAACACACACAGGGTCTGTGATGTGTGGGCATGTGTTTGGGTCCTCTTAATGAAGGAGGTCTTGCAAATTCTGTCAAGATTTAAAGGGATCAGGGGATCATTTTACATTGTGAAGGTCCTCAAAAAGGTTTAATAGTAACAGTAGTAATTTCCCAGCAGATGGCAGTGTTGCCCCATTATATGGATCAAGGTAGGTAAGCTGATGAGCATGCCATTCAATGTTGAACCACAAAATTAAGCTATTGTATTAATTAGAAAATGAAAAACAAAATGACTCTTATGTTCTATTCTGAGCAAAAGATGGACCCCTCTTAAGAGAATAAAAGAAGACAACCTTGAAACCAGCTGGAGAAGTTGTTAGTGGACTGTAATGAATAGTTTTGTTTCAGGAAAAAGTCTTGCCATCGCATTGTGTCTTAACTGAGGACACATACAGTAAACTCTGGGAAGTCAATCATTAGTTAGATTCTTAATGCAGCTGCAACAGAAATGCTCTGATAGCTCTGATGCTCTACAAAAATGCAGCACTTGTCTATGTCCTTTGCTGAAACACTAGATGTTGGAAATTGGAATATGAAACTGGTGAGCAGACCCAGTGGGACTGAAGCCATACATCCACCTTAAATAGATGTCTAAACCCTGACCTTGAATGAAAACACACACAGAGCTCAGCTGCATCCATCCACTGTAAGGTAACCCAGGTTAGTTATATAGTGCACGTATTTTGAGGGCACTTATATGAAGCTGAAATAAAATATTACTTATTACTGTTACATGGCAAATCCATTACTAGCACTGCAATACAAAGTGCTCCACTGTGGGTCAAGTAGTACCCCAGTGGGTGATAGGGTGTATCAGTAAACGGATGAGATCATATAAAATGATGCAATCCCCATGTGTCTTACTGTGTGTGTGTGTGTGTGTGTGTGTGTGTGTGTGTGTGTGTGTGTGTGTGTGTGTGTGTGTCAGCGAGAGTGTTTGAGTGCTATTATCCTCATTTCCTTTGCTCCGGTTTTTCTTGGTCTCGCCTGACTCAAGGGAGAGGAGGGAGGAGAAGAAAGCATATCCGACCTTGAAGCTGACTCTCGTTAAATGACACTTTTATTTACCAGCAATTCCTGCTTATTGAACTACACTTGCTCAACAGACAGAAATGCTGGGTCATACTGGCTCATATTATCTCATCAATCTTCAATCACATAAAGTTTTCTTGCTGGAAGTGCCATGTTTAGCAGGAAATGTAAGTGGAAATGTAAAGTAGTCTATTTATACTCAATGCAGGGTATCTGCAAGTTTCATAAACTTGGATTTGAGGCATTTTAATAACAGTTAATTGAAAAAATAAACCTGTTTCACCACAAAAGTAAAGACGATAAAATCAGCTGCTAGCCTATGAGAGGACAGTTTAAATTACTCCACAAAATCACCAGGAAACAGCAGCTTTTAAAAATTATTTTTAGGGCTATTTCATGCCTTTATAAGAGAGTCAACAGTCGAGATGACAGGACATGAGGGGAGACAGAGATCTGGATGCAAACCGGGGACGTTGCTTTTCTAGGCTGGAACTGTAACTCAAAGGCCAGACCAATGTTTTATGTGCATAGAAATACAAATGAAACATTACAGCAGAGATAGATGTATTCACTCTAGTTTGTGTTGTGTGAGTTTCCTCCTGCAGAGAGAAGCGGCGGCTTAATCAAAAACAATGTGCACATATAGCACATAGCAGGGAGGTAGTCTTTGAAGAAAAGACCTGTCAACCTCACAGAGAGCAGCTGTAGTTTGCGATATAGCAACAGTGCTGCTGCACAGAGCTTCTCCACTGTGACCAATTAGAGATAGTTTCCATCACTTTGGGACCTTGACTCAGGTTTTCCTCACCAAGACGCAAATGTGCTCTGCTGGGCAGGGAGGGCCAGCAAGAGACGACACACACACACACACATACACACACACACAGATTTAGCATACAGCAAGAAGAAGCTACCTTAATCAGGGTGAAAGTGGCTTTGATGTGACAGATTTAAGGGAGCAGAGGGAGAGAGCGGCTCTATTTTAAGTAGAAGAGAACAGGATGGATGTGGAAGGTTACAAATGATAGTTGCACGAAAATAATTATTTGTTGTTTATTTGCAGAAAATCAATCTTAGATCTTAGATTAGCTCTCCTTTAGACCTAGACGTGGGAAGAATAGTGTAGTGAATGCACACTGCAGGTCTCTTTTTACCACACACATCTACTGGCAGGGCACTCATCAGTGGTAGTGAGCCATAAGGGGCACCTGGCCAGGACTGAATGCCAGGCACAAGCCACTGAGCCCTCCACCCCTCCTCCCCCAATTATACCCATCTTCTGTTTCCTCAGTGCCTCTATACAACACATTAACCGGTGTTATGTTCTGCTCTTTGCCCACTAAATGCCACTGACTTGCAAACATGACTGACACTCAGCAGTCAGCTAGAAATCCGAAGCATTGGATAGAAATCTGGTGTGCTTTGTCACCCGCCTTGTTCACTCCCTGCCTCTCTTCAACCCTTCCATCTATCTGCATCTCTCTCTCTCCCTGTTTGTGGTGATAAGCCGTTCTTGCTCTCTCGCTCTCTGTAATCTGTCATTACAAAGTTCTTGTTTCTCCTCACCTTGACTCACAACATAGCACTAAGCGAGTGAAGTATCAGATTATGCCAATACGTGGCTGTCTGAACCCAAAGATGACCACCTCTTTGCCAAGGTGTCCTGTGCCTTCTATAGTGCTATTCTCTTGTTTCCATAGCGACAATAAACAGAGTGCATATTAATTCCTCCAGAAATAGAGGCAGAGGTCATAGCCTCTGATTTCTGGCCTGTCAGCCGGGTATCGTGTGGTTATGTAACAGAGCTAAAGGCACAATGCATTAACCGCTGGCCTGGAGCACGTTTCTTTATAAAACATTTATGCTGGCATGCAATCACAAATATGATACCAATGTTTTAAATTTAATTATTGAAAGTGAAAATTAATTTGTGAAGTTAATTGATTAAAACATGAAATCAAGTCTGAAGCACACAGCTATAAGATATATTCGAAAATTTTGTAATACATTGTAATATAGTGAGTATTTTAATGAATTCACGCATAATCATAAATTCTAATTGTCTTACTTGGCTTTGGCATCAGCATCTTCATGGCCTTTACTGGACACATCTTCCAAACCTCCAATCAGGTGCTTGAATGAACTGCAACACAGACAGTAAATGTTAAAACAGCCCACAATCGAAATGTTTTGAAGCATTTAGTTGGTTCAAGAATCTACAATCTATCCAGCCTAAAGTAATTTACATGTTCTTGAATTTCAGTAAATGAATGAATAGCTTATGGTTTGAGGGAATAAAGCAGTTTGTAAAATGCAGGCGATCTGTCTAAGAAACTGGTACAATCTATGATCATGTCATAAAAACCACTGCCAGTTACAATTAAATATTCATCAATCTGCTTTTAGCGAGAAGCCTCCAACTAGAACTTCCGCCTCGTGGTTGTATGCCTCCAAAACCCAGTCAAGTTGCTGTTTACATCCATGTCCATCCAGACTCATATATGTAATGAAGACTAAAGTCATATAAAGTGTTAAGTGTATTAAATGTTTAGATTATTTCAGTGAATGATGAATTCAATTACATTGAGTTGATAAATTACATTTTATGAAAACAAATATCTTAAACAAAATTCACTTAGTTAAAGTGAAAGAAAGATGATGAAGAAAGATGATGATGAGATGTCAACTGCAGAATAATAACCTACACAGTACACTAACCCACTGAAATAAAATCTTCCAAAGTTGCACTGGTGGAGAGATCTGGTACATGAAAAATAACAACTTAGCTTTGGCTCATTTCTCTGATATGGCTGCCTATATAAAAGACTCCAACCAGCCTGGAAGAACAACAAACTGAGATAGTTCTCATTCAAGGCTCATCAAGCTGTCAGCGGAAGATGCAGTACATCTGGTGTTTCCTCCTGTTGAGACCATAATGCCTGTGAGCTGGGACTGTTTCCGAGCAGAGCTTTTCTTTAAATGTTTGGCTTCTTACCGTTTCTATTGCACTGAGTCTGTGACTCCCTGCCGCTTGTTTTTATTCTATGTCTCTTCCCCACAGTTTCTATCTCCTCCTTTTTCTCTAGCACATCTCCTGCAATTACCCTACCTTACCTTACCTTGCCTCTTGAGCGGTAATGTTTCCTTTGAACGCATTACACATGCATGGGCATTCAGAAAACACATGAAAATGCGCACAGACAACAAACCGTAATTGGCTGGGTGGCAAACACGCACGAAATGAGCCAGTTTTGTGGGCTCTGACAGCAATAGCTGCTTGCTGCTTTGACAGGCAGAGTGAATGGCAGCGCTAATCACCTGTGCTGGATGACTCACTCACTATTCCCTCTGCTAGCAATGAGGATGGCCATTCATGCTGTGTTCCCTGAGGCCAGTGGGAGGTCCTGGGTAAGCTGATACCATCTCGTCCCCACACCCAACCCATCAGTCTCTGTGCTCACCACACAAATTAATGCAACAGACAAAGATGCTCAAAGACTGAACTCTTCTTCAGATAGTGACCTCATATCACGACTTTGGATCTACATTATTTTTCTAAAAGTGATGATCTCACCATAAAAATACGATAAACTTTGCAATGAAATTAAAAGTCATGTTATTGCAATCAAAGAAAACTAGTAAATGTTTAAGCTGAGAAAGTATAAAGGGCAATGTGAAGCTGAGAAATGTGGTTCTTGATAATGTCCTGAAAAACACAAGTGAAAAAACAGCCCATGAGATCATTCCTGCACAAATCTGGTATAAATATAAATTCTTTACTTAAGTTGAGGTTAGGACACATTTTACACCTGCCTTCTTGGCATCACTTAAAAAAGCATGTCCAAACCTAATACGTTTTTTATTTCTGTCCGTGTCTGGAAAATATTTAGATGAGAATCAGTCGAGTCCTGAACATAGACGCCAGATCAATCGGTAGACTACAGGTGATTGCTTTGTTGTTGTTTTTTTATAACTCCTAAACTATATGAGCTGTTATTTAAAGCAACACTACGTAACTTTTGCTGATAAATGACCGCTGTAGCCATAAATGACAATTATGTGTTAATGATAAACGGTAAAATGTATCATCACAGTAGAACAAGGAGAACAAGCATTCATTCATTGAGCTCTTGTACCACAAGCATTTCTTTTTAATGCTAAAGAAAGAAAGAAGTGGGGATTAACTTTATTGATACTCACTCTCTATCGATGACTAAACAGGTGACTGCCTCTGCTGCAATGACGTTAGCCGTCCTGATGTCCTCCCTGGAGAAAAAGATCACACACACGTTAGCAAAATAGGCACATTTGATTTGTAAACTGTGCGGCCGTCATTAACTCGCATCATTATTCAATTAAATTTTTTTTTATCAGATTTTAGAAAATGGCACCAGCCAAAACTAAACACTTGCACAGCAATGTAGTCAGTAACGTCCTATTCAAATCCATTCACTTCATAAGGGGCACCGTCACGCAATGAAAACATCACTCTCAACAGGCAACACACAGCGCTGCATGATTGGCATTACTCTTTATCATATTTGACATCAAGTTCATCTTCCTCTGATGATGATGCTTCTTCAGAGGAGTCGCCCCAATCGCATGAATCCTCTGAGTCTGTGTCCCAAGAATCCATTCTTCACTTTGAAAAATTCTCCCACGGCAATAAGCTCTAACTGTAAACCAGCACACTGCCCAGGGCAGCCCTCCAACAAAAGATAAGCCTGTGGTACGTCTGTGGTACGTTCCAGCTCCAATCCAAGTGCAGTGTTATCCACTCTAACACAGACTAAAATATTACAAGAACACAGGAGACTCTTCGAGGGATCCCCCATAAGCAGATTATTTCATGCCCCATCTTTTCGAAAAAGCAAAAAAAAGATCATACTCTGGAGCAAATCAAAAGCTAAACAGGCTCCACTCTCGATGTGAAAAGAGTTGATTCAATTCTGCTGACAATCACTCTGTGTCTGACCTGAACTCAGTCATATGGCAACCTATTTCAATGAGCTGAGGTGACAAATCCTCCTCATGCTATGTCAACCCCCTCTGCTTTCCTTCTTCCAAACACACACACGCACATGCCCCCCCACCCCACCCCACCCCACCCACCACCACCACCACCCACCACCACCACCACCACCACCCCCTTCCTCATCATGCACAAACTCAAACACATACACACATACACACTCTGCCTCAGTCTCTCTGCTGACCCCTTTGAGTAAAGGCCACAGCTGGTGGAGGAACAACAAATTTTGAAAGGTGAGGGCTACAGAGCAGAAGACAGCAGTGGAGAGGAAGGCAGTGTTAGTGTCAGGGGCATAGGATATATTAACAGATGACTCTTGGGGCCCGCTGGCTAGCATAACATGGAGTGTTTCATTCACCTCTGATAAGCTCCTGTAACCTGCATCAATGCTCTTAACACAATACTCTGGCTAACGCTGCTCCACCTGCTCTTCTGCTTGCCCATAACAGCATTCGATAGCATTTACATAAGAACACTTACAGTATTAATAACCAGGTTAATGGGTGAAAGAACAACAAATGTCCCAGTTTAGATGAAGACAATGTGTTACACCATGGTTGTTAATAGTGATTGTGTGATAATTAGTTTGGGGAACTAGAGTCTTGATGAGTGACACTCAGTGGGAATTAGTTCTCAATGGTTCATCACACACGTCTGTTACATTGTATGAACTTAGCTTGAGGCAAATGTTCTCATAACAGGGGGACTGATTTAATTCATTGCAAATTAGAAAGAGAAAAAAGAAAAGAAAAGAAAAGAAAAGAAAAGAAAAGAGAAGAGAAGGTTATACACTTTTGTTCATTTTTAAGCTACTAAATAGGTGGTTCAGTGTGATTATAACATAGCTTTAAGCTGATGATTATTCAAATATTCAGGAGCTGAATAGGGAGTCATCTTGCACTGTTAATGGCTGTTGAGGCACAAATGCTTATTGTATGCCAGCTGTGAATTTGCCAGTGACAATCCGCCAGCTGTAGTCACTTTACAAAAGCTATCACTCCCACTTCTACAAATTTACCTGCCTAAGTAACTTGAAATTCATTCAATTCATGTCATATATGTTTCCAAAGACACAACAAAGGTGCTTTATTAGTCGATTATTCAAGCATGCAAAGAATTTAAGCAACGTTGTTGGTTTTAAATAACTTTTGTACTAACTTTAACACAACATTTTAACAAATTATAGGCTATATTTTCTAGTACAAGCACATACACACCCATCAGTTTTTCTCATCAGTGATAATGAGCTCCGGCTACAGCAACACCCACAATCTGTTACATGACTTAATTTGTCTCATAAAAGGAAGTGTACAGTGTTTATGACATTTACTAACCATGGTGATACAACACAACAACACAACACTTTGGGCTATACTGAAATAGTGGTTACGTAAGTGTGAATCATCCTTAAGAGACCTCCAGGGTTTCATATTAGAGAGCAGCTTGTTACACCTGTCCCCCACTGCTCGACTGTAGCTGAGGAAAACAACTTAGTGTGCCATTGCCTGTTGATACAAGCGATGTTCCATGTGAAACACAATCGCTGAACAATATCCGTCAGAATGATTCATTTGCACACTGCTGAGCCTAAGTCATCCACTAAGCCAGAGATGGCTCTGCACTTGTTAATTGCAGCGCAACAACAAATGCACTGGAAAACGGACACATGCACAAGCACAGACACACTAAAAGCAGCTGCATGCTGTGTCTGGAATGTCCTTTGGACTTACACAGGAGGAAGCCTGTGGTGTTGATTTCCAGTAGATGGTTGAAATGAACCTGGTAATTGGACAGTGATCTGATGTCCCAGGAAGGGGGTTATGAAAATAACGCACTTGCTAGGAGGCTGAGAGTGGGGCAGTAGCTACGGCCTGCAGTGAGGGAAGTGAAGCTGGGGTCAGGACTGGGGCAAGAACAAGAGGTGGCTGTGGGAAACACAATGATTTGCGCTTTGGTATTAAAGTGCTTAAGTAAATGACTGCAGCAAAATTTGAGCAGCTTTTCCCCCCATTTAAAACAAATTGGGTGTTTTCTTGATAACAGCAGAGTATGACCACTTTGCAAGGCATACCATACATTTTTACATTCATACTATTCCAGGCAGCCACTGGCTTAGTTTATGAAATCGAAGATTGCTTCAAATTTTTCAAGCCCCAGCGTTCAATATTTAAGTGTTAGCTGCTGAACATTATTCTAATTACAAGCTATGCTGTTAATAACCAAACATGGGCAGTTTGAAAAAGATAATGGGGAGAGGTTACTCTCAAATCTCAGACATCAGAGCTTGCCACAAGCACTTGAACACACTGAGTAAATTATTTTAATGGCCTGCCCAAAAACAAAACCTTTTGTGGTAGTGCTTGTGTTTCTCACAAATCTCTGCTTGAACATGCAGCTGACAGATCAGTCTGCCAGAAGGGTACATACTTGTGAAATTGTCGGTTATTTTGTGAATTCAGGGCTCTAGCTACAGCTGACTCTCAATACTTAATGCTGTTTTCAGTTCCCCTCATGCCTCATCCCTCAACCACCCACCCCCCACCCCCCACCCCTCCTGATTGACTTCCAACACCTAAAATACATTTTTGGCCTGTGGGAAACTCTGAAGGAGCAGTCTCTTTTCACAACAACACAATTGTGGAGTGTTTCCAAAATAAAAAAAAAGGCAGCATGGGATTCACTTTTACAAAATGCTTCTCAAGCATCTTCTAAAAAGCTTCAAACCTTTGGTAGTTTAGTTTCTTGTTGTGATGGTGAGAAAAGAGAGCAGTAGCTGCATAAAGTCTCCAGCAGTCTAAAAACCAATGCCATGCTTTAGAGGAATGTAAAATATACAGAGGATTCAAGACCAGAATATACAGCAGCAATGTAAAACATACAGACTTATATTTAATAAGTAAATGGCAGAAGTTAAAGCTGTGACTCATGGAGGATGAGCTATTAAAAGATTGAAGTTATGGTTTGGAGTAAAGCAAAAGTGCTGATTCTATAAGGCCGTGTTCAAAACAACAAGCTCAGAATTAAAAATGCAGCATTTATTTCAATGATATCAGTGTGTTGGTGTAGCAGGGGTGCCATCATAGCAAACTTCGGCAAAGGTGTTGATTGTAGCTCAACTTTTGCTGCAGCACAGTGCAATTTCAACCAGCAATGTGTTACACTGGCCAATACAATGTGCAGAGACCTGGTAAAAAGTACAGGTACGGTCATGCTATGTCATTTTGCAAGTGTTTTGCAAGTCATAATAATACTTAATTACTGGACAAATTAAAACACTGATCTGATAATGACGCCAAAGGAAAAATTAAGGAATCACCACAAGTGATTATAATTCGTTCCAGGGGGGAAATTGTGTAATTGATGTGTGCAAATTTCTTGGAAATCCATCCAATAGTTGGATGGCGGCCTTAGAAAAACACATCAGGGAGTCACCAAAACAGTAATAGTATGTCGACTGGGGGCCATCAGTGTGTGTACAAAATCTTACAGCAATCTCTCTCTGGGTTAATTTTCCAGAGTCATAAACCCTGCTACAAATAAGGAAAAACTGCTGTGTAGTCCTGATGTCTGCGAAACCTGCCCTTCCTTTCATTTTCTCACTGGTACCTGTGTTAACACGCCCACACGAACATAGCCTCTCATAGTGATTTATCACAGGTCTATTGTTGGTCTGACACTGACGCCAATCATATTTCTGTCAGTGACATCACTTTTTTTCGAACAATCCTTCAACTCCTTCTGATGGAACACACACACAGAGAAACACACATACACACACACAAAGTACACTAAAGAGCGGAGGTCAGGGTAGTTCATACTTCATCGTGACAGGAAGAATGTCACATCAGATATGCTGTTGGCTACGTCCAAACAAGAGTTTCAAACTGGATCATCCACCTATTGGGATGAGATACATATATACTGAAGCGTCCGTTCAGGGCTATACATACACAAAGCCTTTAGGGAAAACATGTAATCTGATATTTTTTTGGCTGCATTAATGTACACACACACACACGCACATACACACACACACACACACACACACACACACACACACACACACACACACACACACACACACACACACACACACACACACACACACACACACACACATCACAGACCAGCACTCAGACGAGCTCTAACAAACCATTATGGCTGGCAGGAGAACAGACTTTGATTTATAAATATGTTGTTCTCACAGATCAAAGGCAACGTCTTCAGATGGACTGAGTAGCCTTTGAGTAGGGGCTATTGAGTTTCATGAGCAAGGACACACACAGTTAACTTCTAATTAGAAAGAAGGCCCTGCAGAAGGGCGCTCTGATCAAAAGCCTGGTTTCAAGATGGCCAGCATCTCAATCATTTAAATTTGCGAGACATGCTTGACCATCAAAGGTGTAGCTGAACAGGCTTCTCTCGCTCAAGACACTCCAAGACAAAAGGTGTTCCTGACAACAGATAACAACAATGCCAAACAGACGCTGAGGTGGGGAGAGCACTTTGTCAGAGCGGGGTCTACAAAAGACATGGTTTTCTTGATTAAACAAAGCATGAGATGCTGTCGAAGGTGCTTTGAAGAGCTTTTCAAAACTGCACACTACTTGAAATCTGATTCAAGCAACAGTACATATTTATTGCATATATCCACTATGCATTTAAGGATATATGTGATACATCATGTTTTTATGAAGAGGTTTAAATATATGTGTCAGCGTGATACATCAACATTTTTGCAGTTTCCAAGAAATCAGTGAATTCCTAGAAAATTCAAACAGTTCAACACAAAGGAAGCACAGCTGTTCAATCCATTATAAATTAGTAGTTTGAGTCGCACTCTCATTCGTCAAACAGATAGTTTTTTTTTTTTACATCTCATTAATGTAAAAAGATCAAATTTCTATCTGAAAAAACCTACTGCCAAGAGATCAAGCTTCCTGTGCTTCACATGTTCCGCATGCATTTTAATGCTCTGTCGTCTTTTATATCCTCTTGTCATTAGTTTCAACATATGGGGAGAGCCCAACCATCTGTGCAATTCCAGCTGTCGCCTGAATACCCCCCTTTTTTTTAATATCTGGAGTGATACTTGTGCAGATAAAACTAATGATTTATAGTGTGTTTTGACAACACATTCGCTGACATTTTTTCAGAATACTGCTTTGGTTCAAGTTAGCTTTCTTTGTGTTTTGATGTGTTTATAATATGCTCTTGAGGTGTGACTGTTAAGAGCTTGCGAACTGAGTTGAGGTGGTTTAACAATTAGCGACCACAAGATGGCGACGTCTCCATTTTTTTTCATGTTGACACTATTGGCTATGCACATGCATACCCCCAAATGTATGTGCATGAGTGCACACAGTATGTTATCTATTTCTACCTGACCACTCACAGACATAACACACTTCCAATTATTTTCCATCTCAACCCTCTCTCAGCTTTAATAATACACTGTCTGTGGAAGCGCACAGTCATGACAAGACAGCACAAACAGCAGGGTAAAAATATCACATCAGGGCAATGGTGTTTGACGGTAGAAACCAAATAAAATATTTTTATTACACTCAAGTGTTCTTTCACTGAAAGTATTTGCAGTAGCAATTGCTGTGAATCACTTAATCTCTACAGTATGTACAGGCTGGTTACTTCAAAGTTGCATCAGTACATCATCACAGCCAGAAAACGTGTTCCTGGCACAAGTCTGCATAGTATAAATGTTTGTAATGCTGGGGACTGTGCACGCTTGGTTTAGATCTGCTTATTACAGGTTTATCGCCATGAGCTGCTGTGTTAGTAACAGCAACTATGCTCATATATTTCACACAAATGTTACCAAAAAAAAAAAAAACTTGAGTGAAAAGTCATTATTTAAGTCAATGACAGCATGGAGATGTCCTTGATATCATTATAGTCCGACAACCATGACAGAAACCAAAAGAAAAGACGAAAGAATTCAAAAATCGGGCTGATAACATTATCTAAATGAAATGAGTCTTCAGCTGGGAGCACACTGCAGGACTCTCAAACACAAAAGTCCAGTCACAATAAATGACTTCTCCTTGCTGTAGTTTCTTGTCTGTGTGACATAGCTTACAAGCGATACTTGTGCTGTTTGTATAGTATCAGCTAGGAATACCATTACATAACCAATCATTTAAAACTTTTCTCTGCTCAAAACTTGTCTTAACATATTTTGAGTTACAGGGAAAAAAAATCAAAGCTGATAAAAGAAAAAAAAAACATTTGGATTTCTATGACAGTTTTAACTCATTCTTTCTGATCAGCTCAAACTTAACAAGCTTTTTTTTTCAGAGAGTTTCATGTCAGATCACAAAAATGTGTCTGATCAGCTACAGTAAGTTGAAGTTGTGTAATTTGTGCCCAGCTTTAAACATTTCAAAAACATTTAGCGCCTGTCGAGAAGAGTGAGTGGTGGAAAGAAATGGAGACAGATGAGAGCTAGGGGCTGATGGATGGCAAATTAGACAGAAAAGATGCATGTTTAGTGTAAGAGGAAGGACAGGTTGTGAGTGAATATGAGAGGGAAAGCAGGTGACGGTGAAGGAGATAGAACCAGTGGGAGAACAGAAGATTTAAATTGGAAGAGGCAGTGTTATTAGGAACAACCTTACCCTTGCAGTGCTTTCTCTCCAAACCAGTCACCTTTTCCGAGGCTGCGCAGATAGACGGGCTCTCCATTGGGCGGATCTTCTCTGGTCACATTAACCTGGCGACAGAATGGAAAAGTTTAAAAGGAAAGAGGAGTGTGACAGGAAGGAGGATGGAACAGAAGTGAAGAAAGAAGAGGTGATGTTTAACAGTATGAAGATTTGTGGCACGTAGAGGGGGGAGGATTTTTGAGAGCGATAACATTTCATTTAGACGTCATTCTGAAATAAAACGTTAACAATTTGACATGTAAATGCTCATTCAAGATGACAGGTTCACTATTACAAGCAGGGGAGAAGTGCTGGTGTGACAGACATCTCATGCATGGGCAGTCTGTTACAACCAGGTGACTGCCATCTCTGTGCAGTGATCTGCGAGGCGCCGCTGACCACTTCATTAGCCAGATGACATGTGAGTGATGGCACTGTGCTGTGCCGCGAGGCTTCACAAGTCACAGCGATGGCGCTTGAGTAGATTTTAGAGGAAGTGAATGCAGACGGCTGTTTCGCCTAATTAAAGGATCTTCCCTTCATCCATTAGCCAGTTCTGCACAGGTGTGTCAGCGTATTCAGCACCTGCACACTGTAATGCTGTCTACAACTAAGTGACAGTGTAACACTGATATGGTCATGTGGGAGCAGGAAAAAAAGGCAAAGAGAGGAAGAAGAGGGACTTAGAAAAGGTAAAATTGTGTGTGTGTGTGTGTGTGTGTGTGTATGAGACGCCCAGATTTGGTGGAAAGTCGTCTAGACAAAGTTCACTGTCTGCCGTCTAGACAGAAACGAAGTTTGAGATGTGGAAATAACCAAGCGCAGAGCACTGATAAGGTCAGGAATGTCTGCGTCCATCGGATTTGTATGTGATTTGGTCATCCACTTGGGTCCATTTGGGCTCAAGAGGAGTGTGTGAACAGGGTGTATCTTCATACTTTACAATGACACTTACATCCTGGATGTGTGTACTAATGGAAAATGCTGTGAATTTGTTTCACTCAAATTTCAAAAGACAAAAGTCTCTTGTTATGCCATTTAATCTGCCTTGAACATCTTAATAAGCCATGCTTAAATCTTAACTGTTGAGCATTACAGTATATTGTTGATAAATGTATGTAACGATCATGAGGAGGTGCAGTAGTGGAGACCAGAGGAAAAACATTAACAACTGAAGGTGAGAGAGGAAGTGAAAGAAAAAGTGTAAAATGTGCCAGAGGGGAATGTGAAAGGAGAAACAGGAAACTGATTCATATGATGAACACGTCGAGCGGAGAGAAGATGAAAAGGAAGAGTGGCGGGAATCTAGGCATCAGAACATGTTAACAATACAAGCACATGTAAGCCCTCCAACAGTGCTGATGACAGGAAGGTGAAATGAAAGTGACTCCATTCTCCTTTCCAGATGCTCCCATTCCTGCTGCAAGAGATGATGAAAGAGGCGGCACTTATGTCTCTCGGGATGATTGATGACAGCCCACGTCCACCCAAAAATACTACAACTTCGCTTAAAAGATAGGTGTCTTTTGCCGTGTGTGTCGCATGATGCCCTGCGTTGTGATGTCAGTGATGATTATTTTAGTGGTAGGCTAGAGGCACTGTTCTCACCTTTCCCTTACTGATGATGAAGAAGGTGTCTCCTCTGGCCCCCTGTCTGATGATGTACTCTCCATCCTCATAATGTGTCTGTCAGAGAAGAGAAGAGAAGAGAAGAGAAGAGAAGAGAAGAGAAGAGAAGAGAAGAGAAGAGAAGAGAAGAGAAATTATTCTGACATACCATTCTCACATTGGGAGAGAGACACTTTGCACTCTTCAGATGAAGCAAGGCTGAATTTAGTGCAGTGAGATAAATCACAATTAGATTTTTCTTCTCGTTAATACCACAGACTGGCAAGCTGTTCAAGGTGTTTCTCTGCCTTCCACCCACTTCTTGCTTGGATATGCTCTGCGACCTTGAATATGAATAAGCAGGTAAAGAAAATGAATGCTACTGCTGTAGCTCCTTTCCAAGAGTAAAATTAATACTGGATATCCATCCATCAATCCACTTACTGTACCCAGTAATCCTGTTCTGGGTTGTGGGTGCTGGAACCTATCCCAGCATGCAATGAATAGGCCAAGCTCTGGACTGGTCGCAAGTCTAACACAGGGCTAACAGACATAGATTGAAAATCCCTTTCACACTCATATTCACATCTTGTGGTGAAAATGACCTTCAGTGATGGATGGATAAGGATAAGTTGCATTAGGTTCTACAGAACCATAGCACAGGAAGAACAAGCAGTCACTGACAAACCTTGAAAAGGACCTCAGGTTGACATGTATCAGTTTTTGTTTTTCATGTTACAAATTCTGGTGCGATTTTCATACACAATATGTTGCACCTTGGACCACAAGTCTAGACATAAGACAGGGCTCAGTATCTCCCATTGGATCATAAGCAGATTCAATTCCGCAGCTGACATTTGCCAGGTATTTATTGTCGCACCATTTCACCATGGAAAGGCGGCTTACATCTTACTTCACACTGAGCAGCGTGTTCATGATTCATGGCTGCTGGGTGTCACTCAAAACTAGCTAGATCTAAGTAATCAAAATCAATCACAGACCAAAATGATCTATTATTGTGGAGGACGAGACTTAGGACAGCGTGATGGAATTAACCCTTATGTACTTTGGACAGGCAAAGTCAAATACCACACATCAGTGACTGGTAGTTTATGAGGGTGACAGCAAAGGGATGAATTAAAGCAATTTTTAATAGATTTCGATTATTTTAGCACTACTTTCAAGCTTGGCATTTCCTTTCTCTATGAAACTTATTGTGCAAGATGATTGCAAATGGCAACAGCAATGGCAAATCAGCATCCAAACACTAACATCTCCCTCAGCCAACAATGCAAACACATCAGGCTACATTTATAAGCATGTTCAGAAAGTCATGCAAAACATCTAATTTTCACTGGGTTAACATTACTATTAGCTGCGTGCCTCATCTCAGCTCATTCTTACATGTTGTCCCTCAACCTGACCTAAATGTTTATCTCTCATCAGTTTAATTACTGGCAAGATAGTTTGCAGCTTAACCTGCCCTGTGGTTAAAGAAGATTTGATCACAGCTACATGAAGGTTTTTTGATAGAACACCGCAGGTGTATCATCTATCTTTACACAGGCTTGTTTTTAAATCCTTGATAAAATATTGCAGAATAGTTCAACCTGGCCTGAAGGAATGAGCGGAATCTAACCTACCAAAATTTGTGAAACTCCTTTTTGTCTACTTCTGTTCCCTTCCGTTCCCTTAATCGTGTTTCCCCCTTCCACTTACCAATTCAGCCTCTGAGACTGTGTTGTAGTCTCCCACAAACATCTCTTCTCCTTGACGGAGTTGTCCACCGCCATAAAGGCTGTTAAATGTAAGTCCATAGATTTCCTTTTCTTGGCTCTCTTGCCCTTCAATATCTCAGCTGATTCAGCCTGCTGCATTGAACGGCTTCAGTTGATTAATCATTGTCAGTATTACCTTTACCATCTTACATAAAAGTTCAATACTGTGATGATGTTTTTAGTTTCACCATGTACAGTCCAAATTATATTACAAGTTATTGACCATGCTATAAAAAATACATTATGGTGTTGGCCATTGTACTGGCTATGGTCCAAGTCACAAACACTGTGCTATGGCACTGACAATTATATACTGCCATGTAAAAAACATGTGACATAGCAGTGTAACAGTCTAACCAAGCACTATACTGATATGCAAGTACAGGTGTGTTACATGACAACTATGTGTATGTTAATGAGGTTGCTGTACCAGGTAAACTATTTATAATAACACCTGGGAACAATATTTGTATATCCTCAATGTCTGTTTGCCTTTGTTTTTAAGTTTATGCATATGAATTTGGGCTATAGAACTTTGAAATATAATATTTTTCACATGATACATTGATTTCCCTTTCTGTAATGTCTGCAAGTGAAGCAGTTAGATTAATTTTCTCAATAATCAACACAGTATGAGGCTATAAGGGCATTACTGTAACAAGATGGAGAAGGTTACATTTATCTTTGTAATCACTAGTATTGATTTTTCTAATTATGATATACAGTCCTGGTCAAAATTATTGGCATCCCTGTTTTACTGATTTCAAGTTCCGAATTAAGAATATCTTCAGAAAGGCACCTTTCACCAAAATTTGTTTGCAGAACCTTTGGCAACAACATTTCTTGTACCCATGTCAAAGCTTCTTTCATCCGTCTGCTGGGTAGTTTCTGTCATTCTTCTACTGCTACGCGTTCGAGCTCTTTCAAGTTTGCAGGAGGCTTTTTGTCAAGTTTTCAATGTGACTTAGGTCAGGACTCATTGCTAACCAGTTTGAAACAGTCCATCTTTTCCTTTTCAACCATTCTTTAGTGCTGCTGGATGTGTGCTTTGGGTCGTTGTCCTGCTGAAAGACCCAAGACCTTTGCCTCAGACCTAGTTTTTTGACACTGGGTAACACATTTAGCTCTGAATGCCTTGGTAATCTTCTGATTTTATCAATCCTTTGATACATTCAGTGTTTCCAGTACCAGAGGCAACAAAGCAGCCCCACAGCATGATAGAGCCCTTAGAGGTTTTACTGTAGGCACGGTGTTCTTTTCGTTATGGCCTTCATTTCATTGCCAATAAACAAACTGATGCACTGCATTACCAAATAGCTCTACTTTGGTTTCAGGCTGTGGCTTATCTATAAAAGTTTTTGCAAACATTAGTGTAGTTTTACTTTTGTGCCTCTCTTTTAATAGTGGTGTCCTTTTTGGCCTTCATCCATGGAGTCCTTCTTGGTACAGTGTGCAGCATATGGTACAGGCTGAAACCAACACTCCAGATTGCTCGAGGTCAACCTAAAGCTCTTAAAATGTTTTTTCCACAATCAGCACCGACCTTCACAGATTTCTTGAGTTTCTTCTAACTGCCACATCCTGGAGGCGTCTGAACAGTTTTGACTGTGAAACTTCTTGATAACATTACAAACTATTTTTTTAATAACAGCATATCTAATACTTTAGTCTTTGGCACTGTGAAAAAGTTTTTAAAAAATCAGCCTTTTTATGCAGTAAAACCATCATTCATTGGTTCATTTAGGTAAATTTTATTTTGTTTGAAGAACTAATTTTAATACATCAAAAGGGCTACAATTGTGTCCAGGGTACATTTTGTGTTTCACTTTCTTTCACTGGCCTATTATGCAAGTTGTTGTCTTTTTTTTTTTCTTTTATTCAATAACCTTGGACATTTCAGTTTATTTCCATTTATTTTTTCATATTCTGAAATATACTTGAAATTCAGGGGCAATTTTTTGACCAGGACTGTAGCTATTGTAATACAGACACAGAATGACTGACTTACACCACAATTAAAATGTCCTGTAAAGTCACACAGAATCAAAATATCTAAAGAACACATACGATGTTAATCTAGATTTACTTAAAATTACTTCAGACGTGTTTTTGCTTATGGGCTGCGCTTATGGCTGACTGGTGTGGAGAAATTGAGAAATCCTACTGGCCGAGAACTCAACAATCACACACGCGAGGGTTCACCTGTGCACTTAAAGCGACCGTTGTAGCTCAGTAAACCTCAATTTAGCTAACACTATCATCGACAACATGAATGGTCCGTTAGCATGAGCATGTGAGCTTGTACCAACTCAAAACTTACACGAACATTGTTTAACAAGTATTATCACCAAAATATTCAGTGGGCATTGTTAGCCAACTGTTGCAAAAACGATGCAGGCTAGCTAAAAAACACGTTAGCTTAAAACCAAAGTAGCTACAAGCTAAAACAGTTAAAATGTTAGTCGAATATAGACACAAACCAACAATGGATATTTCCGGCTTTTCTGTATTGTGAAGATATTCTTTTGGAGAGGAGCGCTGTAATTGAGGTAATCTTTATTTTGACGCAAAGAAAGTTTAAACAAGTTTGCATAGGCTCATTCCTACGTTTACAAGAAGGCGCAAGCAAAGCAAGGCAGGTTGAATATTATGAACCTGTAATTGATTTGTTTGTTTATGTAGGTGATGTCCAACTTGACTTCTACCATGAAAAATCCGTTTCCCACACCAGAGATGTGTAAATTGACGACTCAGCCCGAGGCCTGCAGCCACTCATTAACGTCATTATGCATATGGAGGACCTGCTTTGCTAAGATGCCGGACA
Organism: Seriola aureovittata; assembly: GCF_021018895.1. NCBI lineage: Eukaryota > Metazoa > Chordata > Actinopteri > Carangiformes > Carangidae > Seriola > Seriola aureovittata. Next base: position 15,485,845 of record NC_079377.1, read on the forward strand.
CTGCTGGTATGTAAGTCTTACCTTGATTCTGTGTTTTTACTGTTCCTCACAGGACAGAGAAGGGCCATAGAAAGTTTAGGACAGCTTTTCCATTTTATAATCAATGATGATATGGTAACAAGTTGGCTAAATCCATATATTGTACTCAGAAATAGAAATTCTCACACAATACAACGACTAGATAAAGCAAATCTTTTTTGCTTTATTTGAAATTATGACTCCTACACAAAAGGAGCATAAACATACACAGCCAATTAATTCCTTAAATCTTAAAGATTAAAAAAAATAATAATAATTTTCGAGTTTTCCATATTTAATGGCTTTCTAAAACCTATTCTTTTAAGTAAAGCGACTTCTTGCTTATAGATACATAAATTACTACACCTATGAATCACACTGAAAAAAAGTAGTCAAGGGCCATATTAGAAAGCAGATCAACATATTGAAAGCCTCAATGTTAAGACCAAACATCAAAAGTGTAAATGAGAATATGTTTGCATAACTAAATTATGCCAGAGAAAACATCAAACGAAGTGTTGTGCAGATGGGTAGAAAATGTGACGTTGAGACACATCTCAAAATGCAGACTGTCAGCAGCATGAGGAAAACATTCTGCAGAACTGCAGTTAAAAGAACATCCCATAGATTTGGCATGTATTAGTCCATTTATGACAAATTCCATATCACAACGGCTGTCCATTTTGCAGTGCTTTCTATGGTTTCAGGGTTGTGAACGTATTTTTCTGCTTTCCAGGCAGCTGTTGGTTTTCCATTTGTTTACATATGGAATGAAGATCAATTAGAAAACTCTTGAAAGTTGAATTTTGTAATCCATCATATTAAACTGCACTTACATTTGTTAAAATTATATTATTATTATTATGAGGTAATGCAGTGCAGACTTTTAAAATCAATCTACACTTGAACTGCATTTCCACATTATGATAATAGAATTTGAAAATAACTTAATTTTGATGGATAACACAGGTTATTTTTAGTAAGTTTCCATATCTGCACAAAACAAATGGAAAACTATGTATGCCACAAAGAAAAATAGTAGGAAAAACTCACAAAAATGAAAACTTGTTGTAAAAAAAAAAAAAAAAAGACTGCGGAAAGTAGGTTACTATACTGACATTTAAGTCAAAATTGATGTCACCCCACAACATCAAATAAATTGAAAGCTGAAATGGCTCCTGGAAACAGTACACTGAATTCTTGAACAGGTTCATAAAATTAACTGCTCTTACTTGGTGGACCATTTCATTCAATATCACCTCACTGAGCACAAACTAAAGGGCAACAATTGCTCTGAAATCCCAGCTGTGCACACTACAACTGCCTACAGTCAGTGCACAATGTCTGGAATATGCCTTAAATCCCATTGAATATGCCTTTCTGGCTCCCTCCTCTTACCTTCTTTCAGTAAAAGAAAGTGATTGTAAAGAATGGTAGTCTATTAACACGTGTGGAGTAGCCTGCAGATGTCACAGGCTTTGGAATAAGGCACTTACCTCCTCAAGGACATCGGCAAGCTTGCTTAAAATATCTTCCTGCAGGCCATGGAATGTGGGGACGCTGCAGGAGAAAGAAAAGAAAGGGCTTTTTGATAAATAGATACATAGGTTCATACATATTAAATATATTACTGATTTAATCTTGTGTATTTGCCAGACAAAAAGTAGAAAGCATTGTAGCCAGCAGCTTAGTATATGTAGTGGCTTTGAAACAGTTGACCAGAATCTAAGCAGAGCTGTGATCTGAAGTGAACAACATAAATGCAGGCAACAGGAACACATAAAATCAATATTATGTTATGGGACTACTGTTTTACAGTATGTGTATATAAATGTTGCAGCAGGCAACGTGTCTGGTTACACAGCAGGGCATCAGATCCTGAGGTTGAATACACCAGTATGAGGCTCTGTTTGTTCTGGTTGCTTCCCAGCAGCTTCAATGAACGCTATCTGCATGTTATCAAGCTTACTAAATAAAAATGGCCCAGTGTTTATCAAGGAGGAGAGAAAATAACCTGTGTTGGCGAACAAAGGGCTTATCTCCCCCTATCATCTCTCTCTCTCTCAGTTTCTCCATCTCCCTTGCCTCAGCCCCCAACCCAGGCTCTAGCTACTGTGCTGATCCTTGTGTGGCTTTCTCAAGAGGCACTAGCTAACCACCTACACAGTCAACGGATGACCCTACTCCAAATGAAACATATGGAGTTGCAACCCTCGAGCAGTGAAACATAAATAAAAAGCCCCTGTTGTAGTAAATTTCCAATGCAACAGCTTGATTGTGTTACAGAAAATGTATTAATTATATGAGGCCAATGGGGAAGTGCAGTTCCACTAATCATTTTAATAATTCTAACATCATTTCAGTCATTGCACTGTGTGACTGTGAGAAGCATGAGATAACATAACAGTTTCTATGGTGGTCTTGCAAACACCTAAAAAAAAAAAAACAAGTTAAAATGACTACTGTTTTTATTCTGTATCCTATAGTTAGTCTTTGATATAAAGTGTAAGGGGGCTCAGGCTTTAGTAATAGCCCACCAGTTTTACAAATAGCAATACACAGCAATATGCATTTTGTGATCTTTGTGAATTCATTATACACTGCCCTTGAATTTACTCTTCATGGACCATTGTGTTTGAGTAATTTAAAATAAATGCGAGGAGGAGATAATAAAAATTCTCCCAACATTCTCATGTGGGATTTCTCTTGTCAGTTTTTCATCAGTTTTCCTCCTCCACAACTTTTAAGAACAAATATATAATTTCACAGCAGTTAAAGAGTGGGTTGAAGACTGACAGGGATCAATATGTGTTTGTTCTTACACTTAAACTACAGCTCTTTTATTAGATCTGCTTCTGGGAAACAAACCAGCAATATAATTATCTACATACTGTGAATTAACAAATGTTATGAATCTCTGATTCCCTTACTAGATACCCCTTGATAAACCAAACACACAGTGAGCCCAAACGTACAGCTATTAAATATTTACTTATCTGTTGGACTGTTATGCAAGAGCTGCTGAGAGGCAAGAGCAGCCATACAGTATATTCTCATACACTCAGGAAAGAGATAACAAGTCTTTTTTTAGTCATAGCCGTCACTAAAATAGCTTCAGTCAGGAAAGTCAGATTAATGGTGTTTTTATCTGTCCTGAAATGTATTTTTGGTACCGTATGTCTTACCATCTGGTGAAAGGGTAGATACAGCAAGATATAAAGTGGCTGTATTGTGACTGAACTGTAAATGTCAGACTGCTATACTATTCAGGGTACCAAAAATATATTTCACCAGTAAAACAACAGCATTTTTTATTGTGTTGAAACACTTAAAGGTGTAATGTGTAAGATCATGGTAGTTGCTCCACCTCCATGGGGGGCAGCATTTCACCTCTGTACATGTGTTTTCTTCTTTTCTTTGATGTTGAATGTGGTTTCTTGTCGGGGCGATCTTTCTGTATGGAGATAAAAATCGCTTTCTGGATGCTTCAGCCATCCCTGCGTTTCTGTGGTGCAAGTCAGGGGCCTTTTTTTTTTTTTTTTTTTGTCGGGAGCTGTAGCGTAACTTCAAGCTCTGGAGGAAGCTCTTATTCTTCGTGGGAATGAGGGCAGACTAGACGCTACACTGACTCACAGCATCTAGTGTCATAAAGTGGTATTACAACACGGCCCGGGACACAGCTAGTTGGTTAGCATTCTCATTTCAGTAGATATCTATAGAATACCATAGATGGAGGTCTTGGTTATGACATCATCACCGTGGCTCCTTCACATACTATTGAAAGTGTTCATTTTTTGAACATTTTAACTACAATATGGCCAGATCTTACACATTACACCTTGTATGTTTTTCTGACTAGCAGTATTTTGTGACTGTGAAATAATTGTCCTCTCTCAGTCACAAAGGAAGTAGTAGTATGAAATTGTTATACTGCTGCAATATTTTTTTTAATCTAAGGGAATGGTGAAAGCAACTGGCTGGACTACAGATAGTAAAGATACATAGTAAACGTTGGTTTTTCTCAACCATTTTGGTTGAGAAAAACCACTGTATACGTTGCACATCAGGGAAGCACTCATTTTTGGGTCAAATGGGTTGTTTTGGAAGTTACTGACATTTGACCTATTTTATATGAACTTTTGTTGGAAATGTCAAGTGAAAAGCTGGTTTCCTGTGAACTTTATCCATTCAACTACCTTAAAACAGCTCTGTCAAATAGTCACAGAGCCTGATCATGATCACATTGATTCCTGAAATTTTTTTCAGGAGAAATGAACCTAGGCAGAGTGTGCTTTTGTGATTTGGCAAATTTAAACACACATATATACATTGGAGTACATGTGTGAAGGGAAGTGCAAAGATAGAAGCCCCTCCTATTATATCTCCCCTGAACCAAAGTTGTTATAATGGAGTGGCACTTGAGGGCTGTGGTTGAAAAGTCCTTTTTGCTTAGGAAGGTTCCTAACTGAGTGAAATGACCTGGAAGTATCAATATGGCAGCCATGATAAATTATAAGAAATGATCAAAATGACAATGTCCTCATTACATTTTCTATCAAGGTCAAGGGAAAGTGGTTAGGAAAGGAGATTATTTTGACTTTGACTGCAGCTGTAATATATATATATAATAAAATATGATAAATAATTTCATAATTAGCTTGATGCAGACCAAAATGTATGAAAAAGAAAAAGAGGAAAGTTGAACAGAGATGGGGGGGAGAAGAAATTTGTACTGTAATTGCATCTGTGTTCTCCATGTCTTTTGATGAGTCTATCTCTTATCCTATACTCCATACAGGCCCAAAAAGCGTCTGCAGGCCTTTTAAGTGATAATGGTTTCTTTATAGGGAAGAAGTTAAGGCCTAAGGGCTTTCTGATACAGATAGGGATGCTGAAGAAAGATGATAAAGGTACAAGATAGTTTCCAGTAGGATGAATAACACTTTAAGTGAGGCATCAGAAATTAATATTGAGTTATGTAATTTATTGGCAAAAATTAGGAGTGAGGAATCTTCTGAGAAACAGCTCAGCCACATTCTCCTGAATTCATTTTGCTAATTCATTCATTGCATTTCAGAACAAAGCTCTATTCAGGTCATTTGTCTATCATTGTGGGACACTTTACCGAGGTTCCTCACCTTTTCAGAAATTCCATGTACTCCGTGTGCTTGATTAGACCCGTCCTCATCATGATCGTCTGAAAACATTGTCGGTCGATGGCCCACAGCTTTACATTTGTCAGAGCTAGAAAGAAGAATAAACATAAGCATCATCATGAAAGACAGTCTAATTAATAACACAGCACATGTATGAATAATACATGTCGCCCAACAGCTTTATGCTTTGTGCGTGCACAATATGAATATAGTGAATATTGTGCACTGTAAGCATTTGATATTCGGCTTTAAAATGTGAGAAGAATCATAGTCGTGGCATGTGTGATGTTACTTAATACTGCACTGAAATCTCTGTTTATAGAGTGGCATAGAGAAATCTGTGAACCTTTAGGTTCGGTTACTCTTTTAGTGTCAATAACTGTCATCCAAATGTTTTCTTTAGCTGCTGATCAGGCCAAGGAGGGAGGAGGTATTTTGGACAATTACTTTTTACTCGGCAGTGCATGGATGGCTTGCTTCAAGTCATGCTACTGCATTTTAATTGGTTTAAGGTCAGTAGTCTGACTTGACTATGCCAAAGTCCTTTTATTACTTAAAGCCCCTGAGTTAGTGATTGCTTTGTGTTAAGAGCAATTATCAACGAAAATTATGTAAAATTTTACATCAAAAACCACTACCCTGATATTTTTCTCTATAATTTCTCAGAACAATTTGGAATTATTTGCTCCTCCAATGATTGCAATATGTGCTGTCCCTGAGGCACCAACTCCAAACCATAATACACATGGAGTAGATGGAGGTTAAAACATTGGTATGGAGTTAATTTGATTTGAATATAGCATTTTGTCTTGTTTACCCACAAAGTATTGTTCCACAAAGCATCCAGGTGTTCTTAGACAGGCATTAGGCAGGCCATACTTTGTCTTTGGAGAACAACAGTGTACAACAGAGTGTCCTCTGTAGTATCTTTCTGTAGGCAAACTCATTTTTGGTGGTTTTCTTACTGTGCACTGATAAGTGAGTGAAAGAGATAACCAGTATGCATTGCTCTGACACTACACTTCCTTGACAGCTCACTGAATAATGTACAATTCTCTTGCAGCAGTTTTTGCAGAATACCCGACCCTTCAAAGAGGAGAAACAGTGCAAAACCTTTCTTTCTTTTTTTTTTTTCACTTTTATGCCTGAGTGTTGATTGATGGAGGCCTGGGTCTTTCAAAATTCCTTTTCTTGTCATTCTCAACAGCCTCAACAGCGCTTTCTCTGAGGTCCTCGGTAGTCACTTTTGTTGTGAAGAGCAGACTCTGTTGGAAGTCTGACCATGTGGATTTTCATCAGAGCAATGGGCCTATAACCCACCCCCTGAATGTCATTCTATTTTCCCATTCAAACCCAATTCACAGAAACTTTTTACTTTTTAACAAAACACACCAAAACTACATATTTCAACTAGTTGAGCCACATCATACAATGACTCAGATTTCAGTGCTTCACTTTGGTAATAGCATTTTATGATAATTACTTTTATAATATCCGTGGCAGTTTTTCCCAACTGCCAGTATCATTATCTACAGTGCTTCAATTGTGCAGATGTACAGTAGACTAGGAGTAAAAAGAGAAGACAGAGAAAATCATGTACTCATATGTACATATATATATATACACATACATACTATAGTTGCATATACACACACGTGAGTGAGTGAAGACACTCCCATAGACACCACAAATCTTTCTTTGCGCAGACCAAGAGTTTGGCAGCACTTTAAAATAGGGCCAAACCACAGGGGAAATGCCCTCATTACACAGCCTGACACTGTTTTTACGAATAGACACTTTGTTGGAGCAGGGACCCCAAAACACACAGCATGACATAAGAATGTACATAGACATCTGGATTCACAGATATGCACACATTCTGTACAAACATGCACAAATATCAGATATACACAGAGATATGGGTACTGGTTGCACATATATATACATACACACAAGTCTTCTTAGATTTAAACACACATTTCCTGCTGTGTGCACATACACACAGATAAACATTAATCAGTCATCTGACACCTAAGTAAAGATGGAAAACTATACACTGAAATAATGTTGGCACAGAGTCAAAACACACAGGTTGCACAAAATTACACATCTCCAACCGACAACTTGTATATGAAGATGGGTCTATAGAGAAATTATTAGAGTAGCCCTCTAATTTGACCCGGAGGCACCAAGAGTGGGAGGTTAGACGTCATTGCCCACTGCGCAATGTGCAATGGAGTGTTTTGGCAGAAAGTGGGAGTATGGGGCACTGGGAAATAAGATATGTAAGGAGCCTGCAGCACACTGCAGTAGGTAAACGTATTATTCGGAGGCTTGACTAAATTGCAGTGAGACCCAGGGAGCTAGTTATCCTGTAGTGAGGGCGCTGATTAATGTCTTAATGCTCATGGGTTGCCAACCATGAGCTTCACAGCTTTCTGGATGCATGTAACACCTCAGGCAGTGCTCGAGGATGATGTCTGTGAGAGGTTTTGAGGGATTGGGCAGTTTGTTGTTACAGTGACATCTTCATTGGGGCTTTAACAAGCCCCACTGCACTGTGAATGCATGCAACATGAAACATGTATACTATATATACAGGAGGTAGAAAAAAGAACGGAACTCTCGTGGAATGAAATGCAATCCAACACAGGCCCAACAATAAGTACTACCTCTGGGAAAATTGGTATTGAGCTTAGTGAAGGCCAGTTGATTCAGACTGCATTGTATTGTTGCGTTATATTGTAAGAGCTGCTATCTTGCCCACTTCATGTAATGCACATCATAGGCAGTACATGACAAAAGCACTGGATAAGTTCAGTGTTACTTTTAGCAACAGTCTGTGAACATGATCATTAGCATTTGTCAGATTTCAGTCGTATCTGTTTTAGTTTTACTGGAGATACAGTGGTGAAAAGTTTAAAAAATATGCATCCATTCTCTATCAAAAAGGTTAAAAAAGATTGAAGATTGGCTTCAGTGCAACACACATAGGTAGTTAGCATTAGCACACATACCTTAATACAGAGAGAGGATTTAGTCAAGGTACACAGGACAGGATGTGATCATCGTGGGAGCAAATGTGATAAAACTGCTGCTTTTGTGAATGTTACAAAAATTGACTAAGTGGGTGTAAAAAGAAAATGATGCACTGTACTGTTCATTACAAATTCTCAAGTAACACATTATGATAGTTCCTTTAAATTTCACAATCGCTGGTTTATGTGCATGTAAAGTACCTTGACTGACAATTTGTATTTTCATTTTTACTCTTCAAATAAAAATCATGCTAACGTCAATATGCACCCTGCTGACTACTGTTTAACATACTGTATTTTTTTTTCTTTGGCCCTGAAACCTTTTTAAATATTTAAATTGAATGTAATCCCACCTCAGAATAAAGGATGGCTATTCATAGCCATGCTGCCCACAGCCGAGCATGTTATCATCATTTGCTCGAGATGCTCCTTTCCTTCCCTCTCCTTGATGCAGTGATTGTAATCCCTCACCCTTCAATTTATCCCAGTTATTTGCAACAACAGATCAATAGTGTTGATTGTCAATACTGGCAAAACTGGACAACTAGCTGCCTTAGTATGCCAGACCCCAAAAGAGAGGGTCTGTGTTATATGGGTGTCGCCAACAAGATGCAGGGTACAGCACATAAGCGGTGGAAGGAATCACTCATTCATTTGGCTCACTCATAATTCACTGTAACTGAATTTCAGCCTGGGGCATTATGCAAATGCTCCATGTGTGTTTGTTCTTGTAATCTAATGTTTGCTCATTAAATTATATAAATTTATGATGAGATCAGAAACATTTTTCTCTGTACTCTGGTCATGACGGTTTACATCCAATGAGTGTGGGATTTGCAAACATCAAAACTTTGTGCGTTAGTGTGACTGTAATCTTGATTTCTGTCATGAGTGCCACAAGTTTTAATGGGATTTAAAACGACTCAGAACAGTCTGTATGGCCCATGATAATTCAGCTGAAGTACAAAGCATCTGCCATTTGCACTGCGGAAAATCCACATTCCTTTCCAAAAGCACCACTGGGCCACATGAAAGTGGTACTTAAATAAAGATTACACCAGAGTCCTGAGCGGTGAAATGTGCAAGGAAATGTGTACACTCTGATGACAAGAAATATATTTTGTTAGTAACATAGTATTAACACAGTGTAACCTACTGCTCAGTGACATCCCAGGATATATAGTGTTTGACAGAAAATAAGTTCTAAAATAAGCTGTCCCAGTCTCTCTCTCCATATTCATCTGTGTAAAGATGCAGGGGGATCTGCATTTATTATCCTCCTACTGCAGTGCCAGTAGGTACATTCTCTCCAGGAGGAAAAAACTGTCATAATAAGATCATGACAGATGATATGTATTCTGACACAATGCTGTGCATTATTCACAGCAAAGTCTCCCTTTCCCACTGCTGTGTTACCATGCCGGTAATCAAATCATTATCAAACAGCAAAGAAAATGTGTCAGAAAACCTTGGAAATATTGATCAAATCAACGCGTGTTTGGTGCTATGTTGGTTATTAGGAGGTGCTCTACTTTGAATTATCATTTTAGCACTTGTAGATGATTAACCTGAGGTTATACAGCTCTGAGAAAGGGAGTGGCAACTCCAAACTAATTAGTCAGAGCACCCACCACAAGAATTTTCTCTGTGAAATATTGTTGTAATGTTTGGATGTTTGGGTTTGAGGGCATTTGAATTGGTTTTCATTGTTACAAAAATTTTCCCACTGCCAAAACTCTGACTTGCCTACTCCTGCAACTTAATTTGCGTCATTAACATTTTCAGCTCAACTCCTTCCTTCCCTGTTATGTTGTAAGAAAATTAGAAAATCAACCATTCTATTCTCACTGACTCCCAGACACACACAGCCACATACACACACTTAAAATCACATAATCACGTAAACTCTAGTCCTTTGAGGCTTCCTACATCTCTTGTTTTGGAAAGCGTTAAAAGAGCGATGCTGTTAGGGCTGCGGGGTGGAAGAGTGTAATCTCCTTTCCCCCTAAGTCATTAATAATATCAGCCAAGTCTGATTACGTCTGGATGAGCTCTTTAGAGCGTGAGAAACCAGGACAGGTCATTTACACCAGACAGTGTCACAGAGCCTAAAGAAAAAGGAAAACATTAGAATTCTCTTTAAAATGATGTATCTAATTATTATTATTATTATTATTATTGAGGCTTAAAGGAACATTACAGTGTAGGAAAACAGATTTGCTGGACCATGATTGGCAGTGAAATGTGTAACAACCTGTCAAATGCCAAATAACAAAAACTATTGATTTACATGAATGATTGTGAAGTGGAGCATTGCATATCTGTAGTTAGTGATGTTATGTGCTCTTATGACAGCTTTCACATTTCACTGAGTCCCATAACAACACTAGCTGACTTAATCAGATGCAATCTCCACATGCCAGTTCTGCCAATAGTTGTACCATATAGGAGACATGCGTCCATGGAAATATTGAACTGAATGTCATCCCACCTGCCATCCACCCACCATGCTCACCCACACTAACCCATAAAAACTCATATTTAGAGAATAACATATTTAATTGCTGTTATTAGGTGATTCCATTTTGATGATGGTGAAAAATTTTAATTTAATTTGAAAACCATCTATGTCTATCATATAAAAAGACACCCAGACATGTGGGAGTCATAATATTTAAATGCATAAATCTTAACGCACAGACTGGATACTCTTGTTACAATTAGGTCAGAAACTTCTCAGAGGCTGATTGAATAAGAACATTTCTAAAAGCATGCTTTTAGCTTTCTCAGTCTCAGATTCCCAAGATAAAAACACAATTTACAACTCATCTCTGTATGTAACATTTACAAACCTCACTCCCAACCTTTATTCAACAATTACAGCTGGTCTTGTTTGGAAGTTCATCATAACCACGCATGCATTTAGAGGACTGGAGTTTGGTTGCTTTAAATAAGTATTCCATTATCCTGAAGGAGAGTGGCTCATCTAAAGTTAGCTCTGTGATTGCAGAGATGGTTCTGTTATTCTACCTCAAGCAAAGTGGTAAACATTTCCAGCTTGAAGACTTTCAAACTTTGAGCATGACCCTGTAATTTTATGGATACTAAATCATTACTATTTAAAAGTCAAATTCAGTGGATCTCATCATACTTTCTGATGGCATCTACATCTTCCATCATTTAAGTAATAGCTTCTTCTCTTTCATGATAGCTAACATTGTCACAACAAATATAATTTACTATTACTAGAAGCTATTTTAAAAACTTGAAGTTCACTGTTTCGGACTAAAAGTTTGAATAAATCAAGACTAATAGCCCCCAGCTATGCTAGCAGTCCTCTGAGGCTGTACTTGAGTTAAATGCTCACATCAGCATGGTAACATTCTCTCAATGATGCTAGCATATCGATGTTCAGCAGCATGTTGAAAATTTTCACAGGATAAGTGAAACCTTTGACACTATGGGGAAAGTCAGGCGATCACTACTGTCAATAAAATTAATCTTCGGGGGGACCAGAAAAATCTGTACCAAATTTATGGAGTTGAGTAGTACTGAAGCACATACTGTATGTTGTATGTGTTAAGCGTGGAGCAGGGTGAACAGACATCCAGTAATCATAATGCTCCAGTGGATGGGAAAAACAGAAAACACTATATATTTATAGGATGGTATTTTAATTATGGGGATAAATTAATAAAATGGCAATTAAAATGGTAATAGCTATATTGTGAAATACCATGTATCTTCATATTTTTATTTCATGTCTCTATTAGCCTTCATAGTCCTGATGTAGGCACATATAGTTGAAAGGGTACGCTGCCGCTACAATAACTCCAGTCAGATTCACAATGATGGATTATAATTAAAAAGAAAATTCAACACTAAAGCCTTCATAAAATGTTGTCTCTAATGATAGATGTTTCAACTGAGACAGCAAAACAAAGCTAAATATCTCTCTGAGAAGGAGTTAATGAATGGAACAAGAAAAGAGCAAACTCTGTTGCCTTATTGTTCTTTTTAAAGCCTTTAATCATCACAATCAATTTTAACAGGCCTTTGTTCAGAAAATTTTTCATTAAAAGGAACTCATCTCTTCTTCTCTACACAGATTTCATTTCATGGTGTCATGATGCAAGTGCTGCTACCTGAGGTGATGACGTCAATGGTAAGGATAACTGCTTCTGTGGTAGGGGAATAAGGAAAACATCTTTGCCGTTCAGTGCGTGCTGCATCTGAACACCAATAAAAAATTACCTTTTCAGCATAAATGGCTTTCTCATTGCTTTGTAAGATACATTTTAATTGTTTGTTGTCCTTATTATTATGAACAATCAACCAGAAACTATTTGCCACAGAGGAAATCAGTTTGAATAACCTGATAAATTTCAGTCTGCCTGGCTGTAGAAAATCAAATGAAGGAAATGAGGTGTGTTTGCTGTTCATCAGCAAGTGGGTTATTTTTAGGCCTTGGTCCAGGTTGTATCAGGTATCACATTTTACTATGTAGATGGTTATGTGGACTTCTCAAACCCCACACTGAAATCTGTCAAATTACTGATGTGGCAGGTCACTGAATATCCTGAGAACAATGTAAAACCATGTGTCACACATTGTCAGACAGTTTTTGTCATTTAATATCTTAAGATGATATCCTACTGAATGAATTACTACCAACAACAGTCTTTTCTGTTTTCCACTCTGACAACAAGAGGAAATTACTTGCTGTGTCATTGTTGAATTTCATAAGTCCCTCTGTCAGTCAATGCTGATGTTTTGCAGCCTGCTGAGAGAAAAACATCACATCTCTGCACCCAAAAATACGAAGCCAGAGTGATAATTCCCCTCTCTGCTTTGCCAGAATGTGAAGAATACCTGTTTCTGTGTCTGTGTGTGAGTGACTGCATGCCAGACATACAGTAGTCATAGTCATATAATCATCGCTGCATATGTGTTTATGCCACTGTTTTTTTTTCTCGTTCCTTAAAGAAACAACCATTATTCTGACAAGAGGCCTCTCTCACTCTGCAGGAGACCTACATTCAGCTCACTTTCTGTGAAAGCCTTGGAGAAACTGTTCATTATAGGAGGAATTGATGTATAACCACACAAACATTAATCAAACCAGTGAGCTGCCCTGAGATTAAATGTATTTCACTTCCACAAGTTTTACAAACAACATAATCCAGGCAGCAAATACATTTCTTCCTGACATATGCTGGCTAAAACAAATTGGTAGTATGTTAATGTAATTTCTAGGAGATGAGGGTCCTCCTGGCATGAGGAATGAATTAGAACGAATTAGACAGTCTATACTTTTGTGAGTGTACTTTAATCTAACTCTAGTGTATAATGAGTGTAAATGGGGTATAAGAAACTAACTAGTTTATCCTCCTAAGACCCGAACTCTTGCATGGCGTGCATTTTTAATTTCTCTTTGATCTTTATTCTGATTGGGACCTGAGAAAAATGATGTCCACATATGAGGACATTAGTTTTAAATTTTGATTACTGAGTGGCAGTATAATATCCTCATATGTGGTCACCAGGCCCTTGTTGAGAAAAAGTTAGTATTGTGGTCTAGAGAACCCAAAATGTGAGGTCCACATATGTGGACGCCAGGTCCTAGGAGGTTAAGAAATCTAATCTTAAAAACTTCAAAGGCTCTCCCCTCTCTTCACCTACAGTATACACATAATGAGGGCAGAGACATTCCAGTGCATAAATGACAGAAAATATCATAGTTTATTCACTATCTTCCACCTCTAATGGGGTATGAAATTAAGCCTGGTTTTTTAAGGGTAAAAGTCATGAGAGAGAAATTTAATAGAAATGTCACTGCTTCTCAGTCAGCTGCTTAAATTGTATTTCTGTGGTACCATACATCAGGGCCCCTTCACTGCCTCTATGGTCAATAGCATTTGGCAGGACAATATTTAAGAAAGTAGGCGCACCAAGAATATTTTGGGCAATATTGGAAGTATAAGCTGCTAGAGCAAGCGGTCCGCAAATATTAGTATTACACAAATTAAAAATGATCTTTTTTTTTTTTTTTTTTTTTTTTTACATAAAATGTATTGTCCTCTTCTATTTTTGGTTAACCACCTTGCACTCACTGCTACAACAGCACATTAGACATTTCAGTGCACCTTCCAAGTTCAATTTCAGTGTTGATTTAACTGTCATTATTACAGGCAAAGACCTTGCAGAGGCTACAACAGAGTGATTACTGACCGAGTTACACTTGGACAAATGGATGTATTTAGACCAACTCAACATGTGACTAGAATGCGTATTGGGAGGGCGTTTGAGCAAGTGAATTTTAATCTATCCTGAATACGCATGCATGCATTTTTTCATTACCTTTTTTTTTGAAGATCAGATCATTCATTCAATCTGCCCCAGCTGCATGAACTGACTAAGTTTAAAAGTGGTATAAGAAATTTCTGCAGCTCCTCCAAAGTTTCCTGAGCCATTTTCCTCCCACTGATACTCATGTACAACAAGCAAATTACTTTTTTGTAAAGCAAATGTGTCCCCGGAATTGTATCACAGAAGGCAAGCAATGCAAATCTCTTCTTAATAATGCAAAATAGGTAGACAGATACCAATATAATCCTTCTGTGCAGAGCTGGCCACAGTTATGTTCATACAGACTACTAGTGTAAAGAAATGTCCTAGAAAAGTAGTTGTTAAAAGATGCACCTGCGGGGCTGTTTTCCTTGGCTGACTGTATATTGCTGCTGACTAAGTTTGCCTCTCTGGGTGTTTTAACCTTTCAAGCCGTATAGAGCCCCAGAAGAGCCTTTTGCTCCAGGCTCACACCTGCGCTCCAACTGAGAATCAGGACAACAACAGCAGCAGGGGCCCTCAGTACAAACGCACACACACACTGGGATAACTATTGACAAATGCACATACACACACACATCCCATAATAAGTCAAATGCCTTCATCCAACTAAAATAAGCCACACTGTCAAGTTAAAGACACAGGCAATACACACAGTGACCAGCACAACAACTGTGACTGAAAACAGCTGGGAGAGGGCTACCCTGCCACCATCACCATTTTACCACCACATTTCTTGCTGCACTCTGGCAACAGTGTTACCATGGCAGCCATGGAAACAGAGAAGATTCCCCCCCCACTCAGTCCCACTGGAATTCTGTCTGCCAAAGCAAGTCTTTCTGTCTTCTTCTTTCTGTCTCTCTGTGTCTGTATTTTCTTCAGTTATCCAATGAAATCCTTTATCCCAGGGATAAACCTCTGCTCACACCAGCACGATGTGTTTAAAGGAGATTGATAAAAAAAATAAACAAAATATCTGGACATCATTATGGACATGCAAATTCATGTCCATAACAGTGTCTCATTTGCATCTCAGCTGCTGTCAGTCACAACAAATGAGAAGCCAATTTGTGAGATCTGTTTTTGTAAGCATCATATGTAATGTGCAATTTTGTGCAAAGTGGAATTTCAGATATTTGTGTTATTTCAGTTTCATTGCTTGTCTAATTGTTGGACTGCATTCCAATGTGGCATACCCACATAAACTGTATAGTCCATTTACCATTTCTCTCATTTTTACATTTATCCTTTGATGCATTTGTATGTGTGCCTCATCACGTTTTCATTTCCCCTCTTGGTTGCATCACAATTAGTGTGGGTATCCTAAGAATGGTAAAAACACAGCAGTATGTTAGATAGTGCCTATGTTTTCCTTGTTAAGTGTGTATTCACTACCTTTCCTGATTCTAAGAGCCCTTATCTCCAGCTCTTCACAGAGCTGCCTAATGGTGGTGCTGAGGTCCACATGACACCACCCGTAGTTCACAACAGTGTATCAAATAAATTGTTTCTTATAAAAGATGCAGTATTTTTAAATCTCCATGACATACATTATCTATTTCTAATACTCTAAATATACTTACATATACATCTCTGAAGTCATATCTCCATTCACTCAACACTTTATCAACAAATGAGGCTCTTCTCTTACTTCCCAAATGTGGGAAGGGGGTAGATACAGGTAGTTAGAATGGCCCTGTCCCCCAGGCAGCAGAGAGAATAGCAACCTTTTTTTCCTCCATATGTGGCTGCATTTATGGCTCGTTCTACTAGAAAACCTGTTTAGCTGATTAAAGAGAACAGAGTAGCGCTTATATCCAGCTTATAAATCATCTTCGGGAACAGGAACAGGAGAGGCGCTAACAGCTGCTAAATGTCTCTGCAGACTAATGCTTATGCTTGTATTATATCATCAGCAAGATGATGCTGTTTGCTTGTTTGCTCAATATGGCTAATGTAGCTGCTTACTGTACTAGTTACTCACTCAGTCCAACATATTTCCTACGTTAGCATGCAAAATATTGTGGAGGGTGCATACCTGTGTGTCTGTGCTCAGCTGAATATATAGGAAATTGCCATATTTAAAGTGCAGACTGAATATACTCACTTTGGCTTTAAAAAAGTGCACTAATAATGACTTTTGATAGGGTGCAGTCTGCATTCAGCTTATTGTATAACATGTTGCTGTTTTTCTCTGCTTGCAGGGCAAATAGCTGATGCTTGGTATTCTGCACCAGATCCAACATAAGAGCAGTACACAAGCGTGAGAGGAGGCCAAGACGATGTCATGGAATCACACTGCCGGGTCAAAGAAGAGCTAGAGGTGATCTCACAGTTCTTTATCATAAATGTCATATGTGAAAAATGTTAAAAGGCAGCAGGAATGTTTTGTAGGTAGGCTGCTTTTCTTTGTGATGCATAGATGAAGCAGATATATCACAGACACAAGAGCAACAGTCAGGGAGGTAATTATGCAAGAGATCTGAGACATTTACTCACACACGCACACACACACACACACACACCACACACACACACACACACAACACACACACACACACACACACGCAAAGTGGACCCAAGAGTAAGAGACTTAGAGGGCACACTGACAGTCTTACAAGCAACATGTTTTATTATTTAAACACAACCTAAAGCCACAATTCTCTGCCTTCCGCACTGGTCGTAATGTTTAACTTGGTACCTGGTTCTCCAAAGAGCTAAACCTGTAACTTATCTCTTTCTGCCAAAACAAGATTCACTCACTGTGAATAGGGTGACTCCTGACACTGAGCAGATGTAGTGTACTACACACTCACACTCACACATTTACACACAATCACATGCACATTTTCCTCTCTCAGACTGATTAGAAAGATGACTGTTTGTTCACTCCCCGCGGAAGGAAGGGTTATTATACAGCTGAGCTATCACTCTGTTACAAGGGCCATTCTTAGAAGTCTCCAGAACAATTTTGCTGCTGTGGCTTAATTTTCTTTATGTGATACCATGGTGTGTGTGTGTGTGTGTGTGAGTGCGAGAGTGTGAATACTGCCCATGCACTACTAAATATTGTCACGTTTCATCCATGGAGCATGCTGAAGTGAAAGACAGTTTCTCTAAAATTGCACCTGTCAAAATGCAGGCTAGAGCATATGCATCAAAATGTACATAGTTGTGAAAGTCTGTGTTGTTAATATGGGTTTTAAAAGGGCTCTCACAGGGTCCATTCAGTATTTTAAAGTTGTAGGACTGAATTCAGCACTATGTAATCTATTTTTGAAATGTTTTTTATGCCTGTATTTGGTAGGGAAAGTGAAATCAGACAGGAAAATTGGGGAAAGAGAATAGGGGAATGACATGCACCAAATGGTCCAGCCAGGAATCAAACCGGTCACTAGCCGCTCAGGACATTTACGTTCCTGTGTTATGTGCCCTAACCACTCCACTATCGGGGCACCCCAACACCAATAATCTGAAAGTACAGGTTCAGACATTGCTTGGATGGCTGCCATCTGCAGGAAATGGAAACCCTCCATCAAATTAATTAAAACGTGCGCTCTCCTTTGTATCTCAAGTCCCTGTTTTGATGAGAGAGATTAAGTATAAATATCAAATAATGGGAATCATTAGGGCAAAGGAAATGTCACTTAGAGATGGATATCTGATGCACAGTATATAATGTATATGTATAGACTGATTGGCATCAATATGCATGTAATACATTTATGCATAAGATGGATACAGAACATCAGTGGTCCCATGTTTCTGGTCAAATGGTTTCCGGCCCCACAGCCCAGTTACATTTAAATCCTCCTTCATCGACACCACATGTCAAATGTGTTCTATTTTAAACATGATGTTACTTAAGACTACGGACATGTTGATTTTGTTACTTTTTGTAATTGTTGTTGATGTTCAGGCAAGGTCTCTTTTTCTGTAGCTTTGCTAAAGTCTGAATTTGTACTACTACCACTTGGAGTGTTTCAACCTTCTACCCTATTTCTTGTATAAATATTTATTTTTGACTTCTCTGCACACTTAGTAACTAGTTTTCTTGTATTCTCATTTGCATCTTGTGGTATCAAGGTTAACAACTGACACTGCCAATCATAGCTGGTGTTTATTGGTTACTGTTGCTCATCAATTTGTGATCCTATTAGTGTTTATTTTCCTTCTGAATACACATATGTGGATATATATCATTATTACAAATTAACTGGTCTGCTCCATAATCTTTCCAAGTGCCCACTGGCAACTTCAGAAGTACCTGCTGGGATACACATACGTCTGGGTGGGTATAACTGCACTACATTTTCTAAACAAGTGCATATTCTTGTATTGCCCTTTAAAAAATTCCAGTGATGAGTTAATTACAATTCTTATGTGTCACCTGCACCCATTTGTGCACTTGAATGACCTACAGGATGAGAACGTTAAATTAAGCTTTTAGCTCCGCCCAGTGCACGTCCCTGTGATCGTCCACAAGGTTTTTAAAACCAATTCTTCTTTCACTTTTCAGGCAACGGCTCTTAGTTTTTAATCCCCAGTCATTTAGTTTCCACTCAATTTAATACCACCATTTTCTTAGCCATGTTTGTTGTTCCCAATACTTATACACCCACGCTCATTAAACAGCTGAACCCTAATTCTCAAATGTGCATAGGAGGGTAAAAGGGAAGATGTGTCAGTGTGAAAAAAAAAATGGCCATCCCATGTTGGACATTGATCTTAATGAAAACAAATGCCTGTCAATACAAGAATCTCTCTGTATTTATGTGAGAGAGTGGGTTACAGAGACTGAAATGTGTGTGTGTTTGTGCATGCCTGAGTGCTTGCTGCTGGCCAATACCCAACAGTATGTTTGATTGCTATAACTAAATAGGATTTCCTTTCAAATGCACACTGCCCCACTCCTCTCCTGGAGCTTTCTATAAATGCTCTGTGTGGCCTGGTACTTCTCAAAATGATTTATGACATTGCTATTATTTGAAAAGTATTATAATCTAGTCATATGCCAAAGCATTCATGCGCATTAGATATGAGCCCAACTGAGAGCACAGCTGAGTTTCTGCAATGACGTCTGAGACTGCTTTTTCCAACCACTATCATTAAGATGGAGCACACAGATAATCAGTCCCACTGATTATGTTAGTAGTGACTGACAGTGACCTCACAAATACGATGATTGGTCCAAAACAATGTCAGGATTCCCGATGCTTGTTTAGTGCCGCTACGACTGACATTATGCTTTTGTGTGTGTGTGTGTGTGTGTGTGTGTGTGTGTGTGTGTGTGTGTGTGTGTGTGTGCGTGCGTGCATGCGCCACATTGTTGTATCATATTTGTCAGAGCTATAACTTTGTTTTCAAATGTTTAATTTCATTTGCTAATAACATAAAAGGTCTATATTTGAATGCGAAAGTTCATTCCTGAACATGGAAACACTAATTTGACAAAAACAAAACACTCCTTTTTCACATCTTGTGGTCTTTTTTTCCAGAAATATTATTAAAAGCTGTGTACAAAAGCTAAGAGGTGGATCTAAGATTTTTTCAAGAGGGGTCTATATTTCCATTGTAGAATATTTCAAGGACCGCAAACAGCGTCTGATTGTGATTGGCCAATATTTAGAGCTGATAGGTTAAGAACTGCCTACTAGCAAATTAATTGGTAACTATTTTTATAATCAATTAATTGCTTAAGTCATTTTTCAAGCAAAAATACCAGACAGTGCCTAGTCAACTCTTCTGTTTTCTCTGTTTTATATTGTTGTAAACTGATTATCTTTGAGATTTAGATTATTGGTTTGTTATTTTCCAACATTTATATACCAAATGATTAAATTAATTAATCATGAAAGTAATTGTTTTTTGCAGCCCCCTCTTACAACAATTTTGAAGTTTGCATCTATATGCTGGGATTCCATAGTTAGTAGGGATTTTCAAGAAATAGGCCGAGCCATAACAACAGTATTATTTTAAATGATCTCTTTCCTGCTGTTCTCATACGGTGCAGTGATGCTTACTTCTATGGATTGCTGCACAGCTGCATATTTTTAGCCTTCTCTCTCTCTTGTTTGTCTGCAGACAAAAGAAAATACCAATTTTTGTCTTGCTTCCCATGAGGTGGTTCCCTCATTTTGCTGCCACTGCTGTCCTGTATTTATCACCTCTCCCTTTTGTCTCTCACTTCTACCCTTTTCTTCCTCTCTTTTCTTTAGCCAGCATCTTTCCGATTGTTATCATGTGAAAATGATGTGATATGGATTTGATTGCAAAGGGACTTTTTTGGAAACTGAGTCTTGGGCAAGATTTTTCTCTCAGGTTGCATGCAAAATCACACCTCATTTGGCAAGACTGGCAGAACCAAACCCTAATTGCAGCAATAACTCTACACTTAAGTGTCTGTATCCTGAAACTTAATATAGCATCTTGAGTGGTGGAGCTTGTTGTGGGCTCTACACAGCCTGGGAGTAAGTGCTACTGGAAAAGCTCAAGTTAGGGCAATAGAGCCGGCACTTCAGAAGGATCCTTTGCTGTTGGGAGAGTGCAAGCAAGTGCTAACACATGCAATCACATAAAGAATGAAAAGGAGGGGGGATAATGGAAAATGAATAACCTTGTCAGTTCCTCCAGGAATTTGTAATTATGCAAATACAAGAATTAATACAAATTTCAACTAATCCTTGCATTATTTGGGAGAGCTTGAAATTTTGTCTAATCCCTGCAATACATCCACATAAGATTGTATAATTGGACAAACCCCTGTAAATTTTCCCAATCAAAACACTTTTCTGCATGAAATGATCCAATATAGTTGACTTTTTTCTATAAATGATTAGGAATGAAACCTGTATCATTGAGTTAGTGTTTTATTCATTTGCTTTACTGAGCTCTCTGTTGGTGAATTGTCATGTTTATTGAACTATAGCAGTGATCCAAATTGTGATTTTCCTTCTTTCCAGGCAGCCATTGGTTTCCATTCATAGTTTCCAGTGCAGTTTGACAAACAACTTGTGTGTGTGTGTGTGTGTGTGTGTGTGTGTGTGTGTGTGTGTGTGTGTGTGTGTGTGTGTGTGTGTGTGTGTGTGTGTGTGTGTGTGTGAGATAATCTATCATAGTGAACATTACGTCTGCTTTCATTGTTGCTGCGGTGCGATGTTTTCCTTTTGTTGTAAGACAGATTTGGAAAGCCAATAGACACAAAGCTCACTGTGATGAATTACCAAAATCTAGCCAGTTTCAAGTCTGTGATTTTCATAATGTTCTGACATGAATAGAAACTAAATGCTGCCTGAAAGAAAGGAAAGACACAATGAAAAATCTAAAACTTTGTGGTGTGCACTGGAAATGGTTGGCACCAATTTAAAGTAAAAATGATTTAAAGTCAATGTGATAAGTAAATGGACTAAAACATATTCACAAATATCACTGTTGCAGTGCTTTAAGGCTAAAATCTGCTTAACTTCAACATCTCAAGTTCATTTTACCCTCACTAGGAATAATTCAATCTTGTTTTTTCACGCTGACTTGAAAAGTTAAATTTTAAACATTCCTCATGTTTCATTGCGCAAAACAAAACATTGCATGCTGCTTCACAGTTCTTGAAGCTAAAGAAACACTGGTATTATCTACCTAAACACAAAGCCTTGAGTTGTTCTTGATTAGTTTGACTGTGTTCTTAATCATTATAATCATAACTGCACACATTTTCTCTAAAAGTAGTTGCACATAATGGCTCTTAATTGTTTCTGTGAGTTTTCTTAATAGGAGACAGACTCCAGTAAGATCTTCATTTTCACAGTTTGCAATAATGTCATTATATTCTGAGTTAGCTTTGCAGATGGTGGGGGATTTTGTACACAGTTTTACGGATGAGTCCACATTAGTAGGTTCATCATCTAAATTCTGCCACGATGTAATTACTCATGCATATAACTTAGGAGACCATGCAATGTAAATTGAAATTACACTGAGGAGAAAGGTTCCACACACACATCAAATTAAACTGGTTAATTTGAAGCTGAAGGCTCATGCACACTCATCAGGCAGTTGCATGATTTCCATTGGAGCCAATGTGGCAGCTGAATTTCCTGGTACATTCCTGTGTAGAGACACACATTAAAACAAAGACAACCAGCCTCAAAGATAGTGCCAGTGACCCTGTTAGAGTGCAAACATACCTCTGCCCATGTAGACAATTACATCATTTGTTCCATGCAGAGATTTTATTGAGCAGCCACATCACCAGCAAAGCAAAGCACTGACGTATACTAATAAAGACTGGCGGGAAGTATGGGCCGGTGGGCTGGTGGCAGGCAAAAGAATATACAAAAGAAAAAGACAGACACTCTGTCGCCAGTGGGAAGGGGAAAAGAGTTGGCTCATCTCCCTGTGAGCACTTGTTGCCATAGCAACGGGAGCTGGGAGTTCTGTCAGGTTGGCTGTTCAGTGGTAGGGTATCATGGGACATGAAAGGGGTCAGCAAGGGGCGTGCAACCTCACCGCCACCATAGTCAACCCTGTTTCCCAAACTCACACCTCCTTGCCCTCAACTACAGGCCCAACAGACCCCCTGCCTTTCATGCATTCATTCATAACCTGGGCCACACAGATTTTCACCACAAACAGCAAAAGATCAGGAAGCTCGCAGTATGGAATTATTTACCAGGTCAGTAGTGATTTTACTGAATTATGATAGTGTATTCTTTAGTGCCAGCTGGAGCACGCACTTAGACACTGACCTACATTCATTTATATTAACTTGAACTGCATTTATGTGGACACTTTTAGACACCAGACCTTATCTCATCTCATCTCACCTTTTGTCTATTTATTATTCCACCCAAACACACATTTCTAGCCATTTCCCATTTCCTGCCTGACATAAACACACATTTTTCATCCTGACACACTCTTACAACACAATAGTTCTCAAATGTGCGTGGACGACCATCTGTCCTGTCCTTCCTCAGTCTCTTCTCCTTAGTCTATTAGGCTGACTATTCAGATTGCCAGTCTGATAGACCACTTACTCACTCACTGTGCATCCTTCATTGCTGGAGCTTTGTCATATGAGAAGGCAGAGGCAGTAAACCTTGACATTTAGCTCAGTGGGGGTCTCGCAACACACTTAACTGGAGTGTGGACTGATGATGGGTAGTGTTTCGTAATGACTGAGTAACAATGCTATCGCTGTGTTCCACACATCCATTCATACAGTGATGGTGTGATCCCTCTGTGTCAACATAGGAATGATAATTTGGAGGCAGAAAGACCCCCAATTCTGTATACTAAGGAAAGAGGTGTGTGTGTGTGTGTGTGCATGTGTGTGAGAACAGGTGACATCTGTCACCTCGGGAACGTGGACATTCAACACAGGCTCATGCGAGCACTTTGGATGTTTTTCCAGGTGTCTGTAGAGACTCACTCTTGACAGTGGCAGTCCTGGTGCAGTTGTAGAGAATAGCCAGCTCTCCAAACACCTTTCCTGGCCCCATGGTGCAGAGCTTCAGGCTCTCCTTCGTCACCTCCACCTTCCCATCTGAAACATGCACAGAAACACAGGTGCACTATTAGGCATCATGCTATACAAATTGCACATTTATTTCTCTACCTGATCACTCAAGTGTGAGTCTACATTCAATATGTGCAGCAAACAAAGTTTCAGTGATGGAATGGAGTTGATGATAGGTATCTGAGGGCTCATGCTTCATTTTTGGAGGTACCCAGCAAGACTTCTCTTGACTCACTGGGCCAGAAAAAAATAAGATTATTTTGCAATGTGGATTTTCCAAGGGCTACTGGCCTCCTACCAAGGCAATGCAGCAGCACCAACATGAGAAAAATCTACTTAAAGCTTATCACTCCGTAACTCACAGACATTGTATGGTTTGCCTTAAGATAAGGACCGTTAAATCAATATACTGCATTTGAAAAAGTGTGAACGTTACCAGGACTGAGGCATTCACAAAGAATGTTCTGAAGTATTATTATTACAGGATGTATGGCCAGATATGTTTCTAAAGTAAACAGAATTCTGCTTTGAAAAGGCATTACTTACCATTTCTGGAATAAGAAGAATAATAATTAAGGAATAACTAACTTCTTTTCACCTCATTAAGCTAATATAATCCAATAACAGTGGGCTTTTGCCAAACAAAACAAGAGGCCAAAAAAACTAAATTCCCCATTAAAAGTGGATTATGCTGCTGCAGAGATAAACGGAAACATCTGTATGAACCTATGCAGAGAAGGGATTATTGGTAACTTTAGGAGCCACCGCGCACAAATTCCAAATCTCAACAGCTCATAGTGCCGACCTGTTATTTAAGCAAACAGACTGGTTGATCTCACATCCTGTCGGGAAGTTTTCTCAATTTTTTCTTTCGAAGCTTGAGCGCACATTTCATCAAAGTACTGTGATCTTCTAGCAGAGCACAGGAAACTAAATTCCTCTCAAAGGCACTTCACATTTCTGCCACACTGATAAATCCATATTGCTTTCCCATTAGTTTCACAGATATAGTAGTTTATTTACACTGTCGCTGAGATTAAATTGTTTGTTTTCTGATTTATTCTATAATCTCTTCATGTTTTGGTTTGTTAAACAGAAACCTGCTTCCTAGTATGGCTGTCACTTGATGTAGATGTGAAGAAACACATACATGAATGTGTTTGTACAGCACCTGTGTATATATTTGTTTATGTGCAGCCCTGAGAAGCATAATCCCATTTTAAAGCAAGTTACTCCATATTATTATTTTTTAATTGTGTATGAGGCTCTTTACCACTGTGGGGGTCGTTTACCACTGCCGCTGTGTTCAGACAAGCCTCGTATAGGATGTATGCTTTCCTGGAATCTCAGCTATCCAGCGAGAGCATAACTATGATTCACAGAGAGCAAAGACCCCAAGAAAACAGTTATAGTCAGCTCTAGGCAACTGATGAAATATGGCACGATGATAAGAGCAGGCGAGTCATCCACAGAGGAAACAGTTCGACACGATATCTTGTTAGAGAGGGCTGTAAACCCCTTTGACAAAAAGCCTCACAAGAACTCGTCATGTTTCAGGACTTCACTTCATAGTTTTTGCACCTTTCAGTAATTATGGTGCACCTTCTTCAACCATGGTAAACAACAAATTATCCATTAACAGCCAGCATGAGGCTGTACACAGAAACAAAATTCTCAGCTCTTAAAGTATGCCACCATCTTGCAATCTTCTTCTCTGCTGTTTTCATTTCTCGTGTTTAATATCCTTTCTTTCATGCTAGAGCTTTCCTGTTTCTGAAGAAACAGCTGGAGATCAAAAAACTAACTTAAATGTCTTGGCACCAAAAGTGGCATTTAGATTTTTGAGAAGTGCTTTGATGTGGCTGTGCTTCTTTAATTATCATCATCTTAAGTATTCATAAGACGTTTATTCGATTGATTGTAAACTAAAGCACAATACATTTCTGCTAAATCTCTCTTCCAGATGTTTCTTTCAAATCTAGTAACAGGTACGATGCTTTATGTATAGATAACTGCCTGATCGAATGGATGCTTATTTAAACTTAAAACATAAAGCAATGTTGTGAAGATAACATTCTTTTGAAAAGATATTAAAACGTTCAGTTGAAGTAAAAATGACCACAAGTCTTGTCTTGATTATGGCAGCACGGTTTTGGTACTGGTAACAAAAAAAACATACAAACACTCATTGTAAGTTGCAGTTTCTTAAATTACTCCTTCTATTTTATACTCTTTTTAAATAAAATGATGTTTGTTGATCTTAAAAGCATAAAATAGCTCTGTTGCTGTACACCTCAGGATTTTTCCCAGGAAAGAGGGGACTCCTCATGATTCAAGAGCAACTGTAAAATATTTCATTTGCTGAGTACAGCTGAAATAATTTTTGCAGTGCCAGCCCTGCCTCACAGTGTCTATATATAAAGACTATAATTAGTGAGCTCAATTCACTATAAGATTTAAGGCTCGATAACTGCCATTGAGAATCGATTGAGGCCAAAGAATATGTGCCAGACTAATCGGTAAACTGTGAGGGTTGTTGAGATGATGATGTGACTTGCAACCTCTCAGAACTCCTGAGTCCTTATTACGAGCTATTACACCTGGGTGTCACAGATACAGAATGAATAATGGCTAGTTTAGAACAAAACTGCCAGTGGTTTCACAACAGCAGTTATGTTTGTTTTCCAGTTTGAAAATAGTAAGCAAAGACAAAGTTTGACTGTTGTTTACAGACTTTGATCCATAGTTTCAGGAGGAAGAGACTATGTGGTGGAGTGCAAGGGATGTATAGATATAAATTCATCTACAGTAGGCTACTAGTCAAAAGTCTGGACGCACTTTCCCTGGATGGAAAACTTTTGACTGGTACTGTATGTCTGTGTCTATACAGATAATTGCTGCCTTATTTAAAAGGATGCACCCTAGGTGATTTAATAACCGCAGTGTCTCAAGTTCATGTAAGGACATAGACAGCGACAATTAAGTAATCCAATCATTCAGTTATTAGGATTCCACTTTTTTTGAGAAACTTAATCAGCAGTTCACATCCATACATCCACACACACCAACACATGGTCCAGCTCATTTCCTGTTTTTGTGTCCTGTTGTAACACACTGCTTTATTACAGTAGCTCTAATTTCACTTGAAATTCACCTCTCATATGTAAGTGCTATTCAAATCTTATTCAAATAACAACACAACAGGCACATACATGCTCTCTCATTGCCTAGCCGATCTGATATCCGAGTGCAGCACATTTACATCTGACTGGGCCATAACAACAGCTGTATACTGTGTTGTCTAAAGGAAAATTAAAAATGTGATAAGAAGAAGAACTGAAAAATTCAAAATGCCTAAAATAGTGCATGCATAATGTTAACTGCCATTAGGGTTTTCACTGTCGATGTATCACAGCATGTCTTCTTCCCCGGAGGCGGTGTAGCTGTGTTAATGGCTGATCATTTGAATGCACACGGTTGTGCGCTCCACATAGCAGGGCATCAGGACAGACCTCTGAGCAGACTTCTCTCTGACTCAAGATCAGATGTGATTCTGGCTGCATTCCAAATCATAAAGCTTTTCTTTTGGTTTGATTTTATCTCCCACTGGTGCTGTAGACTTCACAGATAAATAGTAATAATAAGTAGTAGAATGTGCACCTACTACCCCTCTCTTATGAGTGATTTAAATTTTCCTCTGTGATCTACAAGGATTATCAAGTATTCTGTTAAGAAATCTGTCTTTTAGACTAAAACGGATGGTTACGATTAACTGGATCACAGATAAATCAATTTTTGAAATGTCCTGTTTGTGCTTCTGCAAACAGCATGTGACAAGGTTCTCTATTACAAGGACATCTGTTAACTTCCACGTGAAGTCTTTCACACTGAAGTCATTAGACTGTGTCTATAAATAAAGTTGAGTTTCAGGGTTCAGGCACAGGATAGTGTTTAATTCTTCCCCCTCCTCTTCCATTGATAGTTTTTATGTTTTTCAAGGAGCAGAGTGCACATCAAGAAACAGGATGTGGGGGAGTTCCAGTCCCATAGAGGATAACAACCAACCAAATATCCCATCCTGATGGGCCTTGTTCTTCCACCACTGCTCAGGGGTCAGATTACCCAATGCTGTCCGTATCCACTAGAGCAATGTAAGAACATTGATAGTAGATTAAGGACGTTGTTTCATCCTGCTCCCACTGGCCAAAAAATGGGGTCATTGTCACTGAAGGTTTCAGCTGTTACAAGACTTCAGGTCAGCAATGATACTTCTGAGAAAAAAAACAGTCATGTTATGTGTGATAGTTTGAATGGTTATTTGAAGAAAAAGCCAAAGGAGAAACATGACTGACATTGAGAGCTCTTTTGAGCGAGGCATCTATTCAACAGGGCCTAAAATGGGTTCAGAAAATTCCAGGGTTTAAAAATCACCACCTGCTCTTTATTTTTAAATTTTAAAGATGTGGTTTAAAAGATATCTTCAATTGTCATTCATTCAAAAGTTTGACTGAAATTGGCTGTAAATGCTAGCCTTTGATGATACATCAGCTCTGAGCAGTGTTTTCACCTTGTTTTCGAAAGAATACAATGTGAATCTCAAAAAACCTAGACACTTTCAAAGGAAAAAATATTCATAGCTGCCCAGTTATGAAAAATGATACACATGCATTAACACAGTGAGCAGACATCAGAAAATGAAAAATAAGACCAATTGATCTCAAGATGAATGCTGCACTCTACTTCACATTCAGTGACAAGAAATTCAAAAAGGCAGAGAAGCCAAAACTTTTATGTTTGGGTTTGAGGCTAATTAATAGTGGACCTCATTAAAATAATCAAAGTTTAAAAAAAAATGGTAATTCCTCCTGATCACAGAACTGTGACCACGTTCAATAATGAGGACTGGTTGTTCTGCAGCAGTGTACAAGCGCAAGTCATACATTATTTTTCTCTCCAGTTAAAAACAAAATAAGCCTCAGAGTTTAAGAAAATAAGGATGTGAGCTGAAGCCAGCAGCAAGAACAAACAAAGAGAGGCAAAGAGAGAGAGAGAGAGTAAAAGCACTGTTATGTTATTAATCAGGGAGGATGGCTCAGAAAAGACTTGTGTTAAGTTCACTGGCACCCTGGCAAATAACAAACACTGTTGTTGTTTCAGGGAATCCCTGTATTCTAACTGCTGGCTGGAAGAATACAAGCAGCAGGGTGAACATGGCTGGTAACTGCCAAAACAGGGACAGAGAGTGTCTGCAATAGAGGTTGATTGAAAGATGTGTTTGACTTGTGGAATACAAATTTTAATACATTTTCAGACAGTGAGTGGTTACTGCTGTGCCTGCCACTCAGCAGTGTTGGTCCTCTGAATTTTGAATGGGCAGCAGCAGGGTGCATCCCTTCTGTAACAGCTGACAGCTAAAAGTGTAACACAAGTAATATAGTATTAATAGGATTTGCTTTATATATTTGATCGCTGCTTGAAGTGCAGGAAACTTAAATATCACTAAAATAAGATTCTGCATTGTTATGATAGGTGGGATTGTGAGCTACAGAGGAAAATTCAAAATAGTCCAAACATAATCAGCTCTAGTGACTCCCTGACCTTTTCCTGAGTGCTGCCAGCTTGCCACAGTTTTCACTTATCTTAAGAAATAAATCAACACCTAGTGGAGGGATTTGGACAAAATTTGGTACAGACATTCATGATCCCAAGAGGATGAATCTCAGTGATGTTGGTGATCTCCTGACTCTAGTGTCATCCTCAGGTCAAAATTTTAAGTTGGCCAATACTTTGGTTTGTTACCAAATACCTGCAATCTAATGACATTCCAATCAGTGCCTGTTGTACTCATTACTTTAAGTATTAATTAACAAATGATTGCATGTTACATACTGGATGCTGACATCAGCATTTAGCTCAAAGCACCACTGTACAGCACTAACAGCATCTTTGTGGTGCTATGAGACTTTTTGTTTATGAATGATGGACATTGTGAAAACATCCCCTTTGATGACACTTCTGACAAACCATGATGGAGATCAAAGTTTGTCCTTTTTCATGAAGTGTCTACATCATTTTGTCTGTGCCCACATATAGTGTGTAATCATTGCTGTAGGTGAATGATATGTGCTCTCGTGCTCTGGTTTATATTATTTTCATCATCAGAGAAGGGTATTAGGGTGTCGTCTGAGGTATTGTATTGAATGGGACATAAACCATTTGAAGCTTGTTATCAGGACGGAAAAATTAAAACGAAATTAGATATTTTATCCCAAGACAAAGTTGAGAGATAAACCTTCGTGCAAAACTTGAAATAATTTGTTTTTGACTAGAGACTAGGTTGAAATAAGTGTCAATACATATCAGAGGTCCCTTTTATCCAGCTGAACATAACCTCAATTAAATAAAACTGCTTATTAATATTATTAATATAATATAATTGATATCAACCAGCCACTACTGGCTGTCTGAAAGTACTTTTGGTTATAGTACAGGTTACTATCTATTGATCTCCTCTTCAGAGGAATATAGTAGGGCAAACATAAAGACAGTTTGATGCCTGCCCTTAGTTCTCTATCCCTGCTCCACAGAGCGTCACATCATCTCCAAAAACTGTTCTTGTTGACTGTTATCAGCTTTCTGTCAACAAACTTATGGAGCAGTCTATGTCGCCTTCTGCAGCTTCAGGAATCTTACCAGTTGAAGATGGAATAGGGAGAGTGCAGTTCATGTATTGTGGAGCTGAAATCCACTAATGCTGATGTTGTAAGAAGTCGTACCAAAACACTTCAACATCTGATACAGAACACTTTGGAAATCACATTGGTATTCAGGGCCATGTCAAGTTATTTCTCTCAAAACTTCCTTCAAATTGTGAAAGTAGTGCACAGGAATAGATTCAAGATTCATAAAAGCTAGTCAGAAATCTGCTGACCAACTTGTAGCACAAATTTCATTATGAGTGCACTCAGTTCACTTAAATGTTTTTTTTGTCTTGTCAGAAACACTGCTGTCATCATTCCTTTGAAATTGACAAGAGCCGACAGTTTTGTATATATGCACTGCTGTGCGGGTTGAATCTGAGTGCAAAGTAGCTGACGTCAAACAGTCTTCTTAAACGTATGCCATTTTTATTACTGGGAAAACACAGGGAAAAGAAATATTAAGGGAGAAGGAAACTGAAGTAGAGTAAAAAAATGTTAGAAGGCAGAGGTGAAGAGACGACAAGAGAAGCAGAGGGAGAGCAGGGGAGAAAGATGCAGGAAGTCAAGGAAGGACACCTGATGCTATAGGCAGACCCTTCAGAACATCATATCATTTGAGATGAGAGTACTTCAAATCTTTTTCAGTTTAACTGAGGCCCCCTTAACTTACACAGAGCTTCCTACCATTGGCAGAGTGGAAAATTAAACTGCAGTTGCAAGTGGCTTGTGTGACCTAAAGACACTAAACAGTGTGTTGTCAATGGGAAAGGAGCTGGTTTCATCCTTTTTACATCATTTTACCTTGGAGACATACACACAGTGGAGGCTACTTTCATTCAGTGGGAGTAAAAGGACATGTGAGGTGAGACAGGTCAGTTAAATCCCTTTCTCTAGAGCCCCTCTCCTATCTATGTTTTCATTAAAACATTATAATAGGACTTTCATCTCTGCTACTCTCCTAGTCATCAAACTCTGATTATGGCTCCTGTGTTGACAAGGTGATCGATAGCCTGAGCAGGGGGCAGTGAAAATTATCATTTTGTATTCACAGAACAAATCGCTCTGTCGTAATTAGCAGCTAACATCCATGTCATGTGCACATACTGTAGCTTTTCTTTTACGCTGGCCAGACTTAATTAGAGAGCTTCAACATCAGAATACAGATTAATATGGCATCTTAAGTACTACAATAATGGGCCTTTCTCATTTCCACAGCCTACTCTCATTTCAGTAGCCCGCTCTATCACCACAGACAGGAGAAGGCCTATACAGGGAAATTTGGATTTGCTGTCCTCAGAGTGTTGGGGACAGGAATAACTACACAACCATACACATAAAATATTTACATGCATAGAAGTACACATGTACACAACAGAGTCTACAGTCATGTTAGCAGCTCTATGAGGCTACACTAAGGCACAGTTGTGAGCTAATTGCTTGCATGCTGATGTCACCAAAGTTGTAACCATTCATTCTGATGGGGTCATGATTGTCAGTACCAAATTTAATGGCAATCCATCCAGGAAAAGTCAGGGGAACACCGAAGTCATTAGGTTCCATCCTCTGGGAACTATGAATATCTATCCAAAATTCTGCGCCATCTAACTGAGAGACCTGCTTGTGACACTAGAGGGAAAGTTAGGGGATCACATTATGGTTCATCCTCTGGGTACCAGGGAGATCTGTCCTGCATTTCATGGCAATATGGCCAATAGGTGTTGAGATATATCCATCTGGACCAAAGCAGTGGATTGACAGACTCACATTGCCATACACAGAGCCATTTTCTGTACTGTCATTGTGGGATGAAGACTTTGTATTTCTAACTTTCTATTCTCTCAGATTGTTTAAGGATTACATGCTGCTTGATGGGCTGCGAGTTGTTTAACATCCTTGCCTCATGAAACCCTTTTAAAGATCCGTTAGATAATGTCAAGAAAAGCTTTATCAAGCTTAAAACAAGGCAGTTTTTCTCCATCTCAGAAGAGTTGAGATAATAAAGATACAACACTGATCTGTTCCTTTTGTATGAATATATATACATATATATATGTGTGTGTGTGTGTGTGTGTGTGTGTGTGTGTGTGTGTGTGTGTGTGTGTGTGTGTGTGTGTGTGTGTGTGTGTGTGTGTGCATACATCAAAACTATACACACACACATACATACACACACAAAGTCATCTTATAATAGTGCTTTGTGATTTGTACTTTGAACAAAAGAAATATGAGAATTCCCATGCTGGGGTTGAGAATATTTGGCGGAGGCAATCAGTCCAAAAAGAGATCAAAGAGATGAATTTCAACTCAGGAGAGTCAATGAAAAAAGTCTTCAGTGAGAGAACAGAAATTTAAAAGAAACCCCTTACCTCAAAGCCCTGTAAACCTTGACTCTAGTGACACCGACTGATGACGCTGACCTTTCCAAGCTCACTGTATTCAGGTTTGTTCAAGTTTGTAAGTTAACAGTAAAAGCCAAGAACAATGGTCAAGATTCTAAGCTGGACATCGTCACACTGTCCTCAGATAACGATGCTATTCAGTTACAGCTATTCCACGTGTATATGTACTGTGTGCACGCGTGCGCATGCGTGAGTGCGTGCTTTGCCGAGGGGTGAAGAGAGAGATTTGTTTGTTACTGTGGCAGAGCAGATTACCCATGCCCTATCTTGTATCCTCAGTCTGAACCTCAGCAAACACAGAGCTTATCCAGTCACAGCAGACTCTCTCAGCATTACTCCAAGTCTATGACCACACCCCCCACCCCTCCACGCACGCACGCACACACACACACACATAAAAATAGACAAATGCACAGCAAGGATACATTACAGTACATTTTATACGGAAGTCCAAGCAAAGAATGGAGTTTCAAACATCTGCATAATATTCATCTTATATGATGCATGTGAGCGCTTTTTGTATGTTTCTGCCACCCCCAATCCGCCCACCCCCCTCGATATATAGACACACACACACACACGCGCATGCGCACACACACTGCTTTCCAGATGAGGAACTCTCAAAAGCTGCGTTAGCCACAAAGGAGATTAAGGCTCAGGGATCATTCACTCATTAATTCCTACTCTGAGGTGTATACATCGGCCTCTGGAGTGAAAATGGGGATCAGTTCTTATTCTAGGTTTCAGTGAAAAAAAAACAAAGGGCCATCTTAGACTTATCGTGGAGAAGGAAAAGACAGTGAAAGGCAAGAAAGAGAAAACAATGAAAATGGGGTAAGATAGCTCAAGAGTAAGGAACAAGACGGAGAGAGAGACAAAGTGATGGGCAAGTGGAGATAGATGGTGACAAGAGGAGAGATTGGGGTTAAAGTCAGAAAACGTGAGGAGTGGTAGGGGGAAACGCATATGGCTCTGGTCTCATATTTTGGGCATTTTGAAATGATAACTTGTACCAGTGTGTGCTTGTGAGTGAAAGTGAGAAAATGAAAGAGAGAGAAAGTGACAAAGGAAACACCGTAGAGTTAGCAAGGGCAAATGAGAAAAGACACTTGCCAGAGAAAGAGTGTTTTCAATTGGTGTTCAGGGCAGATGGTGCACTGCTCAGTGTAGGTGAGATTATTAGTCTGCAACACACGCATACAAACCATTTGCACATAAATAGCACATTATCTAAAGTTATATTCTTCTTGATAGAGGTATTTCAGATTATTAGGCTATTGTATCTTAGCAAATGCAGGTGAATGTTTACCCACCATCTTGAAAATCAATAGGCCACCTATAGTGTCTAGAAAACTATTTCCTGTTTTGACTTCTTTGCCCACCTTTCCCTCTCTTTTCACTGCTTCTCTTTTCATTCATTCCTGATGTAGTGGTCATCTATAGAGGCTTTGCATCTTTTAGTTTGCGTTTACAATCTCATCTTTAAATTAAAAATCTAATTGCAAGACGCCAGGAAATAAAAATATTTTCTGCAGGCTCTTTCACAATAATTGATTTTTAATGCCTGAATATCACATCAACAATGTCGTCAGTCAAGTGAATAAAAAGAATTACACATACACATAGCTATATAGATTTCCAAAGGTTAAAGTAAATTGATATACATCTCTCTGTGACCTTTCAGCAAAGAAAAATTTTATTATACACATATTTCATTCAATAAGCTGCAACTTTGTCAGTCTAGTTTCTCTACACTTGTGGTCGGTGATTACCACATGTAAGTGGACAGATACAAGGCTACCACCTGAGCCTGACACATCCTTTTGACGTGTATGTGTGAGATAACTACGGAGAATATTTAAATGTCATTCCAATTACACAGCCCTCACCTTTTCCACAGATGACACCTTAATAAACCTCCACTGAGAGCCTCATTAGAGTTATCATGGGAGCCAGTAGCCTTGAAGAGGGCCAGCTATATGGGAGTCAGTCTTGTAGTAATAATGGTATTGCATGCCATGTTACAAAAGTGACTACACACACACACACTCACACACAGAGTTGAGCTTAAATTCGACTAGAGTCCCAAATAGTTGAAATTGAGTTCTCAGAGATGTCTTTTCAGCCAACAAGGTGAGTGGTTTAGGGCTCATTATTAACCTACACCAGGCTGCTACAGCGGCATATAATGAGCAGTAGTTATTGTATCAAATGTTGGCTACATGCTGTATTCTCCAGGGCCAATCAAACCAAAATTTCGGAGTCTCAACATTTTACTTTGTTGAGCCTTTTTCCCCAAGATGCTACTTTGACAGCAGCAGCAACAGCTTATGGTCTGCATTAGTTAAGTTGCCAGGCAACAATGCAGTCCAATGGGTTTGTGCACTCACATTTCCATAACCCAATGCATTCTCTTTTTTCATATAACCTTATTAATATGCAAATATATCACAATAATTACAAAGATCACTCGATAGTTTGTCAATAGCTGTAGCTGCAGTAGTTGTAGTGATAACTAGCAAGATGTATTAGTCGAAGGAGCAATGGTAATACAAGACAGTACTTCTAATTTCCTTTACACATTGTGTCCTTTCACACCTACAGACAAACAGGTGACAAATTAAAGGAAAAACCAACATCAAGTGTCTTAGGAAGGTGTTGGGGCACCACATGCGGCCAGAACAGCTTCACTGCACCTTGACATTGATTGTATAAGTCTCTGAACTCTATTGGTGGGATGAACAGATATGAACAAATTCCCTCACTGGGTGTTTTGAGGATGGTGGAGGAGAGCTCTATCTAACAGGTTGGTGACTGTGAAGACCATAGCATATGATTCACATCATTTTCATACTTGTCAAACCATTGAGTGACCCCTTGTGCCCTATAGATGGGAGCACTATCCTCCTGTTTCTCCACTCATTCAGGTTTTTCCTTTAATTTGTCACCCGTCTATACGACACTGAGTCACACTCAGTTGCCCCTGTTGATTCCATCTCTAAGCTCTGCTCAAGATGAGAGAGGAGCCCATCTCCCCTTACTCTGCCTCATTGGCCAGTGAGCACAGAGAGCAGCTCCCTGAAGAATCCAGCCTATACCACAGTGAGAGGATGAGTCCTTTAAACCGTAACAGCTGTCAGAATCTCAGACAGAGATATTTGTTCATTTTGTCTCTTAGAGATAATTTAGGAAACTGGCCAGCTCAATACATGGTCAGCCGGTAGTCTAAATTATTAAAACCTGACATGAATAAGCCACTTGGCTGGTGGCTAGTGTTAGTTAAGGTGGTTGTTAGGTTGAAGAATATGATACATTTTATACTACGGCTGACAGTTCCCCAAAAAGTATTAAACAGAGAATACAGAGTAGCTCTCAAGATCTGTTTTCATGTCAGGTTTTAATAACTCGGGCTGTAAGGTGGAGTACAATGTGACAGAGTGGTGATAAGATGCTAGTAGAGATTTAAGGGGATTATCGCAAGATAAAATATTCAGTGAAATGAAATGTAAACAGACACCTGTGCCTCTCATTTCCCAATTCTGTTTATATTCGATTTGAGATACATGTAAACAGATCAGTGTTTGATTCTTACATGTGCAATCATATCTAGCAAGCATCTTGAGTGTCATATCATAAGGAGTCAAAAACTGTCAAATTCTGCCCTTACAGAGAGAAGCTAGTGTAGAGCCACAGTGGGTACACATTGTTATTCATTGTTATTCAGAGGTATAGCTCAGTAGAAGCAGCAACAAAAGAAGAATGACTGTCAGGAGTGGTTCAGCGTAAGCCTCAAAACAGCGGATTGTTTGTTTCTGTTATATTCAGACATCGAAGGATACCATTTAAGCCAAACTTAAACTCAAGTCTTCGTGGTGAAAAATCTGTCAGAATATTATATTTGCCGTTCCTTTACAGCAGGTCAGATAAAATAATTGGGACTCTGTCCAATTTGTGTTGAGAAGATGTCAAATCCTGTGTGAATTCTCAAATCCCCTGAATATTTCCACCTGAAAAAAATGGGCTACAATGCATCAGTGGTTCCATTGAGTATGGTAGACTGTCAAAGAAACCATCAATGTTGCGTGAGCACACGTTCTGAGGTTGTACTGTAACTCCTACTCTACTGTAACATTGCCAGTGTCTCCTTACTTTCTTTGTTTCGCTTTATGTCCTACCTGGGCACCTATACAGGGAGGACATAAAGAACACTTGTGCACTCGTACAGGGAGGACAGCACAACTAATAAAATATAAAGTGAGGCCAGACAGCTAAATGTCCCTAAAATATAACAAATAGAAAAACAATACATATTTCAAAATCAGTGTCACATATTCCTGCATCCTCATTGCTAGGCTTCGTTTTTTTTTTTTTGTTCTTTTCTTTGAATACATTTCTTTCTCATACAGGTGAAAGGTACAAGACAAAGTAGAAATCTAAGTGAATATAATATCAAATATAAATGCAAAGTTGGAAGCAGGAGAGACTTAATACATCCTGTCACCACGATAAAGTGGTCAAACAGAAGAAACCTTTTTTTTATCCAAACTGTAGTTAGGTGCAGAAAGAGAAGCATAACTTTTACCAAACACCAAACCATTAAACTTAATCATCTTAAGGTTTATATAACATAACTATAGCTGAAAGAATTAGTCAAATAAACAATTAGTCAATCAATAGAAAAATCAACTGCAACAAATTTGATACTCAATCATTCGAGTAATTAAAAAAAAACTTCAAATATGAGTTAACTCTGGTTAACAACACAAAACCATTTACCATGAGTAATTTTTAAAATTCCCCAGGTGACAGGTGCAATAATCGCCATTTTCATTGCAAAATTGAACTAAACCGATGATGCGTTCTTCACAGGCCTAGGCCCAGTATTCAGTGTGTTTATGCCATCCAGACTTATCATCAAATCTCTATTCTCAAAGCAAAGGTTTAGAGAATGTGTGTGTGTGACACCTTTAACCAGCTTACTCTTACCATCGTTAACGCTTTTAATCCAACATGTTTCTAAAGGACAGGTAGAACCAGAGCTACCTGTTTATACTAGCATACACAGTTTCATTAGATTAAGTTGAATGATGACTATGAAAGACATTGTGGGGTTTGTTTTACTGTTTGTGAAATATTTCATAGCAATTGGATGTAATTACACAAGCTATTATCATCATTAGCCACCTGTACGGGTCTTGCGGACGACGCAGCCAATCAAAAGCCTATCTCATCTCCATGGAAACGTGAGCTTTTGTCTCAGCTGCAATCAATATTTTAAAGAGACCCAATGTTAGTTACAGCCTAGTGCGACCAACACACAACAAACATTCATTGCAGCAGCCACGGCCAAGCAGGCGGCCTCATCAGAGCAGCAAGCCGGTGCCAGGATCCACTCTGTGTCTACTGCTCCTGTTTTGTCTGATCTTTAATTATCAGGTGCATCAGCAACAAAGGCTAACTACTCTGAGGTTGTTTAAAAAGGGAGGCTGTGATATTCTCTGATAAGTCTATGCTCTCTTTAAAAAAAAAAACAAAGCAAAAAAAAAAAACGTTTGAAGTGAGAGCAATGATGTAACGTGCCGTTATGTTACTATTATTACTATTATTATTATTATCATTATTATCATTATTATTTTTATTAATATTATTGGTGTAGTTTACTTGTGTTTTACATGCCTACATGTTGCATGATAAACAATGTCAGCCCCATGGCAACATGTTAATGATTCACCTGCAGTGCATCAATAAAAAATAAAAAAAAAACACTGCCTGAGCTGTGAACATGTCATTTGCTAGGAAAATGATGTACAATGTTGAGCTAACGAAGCTGTGTGTTCGACATAACACAGCACGGTCAGACATCCTGTCAGTGTGGATTAAAAAGTGAACTGTGATGGGCTTCCACAGACCTTGGCACAAAGTCACTGCCCCTTGGACTAAGGCTTTCAAAATTTGTTTTTTATGCAAAACAAGTCAAGGCCAGGGACAGTTAGGGTGAAAACTGCATGCAAGGAACACACTAGGGCATTGGAGAGAGACAAAAGACAAACTGAGCGTGGAATAGAAAAGAGTTAGATGATGTTCATTGAAGATAAATATATTAAGCCTACCCTAAGGATTTGAAAATGGAGAATAATTAACCAAACATTTGATATTAGTGGCATATGACCACTGTTAAATTAAAGCCCCTTTTCCAGTTACACTGCAATTCTTTCCTCTGTCACAGTCAGAGAGGAAATCACAAAGCCCCTCAACAATTATTTCTCTTACAGATTTGTATCTTTCGTTTCCCTTCTTTTGTGGCAGTCAAGAGAACCCTATTAATCATGTCAGTGTGATGCTTGGTCATTTGTGACCTAGCGTGACGAGTCACCTCTGGGACAATCATCTTCTCACAGCCTTTGTGACGGGGATGTTAAAATCTACTCGCTACCTAACATTCGGGTGACGAGTGTACAGTAAAAGACCAAAGATTTTTAGACCATCAGCTCAGCATCTGGAGGTTCATGTTTCTTTTTCCTTTTTTCAGCCATAAGTCTTGAGCTCTAACAGGACACAGTGGTGCAATAATCAAGGATATGGTTTCTAATGTCTGGTATGGTTCTTAGTGAATTACAAATACAATCCTTGATTTTGTCACAGCGTCCACCACCTCCCCAAATTTCCAAATTTCACCTCAGGTCACTGTTGTACCGTCCACAGCTGTATTTTGCATTTCATTTGCATTATGCCAGTTACATGTAAGCCTCTTTACATATCTGACTTCTCTCTGCACTCTGCAGATAAGGATGACAAGTGACGTCCTTCTTGCAATAGGCATGTGAATAGTGGTGGAAGAAGTACTGAGATCCTTTACTTAAGTAAAAGCAGCAATACCACAATATAAAAATAATCCATTGTAAGTGAAAGTTCTGCATTTAAATCCTACTTAGGTAAAAAAGGTACAAAGATATTACCAGCAAAATCTACTTACATCTGCAGGAAAACGGCCCTCTGACACTTATATTATTATATAACAGAGAGTAGCATTTTACTGTTGGATCACTGAAATAAGTGTGGGTATTTGGACAGAACGTAAGGGTCTACAGCCATGCACCATTTCGGCTTAGCATGTTAGTATGCTCACCTTTAGTAATTAGTAAAACTGAGGCCGATGGGAATGGCAATTAGTTTTGCAGGTATTTGGTCATAAAGTTGGAAGGAATCATCTTCTGGGTACCATGCATGTCTATGCACAATTGTTGAGATATCTGGACCAAAGTGGTGGACCGACTGGCATTGCCATCCCTGGAGCCATGTATCAAGCATGACTCAAAAGATCAGTCTAACAACATATTTATTGATCTAGGAATGTATCTATACTTTTGTTTATATTATACTTTATATAATTATACTCGTCTGACTGAGACTGAGTCATGTCCGTAATACAATAACCTTTAAAGTCACGGTTTTTAGACAGGCTACAAAATGTTTTTGATTTCAGACCCGATGACTCACTAAAGCCCAGATGAAGACAGAAAGCGGCCATAATATTTTTGTTGGCATCCAAATGGTATACACTGCCTGTCTCTGGAGTCCTTTTAAATATGATAAATCCTACCTGTCTCTGCTTTAAGAAAGCCAAGTACAGTAGAGATTTGTGACAGAATTAAACTAAAAAAGTCTCTATTAGTTTGATAAAATTTCTGCTTCATTATTTTAAATGTACTCTGCTACAGATCTGTTTTTAAAAAATATTTGGCTGAATGGGGCATCCAGGAAATGTCTTGCCAATAATCAAAGTAGGCGGTCAACATGAAACAATAGGACCAACAATCATTATCAGCATTCTTCCTTGTAAAATATTAACCTTTAAATGCCACTGTCTATATAGCAACCAACAGATTTAAAGAATATAAATAAAAACCTAACCATTATAGTAATTAATCTGTATTTTGTCTGTGAATGGTCAAATCCATCTCTATATAATGATCAATTATATTGTGCAGGCACTGACTGGGACCATTTTTCTCTAAGTCAGATCTATGTGTCGATGTGTCAGGGACAATTGCTCACTGAACATTTCACCCAGTATCACTTGTCACAAATCATGTAGTAAATATTCCTTTTCACAAATCCTATCAGCACCAGAGTGGATGTTGTGCTGATACTACTGTCATCAGAGCTGTCACACTCTGTATGCTCTCACACACATGCTGGAACAATACTGCTAAAAACAATGAAACATGAAGGACACAGCATCAGACCAAACAAAATCAGTGGGTAAATCTTACAGCATCACAAAGTGTTTTAGTTTTGAGTTTTATTTCATTGCCCCTGCAGAAATCAATTAGTAATGCACTTTTTTCATCATTGTCGTGACAAGGTTTTAAAGGTCTCTAGACACTGTTCTGCAGATCCAGTTAAAACTTTTAAAAAGAGTCATTATTTACTTCTTTTTAGACTTATTCGACTCTTTCTGCCCAAGGTTTTCATTTGAATTGATTTGGGCTTCTGCAGGATAAACATATTACCACTGTGCATGTGTGATTTTACCTTCCATGACGTAAACCAGTGAGCCCACATCGCCCTCCTTAATGATACAACTGTCCTTTCCATACTCCACAGGGTACATGCAGTCAACAATCTCTTGGATCTGTGACAGCTCCAGGTTCTTCATGAAGTCATTGTCCAAGATGGCTTCCTTGATCAGATCCTTGGACCTGGAGACAAGGTGAAACAAAATGAGACCATTGTTTTACCTGTAGAAACACAAACTCATATGCAATTGGTGTTTTTTTATTGTAGAAAAACATAATGAGGGGGAGTAAGAGAGAGACATTATTACAAAAGCCTAAATGGATCACACAAAATTTAAAATCCAGTGAAGGATGTGAACCAGTTCACCAAGCAGGGATGTTTATTTCTAAGGCAATAAAAGTCTCATTCAAACTGCACAGTAGCTTTTCAAAAAAAATATCTATCCTAATTTCAAAGATATCAAGGTGAAGCCTTTTTTTCCCTCCAAATGTTGAACAAGTCAATAAATGGCAAAGTCTGTGTCTAAGGGAAGCAGGATTTTTCCATTCAATGATGCACCTCTGAAAGCCGAACTGGCTTTCAGAGTGCTGAGTCATTTGGACATTCCACAGGTAAGTATTTCCTGCAATGATTATGTAAGCCTGGGAGAGAATGTAATTATTATTAGAAAATCAGAAAACATTATGAAAGTTGACATTAAATCAAAGAGTACACGTTTGAAGATGTTGATGTACCACAGACGAAAGAGAGACATTTGTTCATAAAAGGTGTCCATGTGTTGACAACAGGTGAATGCAGGCCAGATGCAGTGATGTTTGAAACCGTCAAAGCAAGCGTCGGTCTGATCTACTCCGATACGACAGAGCACCAAGAGACGGGAGAGAAATCTGAGGCGGGCCAGATCCTGAACGGTGAGTCAAGATCACTCATTCATTGAAGCATGTCGTC
The DNA here is from genome assembly GCF_021018895.1 of Seriola aureovittata. NCBI lineage: Eukaryota > Metazoa > Chordata > Actinopteri > Carangiformes > Carangidae > Seriola > Seriola aureovittata. The sequence continues at coordinate 15,528,487 of NC_079377.1, forward strand.
ACCAGAGTCTTGAGTTGCTTGTCTGAGTGCTGTGTGGCTCATTTTGAGACAGAGTGTCAGCTGGATGAATGAGGTTAATAATATGTATCAGGGTTAATCCAACAAGGAGTCCCCTCCTACTGAGAAGGGAAGCTTTTATACTCCAATTCATATAAAGGCAGAAATAACTCACTCTCTGTCCCCTGGTAGGAGGATTCAAAGGCACTGGTAAACTGCTTCTTGCCTTGTTTTGCTTGGTGCCCTTTTCAGAAACTGATTTCAAGGAGCATTGTTGACGCTGATCACCTGAGGAGCTTAAAGCTAAAAGAGCAAATAACCGCAGAGGCATTTTATGAACCAGTGCTCCCACTACCCACAGGCTTCTCTGTCCTGCTCTCAACCTGCAGAAAAGTCCTACACAAACAAAACTTCAATGTCTGCCATGATTCAATATCAGCAGTGACCACTTTTTTTGTTTATTTATGTACTGAGCACCCTGCACATGTCTAGTACTACAAACTCCTCTGAACATTCATGTGTATGTGAGGTTATTTTCTATAGTCAGTGTCTTAATTCTGTTCAAGGGCTTACTGCTATCTGCATGAATGCCTCTCCATTAAATATTGACACACTTTGTCAATTAATTTGGTAAAAAACTTCAGAATAAAAACTACCAAAACCATGAGAGATGCCAATCTCTGCTGAAAAGCAGCTATCACTGTCACATAAATACAAATTTCAACCCTGGCCAGCATCTACAGATTTCAAGTGTGTCAATTTTACACCATCAGCTGAATGATTAGTTTTGGCTTGAGTCTCAAATAGCATGTTAAGATCTCAATAATGTGGTTCTTATAATGTGTGTTTTGCATTCAACAGTCTGACGAATTTTCAATTAGGGCTCACGGCCTGTGAATTTCTGACAACAGTGATACTGGTGGATAAAAATGAGAAACTAAATTACTCAAGACCAACATTAGGTACATAACACTATCTATTCGAAAACACTGATTACTTAAGTATTGTATTGTGTCAGTTATTCACGTACATTGATATACGACTCTCATGTCAGAAATCCTACTATATTGCATTTTCTGCCTTGAAAGGCCAAGTATAAGCCCTCTCAGATTGATTTCCTGAGGGTGGATCATTTTCCCAGACCCCCCTCATTTGCGGACTTGTCTTTTTATGAATCTTACTTCTCCTTTGTTTGACCATTTACAGATATAAGAAAACATGAACAAGACAGGTAACAAGCATTCAAATTCACAGGACTTTAATTGATTTGAACCTAGAACAGAGCAACCAGGATGATCCAGAAGATTTTAGATGTTCTGGCCTTGCAAGTCAGAACAAGCTACTGCTGTGATTTGAAAAGGGGAAGATTGAGGTGTTGCACCTATTTTTAAATTCCCACCCCTTAATCTGTGTTTAGATTTGCGCTGTGCTTCCCAAACCCTCCTCCCCCTTTCAGCAGGAGAAGATCATTTGGATTTCATCTTAACAGCTCTAATTAGGTTTTAGGGAGTAAACCATAATAAAGGTGTAAAGTCCTGTTTTGTTTTGGGTTTTTTTGGATTGTGATGATCTTTATGATCATTACTAAGTTTGTTATATTTCAAAATAGGCTTAATGTAATGCAGAGCAAGCAGACTACTTTCTTGTGTGTTTTTTGGTTTTCTGTTGTAAATGAACATGATGTAAATAAACGTCTGTCGTGAACTGACAGGAACAAACTGGAAATCCATTATTTTCCCAGAGCTGACCTCCAGTACTGTGGAAATGTGCCTCATTGACCCTGTTTCTGTTACATTTACACCCGGGAGATTTCTGGCCTTTTCAACCCTCACCGGGACCCCCCGACTCAAGCCTCAGATGGCAACATTGAGCAACCTCTTCCAACCAGACCCTTATAAAAACATCTGCCTTCCTCCCCTTTGTGAGGATGATATATTTGCCTTCATCCACCAGTGATGTTTGGGGCTGAGCAAGTCCAGTCTTCCTTAAAAGGAGAAAATATGCTCGTTTAGGAGGAAAAAAGAAAGGGGTGGCAGAAAAGTGGGAGAGGCTAAGAGAAAAAACGAGGCAGCCAGAGGGAGACGGATGGATAGAGAATGAGTAAGGAACGCAGTATGGGCCTTGTAAAGAAGATAAAGTGGGGGAGAATGAAAGCAAAATATAAACATTTAGCCAAACCAAAGAGGTATTATTTCTACACTTCAGTAACCAAATAAAATGATAATGTAATGGATCTGTTTTTATCCTATGAGAGCACTTGTATGTCTTATAAAAAAGAAAACCTTTCTATTCTCTAGTGAGCAACAAATAACAAATACTGAGTTAGAAGAGTCGCACAAAAACAAAAGAAATTGATTGATCCATATCGAGAGAAAAGCATGAGCTTTTTCTATAGCAAATTTGTCTAAACAAATTGAATAATGGTAATAATGTTGAACTAAAAAGAGAACGGTGTCCAAACACGCTTAATTCATTTGCATTCAAATGTCTGTCTGCTTTTCCATCATAATGTTTTATGCACATAAGCTCATTAAAATAGAGACACAGAACAAAATGTCATTCTCTCTCAGATGGAGAGTGTGAACCGGTGTGGCAGACGCTCTGCAGAAAAATACAGCTGTAGTTGAAAGGCTTTAGTCTAAAGTTTAAATTACCTCTTTGTAAGAAAAAGTCATTTTTAGTTCCATAATTTTTTCCTTTCAATTTTCCGTGTGAGGCTTATCGCCAGAAATCATGCAATCATTCAAAACTACCTATTTCCTTTCATGACTGATTAAATATTGCATCGAAACTCTTTAGTGGCAGATACATCAGATTCTCAGGTGGAAAAAAATGTTAGACTACAGGACAAAATGCAGAACAACCCACCAGTTTTTTAAAGAGTTGATATTTTCCTGTCAAGGTAAAAGCCTCTTCGGGAAATCTCTTAATGGAAATGAACACATACAGCGAAAGGTTTAGAATGAGGATGATTATCATAATGAAATGGTCGCTCTGTTGTGTTTTCCTCATCTGCAATTCCAAACCAGCGTCCAGGATCTCACATTTATTTACCACAGAAAACCAAAAAGCACACAAGAGTCTGCTTTCTGTGTTCACAGATCTGACTGGCAAAACAAAGACTAATGACCTGTTCTTGCTAAGATAAATAACCCCTTGATTTTTGAATCTTCTTTGATGAAATCCTTGGAGCTTTGTTTGTTTGCATGTCAGCAGGATAGTGACATTCATATCTGACACATCTGATTCATCTGCAAAGTCTGATGGGTGTTTTTTTTTTCCTCTTGAGCATTAAACACAGCCATGAAAAAAATCCAATTTTAATACTAAAATGGATTTAAAAGTAGATTTAAAAAAAATCATCAGTTTAAAGTTGAACAGTCCAATTCTGCTTGTGTTACTGTTGACTGGCCCACTATTCATTTCAAAGCTGGATTTAGTTTTGAAAATGTATTGATTAAATGAAGGGTAGATATATTCTTCCTGTCCACCAGGGGGGTAAGTGTATTGATTCATAACAACCTCAAAGTTCAAACTCAACAGACAGATGGATAATTTCACAAAGGAGAACTAGTTTAGTGCCACTTTCATATTGAGAATCAGACCTCGTGTTGCAGACCAAGTTGAGCATGAGAAAGGTGTTTGTTTGAGACTTGGAAGAGAGAGAAAGAGGGAGAGAGAAAGAGTAGCTCTTGACAAATCATAAGGTAAACATGCACAGAGAGAGAGCCTGTAAGACTGCCTGTCGCAGAATCGCAGCTTGTATTAAACAGGCACTGGTACATTACACAGAGCTGCCACCACCAGCTCTCTAAATCTATAATTCCTCTTCACTGGATGAATTTAGATTTCTCTCTCATGTCAGTCTGTGATGATCAGGCTTATTGATATTCAGCCTTCTCTAGTTGAAGGCACATTTTCCTTACATCCAGTGTGTGTGTGTGTGTGTGTGTGTGTGTGTGCGTGCGTGTGTGTGTGTGTTAGAGAGAGCACCACCTCATCCATATGTGCTACAGGTGCCATACCTGCTGCGCCACACGAAAAATTACGCAGAGTTATCAGAAAGGTGACAAAAGGTGAATGAACTCATACTGGAGAGCGACAGCCAATGTAAAACATATTATCATTATTAAAAAGTGAATATTATTCAGTCATCATTTGGACACCTACTGTGGGCTTTTGGGGTAGAAAGGTAGGGTGACATGGCTGAGATCGTGGATGTCGAAGGCAGTGGGTTCGGCTGAAATTGCCTGCCTCTTCGTCCGCTGCTGCTCGTTCAGCTCATTTTGCTTGTGGACCTGCTGGGTCGCAGGTTTGATAACGGAGCGGTATTTGTCCAGTTCGTTTTGCAGTCTTTGTATAAGCTCGTCTTTTTGGTCGAGCTCCAGTTCCAGCTCGTCGATGAGCGCGTCCCTCTGTCGCAGCTCCTCAATCTTCTCCTGTAGCGCGTACTGGAGGTCGCGCAAGGTGCCCATTTCAGTTTGCGGCGACGAGCGACTTCCCAATAAGTTTATCGAAAGGTATGCAGTCGAGTCTTTGTCCTCTCTCCTCTACCACGCTGCTCATAAACTTTATCCGGCATGAACAGCTTCAGAGGATGCAGCCCCTATCTCTCCTGAGGGGGATTCCTCGCCGCTGTCCTTCGCAAACGGATGTTTGGAATTTAAGCGAAGGTATGTTCGGAGGTTGCCGCGATTGCCAAGGTGAGCCCACGAAGCGTCACGGCCACAGTCACGCAAAGTTTGCCCTCTCTCCTCCTCCCTCTCGCTCCCTCCCTCGGCGGTGTGACAGCGGAGGACCGTCCTCCCCGAGTGCGTCAGGCTGCGACCCGGCGAGAGCGCATGGCGAGAAGGGCGCCTACAGGAATCTGTGGCACAGTGCAGTCTGCCACTCTAGAGAGAGCTGCGCTCGTCTCACATGAATAATGGGACTCAATGAGAAAGCCACTGCGCGGAGAACCATGTCATCATTCCTCTGTAACTCGCCCTGAGGCTGCTGAGTTACAAATAGATGAGCACCGGAGCCTTAATGGAAGTTGAAGGTGACGGAAACTTAATGAACCTCGATGTAAAAATAAACAAACGCGGGTTTTTTAATCTAATGGGAAGGGACGCTCTGCTGCTTGTACTGTGTTGGACTACTCAAGTGTATTTTGTCAATATGGACAGAAGTGCAAATATTAGTGGATTCCAAGGCTAGCCTGTATTTGAACCCTAATGGTACTTTGGGAATCTCTGTTCAGCATCTATTTATTTAGTGACAGATTAAAAAAAGTGGAGCAAGGAAAGGTGCTAAAGGGAAATAAAGGATAATCTTATAGATTGTCAAACAGAAGCAGCAGAGAGGAAAATGCCAAAGCTCCTGAGGCTTACGAGTCTCCACAGCAGCTCCACATTCCTCATCTAATGTTGGTGTCTGGCCACATTATTGAGTCATCTGAAGCTCAGTGAGCAGAACTTGGCCTCATGAGCTCTGGGCAAATTCAGAGGGGGATAAACTGCCAATCAAATAGGTTGAGGAGTTACTGAGGCTAAAACAGCAAGTACTGTGTTGGGGGGGGGCAGTGTATCACAGGCTGGATGACGGAGGGAGGCAGATTTCGTAGCCTGTGATGATAGGTGTTTTTGGTGTGCTGGTAAAAAAAAAGCATCTTTTCCCTCACAGCCTATGTGAATAATCCCAGACTGAGACAGTTGGCCCAATAAAAGATCACAGCTGCCCTCTTGTGGTGGGTTGTAGGATCAACTCAGGCAAATAACGATACGGTGGCATGTCTCTGCTTCAGTCAAAACATGTCCAACACATCCCATACTGCTGTGTAATATCTATGCAGTGTGTTAAGTAAATAGATTGAAAGGACTGACATGTAAGCTACAGCAGCTCAGCACAAACAGTGCCAAACTGTTTTCAGCAAGACTGAGACTATAAATAAGTCTAGCAAGCCATTAAAATAAAGTTTTCTTGTGCTCCTCTAAATTCAAACTCCAAACGAAGCCACGGTAGCATTTCTCCTGCTAACTGAAAACCATCATTTTCTTAAAAGGGAAGGGTGAAGGGCACAGAGCTTGAGCAGTATCAAAGTTTACTTCACAGCAGGAAACTGCAGGTGCCTGGAGATTTCAGACTCTCTCCAGTCCAGTGTTGCATCCCCGCATCCTCCCATCATCAAAAGGTCCTCCCACTGCCCTTCAAAGCACCTCTGCGCTTTAAATTTCACCTCTCCAACCATCCAGTTCAGCCCTTTTCCTATGCAGATCAATAGAAACCGGATCCGTTGCTCCATGCTGCGGTAATCCGATGAGCGGGGCGGGCCGCCGGCTGGTGCCACGTCCTGACTCTAATGGGGGGTCACAGTGTCTCCGACCCCGCGGGGCGCAGGTCTCCTCCAGACACCGTTGGTACCAGGAGAAACCGTGTCATCCCACCGTTGCTTTTTTTGCAAACGCAAACAGATTTACTTCCGTTTCACTTTGCAGTGTATGACCACATGCAATCAGCCAATGTGTCCACTGAAGGACTATTCAAGCACTTTTTGTGCCTCATCAGCTGAGAATATATGCTGCGCATAATTTGACTATTTTCAGAATGAACCCTGGTCCCACAGAAAGGTCGACAATAGATGATTGGTATATCTTGTTAGTCATTTATTCTCTGTGAACATAGGTCATTCGTGACCTCTATACCTCATTCTCTTCAAGTATTTTCATTTCTTTCTTCTTGGCTCACGACTGGACTTCAGTGTTTGTTTGAAGGCACAATCGAGCATCAGTTAATTAGTGCAAATAAGGACCTGTCCTGTCTGCAATTTATTAATGCAAATGAAGATTGAAGTGTGTGTGTGTGTGTGTGTGTGTGTGTGTGTGTGTGTGTGTGAGAGAGAGAGAGAGAGAGATATCAATATAACAAGTAATTTATGCTGATGGGATTCTGATAATAGAAACAGAAGAAAATAAATTAAAAGATGAAGAAGAATTTTTTTTGCTTATAGATAAATCTAGCTGAGTAAACTGAAACAAAGTGAAAGTATAAGATACTACCTGATGACCATTCAAGTACAGGCCTCACATGAAACCCTCGAAATCAGTTCAGCTATAGGCTACTGTGAAGCTAAAACGAGTACCTAAAGGTGATGAAGGAAGCATATGGTCAAACAAAGCGTTTTCTAATGGAGTATTAAATATCCTCAGACATGCACTTCGGGTCCTCAGCGTCCAGCTACTAAAAGCCAATAATGCATCGCACTTCCTCCTGTCTGTGTCCTCAGGGACTGCCGTGATGGATCTGATCAATTAGGAGCTCTTTATGAAGCTCGCCTTTGAGCTGCGTCATCGGCCCCCAAGAATGAAAGTGCTCGTCCATTCATGGCAAACATCTCCAAAGGTAGAAAACAGACAGAAAAAAGCTGTGTGGAGACTTAGGACAAAAAAACTACCACAAGAAGTGTGTTTGAAAGTAGAGATGGTAGGCGGTCAGCACTTGCACATTCATTTTCAGCCATATTTCTGTTTAAAAAAAAAAAAAAAAAAGAGTTTTGCTTCCTACAGTAGGAACAATATCGATTCAAATCTTTCATGGCAAACATTTGGATTCAGGTAGCGTAAAGAAAAACACTCAAAGGGATTTTAAGATGGGACACAAAGCTGCCACAGTAAAGCAACACCGCCTGCTCAAACAGTCTTACCAGTCGGACTTGGCATATTTCCGAAACGGCTGCCTTGACAGGTCCTGGTGCGTCTGAGGCTCCGCGGAGATGCCCTGCGCCCTGCGGGTCCTCGGTCCAATAAGTTGAGCGCTGGGCAGAACAGACTGACATTTGTGCAATTTTCTCTTCAGTTCTTGAATCTCGTCTTCCCTGTCCGCCAGTCGCCTCTCTAAGTCCCGTATCCGCTCCTCCTTTAGCAGAAGGATCTTGGCAAAGTCGTCCTCCAGGTCACTCATGTCGAAATCTGCGTTAAACTTTGCCGCGATTCCCCGCGATGTGGACAAAGCGATTAGTAACTCCCAACAGTACTTGCACAGGTTGTGAAAACGGTCACAAATAACCCCTTAAATACGCGCAGAATAATGATGCTCCGATAACCCCCTTCACTGCCCACTTGTTTATTTCAGAAGAAAAGAGCAAAGCGGTGTTTAAAGCCGGGGAGCAGACGATTGATGGAGCTGCGCTACACTACAGTCCACCAAGCCTCCGGGGAGCTGCTGATGATCCTTCATTGAGAAACCAATTACAGCAGCTCTTCCTCTCCGAGGACGCAGGCAAGCCGTCAAACTGGGCACTAAAGAGCCGAGACAACTCCTGTAGTTCACCGCCTCTCACCCTGCAAACACGCCACAGAGGAAACCCAGTCCTGCTGCTGTCAAATATTTGTTTACCGTCTATCTGCGCAGCCCTCTTGGAGCGACAAAAGTGCAGTGTTAAACACCCAGACCCCCCCCCCAGCCTATGGCCAAAATCAATTTTCCCGCACCCTTACTCGCTTGATAGAACAAGACAGAGCTATAGCGTGTTTGCAATGGTCACGTTATATGGAGTAAGCACACATCAGTGAAGTGAATGTAATCTCCCTATAAGGCAAATGGTCCTTATATCAGCTTGAAGCTTATCGGTCGGTGGTTAAAACTATTGTAATGGTGATTTATTCAAATCTGATCTCATCTTATATGATCTTAAACAATAAAAAAAGTGTTTACAAAAAATAAATGAATAAACAAAGGATATGGATTTGAGGTATCAAATTGAGGCACATTGTTTGACAAACAAAATGGTGCATACAATGAAATTATAAAATCTACTCAGAAACTAGTCTAAAGTGAACAACAAAGTAGATCAACCAGTTTCAGGGGATAAACCAACATGCATCCAACATTAAAGTAAAATTAAAGTCAATTACACAACAGATTCAGACTGTGTTATCTTACTGATTAGAGTAATCAGTAATTACTTACACTGGCAACATTGCTCATTACTTTCATCTTCAGTGCGCTGTGTGGCCTGAAGAGTCTTTCAGTAATACATCATCACTGCTCTCACTGCAATATTAATCTCCAAACTCAGCCAGTCATTTTTCATTCTGCTGCCTAAATCTATTTCAACTCAATTCATTGAGGAAAAAAGGGGAGCTCATGGGCGCTAGGGGGATGTTTCATTAACATTCTGGGTTAAAAATAGAGAGAACAGATCTTCCCCTTGCTAGTGTAGTTCAACATATCTCACCCTTGTCTAATGCTCGTCTTAATTCTTATTATCCAACCTCCCCTCTTGTTGGGCGAGAGATGAATGCTGGAAACCGTGGCCATATGTATCTATTTGCAGAGTTTAATTCCACATTGTTTCCTTTCCTTTTTAAATCTGCAGCTCTCCAAAAGCATCTTGGAGGAGAATATTACCATTATAACTGGTCTTAAACCTTCGTCTCCCATGTGTGCTTGTGATAACCCACCTGAACGTTCACCTGGCTTGATAATTGCACTGAACGCTATCAGGTGTAGATTGCAGTGGTTCTCGTCATGGTTCACACATATGATCTGCCTCTTTACTGCTGCTCCTCTCCACGAGTGTGTTACATGTTTCACAGTTATTGTGCGCAGCAAAGTGAATGCAACCAGCATTCAAAGACAAGGTGAGGTCTCGGGTTGTGCTGTTATCAGTGTGGAAAACAGTGACTGATTAATTATGTATGCAGCAGACACTGTGCCCATTATGACAGTGGTCAATTAAGTGTCACCTTCTGTGACCCTATCCATATCCACAGAGAATATGGTTGCAGTGGAAAAGCACTACAGATATCCCATTCAAGAAAAGACCATTCATGCATTTGGACAAAAAGAAGCAGAATATCATCAATCAGGTCTCTTTGATCTTATGTTGTTACAAAAATCAATATTGGCTGTCAGTGCCTGTACCTATACACACTATTACGTTATCACCATGGCACCATCATTGGCTCAAAACGTGTTTTTTTCCTCCACACTTCACTATTTCCATGTTTACACAGAGTGAGTTATGCTGCACTACCAGTTTGAGCTTGTGTTGTCTGAGCGCTACATGGGTCACCTCCCCTGGATGTTGTGGGTTAGGTAATGGACAGCAAGTTAACCTTCCGGGCACCTAGAGATAGATGCTCTGACTGCACACAAGACTGGCTGTTCATGGGCATCACTGAGTTTGTGATTGCTGAGTCTGGCTGTGCTGTAATAAAGGCTTCATGTGCAGCTTTTGCAGTGTTTTTAAAAAGTCTCTGGGCACAGAAAAGCCGGTGCCCTCTCGTTCGCCTCAGGGACAGATCGGCTTACCGAAGAGAAGAGGGCAGACATTAGTCACTGTTTTCCTGTAATACACTCACACACACACACGCGCGTGCGCACACAAGAAATAGAGAGAGGTATCTTGGGTATACCCAGACATATGCTTGCACATCATTATCACCCACGCACACTCTCGCATACAAAGATTTATGTAACCATCCACAAAGCTAAAATCCCTGCAGACACACAAACATGGTCATGCCAGCAGCCTGTATGGAAACCTAAGAGGGGATTACTGTAAGTGCAATGGTAGGAAGGGTATGTTGCTATGTCTCAAGAGAATCGTCTCCCTTAAGCACCGACCGTCTTTGATACTACATCTGACTGTGCTCTCGGTGTCTCTGCTGCCAGTCCCAGTGAGACACCACCAGCTGGCCGCCTGCCTGGGCCTGTGGTCCCAGGAGAGGTGAGACGAGCGCTGGGAGAAGGTGAAAGAAGGAGAGAGAGACATCATCATAGGAGAAGGACAGGAGAGATGCCTTAGCCTGGAGCAATCTATTTCCGTGCCTCTCCAGTCCTATAAAAAAAACAGCAAATCCTGCACTTAAGCAGCAGTATCATACGCCGACTTCATATCTCATCGATGTAGTCTCACATTGTAACATGATATCACGTCCAGAGCTGCAGATTGATCACTCGACTCACACTGGCGATGGATAGAACCAGAGCTCAGGAAATTGACTTAGCAAACGCAATAATGATACTTCCTTCCTGCCATCCTGCATTAGCACTGTCAAAATCAGATAGGTGAGGATAAAGTGTATTGCACCTTTTTTTGTAACATAGCTCGTGCTCCAACTGACGATTATTTGCACTATTGATTAATACATCAATTAATCTGTGAATATTCTCAGGCAAAGGCAGCTGGACTTGTGGTAGGTTCTTTAATAAGAGAGTAATCATCTTTAAAACGACGACAGTAGAAGTATGACTACTTGTATGCGAAGGTGGACGCCCGCAAACCCACAGAGAACTGTCACTGACTCTGTGCTTACACTCAGCGTTTTAGCTTTTAACTCGTTGTTTGGGTTTTACGAGCCACAACTTTACTGTTTTGGTTCATTCTCGTGACTCTCATCAGCGTTGTCTCCAGCCACACCAGGCAGTTTTCAGCGCACTACCTGCCCCGCAACAAATGGCAGGCAAAGAAAGTGAGCAATTAGTCGGTGAACATAGTGGAGCATTTGGCAGCTAAAGAGCCAGACATTTCCCTCAGGAGAAGGGGGAGACCAAAAATAGAGCTAAAAGGAGGAGTGAATATTGGATTTAGATTCATCAGGTGAACACAAACATACTACAAATACAAATTATAATGTTGTTCCGCATCTGTTGAATCTGTAATGAGGCAATCTCTTGCTGAACAGTCAACTTAAAAGGAAATAATTCTTCATGTCTATTGCGTTTACAGGTTGTCTCCACAGACCTATGTGGAAAAAAAAAATTATTTTTTATTTAAATCCAGTTAGCTTTGACCCAGTGCCTCCAGTTTTAAATGAGTTGTTGAATCATTTAATTTATTTAAGTCTATAAAATTCAAGTCGACATTCAAGTTGACATCTTTAAATTGCTTGTTTTGTATGACCAACAGTCCAAGACCCTAATATTTTATCTTAAGATTTGAGAAGCTGAAATGAGCAAATGTTTTTTTTGCTTGATAAATGACTTAAACTATCAGTTGATTAATAAAATATTGTATTGATTGTTGTCTTGAAACACTGCTTTAGTAGTAAAGTCTAATTAAAAGAGACCAAACTAATGTGGAGTGTGGAGTGTGAGAAAAGGTGCTGGGTCTGGTTTTATAGCGAGAAGAAATGTGTCTGTAAGGTGAACATAAGGTCAGGGGTCACTGGCTGGAAGTCCACATTCCTGTATTCTTCCAGGTGTGCTGGGTTAGTAATGTTTTTAATGACAGTAACATGTCCGGCAGCCCTGAGAGCTCACACCACTGCCACAACACAAGAAAAGGAAGAAAACATGATGCCCAATTTGACAATACAATAAGTGGCATTTAGAAAAAATTCATAAAATGAATATTTTAAGTTTATTTTTGTTTACTCATAGCATGAATCAGATATTATTGCAGATATTTGCATTCAACACTTTTAAATAAGATGATCTGCTCTAATATGTTGCTGTATTTGCTTTGTGATGATTTCCAATCTACCTAATCTGGACGGAGATCATTTTTGTTTTAAAAAAACATTTTAAAATTAAAACATATTGTGTGGATATAGCCTTAAACAGAGGTTCTGGCCCTGGGGACCCCTGACCCCTTGGGGTCTGACCTCTGTGCCTGCGCCCAGTAGGCCCGTTCAGTCCGTCATCTATGAGTGTGAGCTAGCCTGTATCTTTTATTCAGCTTATTTATGCTGTTGTTTTCTTATATTTGTACTCATTGCATGTTTCACTATTTGTTTTGTTTTTTTCTTTATTATATTTGCAGGGCATTTCATTATGCTGCATATATGTGAAACTGAAGAAGATATGTTCTTTATTTGCTTGTGTTTTGTCTATTTGACTGTGTTTTTCTTTTAGTTGTGTGTGTTGAACTGCCAGGGCCACTGATTGGGTCAGTAACCTTGTGACAGGAGAGAATAACAGTTGAGAATAACAATTTGGAAAATGAAATATTAATTTCTCACACACAGAATAGGAATTTCATATCTATTTAAACAAGCAAATGACTCATAAATGGCCTGTGTTTTTGGTGATGTAAAATGAAGTGGCATGAGAAAATGTTGAAAAGAAACACTTGTTTTAGTCTGTTTATCTTTTTTAGCCATTATAAGTAAATAACTCTGAAAGTGTTTGCATCGAGGAGATGTGTGGTAACAGGAAAAGACATGAGACGGATATGAGCTCATTTTTCTGGAGAAATTGGGGGGGCTGTGCTACCCTGTGCTCATTCAGTCGAAACAGCATTAGTTTCTGCAATAATTCTTAGGCGTAACAGAGGTGTCTCTTTTCAAGCCTGTCCCAAGCTGTCTGACACTATACCAACAAGGAGCCACGACAAAACGGCTGTGATGTTGTCATCGCAGAGAAATCGACTGCTTACTTTTCTGTTTCCTGCGTGTGTTTATTTTAACTGCACTGTGGCATGTGATGGTTTAGAGGTCAGATACGCAGGTTGTGTTAATGTGAGGATTTAACCTCAACAATAAATAAAGTAGGGTGGTGATCTGGCTTTGTTTACCCTCTCTAATTTGTAGTGTATACTTAGGTATTTAATCATTAATTCAGGCGCTCTGGGTCATCAGATCTTGTTGATCTAGTTCTTATTTTGGATCAAATCTGGTGCCACATCTATACAAAAAAAAAAAAGAAACATTTTACACTCATCAAATTATTGATAGGCATCTAGACTGATGGACAAAGCCCTTACTGTATTCAATGAAAAGAGACATGTTACATAAGCTGCAGAGAATCCCTCTCATCTTTCAGGCTGTAAGACAACAAATAGCCATTTTTCCTCCCCAGCTGGCCGTGCAGCTACTGCACTAAAGGAACAAACTAATACAGTGGTAGAGAGGTGGGATGTAATTGATGGTTCTGTGTGAAGTGAAATGACCCTGTTGACAACTCTAGCTTACCTCAAGCCTCAGGGCCTCATACATACATGATCACTGTCTCACTCTCTCCATCTCTGCCTCTCTTCCTATGTGTTTGTGTAAACGTAAGTGCATGTGTTTGAAAAGGTCATCACCTGCGACACATTAGAGGTGAATAATTGCCTTAGAGGATGAGTTGCTGTGACTTTTTCTTGGAGCTCCAAATGTGTTACAAAGCGTCTCAAAGTGTCTCCAGAGAATCCTCTTCTTCTTGTGTAATAACTTATAAACACACCTGAGTAATGAGTCACATAACTGGAGAGCTGGGACCCAGTAGCATGCCGTCATTGGGCTGTTTGCAAGGAATGCATTTAATGGAAGCTAGTTGGAGAGAGCACGTTCCTCCCCCAGTGTAAACCATACCATATGGAGTCTATATGTCAGGCTTTAGGCCATTTTCTTCTGCAGGGGTCAGGAGAGAAATCTTTCACATACAGTGAGTTGATTATCCTGGTAAAAGCCTTAGATTTAGGATGTTTTCTTAGCTATTTAATGTTCTTCTCAACCTTTAGGTCAAGCACATTTCAAGCATTTCAAGCACATTTCGTGCTGAAAAATCTGTTGCACTTCACTCAGATGAAATATTTTAGGCCAAAAAAAGCACAGCAGTTTCCAAAATGAAACCTTTGTTCCAGGAAGCAAAATCATTCTTAGCTTGTGGCCTGTTTGTAGTAGGTAGATTGATTGTATATTTTTCATGATTAATGATATATTTTTGATTTAGTAAAGTTTTACAGGGCTTACTGAACAGAATGATATAAATTAAAACCTCAAAAGTCTGATGACAGTATGATAAATCTCACATTATTTCACTGGATATTTGCTGATTATCTACTCTTTTTTTTTTCTTAGACGTTTCATTGAAAACACAGTCACTAATTAGATAAAAACAGGGTGATGCTTATAAAATTAGTTAATCATTGGTTGCAACTCATCCACAAAGGATGTATTAGATAGAAGTATATATATTGAAGTATAGGAAATACAATTAAAGAGGATAAGTCAGCAATTGCTTGTAGAAAACCACATAAAGCGGATCCATCGCTCAGATAAACAATTGAGCTTGAGTCTGATCTGGTTCTACAAGAGCTGAACTACAGATAATATGCTTTTTTTTTAAAATCAGTATTATTATTTTATATATTTAAATTGTTTATGTTTATGTTGTATATGCAATGTTTATTCTGCTTTTAGTGAACAAGGACATCTCTATAGTTTGGCAGAGGTATATAATTAATAAACTGTGCTAAGATGAAAAACAAAAATTAAGTTATTTATTTATTAGTGCACAAAAACCTGAGAAATTCTGAACAATTATTTTCCAGTTTTTTTTTTCTGGGTTAGAAGGTCCTCTTAAAAATGAGATTCTTGTAAAGTTTTTACAAGGCACCTTACTCCTTACTTTGCTTCAGGTGAATAACTGTCATGAGATGGGAGAGATGATATATGTACCTTAGATTAAAGTTTTATGTAACTAAGGAGGTTTCTTAAGCAGAGGAGAGAATAGCTGCAAGAAGCCGAGGCAGGACAAATGTTCTCTAAAAGCTGAATGTCAAGAGGTTTATAGTTAATCTCATCCAGTTTCTCACTCAACCAAATGAATAATAGACATTGTAAACTTAGTTTAAATTTAAAGTTTCAGGGATTCAGAGACTAGAAATAAACACTGAAAGCACATAAAAACAAAACGAATTTGGAATAATAAAAAGATCATAATGACATAAATGAGAACAGATCTTAAAACAACTGATCACACAGGAAATGTCAGATTATTAATACATTAGTTTTTAGTGTTTAAGTCTTTGAATCTGCTGTTTGAATATCTTCTGGGAGGTTCTTCTAGAGTTTGTGAATCATCAGACCAAAGGCGGTAAGAGAACTTCATCACAATAGCCCTATGAAGGATTGCCAAAAAAGGTCAAGAATAATACTAAATGGTCAAAGTCTCAAACCATTTCCACATTGATTAATGATAATATCACCTCATACATGTAGACAGAGGCACTGTATGTCAGCTGGAGAGGACTGCAGTGCAGCATTATTAAAAAATGTAGCTTTAAAAACAGCTTTGAAACAGGGATTTTTCAAGTACTATAGGTAAATCACAATTGAACACTCATGGGTTAAATTGTCCTCCATCACACTGTGTGTGTTATGAATGAATGGGAGGAGTGCAGACATTGTGACCAATGGCAGCATCTGAGAAATAACATCATGCCTCCTCAGTGAGATAAAAGGTTTTATCTGCTCTTATAGCTCCACCCTGCTCTGAAGATGCTCCTGATTCACTTCAAAGCTCTCTGAGTGTATTGCATCATTAGCTGTTAATAACTCCCTGCATTATGTTCAGATTAGCATGTGTAGTAAAGCGGTAACTGCAGTGGTGGAAGAAAAAGCAATATAGCACTGAAAAAATACTATATTACAAGCAGAAGTCATTATTAGTCAAATGCAACTAAGTAAAATTATGTATTATTAGAAAAAAGTATCAAAATAAAAGTACTCAATGCCCCCTATCATTAGATTATTCCTACTGAAGTGTAAGCAGCATTTACTGCTGTAGCTAAGGTGGAGCTGACTTTTAATTGTTTTGTGTAGGGTTGCAACTAACTTTTCTATTATCCATTAATCGTCTGATTGTTGTTCACATCAGTCAATCATAAACCAGCAAATTAAAACCTCAATTTGTGGACCATGATATTTTTAGGCATTTTTGCATTAAAAAAAACAAACGATAAATCACTTACCAATATAGTTACTTTAAACTAATCTAATCATTTCAGCACTCATTTTATATGCTCATATGTAGTTTGATATATAATAATGCATCATATTTCATATGCTCATCATTGTTTTGTATGTAAAATGTTAACCTGTAAAACTACACTTACTATCAAACAAATGTAGAGGTAAAACGTATTGATATATATAATATTTCACTTTGATTTATAGCTGAGTAGAGGAATAAGGTGTGACTCAAAGTATAAGTCCCTCAAATTGGAATTTAAGTACAACAATTAAGTAAATGTACTTAGTTATGTATGGATAGCTAATAGACAGTAGCACACTTGCAGTTGTGAGCTGCAGAAGTCTAAAAAAACAACTATTGCACCCCTGAATTCCTCTGGCACATGCCTATCTCTGCAGGGTTCCCAGCACACTAAACAAGCTTTACACAACCTGAGGAGGGACATAATGTAAAGTCGGTCCAAGTGTCTGGAGCACGTCTTCACTTCAGCATGCTCATAAAAGTCAGCGCCGCTAAAGATAGACACAGGCAGTCAGAGGGACTGCAGTAAATCACTAGAGGAGACCCCCAGGGTGTGACGAGAAAGGGTCCTCAGATGGTGTAGCTTAGCTTGCTGCCATTTTGCTTATCTTCCGCCTGTCACTGAACTAACCTCCCCCCATCACGTGTACTGTGACCTAAAGACATGGCTGTATACCGTTTTGCTTTGCAGTTGGATGCTCTGAAATCTCTTACGGTGCTTTAATGCCTTAAATGCTTTAAAGATTTGTCATACTTTTAATATACTAATACTCCTAGTATTAGCTATTTAGGAGAACCCTCTCCCCTCTCCTGCCCTCACAGTTGAATCTGGCTGCTTTGCGCCCAAAGGGCCTCCACATTCCCGGCTCAGCTGGACATGCAACAGGCCACCACCTGCAGCATGTCAACAAACTACACAGGGATAACAATCCCCCTCTCTCTGTGAAACCATTTACCATCACCCTAACTGCAGGGTGCTGTAAAAATCTGAAAAAGAGTCTGAAAAGTACTTACAGGTCTTGTTAGTGAATGCTGTCAAGTTATAAGTGAAGAATAGAAACAGCAGAGGCAAAAAGAGGAGTAATTGGGAAAAAAAAAAAAAGAAAATTTAATGATAACTTGATATACAGCAATACACAAGGAGCAGAGAAGAGATTATACTGATTAAGAGACAAAAGACAAAAGAGAGATGCTGAGGATATAGATGATACAGTTAAAGCTGAAAACAAAAGGCTGATGTCTTTGACTGACATTTGCCCATGGCTGTGCATGCTCGCAGTGGGGGAAGGAGAGACACCGTTTCTTGTCTCAGCTGTCACTTCTGAGCCTGTGGTGGGAAAATGTGAGAAAAATGCCCACACTCTGCCTCTCAGTCACATCCTCATGCTGAAATACCCCACCCACCACCTTGATAAAACCGCTCTTTTGTTTTTCTCCATCGCTTTGTGTTGTTGTCATCGTTGTCTCGCTCAGATTGGTGTGAGTCAATGTGTGGCCATTAGGATTTTGAGTGTTTTCCAAAGTAATCCTGTTGAAAAGATTGAGTGACTGATAAAAGAAGCAACATTAATTTTCTTTGGCAGCTGAATGCACCAATCTGCTTTGATGTCTGATTCAAGAAACCATCCTTCAGCAAGAAGGAGTGGGCTCACTGCTTATTACTTGCAAATACAATTTCCATATTTGCATAACAAAGACGAGACTGATTGATATTAGGTGAGATTGAGATCTTATCTGCGGCTCCTGTTGGCTTGTTGCTGATTTGCGCTGCGTTGCAGTTGCCTAGTAGCCAGCGACGCCCTCTTCATTTCCAATCGACATCACATGGCGCCAGAAGAGCTCACCCAGAATAACTGGACAGGCCTCCAGAGGCAACTGCTCACTAATGTAATATGTACGAGCTGAGTGGCCATCCCTTTCATGGCTATCACAGCAGAGTGTTAGTGTGAGAGATATTAACAGAAACAGAGACATTCTTCATAGACGCTTGGATGAATCTGTGCCTATATTACATAACAGCATTCAGTATCTTCATCCTGCATTTAGTCATGAGGGACTCTTCTGACTTTGCAAATGCAGTAAAAATCTGACCATATTTTCTGGATGAGAGCATATCACTGTTCACCCCTGCGAGAAAAGAAAAAAAACAGAAAACTGGTGGATGACTCAGCCTGAAGGAGCACTTTGAGAAATCTGGTTCAAAGTCAGGCTTGGCTGCTGGGAAACACTCCACGTCTTCATGTTCCAGGCGTGATCACTCTTCATTTGCGTGTGCTGCAGTAAATCAGCCATACAGGTCTCCATTATAGCAACCCTTTAACTTTGTACATACCCATCAAGACAAACAGCATCACTCTGTTGACGTGCTCATCATCCCATGTAGATTTAAATTTCAGCTGCAGTCTGTCTTTGACATGGCTTATAAAGCAGTGATGAGCAAACATATGTTTATTTTTTTCAGATCTCCCCTATTTGCTCATGAACCCCTTTTCTTTTTCTGAGTAAAAGTTAACGTACCCACAGCCAAAACAGCGCGATTGCCCAACACAGTGGACTTGGGAGGATCAGGTACATAAATCTGCCTTTAAAAAAAATACAATAAAGATGAAACAGTGACTGAACAAGCTTTTACAGGCTCTGCTTTGAGTTTTTGAAATCCCTGAATCGAGCAGCTACAGAGCATCTGAACACAGTCTCCCCTCCAAATATCAGATTACAGATTCAGACGAAGACATTCAAAATAACCATGTGCTTTGGTGCTCCACTGAACTACAGAGGAGCATCCTGTGAACCTGGAAGTGCTCCAGTATTTTGCTAAAGAACACTTTGTGCAGGGTGAATACTTTCTTGCTTTCACACTCTCTATATATGGTCATTATTTTGTGTCGGGTAATTTCTTCAAGAAGTGAACTAACATGACAGTCACATACAGCGTTACATAAGACTTTTTAGAGTCTGTACTTATCATTGACATTTCCCTGTTTCCCCGTCTGCTGACCAAATTTTTTGTTCTTCTTTCATCGCGTCCAAATGCCATCCCAAAGCTAAAAAGTCACAATGTCATCTTGGATCAAAGGCATCTCTGTCTGTGGCTTTTTTTTCTGAGAGGGGGTGCTTTTGGTGTCTGAAAAATGAGCCATGTGTAGTCGTCAGTCAGACAGCAGGGTTTAATACAAAGCATGAAAATACAGCAATTGCCAAGAATCATCATCAGTGCTGCTCACCATCCCACTGAGAATCATCAGAGGAGCAGAAAATAGTAGGAAGGGGGAGGGAGGCCCTCTTTCAGTCGACATTGCAGTTGGCTGCTACATTTCAAAATTATTCTGTATTGATTGCCTTCCTGCTGATGGGCCTTTCAAAGCCCCTTCAGGTCTGGATTCTGGCTCAATACTGATGGAAAAAAGGAACTTTATCGGAATTTAGACACATTAACTTTTCACTGTGGGCTTTTACAGGACTTTCTCTAATGACCAGCAAGTAATGCTTAGCTTGCTGCATGAAAAAGGGCATGCTCCGTTTCCCATAATGCCTTGAGAGCCGTGTGTTGTAGGGACGAGGTCATTCAGCAAATTTTAACTTCCTGTGTGAGGACAGGTGACAGGACACAACCCCACAGCAGGACACACTGCTGCCGTGGTTGGGTTGCCCAGAGCAACGCACGTAGGTGATGCCACTACCTGTCATCTCTCCCAGCCTGAAGTCCAGGACGCTCTGGATTATAACATCAAGAGATGTGGCCTTGTGCCAACTAATAGCCAGCAATATCCGCAATGTATTTTTTAAGATCCTGAAAGATCTACTATATTAAAGCTGCCCTAATTAAAAATGTTAGATCAACAACTGGTCAAATAACTATGCGTAATGTGAAAGGGGTCACTTGGGGGGGGGCACCCTGACTTTTTTCATTTGGTTCACTTTCACTGCTGTCGTAGCATGTTGTTGTTGGCCACAACAGACAGCTGTTTTCAGCTGGAAAAAAGCCACAGTACACTGCCTGTCAAGCACCAAATGACAAATTTAGAAACTAGCTGGTGAACATAGTACAGTATTTAGCAGCTAAAGAGCCTGATATTTCCATCAGGAGCTAATGAAGAGCAAAACAGAGAATTGAATTGAATGAATGATAATGTTGCTCCGTGTCTGCTGGATGTGTTACTAGGTAACTGTTTGCTCACACATTCAGAATATTAACTTTGTAAGGTGATAACATGTCAGTGTTGTGTTTACAGCCTGTTTCACTGCCCCCAAAAGGCCAAACAAAATAATTTAAAGCAGGTTCAAAGTAAGTCACTGAAATACGCAGACAAACTATATCCATATTACTGTGATCAGTAGATGCCACAGTTCAGCAGTGTGGTCTCATCCAATGACACTTTGACAACCATGATCTTACGGGAATCAGCATGCCATCTGCTCACCCGAACATGTTGGCATCATGGCCTATTTCCAAAATCTCTCAACAAAAATAAACTACTCAGCAGCCAGAGATAAAAGTGTCTGTTCAAGGATGATGCATCGAAATCGGCCTTCCAGGTAGAGCGGTGAGATGACCGAGGATGTTTGTGTTTGTTCAGTCTGCTGTGCCAGCAATGGTGGTGAACACTGTCGACAGATGGCTGAAACAGTTTCCATCAGTCATGACAGTATCCCCTCAGTTGCTGTGAATTGACGTTTGACTTGTTACATCACAGAGTGTGACATTCTCTGAGATGATTCCAGCTTGGCCTGGGACACCATCCAAGATCATAGAAGGTAGAGGAAGCAGAGTCACAAAGCGTGTCCCAACTTAACAGGATAGAGGTGGAATTTGACTTACAGCCTCAGAGCTTCTAAGAGCACGACATGGCCTGGTGGTGACCTGCACTACTGAATATCACCACCTTGTCATTTTGGCTGTTATGACTGCCAGTTACTGGGTCACCTCTCCAGGGGTAGATGGGCTGAAACTGCAACACAATTTCAAGTGGTCAGAGGCTGTAGGGAGTGTTGGCCCAACTGACAGAGCATGGCGAGATGAGCGAGCTCTGAAGCGAGAATAAACTCGGTTTGCAGGGAGGGGATGACACAGCCGCATATTTAAGCTCTGGTCATTTCATGGTTCTTGAGATGTGTGTGGAGTCCTGATGGTGGAGGGCGGGGGGGGACATTACATCTCACCAACACTGATAATGGTGTGTGTGATGAAATCATTAGAACTGTCAGCAGCAGCAGCCACATTCGTTCTGGGCCTGAAGTGCTTCGTTGATATCTAGTCTCTTGAGAGGAAAATTCTCCCTGTGTAAGAGCCGTCCAACTGTGTAGTGTTGTTTCTCTCCTGACCTCGCAGTACCTCAAAAGTAGTTAGCAATAAAAGAGATATAAAAACTTATTTGAATGTTTTTGAATGCCGCCATTTATCCTTTTTGCAGTCCTTCAGATCCATGCTTGCAGCAAAGTAGACCAAAAAAAGCTGCTGTATACTTACTACTTGGCAAAATCTGATATTTGTATAATAACAATATATCAAATGGTAATGTGAAAACAGTGTGACAATGTGAAAGAGGTCTCCGGTAGTGAAGCAAATTGTCATCTGAATCTACAGTTCCCTTTAGTTTTACAGAGCTCATTGTTTAGCTTTGTTTTGTTTAGTCAGAACGTTGCAGGCAGCTGTTTTCAGTGCAAATACTCAAAAAACTGTGTAAACTACCTGCTCAGCATGAAACAAAAGACACACGGACACAGTTAACAACGAGCTGGTGAACATATTGGAGGATTTAGCAGCTAAAGAGCCAGATATTTCCCCTAGAAGTTTAGAGAGACCAAAAACAGAGCTAAAAGAAAAAGAGAATATTGTATTTACATGTACATAAATCTGAATCAATGAAAATGTTGCTCCGTACCTGGTGGATGAGTAAATAAGCAACTGTTTGCTTAACAAGTTCAACATATCAACTTAGATGGTGATCATGTCAATATTATGCTCACAAGTTTATGCTGCCCCCAAGTGGCCAAAAAATCAGTTGTTGCAGGGTGAAGAATACACAGGCAAGCAACATAACCTTTTTATACCTTATATAATCAATCAGAGGAAGATATGCATTCTTATTCTTTTACATGCACCACAAAAACACTCCAGCAATACAAATGAAAATACACAGATGTGTGGATGATTTCATGTTCAAGCTGATAACTTATTAATCATTATAAGACATCTAATAATAAATGCACTTAATGCATGTAAATGCATGTGTATTTTTATATCCATTAACTATCAGCAGTGTAATCACAGGAGGGAGTGACAACTACAGTCTAGAACATGATTGTATACACCGTGGCAGTTTTATGACCCAAATGTTTCTTTCTCATACCACCCCCTTTCCAAGCCATCCATTAATAGAAAAAACTCCATTTGCACTCCAACAACATTATCTTCACAGACTAAGTATGGTATTATGGTGAAACACTGCAGCACTGCTGAGAATAGAATAGAATTTGCTTGTGAACCCATGAATCAGGGCGTTGTTTCTCTTGGCTTCAAAGCCTTGAGAGCGGGTAGGTTAGTCTATAGCCACAGACGGTGTGTTTTGAGGCAGTCATGTAACTGTAAAAGTTTGCATTTTCATATATTGAGGAATAGTCAGTAGAAATGTTCTTTAGAGAAATGATTGATGATGGAACACAGAGCAGAGAGAGTGACTGGATTGGACAGTGATAGAGCAGAGGCTGTGTTTTCACTGGCTATCACACTATACAAAAAATACGTAATTACTGAAACTACCTGAGTGGAAAAACACTTCAACATAAAACATTTTACCACAGCAAAAACTCAAATCAAATGTCACATCAAGTGACAGTAATTAAGAACAGCATGTTTCCTGTACACAATACAGCCTGTACACCTGCATAATTAAAATATTTTCAGACAAATTACACTGTGAACTATCTTGAGAGCATCACTCTGGCCTATTTAATGAAGTCAGCTGAAACTAGTAGATGTTTAGAGCACACACACACTCACTCCTCCCTCTCCCTCATTTGACTGTGTACAGTAGTAGTGTGTGGGAGTTTTGCTTGGCTGGCCAGCACTGTCTCTCCAGGGTGCCAGCAAATTCTCTAGCGAGCTGAAGAGCCAGCTTGAAATAAATATATGTCCGTTTTCAGCCAAGGAATTGTGAGGACCTCTTGCTCTTTTAGCAAGCAACTGCAGAAAACTCCAGGGGTGTACCCAAACCCCCTAGCAACATAATCTAATTGATTATAGCATTGTCCAGGCCGGAGACAGGCGCAAAGTGCATCTAACAAGGGCAATGACTAGTACAGATGGATGCTGGACCAACCATCGTCTTATTCTTGTAATTATGGCCTTCAGACTAATGCCCGCATGAAGACCAAGGAAAAAGCAATGGTGCCCCCCAAAAAAAAGACAGACCTTTTGTGGACATCACTTAACAAGCTAAGAGGGAAGCTTATTCCAGAACCAAGTCCTTTGTCCAGCACCAGGGAAGGGAACTCAAAAACAAATGGTGGGTAGAGAAAGCCTATGAAATTCAAAATCTTGTAGAAACAGGTAACACAAGGTGTTTCTTTAATGCCACTAAAGCTGTTTATGGTCCCAGCTGCTAAGGATCCAACCTCTTCTGCTCTAAGGACAGACAAACAATGCTGAAAATGGATGATGAGATCAAGGTTGCAACATCATCACCCACACACAAAAATATCATTAGTACATATATATATATATAAAAATAATCTAATATAATATCATTAGTAAATAAATATATATATATATATATATATATAACATTGATGTTTTTGCCAGGGTGTACACACTTTTTGGTTCGTCTATGAACATAAAAAACACTGCAGAAGAGTTTTGGAAAACTCTGACCTGCTTGCAAAGACCATGCTCCTGGTCTACAAGGTAGTTCCCTTGCCCAAATACCTGCAAATACCTGACTACCTACAACAGGCATGTAAGGGTATTGGAGTGCTACCACCAGAGATGCCTGAGATAAATCTTGCATATCAACTGGAAAGAGAATCCGATCGACTTCAATGTTCTCGAGGAAGTACACATCGATAGCATTACCACCACCATTATTAAAACACCAGCTTAGGCCATGTAATTCGAATGCCTGACACACCGCCCAAAACAGGTCCTCTACTCAGAATTAACTGCTCGCCAACAAGCACTGGGAGGTCAGATGAAGTGTCTCAAGGACATCAGGATAAACCTAAAAAATTTCCACATCAACAGCTCTAACTGGGAAGAACTTGCTCAAAACAGAACCGCATTCCTTGAAGGCCAACTCTGACAGGCTGCCAGAGTCGAGCAGTAGCAGCACCCCCCAACAGGACCATGTTACTTTACATAGAGTGATCGCAGATCGTGATCAGCAATTTAGGTCGTGATCTAATTAGTTTTATTTGTACCTCTCATATCTTTAGAAGCTGTGGCAAGAATCCACAGTGATTGGCGCCAGAGCAGTCCCTTGATGATTTTCAAGATAAAATATGGAGATGTTTATTCAGACTTCAAAGAGAACGTTCACAACTTCATTTCTCGTGTGAAATTGGTTGAAAATTGGTAGCGGACATATTACTGTGAATGACGCAGTCGAACATGAACACTAACACAATAACTTTTCTGATAAAGTTTGGACAGATAGATTTTGTTTCACGAGAGAGAAGCAGTTGCTTATTTACACATCCAGCAGTTACGGAGCAACATTATCGTTCATATGAAGTTGTGTTTGTGACCATCTGTTGAATATACAGCAAGTCCAGTTTTTTTTTAGCTTTGTTTTTGGTCTCCTGAGGGAAATATCTCTCTTTAGCTGCTAAATGCTCCACTATGTTCACCAGCTAGTCACTAGGTGTGACTGTTTTCTGTTTGGTGTTGAGCAGGTAGTGGACATGGACTTATAGAGCTTTTTGGTTGAAATCTACTGTGACTGGAAAACACTATGAGAGGAGTGAGAGTGAACCAAAACAGTAAAGTTCCAGCTAAACAAGTTAAAACTCACTTTAAAACTCTGTAAAGACAAGGGAACTGCAGATTCAGGTGAGAATTCTGTAAGTTCCTCACTACCAGAACCCCTTTTCACATTGTTGTTTATTATATTGTTATAAAAGTATCAATTATTATTATAGTGTGTATTAAAAAGATTGTCATGGAGGCTATATAGGTGTAAGTTTAAGGGTGAGTACATGGTGTCTCTCTATTTACTGACTGACTTTAACAACTGGGTGGATGAGAGAGGTTACAAGATGACTAAAGTTTGAAACGTGAGAAAAGGACATTTGAAGGGTTAATAAGAGGCCTAGAGAGAGCAGAACGAATGCAGGAAATAACTATGTCCAACATACTTCTTGTAGGTGGAGTGCACAAGTACATACTGGAAGCAAAAACACATTTTGGAAGCAAAGACCACCCCTCAGTGTGCTGATCTTATTTATGTAACTCAATGTGTCCATCTGCTGGCTGTTCATGGATCTGCCATGATGTCATCTTCTGGCACAATGAGCTGCAACAATCTGCAACTTGTGATAAACTGATAAAGAAAGAGCGTAATAGTAAATCAAATACATTATAGTAAAATTATTTATTCAAAAGCGTCCCAAGGAATCCTTTATCATATCTTACAAACATGTGGTATACGCACAAAAACAAAGTGGGTGAGAAGTTTACAGAGAAACATACAGAATAAACAACTTATTTCTTGGAGACAAAAAATATTTCAACTTGATTGGCAAACTAGAGGACAAACATTAACTCCACTCTTCATCCTTATCAAAGCACTCAAACATCACTAGAGAGCCATGTTTCAACCAATACTACAAATATTATCTGAAACCAAAACATGGCCATACGTGATGAATCTACTGTTCTCTTAAAAACTAAGAAACTTTTCTCTGTAAAAGTGAAATGATTTGACAATGCTACAGAAAGGAGGGGGTCAAACTAGTCTCAAACATTATTTCTCTTATTGGCTTCATGATGTCACAATGAAAACAATGGTGTATTCTCAGCTCCCTTTGACAATGTTGAAATAATCGCGTGACCATTATTTATTTGGAATTTGTATAATCTAAAGCTTAGTGCAGTTTTTCTTTCAACAAAGCTCATCAGTTTGATTTGAAATTAAAGTTTCACATAATGAGTTAAATCTTTTGCTTATAGATGAACTTGTGTAATAGCCAGTCTTTACAGTTCATTCATAGTTACACAAAGAAAACTGAACAAGTCAACATGTACATGATTAGGATCATCAATAAGGACGCATTTTCACATTCATGGAAATCAATGTTTGCACACATATGGCCAATTATATTACCATCTCTGCGCATCATGCTTCAGTTTGTTCCCCACATTTAAGTTCCACGTTAACTGTTTGCTACTTCTAGGAAAAAGTTTGTTTTGGCGTAAAAGATACAGTCTTTAAACTGAAAGGTAGCAGCTTGATTTAGTACAAGACAAACTATACAAAGCACATACAGATTCATTACAGACATGCTCAGAAACTTTGCCTGAAGTTTCTGTTTTTACAACTTTGACATTCCCTAAACTCAGCACAAGGGTCACATTGAATATTTTCTTCCACATCTCATCACTAAAAAGGTTACAAGAGAAGACAGTAATGAGGATAATTCTTCAAAATGGGACTCAATGTGGGGAACAAGATTGGGGCTCATTATCTCCCGAGCAAGTTGCAGCAATGATGCACAAGACATGTCCAGGTCCATAACAACTTGCACCATGGAGAGTTTTCTGATATAATTTCCAATTAGGCAGTGATGTTTAGCAGATAAAGTTGGGGTGGAAAACAAAATTAGCAGACATGATGGTGTCATTGATTGCTGGTTAAAGACTGGTTGGTGAAAAATGAAATGTTACAGACATAAAAATACAATTAACAGTCATATTTTCTGTTAGAACAGCATTAACCAACTAAGCACAAACTGACATCATAAATAAACGGGACATTTCACTCACTGCACTTAAATTTGGGAAGACCAATCTTTTGGTAAGGCTGGCGTAGTTGTTTTTACATTCATGGGAACGAGACTGTTAACTAAGTACCACCTTGTACCGTGGCGTGATCACACCCGCGGCAGCGAGATACAAGACACAATAGAACTTGAACTGTTTTACAATCAAGCTAAGAAAGGCACTGGAGTAATGTTATACCACATTAGATTCTTATGCTCTCAGTTATCCATCTTGAAAAAGGTAAAAATCTAAAAATCTTTTGTTGGACATCATTTGTTTTTTGAAAAATAAAGTTTGACATACTTAGAAAAATTATTTTTTGCACCTTTGACTCATTTTAGCAAGGACAGTTTACAAAAAGTAATTTGCTATCAAAACGAAAAATGGCATTATGGCATTTTGGTTATCAAATAAGCATTTGATTGACACTATCTGCACTAAAAATCTTATAAGAACATGAAGACATGAACTATGGTTTTGTGCTGAGAGGAAGAAAAAGTATTTGAGTCCTTATGGCCAAAAACGTTTGAGTTTGTTTGTTGAAATGCTTCATAGATCTGCTACAAAAGCAGAAACTTATGTGGCCCGTGAAGAGGAAAAGACATGAAACAAATATAAATTAGTGCTATGTATGGACAAATACTACCAGAAGAGAAAAACAACAAAAGAAATATACATATAGATACACACAAGGAAAAAAAAAAAAAAAAAAAATACTTGGTGGGTCACAGTGCCTCCCATTTACCCATTTGGACATGATGTGTCTGTTACTAGATGTGAAAGGACAGCGCTACATTAAACAGTTCCATCTTCCATGGGTAAAAAACAGCACTTATGGAATTCACGGTCCTTGCCTGCTGTGACATGAGAGGAGTCACTGGATGTCCAGTCTGCTGTACTTTAGACCACGATTCCACTGCAGCGCTCGCCATGAAAACGGCAGCTGATAGTTACGAGGGACCATACCGTTGACATTCTCTTCAAAGTACTGGAACGGTCTGTACCACCACACCCGCGAGAACGGGTTACTTTGTGATGTCTCCTTCAGCGACTGAAAAAAATCAAAGACACAAGTGCTATTAGTGCGGTCATTGAATATCTAATACACATTTCCTTACCAGTTTATGTTTTGAACGAATTACTTCAAATTATTCAGGGACTACTGTCATTTCACATTGTGTCAGCTGTACTTTCTGTTCTTAAAGTCTTTCACATGTAATCTTTTACACACAGATAAAAGGCAGGAGGGAAATCAGATACTATGGTGTACTTGAGAAACAATTTATAGCTAAAATAACCAGACGAGAATATATTTATTTGGCCAATTCAGTGAATTAAAATTCAAGATACTTCATCAGATTAATACCAAAATACTACATTACCAACAAACTGGGACAGCTACCCTTCCTCTGCCCAAAAATCTACCTACCAGCACCTCCAAAGCTCAATAATTAACACATCATATTTCAATCATTTAATCCATAAAAAAAAGCCACCGTGTAAAAATGACATGGGTGTTATTTATCAAACTATTTCCAGTCTTTAAGCTATCGCTACAAAGTGAATAAGTATATTTCCCAAAACATCAAACTATTCCTTTAAAAAGGAAGCTACGTATAACTATAGCTGCCTCTGTAAAATATACAGTACAAATCTGTGACAGTTGATATCACATTATCTATTGTCATGTGGCCCAACCATGTATACAAGATGCATTATATTCTTTAGTGCCCAAGGAAAGTGCATCAGCTTTCCAACTTGTGTTCCACTTAACAAAAACAAGTGTATATGGAATAACAATCTGACTGTACATTTCCCACCTTGACCATTCTCTGTGTATAAACTCGATGTAACTTCTTAGGTACTAAAATAAATGTACGAGTTTGTTTATTACCAGATAAAAACAATAAGGACTAGAGGACAAATGCACTGAATAAACCTGTGTACCAATTGACTTCACTCATTTCACTTTTACTTCAATTCAAAATCCAAGGTAACATGATTACCTGCTGGTTGGCCATAGTGTGGTACCACCAGAAGAGACGTGTAGTGATAAAGTATGCCACCACTACATCCACAGTGTAGTGGTCATGGGCCAGAAGGATGCAGAAAATTCCCACAGCACTTAAGATCCAGCAAAACCAGTGGTACCACCAGAACCGCTTGGGAGAATCTGCCAATCAAACAAAAAAAAGTTATACCAAAGACTAAACAGTATTGACCTTAGAGAAGAGGCTGCATTCTTTCACAGCTAAATGGGCCATCGGGGGCAGTAAATGTGATCTAGCTGGTGGAAAAACACTGGCCTCAAAGGTTGAGAAGAGACATTGTGGCTCTTTTGCAGAAGTAACTGTTCTCCTTTTCCCCACTAGATGTCGCTGCTGCATCAATCAGGTCTGTCAACACAAACGTGTTGGAAAAGCATTGCAGGACCATGTGATGTAGCAGAAGACACAACTCTTTACTCAAAGCTTGCATGAGTAATGTAATGATTTCTACAACTTGACATAGCAGTTAAAATGCGACAACTTCCAACCCTTGGACTTTGTCTTCAACCAACTGGGTGTGTAAACCAAAAGTTAGGTAATGGAAATGTCTGCTGAGGAACAGAAAATGTGGTTCTGTGACGGAGCAATATTTTAACACAATAACATGTTAGCAGATGTGTAAGTGAATAGTGTAACATAACATTTTCACATTTCCTGACAGAGCAGAGAAGTGTGAAAATCAAAAAGAGCTGAATGTTATCAGTGAGATACAGATGACAGGAAAATTGTAGCATGTGAACCTAAAACTTCAGTTATGAAACTGAGTATATGTTGTTGTAAGTACAACTAAATGTCAATTAAAAAAAAAAAAAAAAGATAAAAATTTGGAGATCACTTACACTCCCTGATGAAGAGGTATGTTAGTGTTAACATAACAGTGTGGCCACTGTACAAATAATCTCCACACATGGTGTGGGAACCTGTGATAGATAGGCCCCCACCAGCAATCATCTTCATTATTCTCCTCATCTGTGCCTCCCAGTTCCCGAGAAGCTAAAAGAAACAGTCATACATTACATCAATTTTGGATTATTAACAGGTATAATAAGGAACTACTTCTACTAGCCTTTCTTCATAGGTGAGGACAGCCACCATCAAGTTTTCAAATTGAGTCTTGAATCACCTGTAATGCCACCTCTAAGACTTCTCCATTGCTTCTGAGATAATCTTACATTGCATGTGCATTTTTTTCACCTTCTATATTTAAGTACAACTTTTTTTCTTCTCACTCATCAAATTGTCTCATTTTGCTACAAATGTTGCACAGTGATATAATTTGAGGAGCAGTTACAGAGATCAAAGGAATCCCGATGCTTCACCTTAGAAATGATAGTAATACAGTGTAAAATACATGGTTACAAGCTAAACTCCCACACTCAAAGGTTTTTAGTTAAAACAGTTTAAACAAATGTATTATCAGCAAAATGTAGTTGAAGTATCAAAAGTGGAAATACTAATTTGGGTAATCAAATATACAACAATGGATGGTATCACATGAGCTTATCCTACATTTGCAAATAAAGTCATTATTATTTAAATAAACCATCAGACACATTTGGTGGAGTAAAAAGATGATTTCCCGCTACTATTTCCTCTAAAACATTAGTAGTAATGTTGAAATAAAACATAACACAAAGTGGGGAAAAAATCAAGTAGAAATATCTCAACTGTATTTACAGTAAATTCAGTAGTATTCTTTTTTTACTTTGACTTCCTCAGAAAAACCATAACCTAAACAACCCGTGTTAGTGTCTGCATTTGATAACACATAATGAAGCAGTGCCGCATCCTTACACAGGAAGTAGTAAGGCGGTGTAAAATAAGTGTAAAACATGCTTCATGTTCCATCCTATTACCTTTCTCCTACACTTAAGATTTGGTTTGTTTTAAACATGACAACTTCCCCCTCCATAACAACTTCAACAGTTTTAGTTGCCCAAACTCAATTTTTTCTCTTTTTTTTTTTTCTTTGGTGAATGCAATTTTTTAACTTTACCAGATGAAGGTTTTTAACAGTGATTGTGCTTCATCTATTTTCAAAATTCTGACCAGTCAGTAAGTCAGTATGAAAGAAAATAGTGATGCTTTCATAGCATTTGCACTATTTAACAGGAACTACAAAAAGTTAAACAATCACTTGAAGGGCCTCTTCCTTTTAAAAAAAAAAAAAAAAAACAAAAAAAAAAATTTGAATCTTCATGAATCACACATCTTGCAATCAGCGGTCAGTGGCGAGAACAGAAGAGGTTTCATTTTGCTGAATTTGCCCATTCAGCACATATTTTCCAAAAGCAGTTAAGTAAGACGGAACCCTTCATAGTGCTGAGAGAAATAAATGTATGTATTATACCTTTGGAGAGCACTTAAAGTGCATCCCAGGAACAGGCAGAGTGGTAATGTACATTGTAATACACCGGTACATATAGAGTGTGCCCACAATGAAAAAGAATCGCCTCCCAATAATCGACCTGGAAAAAAAGACAAAGAAAATGAACAATGTGACATTTTAATTTAGTTTGAATTCAGATTAGAACTCATTAGAATGTGATGTTTTATATGTCATTTACTAAGAGCTTTCTGCGTGTACCTGTGCTTGAGTAGAATCCATTGTATAAGCCACAGTCCAACCAACAACATGCCA